>NC_143489.1:8304526-9032026 GCF_027475165.1 Benincasa hispida
GAGGACTTTGATTAATGTAATGTTTTTAATAAATTATAATACTTATAATTATCATTCATAAAAAATAAACATGCAAATTCATCGTACATTATAATATTTATGATGCATGAATATGCTAACTCAAAACAAGCATTCAAATAATATAAAAATTATAATATAGTGCATGAGTATGCTTGTATTAATCACGCATCTAGAAATATAACATTTATATTTAGATATGATGCATGAACATGTTTATCCTAAGATAGGATTTTAAAATTATATGGCATACATTGTGCAACATATAAAATATATAGTCAAATAATACATCGCATGCATATAAAACTATATAAAAGCTATGATAGACCAAATATTGGCAACCTAATTTCAATAAAATTAAAATTACTAAGGAAATTCACTAACTTGCGTTGGAAGAGACTTTTGCGATCAGCTATTTGCCAGGTACCTTCCTTGACGCACAAATCGAGATGGGCAAGGGATTTCTACTAAACTCCGCGCATGGTAGATGAAATGCTTGACGCATGGGTTTCAAGTACCGCATGCGTTAGACAATGAAGTTCAATCGCATGGGCATTGCCCCTCCACACACAATCATGCGATTTTCATCTACCACGCCTAAGTCTCTTTACCGCATGTGCATCAACTCGTCCCATGGGTCTACTACCTGCCATATGGGTTTGCATTCATCCTTTTAAGTGTCGACGCATGGCATGCGATGATGCGTTCATCTTCAACTTCTTATGCTTTGCAAGGGCATCACCCCATCACATGGAATGTGTCCCGTCGCATGCTAGCTTGCTGCAATCTAGCATCGTATGCCACCTCGCCGCGAGTTACTACTACATGCCATCTTGCCGCGAGTTAGCATCGTACGCCATCTCACTGTAAGCCAACATCATATGCTAGGCGCCTCGAGACATCACCGCATGACAGGTGTTGTGAGACACCATCGCATGCCAGGTGTTGCGAGACACCATCGCATGCCTTCTTCCCAGACACCACGAGACAGAAGTAGAGTCCTTTGTTTTTTTTTTTTTAATTTAAGGCAACGAAAAGCTTCAATTCTGATCCCGAACGACCCAAAACTTACAGACTCGGTTGCAAAAACAAATACCCAAAATAATAAACCCTTACACTGATCAAATCAACATAAAAAAATGCAATCTATAGTGGCAATAAATTAAATTATCTATCAAGCCAACCTCATACATTTTCAAGTAAAATGCAGAAAAATTCCACTTCATGAACTGGATTTTTGTTTCAAAAAACAAAAAATAAGATGCAAGAAACCATTCGCTTTGATACCAAGTGATGGAAAAATCAAATGCAATAAACCATTCGCTCTGGTGCCAATTGAAGGAATCGAATTCCCGTGGAACTATGTAAATGCCTTGCATTTAGAAATTCAATTTTTAAATAAATAAAATAGTAAAATAAAACATGTACTTTTAGGATAAACATTCAAAGGAAACATAGACATGCTTGAAAAAGGAAGAATAGGAGAAATCACAACTTACTTTTGTTGATTCCTCTAGTTTTCTTCTTCCACCATTGTCAATAATCTCGAACTTCTCCAACGTAGAAGGATACCACGAACGAGGTTACCTTGCTTTTCTCTAGGATTCAAAGAACTTGGAAGTGTGGTCTCCAAGAACTTTGAGGAGGAAAGGGCAGAGAATTATAGAGAGAAGTTAGAGAGAAGTTGGAGGTTAAGTTTTTGTGTGATATCAAAAACCTTACCTAAAATGACTATAAGGATGTATTTATATGTAGAAAGATTAACCCCATTTCCAGGAATTTCCTTTTATGCCCTTAGTTCCAATTAATTAAATAACCCTATATTAAATCATATTTAATATACATTTAATTAATCATCATAAATATCATATGTTTATACTAACCTCCAATCTCCATTATTTCTTAATCAATTAATTGACCATTGAATAATCAATAAAGTAACTATGTTAAATCATATTTAATATGGAGTTATTTAACATATAAATATCACATATTTATATGTATACGTCTCTTTATGAATCCAATTCATATAAATCTAATATTTGAATCTTATTCAAATATATCTCTTTTAAAAAATTTAGATCATAGATCATATCTAAAATTAACTATTATATATTAATCTCATTAATATAAAATTCCTTAATTTGGTTTGAACAATTCAAATAATTCCTCGTTAATATCCTTTTGTAAGCTAGAAATGGGACCTTATGGACCTACATATTAGAAACTCCAATGATATGAGATCAATTTATTAAACTTCTTTAATCCAATTAATCAATATTCATTAACTACTAATCACTTCACTGAAGATCGATAGCTACACTCTTTGCACTGTAGATATATTTTTGTGTCCATGGATATAACCAATCAACGAAGCGATGAGCCTTCACAAATGCTCATAACTACAGCTAGGTCAAAATACCATTTTACCCCTATAGTTACATTTAACTTCTTAAGTACCACTAATTCCTCTAATGAACAAACAATTTATAGTCCAACTAAAAACTAACACCCTTCGAGGCCTCATTGCTCAAGACCAAAACAAGCTATTAGGGGAGCAATTTGTGTATTTTCCCAAGGAATGGGGAGGAAATTCCTTCTTGTATAGTTGTGTTCCCAACTCCCTAATTAGAAAAATCCCCAAAATAGTAAGTTTATTGAGTCGACTATCATGACTATTCTCACCCGTACAGATCAAAGAACTGTCGTCATAAACAGGAGTTCACAACTCACTCTAGATTAAGGTCAAGTCTCCTATGGTCATCGTAGTGAAATATTAGTTTCTTTAAGTAATGGTGTCATAAAGAGAAACTAATTATTTCGTGGTCCGATCTATGTATAAACTCCTTTATACAAGATACCCCTACTCACATGTTTCTATATAAACAATATGGTTCATATTGTTTGTAACACTTACATCTCACGTAACAATTACAAAGTGAGTCGTATCCGCATTGTTACCAGAATAAAGCACACAACTTTCATCCATTTACTACAGACTTTTTAGTTTATTACTTAAACATGAACCACCTGTATGTCAACCACATACTGTTCAAGTGACATCATATAACCTTGGATCTTAGTTTATTGGATTGAATTAATGCTATCTGAATATTAAATAAAATACCTTTGATTTTTTTAGATAAATAATTTGTGTTAACAAAACTACAAACCACGAGATACATTAGATTTAGGACATCAATCCCAATAATTATGAGGTGAATTCCATAAGCTTCGACAGCTTCTTCATTGTCTTTAACTGTGTTATACTATAAAGAACACAAACTCATAAAATGCTAAAGAAACTACAAAACAGAGCAGCCACAAATATAGCATTAATTAACACAACCAAACAAAATTATCCTAAAAATGCATAAAAGAAACCGTAGATCAATGAAAAAGAGAAAAACCAAGTGAATGGATGTATAGGAATCGGTGTCACCTTCTTTAGCTTCTAGAGGATCCAGATACAGAAGATTAGAGAGAGAAAAAAGAGTTCATCTAAGAGAAAAATGAACAAATAATATTATTAAAAAAAATTGACCTTTTTTTTCCTCCATTTAATGTATAACATTATTTTAGAAAGTAATCAAACTATGTATTTTTTAATTATATAAGTTTAAAATTATAATCACGACCAATGATGAGGCCCACAATAGGTGTAAACTCCAATCTAACTTTAATACCATAATAATCAAATTCCATTTTGTGCCCAATCTCTTTCAATTAGATTCTTTATGTGTATTTGGATTGGAGAGAATCACAACTGATGATTCTCTTCAATCCTGAAATTGGAACTTCAAATGATTAAGATATGTTTTATTATTCGTAATTTCTCGTTAAAATACCATAGATAAATGTCAAACCTTGCAGAAAGGGGGGAAACCCTAAAATGGGCTGTTGGAACGCCAAACACTAAGCAACACCTACCAGAAACTAGTCACTGGAGGATGTCGGTGTCGTGGTGGGTGCCGTTCGTAGAGGAAAAATTCGCCACCCTCGATTACGCTCGCCAGAAGCTTTTGTCGCCACTGGAACCTTAGGTCTCGTGTGGAATAATCACACATACGAATGGGTCGCCGAAGTGAGGGTCTCACGCTGCTCACTCACTGGATCTCACTGCCAGTCGCCGTGGAAGTTGACCGTAAAGAAACGAAAACGTGGATCGTCTCAATTTTTTATTTTCACATAATCGAATTACAAAAATAAAATTATGCAGTAACATCAAATTTACAACATGTTTAATAAATTGAGAAAAGAAAAAATTAATTAGGACTTAGAAACCTTTACCTTTGAAGATCTGACCTTCTTCACGAATTTCCTCTTCTCCAAAGTTGGTCAGTCACAAACTCGAAACCCTCGAAAGATCCAAATGGCCACCACCGATTGGAGCCTTCTCTATTCCTTGGGATGAAAATCCAAGAACTTGTTGGCTCTCGGGAAAATTGAAAGAGAGGGAGAGATCGAGAGAAGACAGAAAATTTTTCTCAGAGAACTTTTTCTCTATTTTCTATTAACTGCAAAAAGAAACAGAAAGAGTCTCCCATTCACAACCACCCATTAAAATTCAAAACACAAATTTAAAATTAATAATAAATAATTTAATTTTAATTTAATATATATATATATATATGTTATATCATATATAACATATTTATTGTTTAATATTGTATCATATACAATATAATCTATAGTTTAAATTCTCTCATCAATGGTATTTAATAAATCATTAATTATATGAATCCAATTCACATAATTGATAATTGAGTCATATTCAAATATTTATTTTCTCTCGAAATAACTTTATATTAATATGTATCGTATAGATTATAGTAGTTATATCATATATAATTAAGTAACATTAATTATATCACATATAATTAATTCCCTTAATTAATTTGAACAATTCAAATTAATCTAAAATTGATTATCATTTTAATCCCTATTGAGCTATAGAAGAAACCTCAAGGACTTATAACTTGAAGCTCTAATGGTACTTGAATAATGAATTAAACCTTTTTTAATTAAATTATTCAACATCCATTAACTACCGAGAACTCCATTAAAGACTGATAGCTGCACTCTTCACACTACAGATATATTTCTACGTCCATTGGATATAACCAGTCAACAATGCAATGACCCTTCACAAATCGCTCGTAAGTATACATGGGCCAAAATTTTTATACAATACAATTTTTATACAATACAATTACAAACTATAGTACCCGACGAGATTTAGGGCATCAACACCAATAGGCCAGACTGAAGTGATGTAGAGGGGTGCCGACCGGAGAACACAAAGAGAGAAAGGAAAGAGGAAGATGAGAGGTTAGGGTTTTCTTTTTCCTTCTTTAATGCTTTTCCGTTTTTTTTTTTTAAAAAAAACCAATAAAATAAATCAGGAAAAAATTAATTAAAATTTGAGAGAGACTTTACATTGGAGTTATTTTTATTTTTAACTTTTTATTGATAATTTGGGAAGGAGGAAAACAAATTTTGAGATGGAAATGAAAATGGGAGAGAGAGGAAAACAAAAAATAAGATTAAAAATTTATTTGAGATTCAAAAGTGTGGGTCACCTACAATGTCGGTTTTAAACCAACATTATAGGTACACCTACAATGACGGTTTAAAACCGACAGTAAAAATCTACATTTTTTAAAGAAACCAATATTATACATCTATTTTTTGTTTTTCTAACCGACATCAAAGCCTAAATTTCTTGTAGTGTACCACTTCTAGCCTCCCCTAAAAAAACATTTCCCTTATTAAGGAAGGGGTATGTTTCTAATGCCTCATTGCTTTATTTTTGGAACCATAGCCAAGAGGTCTCATACCACTACAAAAATTTGTCTTTGCCGAAAGAAAATTCTACTGATGCAAATAAAAATTTGTCTTTGCCGAAAGAAGTAACTATTTTTTTGTGTGGGAAGAAGTTCATCGGCTGAGCTTCTACTCACGTATTTGATGTTGCATTGACAATTTTGCTGATGCAAATAAAAAACGTGTGTAGAAATAAATTTTTACCAACGCATGATACGTCAGCAGAAAGTGTATTCTACCGACGCAAGATCCTTCATGAGTAGAAATATCATTTATGCTCATGCATCATACGTCGGCAGAAAGGATAATCTGCCGACGAAATAGCATTTGTGGGCATCAATGATATTTATACCCACGCATTATGTCGGTAGATAGTTACTTCTGCCAACATGAAGGTAAATGTGGGTAGAAATGTCATTTTTGCCCATACACAAAGCATGGCTAGAACTTTATAACTACAACATATATTTCTTACAACGCAAAAAGAACGCTGGCATATATATTTTTTTTTTGCCCATATTTATATGCTTTGAAATATATTTATTTTTTGACAAAAAATATTTAAATCTCCTCTAACAATATATTCCAAATTGTAACAAAAAAAATTCAAAAAAGGGAATATATTCAAACTTAATTCCTTAACCACAATACTTCATCTATACAAAAAATTATGTAGTGCTTGTTTGTTGTTTTCCTAAGTTAGTTTTCTCAAGAAAAAATGAACGAAAAAGATTAATTACACAAAAAGAACAGGGCTTTGTTTGACTTCTCCGTAAAAATGTCGTTTGTGTCACGCGGTCAAGATATATAAACATGGAAAGATATGTTAAGTCCCAATAAGCACAACATGCTCACAATCTTGCTTTTTCGAAATGAACCATACATCAAAATTAATAAAGCAAACTCATAAAGAACATGTAACAACCAAACTCATGTGAGTCGAACTACACTCTACTAGAAAAGAAATTTGGAAGTCTCTACCCTCCCCCTAAAATCAACAAACTTTCTAAACGAAATCTTTAAAAAGCGTCCAAGTGTATTTTAAAAACTAAGATGGACCTAATTTCATGACTTTCCGATCTCCTATATTCGATACCCACTCCAAAACTTATAAACAAATTCTAAACATGTATATCAAGTGAATTTACCCAATCATGATAATAAAACTTAGACTTAGTGATATTTTAACTCTCAAAATAACCTAAATGTTTTTAAATGTCACTTAAAGTTACAAAACCAACTAAAAAGTTCTTAAAAATCGTATAAGTGACACTTTAACTCTCCCAACAACCTAAAAAGATTCTAATAGTCACTTTGACTCTTAAAACCAATTAAAATTTTTTTAAAAAAGGTCTAAGTGATATTTTAACTCTCAAAATAACTCAAAAACTTAGTAACCATCACTTGAACTTACGAAAAGAACTAAGAAGTTCAAGTGTTTAATGACACTTCATCTCTAGAAAACAACAAAAATTATTAAAGATTCCTCCCAACAATGAACACATTCAATAGCATTTTAGCATAGCATTTATAAAAAGGAAAAAGCTCATAAAAAGTTAAAAAAAGGTGCTGAACATTTTACGGAAAGGCCTGAATGGAGCGCTTTCACAAAAATTATGTCACTTCTTTGCCCTAGTATTCGAATTCTCCATCTTATTCAACTTTTCCTCATTTTTTATCTCTCCTTCGTCTTCTCAATCGTTGATGCAGAGCCCTTTGATTTTGCTTTCTCCTTCGTCATACAAGACTTGTGAATCCAGCAAGCAGCACTCTCCACAAAAGAATGTAGTCTCTCTCATTTAAGCTCCTACCGGAGCTCTGTCTTCTTTGTAGAACTTCGTTCGCAATCTATATGGTTCATCATTTTTTCTTTTCCTTCTCAGGATTATCAAATGAAACCTTCAAATTAATTCTTTCTTTTTTAGGGATTTAGTGTTGTGTCTCGTTCTTTTGAATTATGTGAGATAGCTGTTGAGTATTCAATATGGGAGTTTCATAGGTTCTCATTATTGGATAAGTTTTTTAAACGTGTTTTTGTTAGGTTGCAAAGCTTTTGGATTAGAGCTTGAATTCGAGTGGGTTCTACAAGGAAAATTGTTTCTCTCGATGCTAAAGTCCCTGTTATCATGTTTTTCAGCACTGGCAAACTCCGTGAGTATATCTGCACTTCCACATTTTAATACCCACATACTTCTCTTCTTTTATCAAATCCTAACTTCCTTTTTTTTTCGTGTTTGTATAAATAACTGAGAGCTTTTTATTTCGTAGTTTGGAATGAACATGAAGTTTAATGTTCTAATGTTTCATCGTTTGGATGAGTTGTTTGATTAATGTGTTTTGTTAGTTTAATTACTAGAACTATTGATATTTTAGGAGTGAAGGGAAAGTGGGAGATGTTTTTATGTCACTTTTGCATAGCTTTTCTTTTTAATATCATATAGAAAAATTTTATTTTATTTTGGTAAATAAAATAGTGTAGACTAAAAAATGGTAGTTAAACCGTGAAACGAATTCTGAACCTGCTCATCTGGATCGAAGAATCATAGTAAAATCTTATTGTTGCTGCTTTTCCTTTCAATCAATTGTTGGTCATATCTTACCATCGGTAATTAACACAACTTTGCCAAATTAATTTCATTTTTTGTTTCAGTTCTTTGTGTTTAAGGGAAGAATAAAGGAAATATGTTGTTTCAATTATAAAACAGCCTATAGTAAGTGGCTCTTTTGGAAATTATAATATCAAGAATGGAAGTTGTATATAATTTAAAATTGTGCGAGGAAATTCTCTGACCTTATAAAGTTGTACATATCTTTTATCATATCTATGCTTATTTCTTTGACTTTATAAACAAAATTCTCTGACAATTGATTGTGGGGTGCGTTTGAAGATTGCAAAACTTCTCAACGCTAATTTGAAGAGTGCACACCCCAATGAGCCTATTTATGACTTATGGAACTCCAAGAAAATTGTAAGTAAAGCAGGTTAAGGTTGCTTCTTCTTCTTGAACAAATGTCGGTTCCTATCGATCTTCGCCAAGCGTTAAAGTTCCAATGTTTCGAACTTATTCAATTGATTGGGCTCTTTCTTTCTTTTATTTCCCTAAAATTCCTTGTAGTTTTGTGTTGAATTAGGGGAGAATCAGTGAAAACCATTAGAACCAAGAGAAATAAAGTAGAAGGGGGAAGAAATTTAATATGCACACCATTGTCTCTTCTTTGCACGAAACTTCAACATCCGAAGTAAAGGATCACAATCAGTTTCTTGAAAAGGTATGCACCTGTTATCTAGAATGTAAGTCCTTTGAATCCAAGGCGTTATGGATTTCTTGAATCGAAGGGTAAACTTGTGATTCATTTCAGTTTCACTTCTTTGAAACCTTCCCTCCTTGCAATTTGCTACAATGACTAATTGAAAATCTTTAAAAAATAAACTTGTTAACGCTATAGATGCTTGGCAGGAAATTCCAACTTTGAGATGATCAAATCAGGAGAATCAATAGTTAACCTAGTGTATAATATTGTTTGTTACAAATCCTTGATTCACTAAAATTTTAGTTTCTAAGGCATAGATCTTAGTTTGGGGAAAATACACTATAAAAGTTCTAACTTTTCTCAGGTTGCACTCTACTGATTATATCTATTAACATTTTTCGTATATATAATTGTTAACATTAGTTTTTTGGATATTTTCGTTTAAAAATACTTTCACAATCGTAAGTCTTTAAACATTTATAAATGTGTATTATGGAGTTCTTGAAACTAACACGATACATGTAAATTTGTATCCCAGATAATATTATTGATTCACCTTCAAATGTATATATATACCAGTATATGTGTGTATTTGACAACATTACAAGATATTGAAGGCTTCTTCGAATCTTTTGTTGTTTTACTCTCAGTACCCCATTTGAATATAGCTTGCATTATGAAGACAAAGTAGATGGCGTTGCTGTAACGTTTTGTTGTTTCACTCTCTAGTTATAGATGAAATGTGAAGCTCCATGTAGATATGATATACCAATGTTTACTAAGTAGAAACGAGGATTCTACTACTAACTTCCTTAAGATGGTTAAAACGAAAACAAACAATTCATTCAAACGATGTTAACGAAATAATGGAAGAAAGACGTATATGATGTACCACACATGCATATTGAAGTAACCCAAATGTAGACTTGAAAAATGGAAACTCCACCAACATATATGTCACACATATATGACACTTCCATAAGAAAGGAAAAAGTTACAGCAATGCCTATATTAAAAAAAAAAAAAAAAAAAAAAAAATCACTCATGGGGTAGTAGCACTACAAGAAAATTGACCTTTTTCGGAGGTCAAAACTTTAAAAAAAAACATTTAATAGACCTTCGATACATTTTTTTTCAAAGGTTATCTACGCTTATCGTCTAGCGCTTTCACTGATTGTGTAATACTTTGCCTATCGTATGGCCCGATTGTCTAGCGCGTCACTCTCATCGTTTAACCCCATGCGCATCTTCACGATCGTAACCTTTCTCAAAGGTTTTTATTAACCTTCAATAAAAGGTACATATTTTTCAAATGATTTATCAAAGTCTCCGATAAATGTATGTCTTTCTCGAAGGTTTTTATTACTCTTCGATAAAAACAACATTTTTTCAAAACCTCCAATAAATATATATCTTTTTCAAAGGTTTTTATAATACCTTCAATAAATATATATCTTTCTCGAAGGTTTTTTTATAGCCTCCGATAAAAGATCGTCGAAATAGCTCAATTTTCTTGTAGTGTTTTTTAGAAAACATTTAAATTTAGTTGGTTAATAATTTTAAATTGAAGGATATCTAGGTCCGAGTGTTGGTGTTAGAATGTTGTCGTTGATCCTTTAGACTTGGGCCTTTCGGAGCTTCAATCCTTTCAAGTTGACCTCTAGGTATTCATTAGATCCAATTTGGCAAGTTAATTTCTGAATATGCGAATGATCAATTTGATGTTGGATGTTGTTTGAATTGTTAGATTTTTATGATTGTTTTTTTCTTTTGGATTCTCTATTTTGGTTTATTTTTCTGATACTCTGTTTTGGGTTCCTTCTTCAATTCTTTGGTGGATTTTTAAAAATTATTTGTCTTATGTTGGTAAATTTATTTTGGATGGCTGGTTTTAAAGAAAATCTGTAGTTTTTTTGGAACTTATTTGATTTCTTTAAGACAGTTAATTTTATTGGATACTTGCACTACTTGAATTCCTGTGCTTATTGTCATTATTAGATTTTGTTTTTTTGTTTTTCTTTCTTGTAAATGTATCTTTGAATTTATTGCGAACTCTTAAACTACTTATTGATATGTGAAAGTTTGATTTGGAAGGTCACGATTGTAAAAAAGTTGGGGGAGGAGGGGGTAGGTATTCACTTTCAAACTAGAATTCTTGTGGTTATTGCTATTGTTTGATTTTGTTTCTTTTTTTTTTTTTCCCATTATAAGCGTATCTTTGAATATGTCGTGGACTCTTGAAGTTAAATTCAAATTAAGATGCTTTAAATTAAATTGATTTGACATCCAGTGAAGATGCAATCAGTATCATAGCTATTATGGCCTTGCGACAAAATTTAAATTAGTAAAGTTATTGATCTATGGATTATTTTATTTCTTCATCTCTTTTTTCAATAATTTTACTTTGAGCTTTTTTTTTTTCTCTATTTGATATTTTGTTTTGTAGATTGATGGACTGCCAATGCATACAATGTCTTGAACATGAACACAATTAAGTTGGATTTATTTGGATTTTTTATATCAACATATTTTATAATTTATAAAGTTTGTGTTATATTTCTTTTTCAAGTCTATGTTCATTACGAATATCTTTTTTTTTGGGGTATATGAATCTTGTATGAATTTTTATTTAGGTATATACATTTTTATTATATTTATTTTGTGGATTCTAATGTGTAGCATGAAACACAACAATAGCATTATGAACATACTTGAGAAGTTATAAAAGATGTAATAACAACATTTATTAAAACTATAAAAAATTTATAAATGCTATTAATACAAAAAGATATGAAATTTTGTAGGTTTATTATAGCTTTCATTAAATAAATAATTATAGCTATAAATAAATGTTATGATAGACATATGACAACCACATAATCTTGCTATTAAAATACTTCTATAGCATTTTTTAAAAATGCTATCTTACATATTTCAAAGACCAAATATGCTATTTCAATTATTATATTTATAGCATGTACAAAATGCTATAAAAGGAAGGCTTTTAATAGCATGTAATAAAACACTATAAAAAGTTAAAGGTCCTGTTTGGTGTTTGGTAACCTTTTGATTTTCTGTTTTTGTTTTTCAAAATTAATCCTATATCATCTACATTTCTTATCATGATTTGCATCTTTCTTAAGTACATGGTTGAATTCTTAGCCAAATTCCAAAAATAAAAAACAACTTTTTGAAAGTTACATTTTTTAGTTCTCAAAAGTAGATAATAAAGAAAGAAATTTGAAGGTGAAAATAGTGTATATAGACTTATTTTCTCAAAACAACCTAATAATTAATGTTTCTAATAGTCACTTTGCCTCTTCAAACCAACAAAAATTTTTAAAAGCGTCTAAGTGATACTTTGACTCTCAAAACAAAATGATTTTTTTAAAAAAACTTCATATGAGACACATATTTAGAAAGAAACCACGCAACATATTAACATATAGAAAATAGATCCATCCAGCAGGATTGTACTTACCTCTTGTGCTCCTAAACCCAAATGTTCCTAATGAAGAACAATAACAGTTAGAATATGTAGTACAAGGATAAAATAATTGCATATATAGATCAAAAAATGGTAAAAGACTAAAAAACCCATGCCTAGCCACCATTTTGTTCGCTTCTTCCCGGTTTTTTCAATCAGTGATAAACCACTAATAGCTTCTATCAATTGCTATCGATGATAATTGTTATCAGCGATAACTTTCAATTTTAGAAAAATTAATACAATCTTGAAATATTAACTTTTAATTTGCTATCAATTATTATTAGCTATCATTGATTCACTTTCATCAATTGGAATCAACGTTGAAATATTACTACTTAAGGCTATCAGTGGCTATCAATGATAAATTTATAAATAGTGATCAACTTTGAAAGAAGACCCTTTGATTACCATAGTAGTTATCACTAATAATCTTTTATCATGGCTATCACTGATGACAGTTATCAGTCGTTATCACCGATAGACTTTCATCAATTAGAATCAACCTTAAAATATTAACACTTAAGGCTATCAATGATAGATTTCTATAAGTGGTTATCACCTTTGAAAGAAACTTGATGTATAGATATCACCTAAGTTTTATCACCGATATCACTAACATCACTCATATTGTGGTTATCAGTGATAGCTTATTTCACTAATAACATCACTAATAAGATGCTATCAAAGATCTCACTGATATCATGCTATCAATGATAGTTCTCTATCATCGATAACGTGCTATCAATGATAGTTCTCTATCACCGATAACGTGCTATCTATCATCGATAACATGTTATTAGTATTAGTTTCTATCACTGGTAACATGCTATCAGTAGTAGCTTGTATCAATCATAGCCACTGAACACCTTTTTGCCCATTCCTTGTCCTTTCCAAACATTTATAAGTCCATTTTCTTTTCGATGATAGCTTCTTCCACTGATAAACATGATATTAGTGATAACTTCTAGGCATTCCACTTACATTTTAGTTCAAGATTCAACTTTATTAATTAAATACACTAAGTTGGCTATCAATGATAGATTTCTATAAGTGGCTATTAACTACAAAAATATAATCAAAGATTAAGCTATCAATAATAGAAAATATTAGTGGCTATCACTGATAGACTTTCATTTTCTATTTATATTTATTATTTGTTATAATAATCAAACTGGATGATTGGCTTGTTGGTGTTAAGTAACTTATGAATTGAGTACTTTCAAGTCCTGTGTACGGAACTCAGCCTCATAATTCTTGTGAAAAAAAAGGGGAAGAAGAAAAATTCAAATAAAGGAAAGAAAAAATTTAAAAATAAGAGAAAGAGAAGAAGCAGAAACTAAAAAAATGAAAGAAAATTAAATAGAAAAAAGTGAAGCAAAAAAGAAAGAAAAAAAGGAATAAGCAAAAACCAAAGAAAGAAAAGAAAATAAAATAAAAAAGGAAAAAAAGAAAGAAATGAAAGAAAATAAAAAATAAAGGAAAGAAACAAAAATCAGATAAAGGAAAGAATAAAATAAAAAAAATGGAGAAGAAGCAAAAACTGAGAAAGAAAATAAAATGAAAAAATGAAAAAAGGGAAGGAAGAAGTAAAAATCAAACAAGATAAGACTAAAAAAATCAAGACAAGACAAGATAAGATAAGATAAGATAAGATAAGACAAGCAAAAAAAAGGTGTACAACAAGATAAGATAAGGGAGAGCGAAATTGGAAATTAAAAAAAAAAAAATCAAAGATTGGCTAGTCAACTCATTTATATTTACAAATATTTTAAAAATATAATATATTTTTAGATTTTTTCTCTTATTCTATTATGTATTACATATATCCAAGTTCGAAATCAACTCAAAGTTTTAAATCACAAATGAAAGAACATTCATACTACAAGAAAACAAGTTCATTGCCACATTGCAAAGGTATTTACAATGGCAACAATTCTTAGCAACACCTAACTAAACCGTTGCGATTTATATATATTGCAACATTTTATTCACAATTTTTTATTAAGTTGTCTTGATATACATTTAATTGCAACGATTCACTGAAGACGTATTTACAAGCTTCTACAAATATATCTATTACAACACTTCAATTGTAACATTTTGAGTGTCTGTTGCAATAGAGTTCATTGTAATAACTATAATACAACATTTTAAAAATCGTTAAAATAGAATAACTAGAAACTAAAATTTTAATTTAACTCAATATTTTTAGTCATTTAAAAGTTCTTTGCTTTATTATTTATATTTTTGTTTTAAAAAAAGATTGTGAAAAATGGAAGGTTAAAATAAAAGGTAAATCATTAATCTATTGTTAAAACTAAAATCAATATAACTAAAAGCCTATTTTTATTCTTCTGGTTGGTTATTTATACTAAAAAGTAGTACCTCACTACTACAAAACTCAGCTTTAATGTCGGTTTGAATTGACATTATAGTTGTACAATATCAATTGGAGACTAACATCAAATATCGTGTTATAAAAGGTCTTTAATGTTAGTTGTCTTTAATATTAAATTTTAAACTGACATTATAAATACCAAGATTTTAATGCCAGTTATTTTCAATGAAAATTTTCACCGACATTGAACATCATCTTCAATTTCAATCTTCAACCGATATTGAACATCATCTTCAATGTTGATTTATCACCTACTTTTTTGTCAATATTGTCTGATATTATGTGTCTGTCAATGTATACATATATACTTTGCTTGTGTAAGTGCAAATCAATAATGTTTCTCTTTTACCTATAGATGCACACAATAAAATCCTAATTGCTTTCATAAACTCCCAATAAGTCACAAAAAAGGAATTGAATGATAATTAACTCCGAAACTAAGATAAAATATACTTTCCATCCAAATCAACTCCATATGGTTTAGACAACAAATTCCTACGTATCAACCATGAAGTACACATATATTCTACATTGAATAAGTAGAGTATATATGCTAAGTTGCACACAAGAATAGAATTCAAAATAAAATTAAATACAAAATGGTTAATTCACTAAAAATAAGTTGAAGATAAATGAAGAATGTTAAACGATGCCTTCCCAAGTTTCTCTGATGTCAATTTTTGGAACCCAAGGACTATTCTTCCACCTACAATGTAGATAAAACAACAATTTGAACAAAGAAGTAAAAAAAAAAAAAAAAAAAAAATACAGAACATAATATTAACCTCGGTGAAGAGTAATAGAAAACAACCTAATTCATTTGAACAAAATCTAAGAAAAAAGATTGCAAGCACGTTAAATTGCCTACTTCTCTCAATTTTAGAACAACTTCACTACCCCGAGATTATAGATAAAAAAACCTTGCAAGTAGAGGATGGATTCATCTAATTTGTTTTTGTGAGTCTTGAAAAATTTAATGCTGTCCTCATGCTCCTTTATTTTCATTCAAAACATCTGTAAATCTTCTTCAAGTTTCCGAGTCTTGATAAGTTTGGAGGCTATTGATTTAAAAAAATAGATGAAGAAGAACAATTAGAAGTAAACATACTGAGATACAGTAGTAGAAATGAATGCTCTAATTTCACCCAATTGAAAATAATAAATCGATATAGCAGATCGACCAAGAAAACATCAATTAACCAGAGAGTTGTACATCAAAACTTCATAAATTATGAAAAAATGGGAATAGCCAATGTATAAAGAAAACATAAGGACCCAACTAAAAAAATGATCAAATAAAAGTCAAAATCTTACACAACCATACCCAACCTAGGTAAAGAAAAAAAAACATATACCCTTACCCATTTAACTAAGAAACTAGGCAGAGAAGATCTTTCTTGGAATTCCTTCAAGAATGAAGCCTGCTTCACCATTGCAATACCCTTCTTCTAGTCTCTTTGACAACAGTCTGAAAACAATTTCTTCCAAAACAGGCTTTCCTTCATTGACTGCACTAGAAATCTGAAATGGAGGAGAAGGAACAGAGCAAGTAATACAAACCAAGAAGGAGAAATTTCACCAAATTTATTTGGAAAGAAAAATAGTAACACATCCCCATGATTTCACAAGATTCCTGGTGTATCATCCATTATACAGAAACATTAAAGAAGATTCTTAATAATCATTTTATCAAACAAATTATAAATCTAGACATATTAAGCATATAACCTTCTTGCATTTGCTAATCATGTCATCACATCCTCACGTCTATGGTATATTATGGTTTTGTTGCTAAAAATTTAAGTTTTTCAATTACAAAAAAGATAACTACGAGGAATCTTTTTTCCTAACAAATTAAAAGTTCGAGGATAGAAGTAACACTTCAAAACATTAAAGACACTATAAAATTAGACATGCAATACAAGTGGATTTTGAATTAATTTATCCTGAATTTAATCCCGTTATTAATAAAAACTAAATAAAATCACAATTCAAACTACTATTTCAAAGATTCTTGAAAAATTCAGATACGGAATACACTCCACCATCAAATTTCACATACTAAATTTCTATCCCAATCACATAACACAAGAATCAGGAGCCAATGTGAAAAAATTGTGACTCAAATACCTCAGCTATATTTTTTGTTTATAACTAACTTCATGTTGTAACGGTCAGTTGGTATATGTTATAAATACCTCTGATCAGAAAACAAAACAAATTGAGTGCATCATTTTCTATTTGTAAACAAACAAAAGCTGTACGCAATTTTCTAAGTGAAAAGAACTTGAATCTTCCTGTGGACGTAGGCATTCTTGCCGAACCACATAAACCTTCGTGTTTCTTCTTCTTGTCTTTATCTTCTTTGTTCAATCGACTGTGATCTTTCTGCAAATCGCGCGCAAAACATTCTTACTTTAAAATCATATCGAATTGTAAAGTATCGAGTTGAATCGTGCATCGATTTTGTCTATCGAGTAGCTTCGAGTCAGTCGCTTCCGTCTTCGAGTTGCATCAAGAAAAGATCAAGTTTCGTTCAGTACTAATCGAGTTCCATTGAGGATCGAACAGAAACTCGTCATACAAAGAAGGAAATTTGCATCGAGCACTGAGTAGAAACATATCGAGCATTGAGTATCCTGCATCGAGTATTTGACAAAGCCTTTCTTAGTCATTTCTTCATCTTCTCAATGTTGATCTTGAGTAATTGGGTCTAGAGAAGATTGAATAACCCAACAATTTATGGTATTAGAGCATTTGAAGATCATCAAGGTCAGCATTCTTGGAGCATCAAGATACTCAAGAAATCCAGTATCGATACTCGATGAGATCAGTGATAGCTATTGCAAGGTTTGAAATAGAGAAGTTTGATGGGAAAGGTGATTTTTGTCTGTGGAAGGCCAAAATCAAAGCTATTATTGGACAGCAGAGAGCTCACAATGCCCTTATAGACACGTTGATTCTGCCACCTACATTAACAGCTCAAGAAAGGGAAGATATGGAAATCACAACCTATGGGACTCTGGTTCTTAATCTCACTGACAACATCTTGAGATAGGTGATCGATCAAGACATGACCTACAATAGGTCAAGCTGGAAGGTCTTTTTACAACCAATGATCTCCCCAACAAGATGTATTAAATGTTCTTCACTTTTAAGATGGATTCTGCCAAACCACTATCATACAATCTGGATGAGTTTAAGAGAATAGTTTATGAGTTCAAGAGCTTTGGCTAAAAGATTGGCCATGAGAATGAAGTCTTTGCCTTGTTGAACTCTTTACCCAAAGCCTACAAGGAGGTGAAGAATGCCTTGAAATATGGTAGAGAATCGATTACCACTGATGACATTATTTCAACATTGAGGACTAGAGAGTTGGAGCTTCAGTCAGTAAAAAAGAAATAGCTTGGTGCAGAAGGGTTGTTTGTTAAGGGCAAGAACAAGCAAAATAATTCAAAAGGGAATAAAAATCAGTCTGGTGAAGAACATAAACCCAAAACAAAGTTGAGATGTAACTACTGCAAGAAGAAAGGACACCTGATGAGGGATTTCTATAGCTTGAAATGGAAAAATCAGGAAAAAGAGAAGGATCAGAAAGGAAAACAACCAAAAGCTTCAGTGGTTGAAACGTCTTACTTTTATTTTGATACCTTATCCTCTACTAGAAACAAAACCAACCAAATAAGTCTTCTTGTGTATATGGAGAACAATGAAGCCTACAAAATCAAAAGGATTGGTTCAGTATCCTTAAAGATAAAGGATAGATTAATCAAGTTCCTCACAAATGTGAGACATGTACCTTTGCTCAAGAGAAATTTGATATCTTTGGGTATGCTTGACTCCATTGGGTGTGAGTGTAGAGGAAAAGGTGGAATCTTAGAGGTGATTAAGGATTTTGTAATGGTTAGTGAAAAGGTCAATGGCCTCTATATTGTAAGAGGAGTAGAGATGATGACTAATGCCTACACGATTTCAACAGCAAGCTTAACAGAGGTAGACTTGTGGCACAAAAGACTATCCCATATTAGTGAAAAAGGGATGCAAGCACTGTCCAAACAAGGTATACTGCCTGAAGGGATCAGTGAGCACCTTTCCTTCTGTGGACACTATATTCTAGGGAAAGCAACCAGACAAAGTTTCACAAAATCTCAGCATACCACCAAAGAAACATTGGATTATGTTCATTCTGACCTATGAGGACCATTTTCTACACCAAGCCTTAGTGGTTCAAGGTAATTTCTAACCTTTTTATATGCCTTTTCTAGAAAGAGCTAGATATACTTTCTTAAAACTAAGGATCAAGTTTTTGGGAGGTTTAAGGAATGGAAAACTATGATAGAAAACCAAACATCTAAAAGGTTAAAATACTTTAGAACCGACAATGGGCTTTAGTTTTTCAATGAATACTTTAACAAATATTGTAGTGAGAATGATATAAATAGGCGGAGAATTGTGAGGTATACACCTCAATAGAATGGGGTTGTTGAGAGGTTAAACAGAACCATAATGGAAAGGGTTAGATGTTCTCTCTCTAATGCTATCCTAAGTGAAAATTATTGGGCAGAAGCTGTAGCCTACACAATGTATACCTTGAATAGGTGCCCTCACACATATCTAGAGTTACTTACCCCTAATGAGAAATGGACTAATCATCCTCCTAATCTAGATAACCTCAAGGTCTTTTGATGTGTAGGGTTTGTTCACAAAAATAAGGGAAAGTTAAAAGCTAAAATAGTCAAGTGCATGTTTGTAGGCTTTACAGAGGGTGTCAAAGGTTTTAAAATGCGACATCCAGTTGAAAAGAAGTTCATAATTAGTAGATACATCATTTTTAGTGAAGAGAAGATGTTTACACAAAATGAGAAAAGGCTTGAGGATGAAGGTGAGTCATCCACCATAAGAATTGAGGTGGAGTTGCCTGCTGAGCAACCAACAGAATCTAACCTACCTACTGACACAAGAGAAGTTGAGGAAAATGTAGGGGAACAAGAGGAGGCTATAAATGAGCAGCCTGATTTGAGTTAGTATGTCTTAGCTAAGGATAGACAAAGGAGAACCATTACCCCTCCAGCTAGATATACTGAAATGAATTACATGAATTTGGTTTTAAATGTTGTTATGGCTTCTACTAACCAAGAACCAACAACCTTTGAGGAAGCAATAAGTTTTGCTAATGCAAGGGTTTGGATAGAAGCCATGAATGAGGAAATGCATTCACTAAAAGTGAATGACACTTGGTCTTTAGTTCCTCTACCAAAGGGTTATAAATCAGATGCCTCTAAATGGGTTTTCAAATTTAAGGAAGGTGCATCCTATAATAAAAAACCTATGTATAAAGAAAGGTTGGTTGCAAAAGGGTTTACTTGAAAGGAAGGAATAGACTACTCAGAGATTTTCTATCCAGTTGTCAAACAAATCTCCATAACTCTTCGTTTATCCTTAGTTGCTCAAAATAACTTAGAATTGTATCAACTAGATGTGAAGAATGCCTTCCTTCATGGACATCTAGAAGAGACAATCTATATGATGCAACCTAAAGGATTTCAAGTTAAAGGAAAAGAAAATCTCTATTGCTTCCTCAAAAATTCAATCTATGGGTGAAAACAATCACCTAGATGCTCGCATAGAAGGTTCAATGACTTTATTTCTAGCATTGGATTCAAAAGAAGTTCATTTAACATATGTGTTTATGTAAATACTAAAGGAAATCAAACATGAGGATTTCCATGGGCAGTGAAAGGGATCGTTCCAAATTCCATTCGAATTGAACACAAACAATTACAATCTAACCGGAAACTAATAGGTCATGCACAAATAGAAATTATAGCATGCTATACGATGATACAAGGGATAGAGGATGCATACCTTTGAAGAACCATTCTTCAAACTCCCTCGAAGGAAGTCTAATGCATCCAAAAACAACAACACTCGAACGCAACGATCACCACACGAACAACACGAGCGACCAACAGCTCCTCGAACCCAATCATGTCCAACTTGATTCACGAACTAAGTGAGGACACCACCACAATAGTTACCTTAGTATTCTCGGTGTGAAAATCCAAGAGTTATGGGCTCTATATTATCTTGGCTTGAGGAAAAGATTGGAGGTCTACGATCGAGTAGATGATCAAGCAACTGGGAGATAAGAAGCTAGTCTATCGCATAGACGATGTGCTCGATCGTTTAGTAAACGATAGCTTATCGTATAGACTTAGCCACTCGATCGTGTAGCAACGATCAGCTGAATGACTATCGTATAGTCAACTCTACATGATTATTTAGTCTCTATCAGTGACATAATCATTTAGTCTCTATCAACGCTATTGCTTAGTGAAACTCTTTCATTTGATAGCTTGTCTCTGTGAGTACATTCTGAATCAAACAACTTTTAAAATTAGGAAACCAATTTTCCTTTTATCTCACGGTTACCATAAACTTCCTATAACTCCCACTTAATCGATTATTAGAGAAAAAGAATTAATTATCATATAATTAATATATTATAAATAAATATGATAACCAACTTACTATATTATATTTATAACCTATAGTTTTAATATTTCATCTCATGAAACATACAAACCATAGTTCTTTTTCTATTTTATGGTACTTAATGTAAATCATATTTATATTAATTCCTCCACTTGATGAATCTCATATATCACACCAATTTTATCATATATAATTGAATTTCGTCTTGTTAATTTGAACACTTTAAATCAATCCCAAAATCTGATTCTCAACTTAAATCAATTGAGCTATCAAGGGGACCTTATGGACCTATAACTTGAAGCTCCAACGGTACGTGAATAGTCGACTAAACTCTTTAGTCACAAGATATCATCAATTAACTGTCGAGTACTCCACTAAAGATCGATAGCTGCACTCTTCTCACTACAGATATATTTTTGTGTCAATCGAATATAACCAATAAACAATACGATAACCCTTCATAGATGCTCGTAAGTATAGTTGGGCCAATTTACCTTTTTGCCCCTATAGTTACATTTAACTCCTTGAGTACCACTGATCCCTCTAATGAACAATACATCATAGTCCTACTATGAGTGGACGCCACTCCGGCTTTGAGAAGGTGTGTGGCGTCACATCGTTCAAGCCTCAAAATCAACCATTAAGGGAGCAATCTATCTACTTACCCCTGCTTCGGGGAAGGAGTGAATTTCATCTTGTGTAGTTGCGTTCCTAGCTCCACAATCAGAAGTGGTAGGTTTGAGTCGATAATCTGGTCACTCGCACCCATACAAATCACAGGACTGTCCTCGTAGGCAGGAGTTCCCAACTCACTCAAGATTAAGGTCATGTTACCTATGGTTATCCTAGTGAAATGAAAGTCTCTGTCATGAAGGGCGTTATATAACGAGACTAAACACTTCATGGTCCGGTCTTATACAAAATCCTTTGTATAGGACACCTGTCACATCTCGCTCCAGATTACCCTCTTAACGTGGATGGAGATGTGACGGCAGCAGTTACCAACCCTTTTACTGCCATTTACTACCTAGCTAACCTGTTTAATTTGCTTCGAACCTTGAATACGTACATTTCATTAACATACCAAACAAATTAACTCAAAACTTAACACACTTTACAGGGTTTCATAACATCGTTCATACATGCACTTATATATATTACAACTTAGTGAGCCCAACATAGAACACTAGTCCCTATATGACAGACACATGTGTACTAACAAATACAGAGTCCTCAATTAAGCTTCCTTCGCCTGAGTCTTTGAGTGGCAGAGCAGCAACAAAGATGTCTTCTGGGAACTGACCGCTACCTGAGAGGATAAACATTTTGAAAACATGAGCTAAAATCCCAATGAGTGACTAACTTTTAAAACATAACTTTCATATGTAAATTTGATAGTAAAACTGAAAACTTTCACTGAAAACATAAACTTGGCAACTGTTATTCATGTAATCATTAACATAACAAAGGACCATTTTATGCTTTGCTAAACTATGCCTTAGTTTAGAGTGGCCCTCTTGCTCACTCTTTACCATGCTTAACTACATTACTACTTAACTGAGAAGGAACCCTTATGTTCAACTTCCTATAAACATAATTTGCATCATTAGTTGAGAGAGAAAATTTTTCTCAATTCCTCAAGACAATCCATAGTTGGTGTAGAGTAATCTCAACACTACCAATAACAACTTTACTTATGTGCACATGGTTCTAGTTAAGTACCGGCATACCTTAGGTACTACCACTCAGATACCTTCTCTGTGTCCTTCATTATCGAGTTGCTCAGATACCTTCTCTATGTCCTTCAGTATCGAGCTATTCAAATCTAAGATTGAACTTCAGTACCTTCTCATCTAGTCCTTCAATACTGAGCTACTGATGCTAAACTTGCTTATCTATGACGAAGCTCCAATACCTTCTCATCTAGTCCCTCAGTACTAGGTTATTCAAATATTCTAAAGCACATTCTTATCTCTTTATGACTTAGTTGCTCTAAAGCATTCTGTACTAACACATCCTCATGATAATTGAAATGCATAGCATAAACATAACATAAATGAGAGCATTACTTGGAAATTGTTTGAGAATAGTTGTCACAAACAGCTTTCAATAAACATGTAACGCTAAACATTCATAAAGCATTAATAGTTTACCTAAAACATTTAAAGCATTTAGAGTCACTTACTGTCTTTGACAATCCTCTTTATGTACTTCTCCTTTTGATGTTGAACCTATGGACATCACAATGCATTGTATTCATTAGCATTAGCCCACTTTTTGGGACTAACACTCCATAACTAGATTACTTTGTCTCAGTGAGCAGCCTTACCTATCAATGCTGAGCTCACTATGCGTTAAACACTTAGCCAAATTGTTAGGCCTTAACTTGACTAGGCAACAACTTCCTCACCATGTGTCCATCGCTTGTGTCCATGCCTTGCCTTAGGCGTTCAAGCCTCCAATGCTCCCAAGCTTTTAGACCATGCCTACTACCCATCGCATGGCTCATCGCATAGCAACCTTTGCACTAATCGTTTAGCTCATGCGCCCATCATATGACACATCAAAACATGCCCCATGCAGTCGTCTGGTCGTGCCCACAAGCTCCAACACAACCTTGCTCCTAACACCTTGTGCGCCTGCCTGTGCGGTCCAACGCCCAACTGCACTTGCACTTACAACTTTAATATGTTTTTCATGATCTAATGCTTATCAATGCATCCTTGCACCAATTCAGCCTTCAAAGCATGCACTCAGCATCATCGTCAGGCCCTTTAAGCTACTTGCTTTTTCAACCTAAGCAGCTACCTGCTTGTTTAAGATTCCAGATTCAAATTACAATTTTAATAATTAATTTTCCAGGCCTTTTCTCAAGCAATTTTCTTCTACAAACATTCTCTAAAATGTCTTAGCAAGGTTACCTTAAAATTTCAGCTCAGAATTCTTTGTGGTTGGGATGGAATTCTTAAATCATCAAAACTGGCCCAAGTTTACCCGAGAGCTCGACCTTCAGCTAGATTCTTCATTCTCCAGCTCAATTCCTCTAGAATTACCTTTCAAAAATTCAATCTCAGCAACTAAACACACTTAGGTTTGAATGGCTTTGAAATTACTTAATTTGCACGAGTGAATTACTCAGACCCTCTCTTTGAAGTCAAGCTTCCCTTTTAAACTAGCAGCTGCATGATCACCCTTTAATATCAAGCTGCCACCTCATCCTTAAAGGAATAACAACAAACCTGAGTATGATAGCTGGCTTAGCTAATCAATCACTAAGCTGATCCTTTCCTCTTGGTCATCAACGCAAGGGTCAGCTCTCAACCCAATGCTTGCAACCACATGGCTGCATGCCTCCTTCACACAATGCATCGCCCAACTTGGCCACTTTGAGGCTATCGCATCCCTCCTTTGGTCGCATACTCCTAAGCCAACACATGTCCTAGCCCATGCATAGCTTAGTCTTAACATATCAACCAAGCGTTAGGCCTTCCTCGCTTCATGCATAACTTTACCGTTCATCGAGTTTCAACGCGTTGCGCTCAATGCCGAACATTGGCTAGTGCGCACGCCCAACCTCAACGCTCAGCCTTATGCTATTCGTCTAGCCCTGCCACATCGCATACCCCATCGTCTAGTACCCAACACCTATCATCTAGCGCCTATCGTGTAGCCTCGCATACTCTATATGATCACCCTCGCACAATGCCTCAATGCCTTACACCTTGCTCGCACGTAACCGAGCGCCTCCTCGTCCGTGCCAGGCCTACTCATTGCACGATGGTTCCTCCTCGCTACACAATCACGTAAGCCTTAGCACATCCTTGTGCACGTGCGTTATGCTCAGCGCTTGGCCTTGCGCCAACGCCCAGACTACCTTGCCCGTAAGCTCACTAACCTCGGAAGCCCCTTGGCTGCCACAAGCCTTGTCAACACATCATGCAAGATCCTTTAACTCATTCGTTCATCCTTAGTTCCAACGCATAGTTTATCCTTATCTTCAACACTTAGCCTCAAATAAACTTTACAAGCCTTGGTTGCTACACACACAACCTCATGCGTCCATACTTCTCAATCTACGCATGCCTACTCTTGGCTTCCATACTTAGCCAATTTTCCACTTGTTAAACTATCTAAAACTCACCCAAGACTAGGTATTTCCAACACTTGGAATTTTCTTCCTCCATCTTCCTACTTTCTTTACTTCCTTTCACAACTTTACTTTAACATATCCTTAGTCTTTACTTAGCATGCCTATTACTCAGTATGGGGTTTACAACACCCCCACTTGCATGTCTCCACATGAATGATCAGGATCAGATCATCTATAGCACATCAAAACACTTGTGACTATCTACAAAGTGGGTCGTATCCGTAGCATCACAAGGATAAGGTTCCCCTCCTATATCCATATACTACAGACCATTTAGGTTATCACTTAAGGCATGATCTACTTATATGTCTCCACATACATGCTTAAGTTACAACGACAACTAGGGATCTTAGTTTATTGGATTATGGTAAATGCAAATAAAATATCTCATATTTCATAGACAATAGTGAAGAAAATATCTCATATTATTACAACACAAGCATTTGTTCATACACGTGTTTACAAACTACAGGACCCTACGAGAGTTTAGAGCATTAACCCCAAAAATTCCCCACTTGTTCTAAAGCAAGTGGGGTGTACAAGATTACAACTAGTACAAAACAATAAACTAGGGCACTAAGGCCCAGTACAAAAATCTCCCACTTGCCCTAGTCCAGTCATGGGCGGTCCCATAGACCCATGCTCTTAAGGTGACCCTAAAAAACTTTAGCCATGAGAGCCTTCGTAAACAGGTCAGCAACGTTATGCTCCGAAGCGATCTTCATTACTATCATGTCCCTTTGATGCACTACCTCGTGGATGAGATGATACTTCCGCTCTATATATTTTCCATGCTTGTGACTTCTAAGCTCCCTTAAGTTTGCCACAACACCATTATTATCATAATAAAGAGTGATGGGCCTAGACATGTCTGGAACTACTTCCAGATCAGTCAGGAACTTTCTGAGCCAAACGGCTTGCTTAGCAGCTTCACAAGCCGCTACATACTCGGCCCCCATCGTAGAGTCGGCGATACACCCTTGCTTAGTTCTTCGCCACACTACAGCTCCTCCGTTAAGAGTGAACACTGAGCGTAAAGTGAATTTTCGAGAATCCTTATCAGTCTGAAAGTCAGAATCCGTGTATCTAGTAAGGATCAAATCCTTAGATCCATACACAAGCATATAGTCCCTCGTTCTTCGAAGATACTTTAGGATGTTCTCGACGGTGGTCCAGTGACACTGTCCTAGATTAGACTGATATCTTCTAAGTATCTCCACAGCATAGCATATGTCCTGTCTAGTACACAACATCAAATACATCAAACTGCCAATGGTAGATGAATAGGGGACTCGTCTCATCTCCTGAACCTCTTGAGGTGATTTAGGAAAAATTTCCTTAGACAATATAATTCCATGCCTAAAAGGAAGTAAGCCCCTTTTGGAGTTCTGCATCGAGTACTTGAGCAACATCTTGTCAATATATGATACCTGAGACAGCAATAGCACTTTGTTCTTTTGATCCCGAAAGATCTTAATACCAAAAACAAACTGAGCCTCTCCCAAATCTTTCATTTGGAATTGGGTCGCTAGCCAGTTCTTAACTGATATTAGTAGACCTACATCATTCTCAGAGTAGGATATCGTCTACATATAACACTAGAAGAACTACTGAACTATTGATAATTCTCTTGTAGACACAAGACTCATCAACGTTTTTGTCAAAGTCGTACGATTTGATCGTAGTATCAAATCGAATGTTCCAAGATCGAGACGCCTGTTTTAGCCCATAAATGGATCATTTCAGTTTGCAAACCTTTTGCTCTTGACCTTGGGCTATGAATCTTTCAGGCTGCATCATATAAATGGTCACCTCAAGATTACCATTTGATAACTTGTAGAAATACAAGTTATTTATGCCACCTTATCTAGATATTGCGGTCAAAAGTTAGTAAATATGCGTCGATTGTTTGAAAATTAGCTTAGAATTTCAATAATTATAAGTGATCGCAATTACACCCACTAACACAATAAAGATGGAAGACAAGCCGAGTTTTACTTTGTTTTGCAGGAAACCAAGTCACCGCTTGCACTTAAGGCTCACGAGAAACTGATCAACACATCTCTGTCACATTACGCTTGTCAATCAACAATGAAGATATGATTATCACAATGACGGCGCAATGCGACAGTCGATCCAGAGCTAACTTTCAATCGCATGCGGTAATAAAAACAACACCGCATGCAGATTCACGATCGAAAGATGCAACTGAACAACGCAAAAGCGGAGGATTGAAAAACATGTACAACTAACGGTTGTGCAAAATTGACGGTCTGATTGCATAACAAAAGGAATAATATCCCGCCATCTTTGAAATTACCATAACAATCAGTGGGGACCACAAGGTCGGAGTTAAAGACCTGCACCTATAAATACTCCATAGATTTCATAAAAAACTCATGTTACTTGATACGGGCTAAGTGCTGCTAAATTTTTGAGAGAAAAGGCTGAGCTGAATGCTTAAGTGAAGTAATCTGGGAAGAAGACGAGATAAGGCTAAGAGGTGAATCTCAGATTTAATCTACCAAACACCTGATTAGAAGCTCTGTGCAAAGATCCCTGCTACCGGTGGAGTAAGCCTAAGAGGGAAGCTATTCCTACCATCAAATCCATCCAATCCGGCAAGCATATCTCCATCGAATCAGTGCCAAGACATTGGCACTTATTTGTATCTGTTCTATCTCTTTCATCGTTGTATCTCACTGTCTCTTTATCTCTTCATTCACACACTATGTATCAAACGCTTAATAGAGATATTAAATGTTTCGGTAGCTTTCATTTACCATTTTCTGTCTATTTTCATTCACCCGTCAATCACTTTCTTCATGATTTCTTCTTAATTCAACAATATGAATTAACCAAATACTTAATCTGTGTTAAAGATATAAAATGCGTTTAGCTAAGGCATACTAGACGGCATCTTCACCTGTGAGAGCAGAAGTCAAGATGCAATTCTGATCTATCAAGAAAAGGTCAGAAGAATGCGTTAATTAAAGCGAGTAGTACTTCCAGACATGGAAGCAACCTTGCGTTTATTACGTTAGTCTCTGTTTCACCACAGACATGTGGGAGTGCGACCGATCACTGAAAGGTGTACGCCAAGAGAAGAGCGGAACAGTATTAGTAGCTTCAATGCAATTAAGAACTTGTGTTGTTTATATTATTTGTCTTTCTCTTTCTTTCGGTACATAAGACTTGTCGCCGCATTCTACGTTCTTTGCATAACTTTCACAGCAAGTTTAACCCCAACATCTTGTAACATGAAGCCTGTATCTTATATCATCTAGCTTACTTTATTTTATTGTAATTTATATACTTGTATAAACACATTCTTAAAGATTACAAACCTGGTCGCATATATCATGAACATACCACAATAACCTAAATCAGTCCCCATGTTCGACCTCGGATCACACCGAGAAACTTGCGGTGGAATTACACCTGGTTCCATCGTAAGGAAACTTGTGACAACGCATGGCATACTACGTGAATATCCATTATTAACGCATATCTAGAAGTAGTATCGCATCATTTTGAGCATAGAACGTCATACATCTCAGTGTTAGCATATATACTATCGACACCATTCAAAAAGGCAGTCTTGACGTCCATTTTCCATATCTCATAGTCATAATATGAGGCAATTGACAGGAGGATGCGGATACACTTCAACATGGTAACAGGCGAGAAAGTCTCCTCATAGTCGACTCCCTCCACCTAGGTATAACCCTTTGCCATAAGTCTAGTCTTAAAGGTTTGCACCTTCTCATCAGCACCCCGTTTCCTCTTGTAGATCCATTTACAACCTATAGGTTTTACCCCATCAGGTTGATTTACAAGATCCCATTCTGAGTTGAAGTACATAGACTCCATCTTGAGATCCATGGCTTTGACCCATTCATCCCGGTCAACATTCTCCTTTGCCTTCTGATAAGACAACGGATCCTCAATCTCGCCATCGGCTAGATTTTAGTGAAACCCATATAGCAAACAGGTGGGTTTGCAACCCTCCCACTACGTCGAGGTTCCCTCAAATCTTAAGGTGGTTCTGACCTACCAGATGAAATTCTATCAATAACTCTTGTTGATGGAGCAGACCCCTCAATAGCTTTTGTTGAAGTTTCAGTAGTTTCGTTGGAAAGTTCACGCAACACGATCTTACTATGGGGACTGTGCTCCCTCATATGATCCTCCTCCAAGAAGGTAGCGTTCGTCGACACAAAAACTCTATTTTCCTTAGGATCGTAAAAGTAACCCCCCTCGTGTTCCTTTGGGGTAGCCTACAAATAGGCAGAGCCTCGAATGTGGTTCCAATTTCTTTGCATTACCCTCAA
The DNA here is from genome assembly GCF_027475165.1 of Benincasa hispida. Lineage (NCBI taxonomy): Eukaryota > Viridiplantae > Streptophyta > Magnoliopsida > Cucurbitales > Cucurbitaceae > Benincasa > Benincasa hispida. The sequence continues at coordinate 8,334,490 of NC_143489.1, forward strand.
GCACATGAGCTGGGCAACCCATATGCGAAAGTGACGCAAACTAGCTTTATGCCCATTCCACAACTCCAAAGGTGTTCTCGCAACACTCTTGGAAGGAAGACAGTTGAGGATATAAGCTACAGTCTCCACTGCAAAACCACAAAACGAGTTGGGTAAGGAAGCATAACTCATCATTGACAGAACTATGTCCAGCAAGGTTCTCTTTCTTCACTCTTATACACCGTCTGCTGAGGTGTACCAGGCACTGAGAGTTGGGAAACGATTCCATGTTCTATCATATAGTTCTGGAACTCCGAATCCGTAAACTATCCACCTTGATCCAATCGAAGTGTTTTAATCCATCTATCCAATGCATTTTCAACTTCATCCTTGAACTTTCTAAACTTTTCAAATGATTCAGACTTTCGTTGCATCAAATAAACATACCCATACCAAGAGTAATCATCAGTAAAAGTGATGAAATACTCATAACCTCCCCTGCTCACACATTCATCGGACCACAAAGGTTTGAATGCACTAACTCTAAAGGCTCTTTGGCTCGATAACCTTTTCCAGTAAAAGGCCTTTTAGCCATCTTGCCCTAAAGGTATGACACGCACACAGGTAAAGAATTCTCCTCTAACTTGTTTAAAAGTTCATTCCTCACTAATCTCTCAATCTTCTTGAGATTGATGTGCCCTAATTGAAGGTGCCAAAGTTGGGCATTTTGTTTTGGAGAAACCTTCTGTTGTTTATTGATAACTTGTAGAAATACAAGTTATTTATGCTGCCTTATCTAGATATTGTGGCCAAAAGTGAGTAAATATGCGTCAATTGTATGAAAATTAGCTTAGAAATACAATAATTACGAATTATCTTAATTACACCCACTAACATCATCAAGATGGAAGAAAAAGATATTTCTACTCTGTTTTGCAGGAAACCAAGTCATCACTTGCGATCAAGGCTCAAGACAAACTGACCAACGCATCTCTGTCACATTACGCCCGTCAATCAACAATGAAGAGGCGATCGACACAATGACAGCGCAATGCGATTGTCGATCTAGAGCTGAACTTCAACCGCATGCGGTAATATAAACAACACCGCATTCGAGCACCTGATCAAAAGATGCAGCTAAGCAACGCAAATGCGAAGGATTGTGACACGTGTAGAACTAACCGTTGTGCAGATTTGATGGTCTGATTGCATAATATAAGGAATAATTATCCCACCATCTTCGAAATTTCTATAACAAAAAGTGGGGTCCATAAGCCAAGAGTCAAAGCCTTTCACCTATAAATACCCCATAGACTTCAGTGAAAGATATACTTGATACGGGGCTAATTGATGCTATATCATTGAGAGAGAGGCTGAGCTAAGTGCTGATCGGAAAAAATCAGAGAAGATAAGAGACAAGGCCTAGAGGTGAGTCTCGGTGCTATTCTGCCAGATCTCAGCCGCGAAGCTCTGTACTTAGATCCCTGCTACCGATTGAGCAAGCCTGAGAGGGAAGCTCATCCTTACGCACGATCCATCCACACCGGCAAACAACTCTCCATCCAGATTGGTGCCAAGACGTTGGCACTTATTTGTATTTATTTCTAACTCTATTCATCGGCCAGCAGTTCGCCTTGCATTGGCCAAAGAAAAGGGCAAGGCAATTGAAGAAAGTAGCGAGCCCGCATCGGCCAGGAAGCGTCCATCAAAGAGAAAGGAGAATGGCGATATGCTGATAGAGATAGGCTTCTTTCCTGCACCGACACAACTACCTGACCTCATCACAAGCGTGATTGTAGAACATGGCTGGGACACATTCTACTAGTTCCCATCCATCATTGTGCCACAGGTAGTGCGAGACTTCTATCGCGGGCATCTACATGGAAACAGGGATGCGGTGACCTTCAAAGGAGAAATGGTGTCCTTTAGCGCAAGGGACATCAATGAGATATATCAAATGAAGGATAACCCTGATGCACTAGGGAACAAAATCATTGATGACCCCACGGAGCAGCAGATGGAGGACGCACTGCGAGTATTAACACAACTGGGCACGAAGTGGTCGGTTTCACTCAAAGGCATCCGCACCTTAGAATCCAAGTCCTTGCTTCCGGAGGGAAGGCTTTGGGTCTACTTGTTCAAGAAGTGGTTGATCCCAACAATGCATGACAAGACTGTATCATGGGATCGAGTCATGGGCGCATACTACATCGCACGTGACATTCTAATAGACATAGGGCGGCTGATCGTAAGACAGCTCCGAGCACTGGTTGGGCACATCCGAGGGCAGTACTTCTTTCCATGGATCATGTCAAGTCTATGCCTGTCAATGGGCGTAGGCATTGATGAGGAGCCCATGCCTGAAGTCAACAGCCTCACCAACATCAAGATCTTGAGGATGCTCCTTAATGACTCCCCACACTACCCTGAGCTACCTGCAAAAAGGCCCGAAAACGACTTGAATGCGCCGCAAGAACCCAGGCCCAAAAGACAATGCAGAGAAGACAAGGGAAAAGAAAAGGTCCAAGAGTCACCAATGCAAGATCTAGAACCTGTGGACCCTCTTCCCTTAGTCATTCGCCCTCCAAGCCCTCCAAGCCCACCTGAACAACCTTCTTCTCCACTCTATGAACATTTTACCAACCTTCTTCTTGTCCCAACTTCTCCAACTGTTTACCCAGCAGCGCCAACTTCACCTTCAGCATCATCACCGCAACCCCCCATTCCACCGCCGCATGTTGATGACCCACACGATTTGGGTGAAGGCACCTCTGCCCGACCCCAAAACGATGCTGGCGAGACATCATAGGCAAAACCCTCCATCACCTCCATGGCTACTGAGTTAGCAAAAATGCAATCCCTCTTCTCTCAACAACAACAACTTCTGTCTCAACAATAAACCTTCTTCAACAAAATATTTGATGTGGATGGAGCGAATTGATGATATTCAGTGTAATGCTGCCACATCAAGGGAGGCACTGATCAACATGCAGTGCAATATTTATAAAATCCATCTATACTAGAGACAAATTGCGGAGCGTATCCAAGAATACTTCAATTTTCTTACCACATATCTTCATGGTGCGATGGTGCCTCCGCATCTTAGGCAACACTTAATTTTTGAAGAAGCTCCTATTGTGCCACCTCAAAATCCTCCTCCAGATCCTCCTGCCCCTCAACATTGATCTTTACAATTTTTGTATTTTATGCGACCATTTTAAATTTTGTATTCAATTCATTATTTTTATAAGTTAATCAAATTCTTTGACTCTTGTACAAGCAATAAAATTTTGTGTTGCATTAATTAGTAATTATTTATACTTTGTTAATATTCAATACAAATGAGTACATATTCATTCTACTTTTTGCCTGTATCTTTCTCTTTATCATCCTTTTTCAATCTTCGAAATATTCTTAATATTTTACTTTTGCGTTCTTCATTGCATTGCTATGATGTAATATATGTTTATACTTAGAAACATTTCCCATACTTTGTAAATTCTAACCAACACTTAGTTAATTCCTAGTTTAGCAATACTTTACCTTTTATCTTTCAAAGTTGTCTAGTCCATCCAAACAATGCAATGAGAACCTTGCTCATCTTTAAATTTAGGGGTGGGGAAGGTCTGAGTAGATAAAATCAAAAATATGCAATGTTTATGCGGTATTTAAGAAAATGCGTGCATTTTCTGTTAAAAAAAATTATACAAAACTCCAATGTCAGTGCAAGGGAAAACCTTAAAAATGTTCTCAACTTGATAAGAGTTTAGTTGTGAAAGGAACCTGCTCGTAGTTGGATGTTTGTATGACACCTGTAGGAGCAAGCCAAAACGAAGGTGGGTTTCCAAGAACACAGTATGAAAATGAAAAAAAAAAAACAAAAGAAATAAAAGAATGCAAGAGACACTCCTCTGAATATCATGAGTTAAAGTTGAGATTGGCACACAATCGCAGTTGGATGTTCGCATGACACCCGTGGGAACAAGCCAAAATGAAGAGTGTAACCAAGACCAACAGTCTCTAGTAAATGATGCAAAAGTTTTGACCATTGCATATAGACGCATCAAGTTGTTTTGACAAAGAAGAGATAAACATTCTATTTTGAAAACTAGAAAAGCATCTTTGAGCAGGATTTTGTTATATAGAAAAATAAAGTAGGGCTTGTTAAGAATTAGTAAGGATAGGAAGAAATTATGTTGTCAAGAAATGTGCCTAAGTGTAACATTCAAAGCAACCAATTGACGCAGAAATATAGGATATGAATTGAGTATTATTGCCTTAGTAGAAGATATGCTTCGGGAAAAGCATATATCTAAATTTGGAGGTGTGATAACTTGTAGAAATACAAGTTATTTATGCTGTCTTATCTAGATATTATGGCCAAAAGTGAGTAAATATGCGTCAATTGTATGAAAATTAGCTTAGAAATACAATAATTACGAATTATCGCAATTACACCCACTAACATTATTAAGATAGAAGAAAAGGATATTTCAACTCTGTTTTTCAGGAAATCAAGTCACCGCTTGCGATTAAGGCTCAAGACAAACTGACCAACACATCTCTAACACATTGCGCTCGTCAATCAACAATGAAGAGACGATCAACGCAATGACGGCGCAATGCGACAGTCGATCCAGAGCTGAACATCAACCGCATGTGGTAATAAAAACAACACTGCATGCGAGCACCTGATCGAAAGATGCAGCTGAGCAACGCAAACGTGGAGGATTATGACATATGTACAATTAACCGTTGTGCAGATTTGACAGTCTGATTGTATAACAGAAGGAATAATTATCCCACCATCTTCGGAACTTCCATAACAAAAAGTGGGGTCCACAAGCCAAGAGTCAAAGCTTTTCACCTATAAATACCCCCATAGACTTCAGTGAAAGATATACTTGATACGGGGCCAATTGATGCTAGATCATTGAGAGAGAGGCTGAGCTAAGTGTTGATCGGAAACAATCTGGGAAGAGAAGAGACAAGGCTGAGAGGTGAGTCTCAGTGCTATTCTGCCAGATCCCCGCTGCGAAGCTCTGTACTTAGATCACTGCTACCGATTGAGCAAGCCTACGAGGGAAACTCATCCTTCCGCACGATCCAACCACACTGGCAAGCAACTCTCCATCCAAATCAGCGCCAAGACGTTGGCACTTATTTGTATTTGTTTCTAACTCTATTCATCACTGTATTTCATCTTCTTTATCTCTTCGTTCACAAACCATGTATCAGACGCTAAATAGATTTATTGAATGTCTCGATCATTTTCATATCCCCTTCTCTGTCTATTTTTGTTCCTCCATTAATCGTTTTCTTCATAAAGTCTTCTTAATCCCTTGGTAGTTAATATGGATTAAACGAGTAACTTAATCTGTACTAAAGAGATTAATGCATTTAGCTAAGGCCTGCTAGACGGCATCTTCAAGTCTTCTTAATCCCTTGGTAGTTAATATGGATTAAACGAGTAACTTAATCTGTACTAAAGAGATTAATGCATTTAGCTAAGGCCTGCTAGACGGCATCTTCACCTGTGAGAGTAGAAGTGAAGATGCCATTCTGATCTATCGAGAGAAGGTTAGAAGAATGCGTTAACTAAAACGAGTAGTACTTCCAGACATGGAAGCAACCTTGCGTTCATTATGTTCATCTCTGTTTCACCACAGAAATGTGGGAACGCGGTGGATCATCGAGAGGTGTATGCCAAGTGAATATGGAACCGTACTTATATCATTAACGCAATTAAGGAACTTGCGCTGTTTATATTAATTATCTTTTCTTTTTCTGCTGCACACATAAAACTTGCCACCACATAACACGATCTTTGTATAATCTTCACAGCCAGCCTCAACCTCAGTATCTTGTATCATGAAACCTGTATCTTGTATCATCTTAGCTTAGGTTTATTTTATTGCACTTTATTTTATTATCTCATCTTTACCGCTTTACTTTACTTTATCGCATGTTTATATACTTGTACACAATTCTTTTATAAAATTGAAAAACCCCTAGTCACATGTATCACAAACATAACACAATAACCTCAAACAGTCCCTGTGTTCGACCTCAGATCACACTAAGAAACTTGCGGTGGAATTATACTTGGTTCCAACTCAAGGAAACTTGTGACAACGCACAACATACTACAAGAACATTCATTAATAACGCATATCTAGAAGTAGTATCATATAAATTGAATCAAGTCAGGTTATCAATTTATGACATAGGCTTGTAGCTTAGGATAGAAAACCTCTCGAGTCATCATTTATTTTGAGTTACAGCAGTTTTAAATATCTCTATGTTATGTAGGGAATTTGTGCTAACGGCCTTAGCACATACAAATTGTTTTCCAGTTTTGCTGAACATGTAACACCCCAAATTTTCTTTTTGTTAGTAATGTAATTTCAGTAATTTCTTTTAATCGTGGGTATTTTTGAAATCTTGGACTTTAAGTGTAATGCGAGAATTTAATTATTGATGTTTGAAATTATTTATGTTGAAAATGATTGGTAGGAGTTAATTCTTTTTTTCTTTTTTTTTTTTTTTAAGGAAGGGAATTTAAAGAATTATGTGGATTAGGAAAAGAATAAAATAAAATAAAATAAATTTTATTCTTTTATTTATCTTTTATTTTTTCCTTTTATTTTCCATTTCTTTTTCTTTTTCTCTCTCATACCTTTCTTCTTCCTCGCGCAGACCCCCCAGTCTTCTATTCTTCAGTGTCGCCCGAAACCCCAACCCTTCGCACACAAGACCTCCCAACCCTCGCGTATTCTGTCGAGCCCAACACCCACGAGCAGTCACCCCGATCCACGAGCAATGTATGCTGCCAGTCGTCGATCTCCACTCTAGCCATGCTGCTCGTCGTTCGTGGGTTTCGGTCGACCAGATCCCGCCGGTCAAACCGCGCCACTCAATCGTCGTGACTTCTTCCTCTAGTTGTTCGCACCAAAGCCGTGTAGCCGTCTATGGGTTCCAGATCTATGGTCGCACGCATCTTTCGCCATTCATGGGTTCTGTGCCATTGCCCAGATCTATCTAGCCGTCATCGTCGTTCCTTTGGGTTCGCTGGATCTTTAGTTTTGGGGTAAGATCTAAATGCTTTTCATGGGTTTATTGAGGATCTTGAATACCCAATAAATAATGTGTTTAATTATCACTTCAATCAGGATTTTGGAGGTTAGACTTGATAGTTTGAAGGAGTTTAAGAGACTTTTGGCGTGCTGGCAAGCAAAGTTAAGGTGATTTCGACAAGGATTTTGGTATGATTTGGGGCTTTGTTACTTGTTTGGTTCGAGTGAAATTTATACAAATTAAGTTATTAAGTTCTGTTATGGATTTTGGCGGGATTTTACTCTTAGGAGGGTGAACCTAAAGGTTAAAATTTATTTTTGTTTATACACTAGGATTAAATTCCAAGATTGTGAAGATTAGAAGAGTGTTGGTTGCTCGAATAATTGTTTGGGCTTAAATTCAACGTTTGGAGGTGTATTCAAATTGGACCACACCTTAGGTAAGTTTATTTGGAAATATTTGGTAATATTTGGGTGTTTGGAATTAGGATGGAGTTATTAATTTTAAAGCTTGGTTTATGTTTAGGCTTGATTAAGGATTCAAGAATTTCACAAAGATTCAATTGCTTTTGGTTCAACCTAATATCAAGGTAAGTAATCTTACTACTGAAAACTTCCCACGAGCCAGACACTAGATGTATGCTAGCGTGATAAATGGATATTATGACAAAACGATAGAATGATAGACTGATAGTATAATATAACTGATGTATGTTGTTGTATGAGGATCTGAAAGATTAATTGTGCATATGGATACTTGAATGCCAGCATGAGATGATATTTGATTCCACGAGGTTGTATTTGATCTGAGGATGTTGAGACGTATATGTATGTTGTAGAGCCATGATGTTGAGATGTATATATATGTTGTAGAACTATGATGTTGAGATGTATATGTATGTTATAGAACCATGTTATGATACTTGTGATGTTGAGATTGTGATAGTGTCCTCACTGATTAGTTAGATGCCCACTAGATGTTGTGTTTCCTACGAGATTTACTAGAGGTGGTGTTATCCTTCAGGATTCACCAGAGGTTATGTTTCTTTTGAGATTCACCAGAGGTTGTGTTTCCTTCGGGATTCACCAGAGGTTGTGTTATCCTTCAGAATTCACCAGAGGTTGTGTTTCCTTCGGGATTCACCAGAGGTTGTGTTTCCTTCTGGATTCACCAGAGGTCGTGTTTCCTTCGGGATTCACTAGAGGTGGTGATTTCCTTCGGGATCCACCAGAGGTTGTGTTTCCTTCGGGATTCATTAGAGGTGGTTCTTTCCTTCGTGATTCACCAGAGGTTGTGGGTCCTACGGGACTTACTAGAGGTAGTGGGCATACTTAACTACATTAGGATAAAAATCAGTTTTTCATGATGAGTTCCATAAGGACTAGAGGAGTACTTATGTTCCACCAGAGGTAGGCATCTAGAGGACATAGATGTCTAGCCTGACCCTAGTAGTGGGGTTACTTACTGAGTATTTTTATACTCATTCTTTCTCATATTGTTGTTACAGGTAAGGGTAGAGATGCACCGGTGACTAATGATGATGGGAAATTAGATGTCAATTACTCGACAACTAAAATTCCATGGACACAATATGTGATGCATGTTCTTAGTGTATGTGTTGATTATCATGCGTCGGCGGTCATGCGTTGGAATGAACTATGCATTAACGAATGTATGTAATGACCATGCATTCCTGTCACAAGTTTTCTTACGCTCACGCCAAGTATAACACGAATGCAAGTTTCTCTGGTGATCTGAGGTCGAACTCAGGGACTTGTAGCTAGATGAATGCTGTAATGTGCATGTGGCGGTTGAATAAAAGAATGATGGAGGGGTTTCTATGCTAACACTACTCCTACTCCTAACTAACAGACAACACAATGAAAATATGGATGAAAGGTAGAGTCATGACAACTATTGACAGAAAGTAAATGGATGGAAAAATAGATAAAATATGGTGATGTATTCATTACAACCCTTAAGAGTGACCGCAAGGGCCCTTAGTCAACGCAAGCTATGCGATCATGCTACACACACTTGAGCCTAATTCTAGGACGTATACGATGTATATGCAATAGTGTCGGAAAGCCTATGCCTGCCTAAACCTTCATAACCCGCTCATGTGCTCTCGTCGCATGAGCGTGATAGCCGCATACCACCCTATCCTACTTCTGGACGCATGCAATATCCTATCCGTAGGGTGCATACGCTGTGTGATGGAAAACAGAGCTTATTCCTAAATCTTCATTCTTGCTTATGCAAACATAATCTAGCTCTTCCGAGCATCGATTCTAACCTAGCTCTCTCGAGTCTTAGGTTCTTTCTTTCAACTCTCTCCCGAGTAGCTCTAAAGGTGCGATGGAAGCATACATAAAGCAAGGTAACCATATAAACTTGGCTGATGCATGATTATCCCTATCTCTAGTGAACAATAGCTTGCATTACTTAATGCGGCCAACAACTTACCCTCCCGGGCAGTTAGTTGTTGCTGACTTTACTCATAGACAAGCACTGCGTTAGCTTCACACTAAGCAAATAAGGTTTTCTCACACACTCACATAACACACACCTTCCGGTGGTTTGGTACATGTTTCATATCTCTAGTTCGCATGATTAAGTATGCAATCTCACTAAATGATGCAATGAAGTTATGGATGTTAAGTAAAGAAAGATGGAGATGGAATCGAAGGAAACACAGAGATGCATTGAACACATAATGTATTAATTCCTTAATCAAAAAATGTAATACAATACAATATAAGAAAAGAAGAGAAAATGAAATAACTAGCTGGAAGCAATGACTTGCTTCTAGTGGATGTGTTTCAAGGCTGTCGGTGGTGCCATGGATGGGCGGTGGAGCTGATTCTCCCGAGATCTAGCTCTTGTCGAAGGCTCCGGTCGTCACTCGGAATGGATGAGGGAGATGAAGAACTCTCAAGCTTTCTTCTCACGTATTAGTCTGGATCGTAGGGAAAACCCTGAATAAGTTGAAATTCTGCTCATTGGCTTCTTTATATAGAGCTTGGATCGCTGACAACATTAATGGACTGCTCTGATTTTGACATTCGCGGCGCGTTAGTCCTTTTCTGAATCTCTGTTGCTAACGGCATGGTAGGTGAGATGTCAACATAATCTTTTGATTTTCCCGAGAGATGCGTTGATGCGTTCATTCCACCAACCTTGCATTGATCCCTCTATTATGCATTATCGTGTAGCCGCAATCGTTCAGTGACTGCATTTCTATTATGTTTTACATTTTTAGTTTTAAGATTCAAGACTATCGTTTCACTTTTGTTTTCAGACTTATTTGTTTCTTTTCATGATTTATGGGTACCTAATAACAAGTAGAAATGCACGTTATTATAGTGCAAAAATGTAAAACAATGTGGGTATGCGACGATAAAAATATACAAAATCATGTCTAAAAGCGTTAAACTAAGAATATTGTGATCAAATGCGTCCATCGCATAAAAGCATCTAATTTACTTATTGTGTGCAGGAAAAATTCGTTGGCGCAAAGCAAATTGTGATCCAAGGAATTCGGCTACAGTGCATATGAAAAGATTGCGACTACAAAGGCATGCGATCGTATGCGCTCGCGAGAATTTGCTCAAGAAGGTGGCTGCATAAAGACGGTGCATCAAGGTGAAAGCTTAATAAATCTTGATGGGACGGAAAGCTGATGACGGTCGTATCCGAATTTAGTTGACAAGCCGTTAAACATACTATAGCAAGTAAATTCAACTTTTCGGTGACCATTAACGGCACATCAGACAGAAGATTTAATAACCGCCCATCATTGCAATCATTTGAGAGAAAAGCTTCTTCACCTTGAGCTCTATAAATACCGAAGGCCACCATCGTTAAAGGAGTTCGAGTTAGACACAGCTCGCCATATATTTAGAAGATAGAATATAAAATTAGTTAGCCATTACTCTGTAGTTGTTCTTATACTTAGAAGGCAGAGGCGAGCAAAGAGAAGAAGACACCGAGAGATCATTCCTGGTTAGCTCAAAAGACTGTCTGGAAGCGCTGTAAAAGGAGAGAAGGCCGACACTTGCGAAAGCAAGGACATTCTTCTGGACAGAGTAGAGTAAAAAGACAATGTAAAAGCCTTAGGAAGCAAGACATTGCTACCGGGCTTCTTATCCCTACTTTCCATTGTTGTTTTGTATTCTGACTTTATTTATAAAATGGAATTCTCATCTCAACATCTGTTCAATCTCTTCACATTTTGCATGAGTAGCTAAACTTCCGAATGGGTTGAGAAGTACTTAGCTAGCATGACCTAAGATCTTCACTTTATGCAATCATCTTGCCCTTTAGAGATACTTGAAAGAGTAGTCTAAAGAAAGAACCTAGACTTGAGAGAGTCAGGTTAGAATCTAGGCTTGAGAGAGTCAGATTATAACTGCATAAGCAAGAGATAGAAACTTAGAGATAAGTTTTGTTTGCTATTATGCATCGCATTTACCCTAGAAATAGGATATGATAGTATGCGGTCACCTTGTGTATGTATGTATCATTCATCATCGCATAGACAAGAATAGAGGCTTAGACATAAGTCTTACCGACATTATCGTATACATCGCATATGTCTTAGAAATAGGAATTATGGCATTTGCATTGAGAGATGACATGTTGTTGTGTGTGTGTAGCATGATTGCATAACTTGAACGCAATCATAGGAAGTGTTAGCTAAATCCCTTCTCAACCCGTTCCCCGTATACTCATTGTAACTTTTGCTGTCATCAGCTATTTACTCAATTCCGCAGCATAGGATTTATGCTTAAAACAATACACCAACCAACTTATTTGTTTTTGCCACTGCAAAGGGATCAAAATTTACTAATGCATAGTATCTTAGTAGTCCGTGTGTTCGACCTTGGAATTACCAGGAAACCTAGTAAGACTTATACTTGGGTTTTACTAGAAAAACTTGCATGTGCAACACATAATTCATCACCACAATCTCATACCATTATTTCATCACATTTACAACGCATCAGTACCCTATAACTTGACTTTAAGTATTTGAAATTAATGCAAATATTTTTAGTTATCTCATTTATTTAGCATTTATTTCATTGTAAAAGAATGTTGTATTAACTTACATGCATGCTGATAACTTGTGGAATACAAGTTATTTATATTGTTTTATTTAGATATTGCGACTAAAAGGAAGAAAAGTTGCGTCAAAAGTATGGAAATTGGCTAAGAAATGTAAGAATTATAAATTGTCGTCAATACACCCACTAACACCATTGCGATGGTAGAAAAGAATGTTTCAGTTCTGTTTTGCAGGAAATCAAGTCACCGCATGCGTTCATGGCTCAAAGATGAAATGAAAAATGCATCTATGTCGCATTGCGCCCGTCAATCAGGAATGAAGAGATGATCAACGCAATGACGACGCATGCGACAATCGATCAAGAGCTTAACTTTAACCGCATGCGGTAATAAAAAACAACACCACATGCGGGCAAACGATCGAAGATGTAAAAAGCAACGCAATTGCGGAGAATTCTGATGCGTGTACAGCTGTCAGATATGCAGTTCTGACGGGATTTATTGCATAACAGAAGGAATATTCACTCCACCATTTCAGGAACTTCCTTAACAATAAAGTGGGCACCACAATGCAAAGAGTGAAAGCTTCGCCTATAAATAGCTTCTGCAATTTCGTTGAAAAATATTCTTTATACAGGGAGACGTGTATAAACTAATCTGAGAGAGAGACTAGTCTGAGGCGATTTCCAGAGAAAATCTGGGTAGAATTATGAGACAAGGTCGAGAGGTGAGTCTCCGAGCAAGGAATCCTTCCAATCCCCGCCATTGAAGCTCTGTACGAAGGTACTTCTACCAGAAGAATAAGCCTAAGAGGGAAGCTCTTCTCTTCATCCATTCCACACACCAGCAAACACTACCTCCATTCAGATCTGTGTCAAGATGTTGACACTCTTCTGTATTTGTTTCTTAACTCTATTTCATCACTTGTACTCATCTTCTTTACTCTATCATTCACACCATGTATCAGACGCTTAATCTTAGTATTAATTGTTATGATCATTTCCATTATCATCTCTCTGTCTATTTTCGTTCATCCATGATTCACTTTCTCCATGATGTTTTCTTAATTCCCTGGGTAATTAGTAAGAATTAAGCAAGTAAATTAACCTGTGTTATGGAAATAATTATGTTTAGCTAAAGCATGCTAGATGGCATCTTCACCTGTGAGAGCAGAAGTGAATAAACTATTCCGCCTATCGAGAGAGGGTTGGAAGAATGCGTTAACTAAAGCGAGAAGTACTTCTAGAGATGGAAGCAACCTTGCATTCGTTACGTTCATCCTTGTTCACCATACATATATGGGAATGCCGCCGATCACTGAGAGGTTTACGCCAAAGGAAAGCGGAAACTTAGTTATATCTTTAACGCAATTAAAAAACTTGCAATGTTGTTACTCGTTATTCTTTCTATTTTTGATTCATCCATAAAGACTTGCCATCGCATACCACGATCCTTTGTATAACTTCACAGTCAGTCTCGAACTTAGTATCATGTATCATGTAGCTTGTATCTTGTATCATAATAGTTTAGGACTTTACTTTTAATGCACTTTTATTTTATCAACGCATTTTACGTTTATCGCAATTTAAATTCATGTACAAATGAAATTCTTTATTAATTGTAAAAACCGGTCGCATATATCACAAAAGTAACACATTAACGAAAACAATCCCTATGTTCGACCTCAGATTACTCTAAGAAACTTGCGTTGGAATTATACTTGGTTTCAATGCAAGGAAACTTGTGACAACACATTACTCCATAGCATGCTACAAGCATATAGTTAACAACGTATATATTTAGAAGTAGTATCGCATAAAGTGTGCATGAGCAATAACACAACATAACATTCCATTCGTATTTGTTCACATGCTGTAGAAGATATAAAAATTAGAGTTACAAGTTTATGGCAACATGAGCTTGTAGCACATTATCATGCATGAACAGTCCATCTCCATTTTTAAGCCATCAAGTTTATGGCTCCGTTGCCGGGGTTGGTAACGGTTAATGTTGAGTACGTTTGTGATATTTTGCAGGATAGATCTGTTTGTACTGATTGTTTATCGCGAAGAGTAGTCTAACGGTTTATGAGTATTTAAACCGATCCAAAATTCGAAGCTGACCCAGAGATCGAGCATATTTTTTGTGCAGGAGCACATCAGAACCAGATTAAGCACTGAAATTTCAAGACCTACGATTTCGGAGAATGCAAGGTTTGAGAAATGCGCAATCCATTCTCCATACCTGGTGTGACTCCAGAAGGACTTAGATTGTATCTCTTCCCATATACACTGCGGGATGAGGCAAGGAGGTGGGCTCAGTCATTAGAGCTAAATGAAATCAGCGCATGGAGACCATCAACTTAGGCAAGTAGGATTGACCACTTGCGAGGATGCTATTGCGATAACTCTGAAAAACTTCTTTCAATAAGCATCCCTATATCTATGTTTAATTGATTTCTTTACAACTTTCTATTATTATTTTTTGACTTGCGTTATTTACCGTTCACTAGAATAGCCTTTATTGCTTTATAAGTTTAATTTCAATTTAATTCAATTGCGTCATTTTCATGCTTGTTTACATTCCTTACTTTTCTGCATTAGTTGTGTGGTTTTTAAAGCTGTGTGAATGATTGAATAAAAAGAAAATGAACACCGCAAAGTCTTATTGACTTGCGTTGTTGATGAATTAATAAGAAAAATAAAAATCGGTATGCATTGCGATGATGGATGCATCTTGTGCTGAAGAGATCACTTTGCATCCATCTTACAAAAATGCATTACGCCAGTAGAAATACCGTGCGTCCGTCCTCCAGATATGCATTGAGTTGAGGGGTGTGTTGCATTGATACATACGTTGTTGCCCGTCTTCTGCAAATATGCATTTGTATTAATGGATGCATGGCGCTAATCGTTAACCGTGCACTCGTCTGTATCAAATACAAAGGTTAAATTCCATTCATTATTTCTATGTATAGAAGTTATTTCTTGATTCTTTGTACATATAAAATTTTGTATTGCATTCTTTGTAATTACATATATACTTAGTTAATTTTTAATACAACTGAGTAACAATTCTTTCCATATGCCTTAGCTAATTTTTAATACAACTGAGTAACAATTCTTTCCATATGCCTTAGCCTCTTTTTTATCATCCTTTGTCAATTTTTGCGATATTCTTGATCTTTTATTTTGCGTTATTCATTGTGCTGCCATGATGACTTATATGCATACACTTAGTAACATTTCCCCCACTTTATATTTTCTGACTAACACTTAGATATTTCGTAGCTATAGCACTACTTTACCCTTTATCCTTCAAAATTTTGCTCAAACCTTCTTTTCAAAAATTTTTCTAAATGTTTGTCTATTTTGTTCAAACAATGCAATGAGAACCTTGCGCATCTCTAAATTTGGGGGTGGGGAAAGTCTGAGTAGATGAGATCAAGTGATGCAGTCATTAAGAAAATGCGTTCATTTCCATTAAAAAAGAAGAAAGAAAAAAAGATTAAAAAAAACAAAAATATCTTTTTTCATACAAAACTCCAATGTCAGCGCAAGGGAAACTCCAAAAACAATCCCAACCTGATAAGAGTTAGTCGTGAAAGGAACCTGCTCGTAGTTGGATGTTCGCATGACGCCCGTGGGAGCAAGACAAAACGAAGGTGTGTTTCCAAGAATGACACAATATGAAAAGATAAAAGAGAAAAATGAGAAAAAGAAAAATAAAAGCATAAAGGACAACTCTTCTGACCAACAAAAGTTAAACTTAGCTGAAAATCAAGAGTTAATGTTGAGATTGGCACACAATTGTGGTTGGATGTTTGCATGACACCTGTGGGAACAAGCCAAAATGAAGGGTGTAACCATGATCAACAGTCTCTAATAAATGACGCAAATTTAGACCACCGCATCTGGACACATCAAGTTGTTTTTACAAGAAGAGGTAAACATTCTTTTTAAAACTAGAAAGGAATTTTTTAGCAGAGATTTTTTGTATACAAGAATAAAGTAGAGCTTTGTTATGAATTATCAAGGATATAAGGAAATTGCATCGTCAAGTAATGTTGCCTAGGTGGAGCATTCAGAGCAACCAATCAATGCAAAATTTAGGATAAGAATTGAGCAATATTGCCTTAGTAGAAGATATGCTTGAGGACAAGCATATATCTAAATTTGGGGGTGTGATAACTTGTAGAAATACAAGTTATTTATACTGTTTTATTTAGATATTGCGGCTAAAAGGTAGAAAAGTTGTGTCGAAAGTATGGAAATTGGCTAAGAAATGCAAGAATTATAAATTGTCGTCAATACATCCACTAACACCATTGCGATGGTAGAACAGAATGTTTCAGTTCTGTTTTGCAGGAAATCAAGTCACCGCATACATTCATGGCTCAAAGATGAAATGAATAACGCATCTACGTCACATTGCGCCTGTCAATCAAGAATGAAGAGACGATCAACGCAATGACGGTGCATGCGACAATCAATCAAGAGCTTAACTTCAACCGCATGCGGTAATAAAAAACAACACCGCATGCGGGCAAACGATCGAAGATGTAAAGAGCAACGCAATTGCAGAGAATTCTGACGCTTGTAAACCTATCAGTTGTGCATTTCTGACGGAATTGATTGCGTAACAGAAGGAATATTCACTCCACCATTTTAGGAACTGCCTTAACAATAAAGTGGGGACCATAATGCAAAGAGTGAAAGCTTGGCCTATAAATAGCTCCTGCAATTCCATTGAAAAATATACTCAATACAGGGAGACATGTATATACTGATCTGAGAGAGAGACTGGTCTAAAGTGATTTCCAGAGAAAATCTGGGCAGAATTACGAGACAAGGCCGAGAGATAAATCTCCGGGCAAGGAATCCTTCTAATCCCCGCCGTTGAAGCTCTGTACAAAGGTCACTTCTACCAGAAGAACAAGCCTGAGAGGGAAGCTCTTCTCTTCATCCATTCCACACGCCGGCAAACACTACCTCCGTTCAGATGTCAAGACGTTGACACTCTTCTGTATTTGTTTCTTAACTCTATTTCATCACTTGTACTCATCTTCTTTACTCTATCATTCACACCATCTATCAGACGCTTAATCTTAGTATTAATTGTTACGATCATTTCCATTATCATCTCTCTGTCTATTTCCATTCATCCATGATTCACTTTCTCCATGATGTTTTCTTAATTCCCTGGGTAATTAGTAAGAATTAAGCAAGTAAATTAACCTGTGTTATGGAAATAATTATGTTTAGCTAAAGCATGCTAGATGGCATCTTCACCTGTGAGAGTAGAAGTGAAGATGCTATTCCGCCTATCTAGAGAGGGT
Source organism: Benincasa hispida (assembly GCF_027475165.1). NCBI lineage: Eukaryota > Viridiplantae > Streptophyta > Magnoliopsida > Cucurbitales > Cucurbitaceae > Benincasa > Benincasa hispida. Next base: position 8,351,954 of record NC_143489.1, read on the forward strand.
TGAAAGAATGCGTTAACTAAAGCGAGAAGTACTTCTAGAGATGGAAGCAACCTTGCATTCATTACGTTTATCCCTGTTCGCCAGAGAGATGTGGGAACGCAGCCAATCACCGAGAGGTGTACGTTAAGGGAAAGTGGAACCTTAGTTATATCTTTAACGTAATTAACAAACTTGCGATGTTTGTACTAATTATTCTTTCTATTTTTGATTCATCTATAAAGACTTGTCATCGCATACCACAATCCTTTGTATGAACTTCACAGTTAGTCTCGAACTCAGTATCATGTATCATGTATCTTGTATCTTGTATCATAATAGTTTAGGACTTTACTTTTAATGCACTTTTATTTTATCAATGCATTTTACGTTTATCGCAATTTAAATTCATGTACAAACCCAATTCTTTTTTAATTGTAAAAACCAGTCGCATATATCACAAAAGTAACACATTAACGAAAACAATCCCTGTGTTCGACCTCGGATTACTCTGAGAAACTTGCGTTGGAATTATACTTGGTTTCAGAGTAAGGAAACTTGTGACAACGCATCAATCTATAGCATACTACAAGCATATAGTTAACAACGCATATAATTAGAAGTAGTGTGCATAAGTGATAACACAACATCCATATTCCATCTCCATTTTTACGTCATCAAGTTTATGGCAACATGAGCTTGCATCACATCTAAGCATCACACAATTTTTACCGTTACACATGCATGCGTTAGTAACAGCCTAGCTTGAATCCTAGGGGATCAGGTCGTTACAGAACAAATCTCAACACAATCTTTAAGAACAAACACTTTCTTCAAATCAAAGTGAAGAGTATATATACATTCTATCAGACACTTTACAGAAATTAAGTTCCGCTTTAACTCAGGTACTACATACACAACATTCAAAATGATAAACTTCTTCTGTAAAGTCAACTAGAGTCCTCCTACTGCCGTAACTGAGACGACGTGCCTGGTGCCTACTCGCATCGTCATCTTTCTAGCCTCAAGATGCCGCTGGGATCTAATCCCCTTAAAAGAAGAATAAACATGATTAATGTACCCAGAGTCAATAATCCAGGCAGAATCATAATTCTCCACTAAACAAGTTTCCAAAACTAGTAAATCATATTTACCTTGTTTTGCCTTGGCCTTAGCCTTCTTATTCTCCTTTATCCAGCAAGGACAATTTCGCTTCCAGTGCCCATCGTGGTTGCAATGGAAACACTTTCCTTTGTCAACTAGCATTGGTCGCCTACCCCGCTAAGCTACAGGCTGTGCGTTAGCAGGTGCCTTCCCCTTCCACTTACCACCCTTCTTCTTCTTCCACTTGGAAGTGTTAGAAATAGAAGATGCAAACTTAGTCCCTGAGATCGAACCCTTATGGAACTTCTTTGATGATGAAATTTTTGGGGTTGATGCACTAAAGTTGCGTGTCCTGTAGTTTGTAAACAGTTTGTACGAACGCTTGTGATGTATAACATATGATATTTACTTCACTTCTTGAGTTTGCACATTTGGATGTTTTTTATTTGCTTTACCACAGACCAATAAACTTAAAATCCCTGGTTTTCATTATGTAACTTAAGCATGTATGTGGTGACATACAAGTGGATCATGTCTTAAGAGATAACAAAAATGGTATGTAGTATATGGATAAAGGAGGGAAACCTTATCCTGGTAATGCTACGAATGCGGCTCACTTTGTGGAATACTTACAAGTGTTTTGACTTGACACAGATGGTCTGATCCTGATCATTCTTGTGGGGACATGCAAGCGGGGGTGTTCTATATAAAGAGTTTGTATAAGACATGACCACAAAATTTTAACGTCCCGTTATATAACGTCGTTCATGACTGAGACTTCACTTCACTAGGATGACCATAGGTAACATGACTTTAATCCTGAGTGAGTTGGGAACTCCTGCCATTGAGGGCGGTCCATTGATTTGCATGGGTGCGAGTGGCCAGGTCGCCGACTTAAATCTACCACTTTGGGGATTCGTCTGATTTGGGAGTTGGGAACTCAGCTACGCAAGTTGGAATAAACTCCTTCCCCGAAGCAAGGGAAGTAGATAGATAGCTCCCTTATGGGCTGATCCCAAGGCTTGAACAATGTGGCACCACACACCTTCTCATGGCCCGAGAGGTGTTCACACATAGTTGGACTATGTTGTATTGTTCATTAGAGGGATCTGTGGTACTTAAGAAGTAAGATGTAACTACAAGAGCAAAATGGTAAGTGTTATCGCACTGATGATTGGTTATATCCGATGGACACAGAAATATATCTATGGTAAGAAGAGTTCAGTTGTCGGTCTTTAGTGGAATTCGTGGCAGTTAACAGGTGGTGGATCTCATGGCTAAAGAGTTTAGTTAGCTATTCACGTACCATTGAAGCTTCGAGCCATAGGTCTATAAGGTCTCCTTCGTAGCTTCGATAAAATTTGAGAATCAGTTTTTGGGCCAGTTTGAAATGTTCAAATTGACAAGAGGGAGTTCGATTATATATGATATAATTAAACTAGTTAATTATATATGATATGATTGACTAAATGTATGAGATACATTAATTTAGAGGAAATTGGATATAAATATGATTTATATCAAGTAGAAGAGAAAACACTATGGTTGATATATGATATCAAACTATAGGTTATGAATATAATATGATTATATTTATTATTTTAATATTTGGACAGTTGTGAGATAATTGCTTGGTTTTTTCTCCGTATTCATGTGTTAGTGGGAAGTTCAATTCAGTTTTCGTAACTGAAGAATAAGATGAAAATAGTTTTCATTTTGCAAAATATACGCATAATTGCTCAAGGTGTGATTTGCAATCGATCACATAGTAACTCAGAGCCTATATGATAGCGCATCATTTACTAAACAATCCCACACCCGCGTGCGCATTCTTTAAAGGACCGCTTACTCTTTCCTAAACGATCACCTAGCGCTTGAGCCTTACTAAACGATTGTATAGACGATCGCCTAGCTTTTCCTATATGATCGTGTACCTTGCCTAAACGATCAAGCACCCTGACTATATGATAGTCGTTCCCTTCTCCCACTTGCTTGATCTTTGTACACGATAGCCTTTCCTCCTCACATCTACCAAATCCGAACAAAGCCTACACTTTGGATTCTCAGTCCGAGAATACTAAAGGCTCCTGGTGGTGTCGTCCCCGTTTCCTGTTGTTCGTGTGAAGCTGTTCGTGTAGACGATCGGGGTGTTGCTGAATGATTGCCTGACGTTCTAGCGAGAGCGCAAGGAGTTCATTCGTGTGAGAGCGAGATTTGTTATGAAAAAAGTCTTCAACTGGTAAGTCCTCGTTCTTCAGTTTTTTATTTGAAAGCATGCCAATAATTTAGTTGTTAATGCATATCTGTATATGTGGAAATTCTGTCACAATGAATTGGAAAGATCCACTTTCGCTCATAGGTACTCTTGTATAAAAGTCCCTTCAATTGATATCAGAGCCAGGTTTCTGATATTCCAAGTTCACTAATGCAAAGAATTGCATTTACATTCTCGGTGGGTGAAACATGTTTACTCTCTTTTTTAAGCGTTAATTCGTTTATAGATGTGTGGATTAATGGAGTTTTCTAGGATGCAACCTCAATTTGTTAAATTCGTCTACATTTCCAGTTAATTGTAAAGGCCTCTGTGTTTTTTGGCATTATTAATTGCTATCAAGTCTGTAATTTCAAAATTAGTTTGAGTTTTGAGTCGTTCGTGAAGAAGCTTCGTAGCAAGGGTTCCTGTTCTTCAAGGATGAAGACGATCAAGTGTTGGTCGGGTCATGTAGACGATGGAGTAGACGATCGTTGAGTATCAGATACTCGGGTGTTGCGTTTAACACGCGTGCACTAGACGATCGTATAGCTCAGCAATCATCATCGCTTAGTTACTAACTATACAATCGTGGAGTAAATCTCGTGGTGAATCGTTTACCTATTGCATCTTAAGCGATTGTCTAGACGATCAGGCTTCGCAGCCTAGTTTTCCTCTCAGCGATCGTTTAGCATTCGTGCTATCGTATAGTGTGCGTTACACGATCGTTTACATGGAGGCGTTTACTACACAATGGGGAGCTTAGCTCGACAGTTCAAGACTCGGTTCACCTGTAAACCGGTTTAATCGATTGAAAATGTAATAGATAGAATTTTTTCATTCCGGTCTTAGAGGTGGTTTATCCCAGTTCATTAATCTATGGTTTTATACATGAGATGTATGTTTTATTATATGTCATATGGTATGCACATATAGAAAATTCCCACCTTAGGTTATGCATTTATCATGCATCATCTCTTTATTATAAATGTTATAATTTAGAGAAGCATGATTTAAATTACGTAAGAGCATGCTCATGCATCATACAATATAAAAGTTATATTATGCATGCATAAGTAATTGACATGCATCATCTTTATTTTTTAAATGTTATAGTATAAGGGTGTATGGAAAGCATGTTTGCTTGGTTGTTGCTTGTATATAAAATTCATGTATAGTAATAACCAGACATAGTATGAAGCATGACACATAGCTTATTTTATAAGTGTTATAAATACCTTGTTGTGTGGCAATGTATTTTAGTTGTTTCTTTTTAAAGGTTAAAGAGAACAAAGAACCAAAAGGAACAAGTAAGACATACTTGCTCACTTAGGTTTAATTCATGGTTTTAAAATGTTTAAAACTTGGATGAGATAGACCTAAGATCACAGTTCTAATATGATTAGCAACCCTTAGGCTTTAATCGTTTAATCAATTTAATAGGATTAAATTGACTAATAAAAGGTTAAACTGTAGCAAATCTATCTATAAGGGACCTTTTGTCTAAGGCAGGTTCTGTCTAGGCTAAGGTATTTAAGGTGACAGAAACGTAACACCCCTACCTGGAAACCTATCTGGAAAGGTGAATTAGATAGATTTAATGCATGCATGTAAGTTAAGGACAGTCCATTAAAGAGTTTAAAAGTCACTACTTGAACTTGTTATATTTCAAAGACAAATAGTTATTTTTTAGCGGACTTAATAAATGACTTAGACTAAAATCAGTAGCCGGATTGTCTAGGTTAATGAACCCTACGTAGAACATTCAGTGGGAGGTATTTGGTGCATAAGATGATTCATTTAAACCTTTCATGTTTCTCCCTTATAGTCCACACCATGAGATCTACCCTCAGCCCCGTGGCACCATGGGAGTGTCCCCCTAAAGGATGGTGTTTGGGTAGGTCGATATCAAAGTGGATGGAGAGGATTTTCATAGTGAGTGGAAGCGGGAAGTGCGACAGCATATGCCACGGTCTCTCTCGTTGGATTGAATAATGTTTCTGTGCATCGCCTCAAGGCACCTTGGGAGTGTCCCCCTATAGGATGGCAGTTATGTGCGTTTTTTTATTTGATCTCCTGTAAGAGGATAAGGTTACTTAGTCTCTTGTCCTAATCTGCTTCTTCCCGATGGTGGGCTCATTAGGGCGGGACTCTGGCGCTAAAAATAAGGGGTCATACCTACATGAAATTGTTAAGGGTTAACAGTTCTGGACCAAAAAATGGTGGCTGTTAGGTTCAGGTCTAAGAGTTGATTCTACCGAATGGTTGAGAATGTTCCATCCCAATGAAGGGGCATCTGATCACCCCACCGGTGACGTTTGTCCTACCTCACTATGGCATCATTGCAAAATAGAAGTCTTATCACTTAGGGTACTTGGAAGCTATTTTGCTAAAACTAACTGGTTAAAATGTGGTTTAGCAAAGTCTTATAAAAGTTTTTTTTTTCATTTTTCAGCAACGGTTTTAAAATGGCTATAGCCACAATCGCTTTACTTAACACCGAAAAACTTACAGCAACAGCTATTCCAGTTGGAACATATGATCACGACAATACTCATATCGAGGATCTAATATTTTCCCTTATGGAGGTTTGTCCACCTAATCCAGCTTTAAACGCCACTCGAAATGTTCGAGAGGCGTAGAGCGGTGGACATGGGCAAACGAGAAGGCTTGAGCCTATATATTGGCTAGTCTGAATGACATATTGGCCAAGAAGCATGAGCCCATGGTCTCAGCGCATGAGATCATGGAGTCCCTATAGGGGATGTTCAGACAACCGTCTGGACAGCTCAAGCACGAGGCTCTAAAATACATCTTCAACTTCAAAATGGAGGAATGCACCTTTGTTCGTGAACATGTGCTTAACGTGATGGTTCACTTCAATATGGCAGAGATGAATGGGTTTAGAATCGATGAGGGCAGTCAGGTTAGCATCATCTTGCATTCATTGTTGGGGAGCTTCCTCTACTTTGTTAGCAATGCGATTCTTAACAAAGTGGAATATACCATTACAACTCTCCTCAATGAGTTGCAGACATATCAATATTTACTGAAGAGTAAGGAGAGGAAAAGGGGTGAGGCAAATGTTGTTTCATCTTCTAGGACATTCCATCGAGGTTCGACCTCAGGAACAATGTTAGCACCTTCTACTTCTAACTCTGCAAAGGGGAAGAAGAAGAAGGGTGGTAAGGGGAAAGGGAACGCACCTGCTAACCCGGCACCTGTCGACCTAAGGAGGTGTCTGCTGCCGATTGAAAAAGGAAAATGTTTTCACTGCAACTAAGACGGACACTGGAAGAGGAATTGTCCTTGCTGGCTGAAGAAAGGAAGGCCGCCAAGGCTAAGGCCAAGGCAGACAGAGGTCAATATAATTTACTTGTGCTAGAAACATGTATAATGGAGAATGATGATTCAGCCTGGATAATTGATTCAGGCGTCACAAATCACGTTTGTTCTTTTTTTTAGAGGATTAGATCCTGGCAATAGCTGGAGGCTGATGAGATGACAATGCGAGTAGGCACCGGTCACGTCGTCTCAGCTGTGACAGTAGGAGGCATCCAATTAACTTTACAAAACAGGTTTCTTGTATTAAAAGATGTTTATGTTATTCCTGAATTAAAAAGGAACCTTATTTCTGTAAAGTGTCTATTACAATGTAAATATATGCTTTCTTTTAATGTGGATAAAGTATTTATTCATAAAGATGGTGTTAAATATGTATAGCTAAACTGGAAAATAACTTGTATGTGCTAAGATCGTTAGCCTTAAGTTTCCTCCATAACATAGAGTTGTTTAAATCTATTGTAACTCAATCTAAACATCAACGAATTTCAACAAAAGAAAATGCCCAACTTTGGCACCTTCGATTGGGGCACATCAATCTCAATAGAATGGAGAGATTGGCGAAGAATGGCCTTCAAAGTGAGTTAGAAGAAAATTCTTTACTAGTGTGTGAATCTTGCCTTCAGGGTAAGATGACTAAAAGACCTTTTACTGGAAAAGGTTATCGAGCCAAAGAGCCTCTTGAGTTAGTACATTCTGACCTCTATGTTCCTATGAATATGCAAGCCCGAGGTGACTATGAGTATTTTATAAGTTTTACTGATGATTACTCTTGGTATGGGTATGTTTATCTGATGCAACGAAAGTCTGAATCCTTTGAAAAGTTCAAAGCATTCAAGGCTGAAGTTGAAAATGCATTGGATAGACGGATTAAAACACTTCGATTAGATGAATGGTGGAGAGCTTTTGAATTATGGGTTCCAGGACTATTTGATGATACATGGAATCATTTTCCAACTCTCAGCACCGGGTACACCTTAGCAGAATGGTGTAGCGGAGAGGAGAAATAGAACCTTGTTGGATATGGTTCGTTTGATGATGAGTTACGCTTCCTTGTCGGACTCATTTTAAGGTTTCACAGTGGAGACTGCGGTATACATACTCAACTGTGTTCCTTCCAAGAGTGTTCTGAGAACACCTCTGGAGTTATGGAACTGGCGTAAAGCTAGTTTACGTAACTTTCTCATATGGGGTTGCCCAACACATGTGCTTGAGGAAAATCCTAAGAAGTTGGAACCACGGTCAAGGTTATGCCTCTTTGTAGGCTACCCTAAATATACATGAGGGGGTTATTTTTATGATCCATCGGAAAATAGGGTGTTTGTTTCCACGAATGCTACTTTCCTGGAGGAGGATCATATCAGGGAGCACAGTCCACATAGTAAAGTTTTGTTACGTGAGCTTTCAAACGAAACTACTGAATCTTCAACAAAAGTTATTTTTAGGACCTGCTTCATCAGTAAGAGTTCTTGATGGTAGTTCATCTAGTAGGTCATTCCACCTCAAGAGTTAAAGAAACCTCGACGTAGTGAGAGGGTTGCAAACCCGCCTGTTCGCTATCTGGGTTTCACAGAAATCCTACCTATGGTGAAAAATGGTGACGTTGAGGATCCGTTGTCTTATCAGAAGGAAATAGAGGATATATACCGGGATGAATGGGTCAAAGCCATCGATCTCGAGATGGAATCGATGTACTTCAAGTCAGTGTGGGATCTTGTAGATCAGCCTGATGGGGTAAGACCTATAGGTTGTGAAGGAAATCGGATTCGAGATTTCCATGAGCAGTGGAACAAGATTATTCTAAATTACAATCATGAATGAACAAATACATTTCCAGTCAACTTCAAACAAACGGTTATACAATTTATACAGAAATTACAGCATGAAAGTAACAAATAAATAGAGAGCAAACTCTATGCACAATGGCAGAAGCATCTCCACGCTCCATTGCACAACCACTCAAAAAACAGCAACCACGAACGCTCGATCTACATGACCACAACACTGCAACGAACATAGCATGAATACTTCGTGCTCATCCTCAACGATCGCCTTGGTCACAAACTCCTCAGCAACACGAACGGCCTCCACAGCACCACGAACGACGTCAAAAAAACCTCGACGGTGTCGAATTGAGTCTGACACCACCAACAAAGCGACCTTGGTATTCTCGGTGTGAGAATCTAGAGGGTGCACTCTGTTCAGACTTGGTATAAGGCAGACGAATGGAGGAAACACTGATCGCAGACGAATGGAGGAAACACTGATCGCATACACGATTGGGCAAGTGGGAGATGGCGGAGACCTATCGTATAGGTCGATGCCCAATCGTTTAGATAAAGCTATGCGATCGTCTAGCAAAAGCTATGTGATCGTTTAGCTCATCGTTAAGCTTGATATGTCACCTACAGACACTACACGATCGTTTACCTTGGGCCAACAATCGTTTAGCAAAACTATGCGATCATTTAGTAAATACTGCACGATCGTTTAGCTCTACTTTGAACGATCGCTTAGCTCGCCCAACCGTCATTTAGTAATTCAAATTTACTTAACGACTTCGTGAGTTTCTTTTGCACGAGAGAGAAAACTCAAAACCCTTTTAAATCTTTTGTAAAACCTCATCTTAAAAAATAGGAAACCACTTTCCTTTTAAACTCACGGTTACCATTATTCAATAACCACCCACTACATTGGTTATTTAAAAGAAAAAGAATTAATTATCCAATAATTAATATTATTACAAACATAAATGATAACCAACTTATCGTACTATATTTATAACCTATATTTTTAATATTTCATCTCATGAAACATATAAACCATAGTTCTTTTTCTATTCCATGGTACTTAATGTAAATCTCATTTACATCAATCCTCCACTAGATATATCTCATACATCACACCGATTATATCACATATAATCAAAATACCTCTTGTCAATTTGAACATTTCAAATCAACACCAAGAACTGATCCTGAATCCATTGAGCTACCAAGGGGACCTCATGGACCTGTAGCTCGAAGCTCCAACAGTACGTGAATAACTGACTAAACTCTTTAATCACGGGATCCACCATCCGTTAACTGCCAGGCACTCCACTAAAGACCGACAACTGAATTCTTCTTACGACAGATATATTATGTGTCCATTATAAGCAATCAGCAGTGTGACAACCCTTCACAGATCGCTTATAAGTACAGCTGGGCCAATAACCGTTAAGCCCCTGTAGTTACATCTGTCTCCTTAAGTACCACTGATCCCTCTAATGAACATAAGTCATAGTCCTACTAGGGCTAAGTCTTCTCTTCCAAAGAGAAGTTGTGGCTACTATGTTCAAGCCCCGGAATCAGCCCTTAAGGGAGCAATCTCTCTACTTGTGGATTAAGTTCCCAGCTCCCAGATCAGACAAGTCCCCAAAAAGGTAGGCATGTTGAGTTGGCAATCTGGCTACTCTCACCCATACTAATCAAAGGACCACCCTCAAAGGCAAGAGTTCCCAAAACACTCAAGATTGAGGTCGTGTGATCTATGGTCGTTTAGGTGAGATGCAAGTCTCTAGTATCAACGACGTTATATACAGAGTCTAGTCATCTCGTGGTCCAGGTCTTATACAAACTATTTGTATAGGACACCCTCACTCCACGTCTCCACATGAATGGTCAGGATCTAACATCTGTAGTAGTTTACAATAATTGCAAACCACTACAAAGCGGATCGTATCAATAGTGTCACCAGGATCAGGTATCCCACCTTAATTCTTATACTACAGACCTATTTAGGTTATCACTTAAGGCATGATCCACTTGTATATCACATACACATGATTAAGTTCACATAAGATAACTAAGGAGCTTTGTTTATTGGATATGAATAAATGCCAGGATTAAATAACACTTATTTTATTCATTGAACAATTTGTATCTTTTACAAAAGAACGAGACTCCGGGAGAATTAGGACACCAATCCCAACAATCTCCTACTTGTTCTAATGACTTGAACACTTTAGCCGTGAGGGCCTTTGTAAATGGATCAACAACGTTGTGTCCTATAAGGATCAAATCCTTATCTCTATAGACAAGCATGTAGACCCTCTTTCTCCGAAGATACATAAGGATCGTCTTGACTGCCATCCAGTGATCAAATCCTGGATTGGATTGATACCGACTGACAATCCCTACTACATAACAAATGTCGGGTCTGGTACACAACTTTGCATACATCAAGCTTTCTATAGCAGAAGCATAAGGAATGCGTCTCATCTTCAACTTTCTGAGGTGTCTTAGGACATTGATCCTTAGACAAAATGATTCCATGCCTGAAGGGTAATAAAACTCTCTTGAAATCCTGCATCCTGTACCTTATCAACATTTGATCAATGTACGATGCCTGAGACAGGGCTAACCGTTTGTTTTTACGATCCCAAATAATCTGGATCCCGAGAACATACTGTGCCTCACCCAAATCTTTCATTTAAAACTGGGCAGCTTGCCAACTCTTAATGTCAGTCAGATACCTTAAATCATTCCCAATGAGTGGGATATCATCCACATACAGTACCAAGAAAGCTACTGAGCTGTTGATGATCTTCTTATAAACACAAGGCTCATCAACGTTCTTGTCAAAGCCAAAAGATTTGACAGCAGTGTCAAATCTAATGTTCCATGATCTAGATGCTTGTTTCAGCCGATAAATGGACCTATTAATCTTGCAAACTCTTTGCTCTTGATCTGGAACTATAAACCTCTCTGGTTGAGTCATATAGATGGTCTCCTTAAGATTACCATTAAGAAAGGCGATCTTGACATCCATTTTTCATATTTCATAATCATAAAATGTGGCTATGGATAAGAGAATCCTGATAGACTTCAGCATGACAATAGGTGAGAAAATTTTCTCATAGTCAACTCCCTCAACCTGTGTATAACCCTTTGCCACGAGTCTAGCCTTAAAGGTTTGCACCTTTCCATCTACACCTCTCTTTCGCTTAAAGATCCACTTACACCCAATAGATCTTACGCCATCAGGTTGATCAACAAGATCCCAAATGTTATTGAAGTACATAGACTCCATTTCATGGTTCATGGCCTTAACCCATTCATCTTTGTCAACATCCTCCATTGCTTTCTTAAAAGACAATGGATCCTCGACCCCATCATGCGTAATGATGTTTTAGGCTTTAGTCAAACCCATGTAGCGATCCAGTGGGTTCATAACCCTCCCACTACGTCGAGGTAGTCTCAACTCTTGAGCTTGTTGACTAGACGTCCCGACCTCAACAACTCTTGTTGATCTGTCGATCTATTCAACAACTTTTGTTGAACCCTCAGCAGTCGCAGTCTCACTTGAGTTCTCACGTAAAACGAGCTTACTTCATGGCTTATGATCCCTCATGTGATCTTCTTCCAAGAAGATAGCATTAGTGGAAACAAACACTTTGTTCTCACTTGGATCATAGAAGTATCCACCTCTCGTTTCCTTGGGGTAGCCTACAAAAAGTAAAACATTCGAACGCGGTTCTAACTTCTTTGGGTTAGTCGCTAGCACATGTGTTGGACAGCCCCAAATCCTGAAGTGGCGTAAACTACCTTTACGGCCTCTCCATAACTCAAAAGGTGTTCCAGAAACACTTTTGGAGGGTGTTCAGGATATAACATGCAGTCTGCACTGCATAACCCCAAAACGAGTCTAGAAGATGAGCATAACTCATCTTAGACCGAACCATGTCCAACAAGGTCCTGTTTCTCCTTTCCGATACACCATTCTGCTGAGGTGTACCGGGGGGCCGAGAGTTGGGATGCAATCCCATGTTCTATCATATAGTTATGGAATTGGAGGTCCATATACCCTCCACCATGATCAGATCGTAGTGTTTTTATCTTCTTATCTAACAATTTTTCAACTTCAGCCTTATATTCTTTGAACTTGTCAAGGGCTTCAAACTTACGTTGCATTAGGAAAAGATACCCAAACCTTGAATAATCATCTATAAAAGAGATGAAATATTCATACCCACCTCGAGCTCTAACATTCATCGGACCACAGAGGTCTGAATGTTTAAGCTCCAAGGCTTCCTTGACTCTGTAACCTTTTCCAATAAAAGGTCGTTATGTCATCTTGCCTTCGAGGCATGATTCACATACCGGCAAGGAGTTTTCTTCTAAATTCTTTAGAAATCCACTTTTCACCAACTTCTCAATCCTATTGAGGTTGACGTGACCTAACCTAAGATGCCAAAGATGGGCGTTTTCCTTTGGAGAAACCTTTAGTCTTTTAGCTATTGTTGCCGTACTAAACATTTCAGTGTTAAACAAGGCTTTTATGACTAACGACCTTAGTACATATAAGTTATTTTCCATTGAACCATAACCAATCTCCATTCCATTCTTGGCAATAAACACTTTATTCTCAGAAAAAGAGACGTAGCCTTATTCAATGAGACAAGAAACCAAAATTTAGTTCCTCTTAATATGAGGAACTACAAAAAAATTATCCAGTAACAGATAACGTTTCACGTCAACAAATAACTTCAGCCTGCCTATAGCAACAGTTGAAACAACCTCATCAGTACCGACTCGAAGAGTCATCTCTCCCTGTGGCAATGTTTGTCAGGAACTGAATCCTTGGTAAGAGGAACTGACATGATTGTTAGCACCTAAATCAAGGATCCAGGAAAAATCATCATTCTCTACCAAACATTTCTCCAAGACCAATAAATCATATTTACTGTCTCGTCTCCTCTTTTGGAGAGTAGTGGGATGGAGGTCGTTTGCCACGAATATCATTTCACAAGATTCTTTCCACTGTAAATAATTGGTCATTTTTAAAAGCTTTAAACGGAAATACTAACAAGTTGCTAAAAAGAAAAACACATTAACGTACGTTAGGTTTTAAGCAAATACCCGTTGTAAAATAAAACAACATCCAATAAGGTTTTAGCAAAACTAATAAGAACCCTGTATGACATCTAGTTTCGAAATGATGCTTCAAAGGTTTAGGACAAAAGTCGCCGAAGGGAGGTCAGTTATCCCTCCTTTGAATTAAGAAGTTCTCAACCAGTCATTAATACCAAAAAAACTATTGTTCCTATAACGACAAGCAAACATTGATTTGGCCAAGAGATCATTAACTTACTTAACAATCTCCTGTAAGTGTGACCCACAATTTTAAGCTCTAGAGGTCTGTCCCAAAAGGTCATTCTAAAGGGAAAAAGTCCAATTGGGGCAAAACCTAAAGCGACCCTATCCATTTATGGAGTTCACCTTGATATTGACCAACTGCACAAAACCCATCCGAAGGGGGACGCTCCAAAGGCGACACGAGGGCATACAGAATGATCTCACGGTGTGAACCAATGACAGAGACCATAGGACATGTTGACACACACCCTTCACCCACATACTATAAACACTCTCTCCATCCACCTTGATATTGACCCATGCAAACACCATCCGAAGAGGGATGCATCCTAGGCATCACGAGGTAAAGCATGAATCTCATGGTTTGAACATACAGGGAGAAACGTGAGTGGAATCATAGACATATCTGATACGCCTCTTCCTCCTATTGAATATTTTATAACCTAAGATTTAGCTTACTTAGAAAAAACATACCTAAGGATTTTAACTAAGTGACTTTTAGGTTTTCTCAAGAGTAACTTTTACCTAGGATAGTGAAACAACTTTTGATCATCATCCATTAAACTCTTGAACAGAGTCTTTGACCAAAATGTCACATGCTTGTTGAAAATATATCTAATTCACCTTTCCAGATAGGTTCCCAGGTAAGGGTGTTATGTTTTCGTCAACTTAAGAACCCCAGCCTAGCCAGAACCCGCCTTAGACAAAAGGTCCCTTATAGATAGGTTTACAACAAATTTAATCTTTTATTCCAACTAATTTAATCCTATTAAACCGATTTTAAAAGATTAATCTAGGTTACTAAACTTTTTAGAACCATTTGAGCTTAGGTCTATCTCAATCTAATTTTAAAACCCTTTTAAAAACTTGGGTTCACCCTAAGTCCACATGCAACTCTGAATTATTGATTTTAGGTCTAATTTCCTTTATAACACTTATAAACGGAAACAACTATAATGCTAAGCTAACACATGCAAGGCATTCATAACGATTATAAACAGCCTAAGTGTCATGCTCAATGCATTGTCCATTCATTGCTACTTCTTTTATATAACACTTATGCAACACTGTAATGAAACAAGCAAAACATGCTTCCATTCACCCTTAGACTATAACATTTATAATAAAAGGATGATGCATGATAATGCTCACTGCATGCAAAATATAACTCTTATATTTCATGATGCATGCGCATGCTTTCAAGTAATTTCTTCATGCAATATTATAACATTTATAATACATGATGCATGAATAATTGCACAACCTAAGGTGGGTTTTTAACTATATGACAAATACTTTGACATATAAGCACCATACATCACATGTATAAGCAATAAAATTTGATGAATCGGGTGAAATTTCCTTAAAAACACAAAAGGAAAGCTAACTATTACAAAGACAATAGTCTCCGGTTCAAACAAGTGAACCGGGTCTTGAACCGCTCAGCAAAGAATCGCTTCTCCAATCATCGTGTAATAAGCACCCTACGATCGTCTACACAATAAAACAAACACTTCATTCTATCGCTTACCAGCGCTTCAGAGTTAAATGATCGTTTAGCATTTACTATACGAATGTCTAGAAAAATTCAAACGATCGTTTAGCTATTACTATACGATCGTGTACCTTTACTAAGCGATGAAGCCTGAAGTACACGATAGCTTAGCATGCTCCGCACAGCGCCCACCTTCCGTGATCGTCTAAGTGACTACGATGCCGCGAAGCACCATTGCCTAAGCGATCGCTTAGCTATTGCCTCTGTATCGCATATGTGCAATCGCATAGGTAGTAACGAAGCAATGAAGCTTGCTAATTACACGATCGTCTATCGCGTGCCTTCTACTAAACGATGAGCATCGTATGCTCCCACTACGATCGTCTACCTCCAGTGCCTACACGATCGTGCTACCAATGCCACGCGATATGGTAAATGATTTACCCCATCGTTTAACATTAGCTAAACGATCGATTAGAAAATATTACACAATCATCTAGAAAAAAATATCTAAATGATTGCTTAATTACATCCAACGATCGTTCACCTGAGGCTACACGATCCAACCAATGCTTGGTCTTCTTCTTCGTTGAGAACTGTAACTCCATGCGCCGATGCTTCATCACGAACAACTCGACGAACTCAAAAGTTTTGAATTACAAACTCGATTGCGATGTTAATTTTGCCCAAAAACACAGGGGCCTTTACAATTAATACTTTGTAATAATTGAAAGCTTTAACAAAAAGGTAATTTAAACTCGAAACATTCATCAAATTCATCCACAAATGCAGAAAACGGTTAACCACAAATGCATAAACCCACCACGACTGTAAAAAAACATTCATTTCAAATATGTAATATGGAATATCAGAGAACCTGGCTCTGATACAAATTGAAGGAAATTGGATTTGAGATTTCCATGAGCAGTGGAAAAAGATTATTCCAAATTATAATCATGAATGAACAAATACATTTCCAGTCGACTTCAAAAAAATGGTTATACAATTTATAAAGAAATTACAGCATGGAAGTTACAAATAAACAAAGAGCAAACTCTATGCACAATGGCAGAAGCGTCCCCACGCTCTATTGCGTAACCGCTCGAACAATAGTGACCACGAACGCTCGATCTACATGACTGTAACACCGCAATGAACACAGTACAAACACTTCGCACTTGTCCTCAACGATTGCCTCAGTAACAAACTCCTCAGCAACATGAACGACCTCCACAGCACCACAAATAGCCTCCAAAAAACCTTGACGGTGTCGAGTTGAGTCTGACACCACCAACAAGGCGACCTTGGTATTCTTGGTGTGAGAATCAAGAGGGTGGGCTCTGTTCGGACTTGGTATGAGGCAGACGAGCGGAGGAAACACAGATCGCGTACACGATTGGGCAAGTGGGAGATGGTGGAGACATATCGTATAGGTCGATGCCCAATCATTTATAAAGCTATACGATCGTTTAGCTCATCATTTAGCTAGATCTGTCGCCTACAGACACTACACGATCGTTTACCTTGGCTAGCGAACGTCAAGCAAAACTATGTGATCATTTAGTAAATATTGCGTGATCGTTTAGCTCTACTCTACACGATCGTTTAGCTCACCCAGTCGTCGTTTAGTAAATCCGAATTTACTTGACGACTTCGTGAGTTTCTTTTGTGTGAGAGAGAAAACTCAAAACCCTTTTAAATCTTTTGTAAAACCTCATCTTAAAAAATAGGAAACCACTTTCCTTTTAAACTCACGATTACCGTGATTCAATAACCACCCAATACTTTGCTTATTTAAAAGAAAAAGAATTAATTATCCAATAATTAATATTATTAAAATCATAAATGATAACCAACTTATCATACTATATTTATAACCTATAGTTTTAATATTTCATCTCATGAAACATATAAACCATACTTCTTTTTCTATTCCACGGTACTTAATGTAAATATCATTTACATCAATCCTCCACTAGATATATCTCATACATCACACCGATTATATCACATATAATCAAAATACCTCTTGTCAATTTGAACATTTCAAATCAACACCAAGAACTGATCCTCAACTGAATCCATTGAGCTACCAAGGGGACTTCATGGACCTGTAGCTCGAAGCTCCAAAGGGTACGTGAATAACTGACTAAACTCTTTAATCATGGGATCCACCATCCGTTAACTGCCAGGCACTCCACTAAAGACCGACAACTGAATTCTTCTTACGACAGATATATTATGTGTCCATCTTAACCAATCAGCAGTGTGACAACACTTCACATATCGCTTATAAGTACAGTTGGGCCAATAACCGTTATGCCTCTGTAGTTACATCTGTCTCCTTAATTACCACTGATCCCTCTAATGAACATAAGTCATAGTCCTACTATGGCTGAGTCTTCTCTTCCAAAGAGAAGTTGTGGCTACTATGTTCAAGCCCCGGAATCAGCCCCTGAGGGAGCAATCTCTCTACTTATCCCTGCTTCGGGAAAGGAGTAAATTCCATCTTGTGGATTAAGTTCCCAGCTCCCAGATCAGACAAGTCCCCAAAAAGGTAGGCATGTTGAGTTGGCAATCTGGCCACTCTCACTCATACTAATCAAAGGACCACCCTTAAAGGCAGAAGTTCCCAAAACACTCAGGATTGAGGTCGTGTCACCTATGGTCATTTAGGTGAGATGCAAGTCTCTAGTATCAACGACGTTATATACAGAGTCTAGTCATCTCGTGGTTCAGGTCTTATACAAACTATTTGTATAGGACACCCCCGCTCCACCACTCCACATGAATGGTCAGGATCTACCATCTATAGTAGTTTACAACACTTGCAAACGACTACAAAGCGGGTCGTATCCATAGTGTCACCAGGATCAGGTATCCCACCTTAATTCTTATACTACAGACCTATTTAGGTTATCACTTAAGGCATGATCCACTTGTATATCACATACACATGCTTAAGTTCACATAAGATAACCAAGGAGCTTTGTTTATTGGATATGAGTAAATGCTAGGATTAAATAACACTTATTTTATTCATTGAACAATGTGTATCTTTTACAAAATAACGAGACTTCGGGAGAATTAGGACACCAATCCCAACAGGTTGTAAATGGATCTACAAGTGCAAACGGGGTGTTGATGGGAAGGTGCAAACCTTCAAGGCTCGACTTGTGGCAAAGGGTTATACCAATGTAGAGGGAGTCGACTATGAGGAGACTTTGTTGCATGTTGCCATGTTAAAGTCGATCCGCATCCTCTTGTCCATTGCAGCTTATTATAATTATGAGATTTGGAAAATGAACGTAAAGATGTCTTTTCTGAATGGCAATCTTGAGAAGACCATTTACATGATGAAGCTCGAGGGATTCATTGCCCACGGTCAAGAGCAAAAAGTTTGCAAATTGAATAGATCCATTTATGGGCTGAAACAGGAGTCTCGATCTTGGAACATTCAGTTTGATACTGCGATCAAGTCATATGGTTTTGACCAAAATGTTTATAAACCTTTTGTGTACAAAAAGAACGTCAACAGTTCAGTAGTTTTCTTAGTGTTGTATGTAGATGATATCCTACTCATTGGGAATGATGTATGTCTACTGACCGCAGTTAAGAATTGATTAACAACCCAATTCCAAATGAAAGATTTAGGAGAGGCCCAGTTTGTTTTGGGTATACAGATCGTTTAGGATCGTAAGAATATAGTGCTAGCACTGTCTCAAGCATCGTACATTGACAAGATGTTGCTCAAGTACTCGATGTAGGACTCCAAATGGGGCATACTACCATTCAGGCATGGAGTCACTTTGTCTAAGGACATGTGTCCTAAGAGCCTCAAGAGGTTGAGGAGATGAGACGAGTCCCATACGCATCTACCGTTGGCAGTGTGATGTATGTGATGCTTTGCACTAGGCCAGACATCTAGACGCTATGGGAATAGTTAGTAGGTTTCAGTCTAACCCAGGCCAGGGTCACTGGAGCACAGTGAAGAACATCCTCAAGTATCTTCGGAGAACGAGGGATTATGTGCTCGTGTATGGATCTAGGGATTTGATCCTTACTGGATACATGGATTCTGACTTTTTGACTGATAGGGACTCTCGCAAGTCCATTTCATTGTCAGTTTTTACTCTTAACGGAGGAGTTGTAGTATGGCGAAGCACTAAGTATGGGTGCATCACCAACTCTACTATGGTGGCGGGGTACGTAGCGGCTTGCGAAGCTACTAAGGAGGTCGTCTGGCTCAGAAAGTTCCTGACAGAGCTGGAAATGGTTCCAGATATGTATAGGCCAATCACCCTCTATTGTGACAATAGTGGTGTTGTGGAAAGCTCCAAGGAGCCTAGGAGTCACAGACGCGGTAAACATATAGAATAGAAGTATCACCTGATCCGCGAGATAGTGGATCAAGGGGACGTGATCGTCATGAAGACCGCTTTGAAGCACAATGTTGCTGACCCGTTTACGAAGGCTCTCATAGCTATAGTGTTTGAGGGTCACCTTCAGAGAATGGGTCTACAGAACCGCCCGCGGCTTGACTAGGGCAAGTGGGAGATTTTCTTGTACTGAGCCTTAGTGCCCTAGTTTATTGTTTTGTACTAGTTTTATATACACCCCACTTCGCTTTAGGACAAGTGGAAGATGGTTGGGGATAATGTCCTAAAGTCTCATGTCCTAAAGTCTCATGTCCTGTAGTTTGTATGAACACTTGTGATGTATAATATATGGTATTTACTTCACTTCTTGACTTTGCACATTTGGATGTTTTTTATTTGCTCTACCATAAACCAATAAACTTAAAATCCCTGGTTGTCATTATGTAACTTAAGCATGTATGTGGTGGCATACAAGTGGATAATGTCTTAAGAGATAACCAACATGGTCTGTAGTATATGGATAAAGGATGGAAACCATATCCTAGTAACGTTACGAATGCAGCCCGTTTTGTGGAATGGTTACAAGTGTTGTGACTTACCATGGATGATATGATCCTGATCGTTCATGTGCGGACATGCGAACGGGGGCATCCTATACAAAGAGATTGTATAAGACCTGACCACGAAGTGTTAACGTCTCATTATATAACGCCATTCATAATTTGGACTTCACTTCACTAGGATGACCATAGGTAACATGACCTCAATTCAGAGTGAGTTGGGAACTCCTGCCATTGCGGGCGATCCTTTGATTTGCATGGGTGCGAGTGGCAAGGTCACCAACTCAAACCTACCACTTTGAGGATTCGTCTAATTTGGGAGCTGGGAATGCAACTACATAAAATGGAATTCACTGCTTCCCGAAGCAGGGGTAAGTAAATAGATAGCTCCCTTAAGGGCTGATCCCAAGGCTTGAATAATGTAGTGCCACACACCTTCTCATGACCCGAGAGGTGATCACACGTAGTTGAACTATGTTGTATTGTTCATTAGAGGGATCAGTGGTACTTAAGGAGTAAGATGTAACAATAGGGGCAAAACGGTAATTTGACCCTACTGTACTTACGAGCATCTGTGAAGGGTTATCGTACTGATGATGGTTATATTTGATGGGCACAAAAATATATCTGTGGTAAGAAAAGTTCAGCTGTCAGTTTTTAGTAGAATGTTTGGCAGTTAACGGATGGTGGATCTCGTGGCTAAACAGTTTAGTCAGCTATTCACATACGGTTGAAGCTTCGAGCCATAGGTCCATAAGGTCCCCTTGGTAGCTTAGATAAAAGATGAGAATTAGTTTTTAGGTCAGTTTAAAATGTTCAAATTGACAAGCTGGAGTTCGATTATATATGGAAAATTATATATGATATGATTGACTAAATGTATGAGATACATTAATTTGAAGAAAATTGGATATAAATATGATTTATATCAAGTAGAAGAGAATGCACTATGGTTGATATATGATATCTATAGGTTATGAATATAATATGATTATATTTCTTATTTTATTATTCAGACAGTTATGAGATAATTGTCCGGCGTTTTCTCCATATCCATGCACTAGTGAGAAGTTCAATTCAGTTTTCATAACTGAAGAATAAAATGAAAATGGTTTTCATTTTGCAAAATATACGCATAATTTCTCATAGTGTGATTTGCAATCAATCCCATAGTAATTTAGAGCCTATACGATAACGCACCATTTACTAAATGATCGCACACCCATACACGTATTTCTAAACAATCGCTTACCATACCCTAAACGATCGCTTAGCGCCTGAGCCTTATGAAACGATCATATAGACGATCGCCTAGCTTTTCCTACATGATAGTGTACCTCGCCTAAAGGATCAAGCACCTGACTATATGATAGTCGTTCCCTTCTCCCACTTGCTTGATCTTTGTACACGATAGCCTTTCCTTCTCACCTCAACCAAATCCAAACGAAGCCCACCTTTTGGATTCTCGCTCCGAGAATACTAAGGGCTCAGAGTGGTGGAGTCGTCCCTATTTCCTGTTGTTCGTGCAAAGTTGTTCGTGGTAGACGACTGGGGTGTTGTTGAACGATTGCCTGACATTCTAGCGAGAGCGCAAGGAGTCCGTTCGTGTGAGAGCAAGATTTTTTCTGAAGAAAGTCTTCAACTGGTAAGTCCTCGTTCTCTTTTTTTTTTTTTTTTTTTTTATCTGAAAGCATGCAAGTAATTTAGTTGTTAATGCATAATGTATGTGTGTATGTGGAAATTCTGTCACAATGAATTGGAAAGATCCGCTTCTGCTCGTAGATACTCTTGTATAAGAGTTTCTTCAGAAGCATCATTTGCCTCACCAACCTTCTTCTCCTTACTTTTTAGCAAGGATTGGAATGTCTACAACTCACTGAGGAGAGTTGTAAGGGTATAGTCTACTTTATTCAGTATCGGATTATTGCCAAAGTGTAGGAAGCTATCTGTCAATGAGTGCAAAATGATGCTAACTTGGCTGCCCTCATTGTTGTGTGACCCATTCATCTCCGCCACATTGAAGTGGACCATCATGTTCAGAATATGTTTATGAACAGATATGCCTTCCTCCATTTTGGAGTTGAAGATGCATTTGAAAGCTTCATGCTTCAGTTGTCCAGAAGGTTATCCGAACATTCCCTGTAGGGAGTTCATGATCTCACATGCTGAGACCATAGGCTCATGCTTATTGGCCAAAACATCGTTAAAATTGGCCAAGATGTAAGCTCGGACCTTCTCGTTCGCCCATGTCCATCCCTCATAAGCCTCCTAAACATTTCAACTAGCGTTTTGAGTCAGAATAGAAGGGCACTCCTCCGTAATGATGAACCTTAAATCATCGATGATCAGTATTGTAGTTATCGTGTGTTTCCAAGAAGCGTAATTCTCGCCAGTCAACTTATCGGCGCTTAATAGATCTAATGTGGCTGCAGCCATTTCTACGTTGCTGAAAACGTAACAAACTTAATGACTCTATACAAGACCACTTTTAACACTAATTTTAGTTTTAGGAAAATAGTTTCCATGTACCCTAAGTGAAAAGACATCTATTTTGCAATGATGCCCCAGCGTGGGAGGACAAAAGTCACTGGTAGGTTGATGAAATGCCCTTTCACTGGGATGAGACACTCTCAACCATTAGGTAGAAATAACTCTTGCAACTGACACTAACAGTCACCATTTTTTGGTCTAGAACTGTTAACCTTTGACAATTCCGCGTAAGTGTAACCCCTCATTTTCGGCCGTAGAGTCCCACCTTAATGCGCCCACCATATGGAAAAAGCATATTAGGACAAGAGACTAAAGCGACCTTATCCTATACAAGAAATCAGATAAAGAGTCGTCAAAACTGCCGTCCTATAGGGGGACACTCCCAGAGTGCCTCGAGGCGATGCACAGAAACGTTATCAAACCTAATGAGAGAAACCGTGGGATATGTTGTCACACATCCCACTCCCACTTATGATGAACATTCTTTCCATTCACCTTGGTATTGACCTACCCAAACACCATCCTTTAGGGGGACACTCCCAGGGTGTCTTGAGGCTGAAGATAGATCTCACAAGGTTAACATAAAGGGAGAAACGTGAAGAGGTTTAAGTAAAGTATTATTTACCCTAAGTACCTCCCACTGATTATTCTACCTATGGGTTCATTAACTTAGACCATCTGGCTATTGATTTTATCTAAGTGTGTTTAATTTGCTCAAAAACAACTCTTGTCTTTGAAATTAAATAAGTTCAAGTCAAGTCCCATTAAACTCTTTAACGGACTATTCTCAAATTTGCATGCATGCATCAAATCTATCTAATTCACCTTTCCAGGTAGGTTCCCAAGTAGAGGTATTCCGTTTCTATCAGCATCAGTACCCTAGCCTAGACAGAACCCGCCTTAAACAAAAGGTCCCTTATAGACAGATTTGCTACATATTCAATCTTTTATAAGTCAATTTAATCTTATTAAACTGATTAAAAGATTAAACCTTAGGTTGTTAATCTCATTAGAACCGTGATCTTAGGTCTACCTCCATCAAGTTTTAAAACTCTTTTAAAACCAAGATTCAAGCCTAAGTTTGCATGCATATCTTTCTTATTGATTTTAGTTCTAATTTATCTTATAACTCTTATAAAAGAAACAACCAAAACCATTCCACATTACTATGCATAACTAGGAATTTAACCTATGTGTCATGCTTCATGCAATGTCCATTCATTACTATATATAACTCTTATATACTTGGTAATGAACTAAGCATACATGCATCCATACACCCTTATACATGAACTAAGCATACATGTGTCCATACACCCTTATACTATAACACTAATAATATAAAGATGATGCATGAATATGCTTAATGCATGCATAAATATAACTCTTATATTATATGATGCATGAGCATGCTTTTGAAGTAATTTAATCATGCAAACTACTATATCATAACTCTTACAATATAGAGATGATGCATGACCTATGCATAACCTAAGGTGGGATTTCAACTATATGGTATACCATATGACATATAATAAAACATACATTTCACGTACATTTTCCACAATTAATGGACCAGCATGATTAGCCTCAAAAGACCAGAAATAAATTCTATCTATTACATAAAACCATCAAGCAAATCAGTTCACAAGCGAACCAAGTCTTGAACCATCGGGTGAAGCCTCCCTGATCGTTTAGTAAATTGGGCGAGTAGCCATAATCACTTAGCTACGATCGAGTATCATTTACAATGCGATGAAGCATGAGGCCACTCAATCGTTTAGCGCACTAATTAAAAAAAACGCAAGTCTTAAACGATTATATAGACGACTACATTGTTGTGAAGCACGATTGTCTAGACAATCATAGAGCAAGTACTAAGTAACTTTTACTACGCGATCGTGTAGTCAGTGACTAAGCAATGAAGCTTGCTGAGCTACACGATCGTTTAGTGCACACACATTCACCTTGCAGCCGAGTATCACATACTCTACGATCGCTTTCCTTCATCGTTAACACGATCTGACCAACATTTGGTCTTCTTCTTCCTCAAAGTAATGCGCAACTCCTTGCTTTAAAGCTTCATCACAAGCGACTCACACTAACTTAAACACTTTGAATTACAGACTCGATAGCAAGTTAATATGCCTAAGAACACAAGTGCCCTTACAATTAACTTTGAATGTAAAAGAATTAAACAACTAGACGCAACCATCCAAGAAACTCCATTAGTCCACATCCACAAACTTATTTAACGTTTAAACAAAATGCAAACAAGCTTCACCTACCGAGAATGTAAATGTTATTCTATACATCAATGGATTTGGAATATTAGAACCTGGCTCTGATACCAATTAAAGGAACTTTTATCAAAGAGAACCCATGAGTAAAAGCATGATCGATCCAAATTCATTGTGACAGAATTACAAGCATTCACAAACATACAAACTAGTTATGCATCTTTCACAAAATTACGACATGCTTTAGAAATTAAATACAAAGGGAATGAGAGACATACCTTTGAAGAACTTTTCTTCCACAGACCTCTCGCTCTCGTGAAGACTAGGACCAGCAACCTCTCGCTGTCTCTTCTAGATCGTCTATTCAATCGTCCAGAAGTCACGAACACACTTCTCCATGAATAAGTAACATCTCAGACACCACCACTCAGTAACCTTGGTATTCTCAAAGTGAGAATCAAGGAGGTGTGGGCTCTGTTATGAATTTGGTAGAGGGTTGGAGGAAACAACGATCGAATTCAACGACCAAGCAAGTGAGAGAGTATAGTGTTTATCATACAGACTTCCTGTTTGATCGTTTTGTAAAATTTCAGCAGGTACACGATCGTTTAGGAAAATAGGTTTGATCATTTACACAATTGTTTAGTAAAAAGCTACACAATCATTTATAGAAGGGTGTGTGTATACGATTGTCTAGACAAACACTTGATGGCTGTCGTGTAGTCTCTCGTGAGCTAAACGATTAACAGTGTACTTAATGAAGCGATCCTTTACAAAATGAAAACATTTTTCATTTTATCCTTCAGTTATGAAAACTGAATAAAACCTCTCACTTCACACACGGTTAAAGGAGAAACCGCCTACAATTATCTCATAATTGTTTTAATTATAAATAAATATAATAACTAACTTATCATCTTATATTTATAACCTATAGTTTTAATATCACATCATATGAAATATTTAAACCATAGTCCTTTTCTCCTTTACTTGATATAAATCATCTATATCAAATTTCTCTAATTAATGTATCTCATACATCATATCACTTATACCACGTATAACTAAACTAGTTTAATCATATCATATATAATCAAAATCCCTCTCAATTTGAAAACTTCAAACTGACCCAAAAACTGATTTTCAACTTGAATCTATTGAGCTACCAAGGGGACCTTATGGACCTGTAGCTTGAAGCTTCAATGATACTTGAATGACTGACTAAAATCTTTAGTCACGAGATCCACCATCCGTTAATTTTCGAGCACTCCACTAAAGATCGATAACTGCACTCTTCTCACTACAGATATATTTCTATGTCCATCGGATATAACCAGTCAATAGTACGATAACCCTTCACAGAAGCTCGTAAGTTTAGCTGGGCCAATTTACCGTTTTGCCCCTGTAGTTACATCTAACTCCTTAAGTACCACTGATCCCTCTAATGAAAAATACATCATACTTCTACTATGAGTGGACACCTCTCGGGCCTTGAGAAGGTGTGTGGTGCCACATCGTTCAATCCCCGGAATCAGCCCTTAAGAGAGCAATCTATCTTCTTACCCCTACTTCGGGGAAGGAGTGAATTTCATCTTGTGTATCTGAGTTCCCAGCTCCCCAATCAGACAAATCCCCTATCACACCCCTTCCTAGATTACCCTTTTTATTCTAGAAGAGGATATGACCGTGGTAGTTACTAGCCCTACTGCCAGCACTTACCACCCAAGCCTTCTAATCTAAATACCAACCTGTTTAAAACATTAGTAATATGCGCATACAGCAAACCTCCCTTAAGGTTCTACAAAGATTACATAAATACAAGCATACTGCCAAGACATTACATTTACAGAAAAATATTCACAGATGGCCCAAACATTCCTAAAGAAGCCCTAGTCCCTCTCAAAACATGTGTACATAAACAGGTCATCAACCTAAGTCTTTTAATAAGTCGAGTCTTTTGGTGGCAAGCAGTAGCAGGATCAACCTTGAGGAAACTGACCGCTAACTGAAAAGGGAAAACACAGAAATTCTATGAGCTAAAAGCCCAGCGAGCGACTATGGAATCGTATAACATCAAGCATTACATCACTTTAAACATGTAAATATACTAATGAGTAACTCAAGTAATTGTCTCTAAACATAGCTTTAAACCATTCTTAGACATCATTAAACATCATTAATCCCTAGTTGAGAACGAGCCTAAACACTCTAGCTCCCAACGTTTATTACCAGCCAAGAGACCCATACTTCGACCTCTCATTCATAACTGCCTACGTGCACATGGCCACACTAAGTGCCACCATATCTTAGGTACTTCTACTCAGATACCTTCTCAAACTTGTCCTTCAGTATCAAGCTACTAAGATACCTTCTCAAATGTCCTTCGACATCAAGTTGGTCAGGTACCTTCTGAAATGTCCTTCGGTACCAGGGTATTTTGTAACATCAAATTAAGTTTCATTGCCTATCATTTACACAAGAACTCATTCTCTCATAGCCTTCCTCTAGGAAGCATATTACAAAATTAGAAACTTAACTTTTGTAGTGATTACATGACATACCTTGGCCCGTGTTACACATATACAAGCCAGGAAACATGCATTAAGTTATTCTCCAACCATTTGTTGTTTGAGGGAGTATAAATTCATCATTAATATCACTGTAACTTACTTGATCTTCTATACAAAAGTATTGGAGACATTAATTCACTTAGTCACTCACCGCTCGTCAGGCTCTTAACGGTTTATACGCCTCTCCTAGCTCTTCTTGGCCTGAAAGGACATAATTCCCAGTTAAACTACTTAGAATTCTTAGTAAAATACCTCAAATAATTCATTTACTAAAGGAACTTTCATCAACAAGGATAGCTTTACAGGTGAGGTCTTCCTCATGAGCGAGATCCTCATAAGCGAGATCAACAAGATCCTCATGTGTGAGATCAGCGAGATCCTCATGAGCGAGATCAAGCTTTTTCCTGGAAAACTTCCATCCTCGCAATACACACCTTACCAGCGATACTCAGCCCAATTCCTAGCAAGATTTCCTTCTAGAGCGAGATCCTTATTACAAAATCAGCGAGATTTTCTTTATAAGCGAGATCCTCATTCCCATATCTCGCTATAACTCCCAACGGTGAACTGTTTGTTTTTCCTTCCCAAGCAGCTGTCTGCTTATGCACCGATTCCCTATTATAATTTCAAGAATTCATAACTCAAAATTCAGAGCTCTTTTCAAGAAACTTCCTTCTACAACATTGTTTAGAATTGAGTTAGCTTTCTTACCTTGAAATTTCAGCTGATAATTGTTTATAATTTGGCCTAGAACTTTCAATATTCACCTCGAGCCCTGATTAACCCGAGATTCTACCTCCTCTGTACTTTCTTCACTTCTTATTCTTCTTCTCTTGAAATCTTTCTCCGGCAAGTCAACCTCGCAAACTAGATTCTCTCAGTTTTTTAATGGCACCAATTTCACTAAATTTGCTCATGTCTGCCGAAACCAGGCTTTTGAATTTCTTCTTCTAACAACTTCCCGCTGCCTCCCGAATTCAAGGGTTAACCGCCACGTCACCCCTCATTTAATATGTTTTTCCTTCCCTTCCATCATAATTCCTATAAATAAACATGAATTGCTACTTAATAAATGTGTAATATAACATTCATTTGGCTAAACATGCTTATCTAGGAAAACTAGAGTTTGGGGTTTACATCCCCAAAGTAATAGGTTTGAGTTGGAAATTTGGCCACTCGGACCCATGCAAATCAAAGGACCACCCTCATAGGCAAAAGTTTCCAACTCACTCAGGATTAAGGTCATGTTACCTATAGTCATCCTAGTGAAATGAAAGTCTCTGTCATGAACGGTGTTATATAACGAGACTAAACACTTCATGGTCCAATCTTATACAAACTCCTTTGTATAGGACACCCCCACTTGCATGTCTGCACATGAATGATCAAGATCAGACAATTTATAGCATGTCACAACACTTGTAACAATCAACAAAGCGAGTTGTATCCATAGCATCACTAGGATCAGGTTTCCCTCCTATATCCATATACTCAAACCATTTAGGTTATCACTTAAGGAATGATCCACTTATATGTCTCCACATACATGCTTAAGTTACAATGACAACCAGGGACCTTAGTTTATTGATTTGTGGTAAATGCAAATAAAATATCTCATATTTTATAGATGACAGTGAAGAAAATATCTCATATTATTACATCACAAGTTTTTCTTCATACAGGTGTTTACAAACTCTATGAAATATAAACACCAATTCTACCAATATGATTCAATTGCATATTTAAATCATAATTTAAATATAAATTGATTCTCCAATTTTTTTTAGTTTCAACTAAATTAAACGTTTTTAATTGTATCAAATACAACAAATCAAAAACCCTAATAATTGAATTTGAAAATTTCAAATTCATAACCCTAATTCCAAAATTCATCCAATTCAATACTCAATTTGTTATTCCAATTTATGAGCTAGTAGAGGGACCTAATGGACCTACAGATCATGAGCTTCAACGATCTATAATTAATTCGTTAAACCTTTAATGGAATTAATTACTATTCATTAACTATCAAGACACACCACTATAGCTCGATAGTTTCACTCTCCTCATTGTAGATATATTTCTGTCCAGGTAAAACATAATAAGTAAGTTAATCCTTTACAGGTTGCTTGTAATTACAGCTAGGTCAAAATTACCATTTTACCCCTGTAAATACATTTTGTTCCTTGAGTTCCCACTGACTCTCTAATGAAAAATTTGATTTATAATACCACTTATGAATCATGTCCCTCTCTATCATGAGAAGGCAGGGCCCCGATTGTTCAAAACCTGGAATCAGCACTTAAGAGAACAACCTATCTACTAACCCTAAAATGGGTAGGAGTGAATTCCATCTTGCAAGGCTATGCCCCATCTATCCATCTGGTTTTATCCTCAAAATGGAAGGCTTATTGAGCAATGATGTTGGACTACTCTCACCCATGAAAATCAAAGGATAATCCCGAATCAACAAGAGTTAATAGCTAGAACAGGATTAAAATCGAGTTAACCTAGGTTACTTTAGTATGAAATAGCCAGTTTTAATAGTAAACGGTCATTATAAAGAAAAATTACTATTTCATGGTCCAATCTATATGTGATAACTTGTAGAAATACAAGTTATTTATATCATCTTACTTAGAATATGCGGCAATAGGAATGAAAAGTAGCGTCAAACATATTAAAATTGGCCTAGAAATGCAAAGATTATAAAAGTATCGGAAACACACCCGCTGACCACATTGCGATGGCAAAAAGGATGTCCAAATCTTTGTTTTGCAGGTAACAGGTATCACCCCGCGATGATTGCTGGTGGACAAAAAGAGCAACGCATTCTCTGGGATTTCTGAAATTGTACAGCTTTTCTGATGTACGACCTGACAAATTGAACTTGGAACAGAGCGGACATTCCCACCAAGCCTCGACAGGAAAAAGTAACTTCTCAGAGTAGGACCACTGACACAGGAGGTGCTAAGGTCTATAAATAGTAACATCAACACTCGAAAAAGGGGGAAAGAAGAAAAACACACGGAAAAAGAGACGAAAAGAAGCTCTGTGTAAGGGACATTCTTCCTTCGATAACTCTCTCAAGAAGGAAGTTCTCCACCTTATTCTATCACGCTGGCAAACAAAATAGCTCCAATCGGGATTCGTGCTAAAACATTGACATGCTACTCTCATTTGTTCTTACTTTCCGTTCATCGATTGTTGTTCATTTCTGTCTTTCATTCATATCTCTGTAACAAACGCTTTATCTTTACCAGTTAATATCATTATCATGTTCATCTTTATCTCTCTACTCACCATAACACATTCATCTTCCATTTCTCTAATCATGAGTAACTAAACCTCTAGGGTGTGGGGGAAGGATTGAGCAAGTAAGTCAATCCATGTTGAAGAACTCAGCTAAGTTTAGTTAACACATGCTCAATGGCATCTTCACCTGTAAGAGCAGAAGTGAAAATGCTAATTCACCTCTCGAAAGAAGGTTGATAGAATACGCTAACTAAAGCAAGAAGTATTTCTAGATATGGAAATAACCTTGCGTTCGCAAACATTCATCCTTGATCATCATAGAGATATGGTGACGCAGGTGATCACCGAGAGGTGTAAGCCAAGGGAAGATGGATCCTTAGTTGCATCCTTAACAGGATTGACAAACTTATGATGTTCTTTTCCTCAAACCCGTTCTCACTCTGATTCGATTCATAAGACTTGCCATTGCATTTATCATCATATTTTACTCTTTACCCGTTTATTCATTTATCATCGCATTTTACTTTTCAGTACCTTACAATCTTAATTTGATTACGATCGCATATATCACATCATTGTCACATTAGCATTGCAAATCCCCGTGTTCGACCTCGAATCATTCTAAGAAACTTGCAGTAGAATTATACTTGGTTTCATCGCAAGAAAACTTGTGACACGCATAAACTACATGAACGCATTCTACAGTGAATTTTGTAGCATCACATATATTATCTGGAAGCGTGATTAAGACATCGCATAACGCATATCATAACATCAACCTTGTGGTGGCATTCAAACACCGCACAACAATATGCAAACTCATTGTATAGGATGCCTCCACTCACATGTCTCTACATGAATGATCTGTGGATCACATCATTTGTACTACCTAACAAATGGGCCACATCCAATAGTGTTACCAGGATGAGATACCCAATTTCATCCATATACCTATAGACCATTTAGGTTATATACTATTAACTTGATCCTATTTATGTCACCACATAAAATTAAAGTATTCATACTATAACCATGGATATATTTATTGGATTTTCATAATAGAATGCAAAATCAACAACTTTATTGAATAAGATACTCAATAATATTTGATTGATAAATATAATGTTTAACATAAAATTTCCGAATTGCGAGTTCTAGGACATTCCCAACAATCTCCCACTTGGACTAGAACTCCAGTGAGAATAAATATATCCAATACAATATTGAGAAACATAAAAGGGAAAATACAATAAACTAGGGCATCTCTAATACCATAAATATTCTCCCACTTGCCCTAGATCACGTTGCTCGGAGTCTTTGTCACACCCCGCCCCCAGACCACCTTCTTAGCCTGGGAGAGGGATGCGACTGCAGCAGTTATCAACCCTTGAGCTGACACTTACTGCCTAATGATTCTTGCGGAATAACTCTGCTACCATACTATAACTTATACACAGTGGAATAATTAAGTCAAAGAGATAAACTATAATGGATTAAGTAGGCCCATCTTTTATTACGACAGTGATAAACGTTTATACAACTTAAGAACTTAACAATAAAGTTTACCACGACAACCGTAAAACCCCTCCGAAAGTGTAATTGGGGCACGTGGTAGACCTTGGCCTTAGCAGCACCCTGGAACTCCTCATCTCTGCTACCTAGGGGGGGATTAAGAAAACATTTTGAAGAGTGTGAGCTACTAAGCCCAGTGAGTGGTTCTTTTTAAGATGAAAATCATTTTGAAAATCATCATTTTGGGAAATCAATCACATGCCAACACTCGCATTATAACTCATGCACAGTCAAAGATATAATCATGCAACCAGTAATCTTTATCCCAAAAGCTACACGTAGCATGCATATCATATCATCAATCAATACAATCATCTATGGAAACCTTTCTATGACCCCAATTACCGCCAATGTGCACATCGACCATTTTATTTATCCCGCTAGCAATGCTTAGGTACTTGACCATATTTCCCGTCGGTCGTCACCGACCATTATTTCTCGCCGACCGAAGCCGACCAATTTTTCCTGCCAAGTACCTTTTTTAAGAATGATAACCACATCCCGGGCATAATCGCAGTTTCCATAGTCACACACAAACAATATTATGGCAACATCATATTACCAAAGCATGTAATATACATCTACAGATGCATATATTCCAATATCAGAGTATAAAGCTAAGTGAATACTCATAATATGCATTTACTATCAACATTGTATAAACACACAATATTCTTTATTTATCAAGCTATATAATATAATATTCACAATATGCTTCCACATACTAAAGCTGTATAATATTCAACATACGTACCAAAGTTATATAATACTCATAATATATCAAAGTTATATGACAATCACAGTACGTATCCAAGCTATAATAACACTCCTACTATGCATTTATTTATCAAAGCAACCTAACACTCACGATATATCAAAACTATAATGCTATAACCTCACACTATGTGTTAATTATCAAAGCTATAACACTCACCTTAATTGCTCAGGAGCCTTTCTAATAGTTCCCTTTTCTACCTCGGGCTCCCTTTTTACCCCTAGAATCCAGATCTAATTTACAGCTCAGATTACTCATAGTTCTAAAACTTATTTTAAGATACTTCCTTTTACAAAACTATTCTAAAATTTCTCAAGAAGCTTACCATAAAATCTTAGCTCATAAATCCTCATGGTTTATCCGGAATCATCCAAATATCAAGACTGGCCCAGCTTACCCGATAGCTCGACCCCTCTGTATTTTTCTCATTCTCCAGCCCAATTCCTTAGAGCTTCTTCTCCAGCAGCCTCACCATGAATACTAGATTTTTTATCTTTTAGATGGCTTTGGAATTACATCAAATGCTCGAGTAGATTGGGAGATCTCCTTGTCTCAAGTTGATGCATTCTCCTTCACCCTCATTGTCCAATGCACTCTACTCTCCCCCGCTTTTTACGAATTTTATGATTTGTGATTTGAAAATGAAATCCCAAAGGCTCTATTTATAGGCGTCCCAACCTCTTATGGTGTTAACACCACCTACTTGGCTACATGGCCAAACGTTTAATCCTCCCTTTATCAACGTAAGCTGACTTCACCTTGGTTCAATGTGTCTTCTCAAACGCATCCAACACAATTTCTTAGGGTTTAAGAATTTCTCTTAATCGGACACCTTAATTTTAATTGACGTTTGCCCTTCTGTCTTCAAGCTTTGTTTGTATTCAATTTAGGGTTTTCAATGCATAATCTATAAGATCGTGGCTAAATTCAACGCATAAATGCCCGGCCGTTCGATGCATAGGCAGTTTCCTTCGATCGCGTGGGCGTGACGTTCAAATGAGGCGTTCAGGTTGCTCTCGCTCTCTCCCGCTTTCTCGCTGGTCTCGCTCTTTCCACTCTTGCTCTCTTTCACTTTCTCGCTCACAATCTCGCTCTCTCCATTCTCGCTCTTTCCAACTATCTCGCTCAAACTCTCACTCTTCTACAATCTCGCTCTCTCTCCCATTCTCTCGCTCAAATCAATCTCGCTCTCTCCCATTCCCTCGCTCTCTCCCATTCTCTCACTACCTCCACTCTCGCTGGTGTTGCTCTCTCCACTCTCATTCTTTCCAATCTCGTTAGCTGCTGTGAATATGGTTTATCTCCGTGCAACTTCCACACGAATTTTCCCAAATAATTTTCTATATTTTCCTCAGTTCTTCAATCCTTTTCTCACTATTCAGGATTTAAGTCTTCAAGGTTTTATCTTCTTTTTATCCTTTTAGGGTCCTCTCTACTCGTACTCTAGAATCAAATATGGTTATCGTAACTATAATACCTAACCATTATAGTTTACATTCACTCTTACTAATTGTTGATCTATAGAAGGTGACAATTATTACAGTTATTATGACAATTGTAAAATTATTAGATTATTTACATAACATAGGATTTAACTTTCTTCTAATTAACCCCTTAATCACTTACTTAAGTAGGAAAATGGAGATCCGGATTTCACAGTCTTAGTCCAACCAGGTGGCCC
The DNA here is from genome assembly GCF_027475165.1 of Benincasa hispida. Lineage (NCBI taxonomy): Eukaryota > Viridiplantae > Streptophyta > Magnoliopsida > Cucurbitales > Cucurbitaceae > Benincasa > Benincasa hispida. The sequence continues at coordinate 8,386,783 of NC_143489.1, forward strand.
TCAAACACTTTAGCCGAGAGGGCCTTCGTAAATGGATCAGTAAGATTGTCTTTAGAGGCTATCTTATGACGATCACATCTCCTCGATGTACTATCTCTGTAATGGAATGGTACTTTCTATCCATATGTTTTTCACGTTTGTGATTCCTTGGTTCTTTGAGTTGGCAACAACACCACTATTGTCACAATACAGTGGGGTAGGTAGGTGCATATCTGAAACTACTTCCAAGTCAAAGAATTTGTGTAGCCTGCTTCCATCATGGAGTCAGCGATACAACTTTGCTTAATGCTTCTCCAAACTATAGCTCATCCATTGATAGTGAAAACTGATCCTAGAGTAGATTTCCTTAAATCTATGTCAGTCTGAAAATCAGAATCAGTGTATCCAGTAAGGATCAAATCCTTAGGTCCATACACAAGCATATAGTTCCTCATGCTTCTTATATACTTAAGGATGTTTTTTTACAGTAGTCCAATGATTGTGTCCTGGATTGGATTGGTACCGGCTAATGATTTCAATTGAAAAGCATATGTCAGGATGTGTACATAACATTGCGTACATCAAACTCCCAATTGCAGATGCATATGGAATTCTTGTCATTTCCTCAACATCTTGAGGTGTCTTAGGACACTCTTTGACAAATGAATTCCATGTCTAAAAGGTAACATACATTTTTTGGAATTTTGCATATTATATCTTGACAACATCTTGTCGATATAAGATGCTTGAGATAGTGCTAGGGTTCTATTCTTTCGATTTCGAAAGATCTGTATTCTTAGAACGTATTGAGCATCACCCAAATATTTCATTTGGAACTATGTTGCTAACCATCTTTTTATGTCAGCAAGGAAGCTTGCTTCATTCCCAATGAGCAAGATATCATCAACTTAAAGTACTAAGAACGGTTCAGTCTGGTTTACTATTTTCTTGTATACACAAGGTTCGTCAAAATTCTGTTCAAAGCCATAAGATTTGATCGCAGTATCAAATCTTATATTCTAGGATCTTGAAACTTGTTTTAATCCATAAATGGATTGTTAAGCTTATAGACTTTCTATTCCTGTCCTTGTTTGATGAACCCTTCTAGTTGAGACATAAAAATACTTTCATCAAGATGGCCATTCAGAAAAGCTGTCTTGACATCCATTTGTCATATTTCATAGTCATAATATGTGGTAATGGATAGAAGTATTCTAATCGATTTTATCATGGCAATAGGAGAAAAGGTTTCTTCATAATCAACCCCTTCTCTTTAGATAAAACCTTTTTCCACGAGTCTGGCTTTGTAGGTTTGCACCTTTCAGTTTGGTCTCATTTTCTTTTGTAGATCCAATTGCAACCTATAGGTTTAACCCCATGTGGTTGATCTACAGGTTCCTAGACAGAGTTGAAGTACATACACTCCACTTCAATGTCCATGGCTTTTATCCACTGTTCCCTGTCAACATCTTTTATTGCCTTTTTAAAGGTTAATGGATCCTCTAATTCATCATCATGTATGATGTTTTGAGTTTTTGTTAAACCCATATAGTGTTCAGGTTGCTAAATAACCCTTCAACTACGTCGAGGCATACTTAAATCTTGAGACAGACGTGATGGGACAACAACAGTTGTTGATGGACCAGCTTGATCAACAACTCTTGTTGATTTTTCTATAGCATCTTTGGTCATTTCTTGTAATATTAGTTTACTATGAGGTACATCATTTTTAATATTATCTTCTTCCAAGATTGTAGCATTTGTTAATAGAAACACTTTATCTTCTTGGGGATCATAGAACAGTCCTCATTTTGTTTCTTTAGGGTATACTACAAAAAGGCATAATTTCGAACATGTTTCCAGTTTTTTAGGATTTTATACCAATACGTGTGCTGGAAAACCCCAGATATGAAAATTACATAAACTAGTTTTGCGTCCTTTACAAAATTCATATGGTGTTTCTGAAACATTGTTTGAAGGAACAACGTTTAAAATATATATTGCAAACTACACTGCATAGCCCCAAAAGGATTGAGGTAACTGAGCATAACTCATCATTGATCAGACCATGTGTAACAAGGTTCGATTTCTCCTTTCTGCAACACCATTTTTTTGTGGTGTTCCAAGTGTTGTGAATTGAGATTGAATTCCATGATCTACTAGATAGTTTATTGTAAATCCATATTCTCACCACCTCGATCAGATAAAATTGTTTTAATTCTTTTGCTTAACAAATTTTTTGTTTCGGTCTTAAATTCTTTAAACTTTTCAAGAGTTTCATACTTGTGACTTATTAAGTAAATGTAGCCATATCTCGAGTAATCACCAATAAAACTGACAAAATACCAATAGCCTCCTCGTGCTTTTATACTCATCGGACCACATAGGTCTAAATGTATAAGTTCGAGAGGCTCTTTGGCACGAAGACCTTTTTCAAAAAAAGTATTTGTCATTTTTCCTTCAAGACATGATTCACATGGAGGTAAAGAATTATCTTCTAGCTAACTTAGATGACCGTTTTTTACCAATCTCTCAATCCTATTGAGATTAATGTGACAAAGTCTGAGGTGCCAAAGATAGGCGTTAGGAGAAATTTATCGTTTTTTATTTTGAGTCTCAGTCGTTTTAAATATCTCTATATTTAGAATGGCCTTTGCTTCAGTTTGTTTTAATATGTACAAGTTATTTTTGAGTCTTGTAGAACAAATATGAACACCTCTTGAAAAAAAAAAACACTTCATTAGATTCTAAATTTATTTTGTACATATTTTCTAGCCGATAGGAAATGGAGATTAAGTTTCTTTTCATTCTAGGTGCATAATATACATTCCTAAGTAAGATGAAAGATGCTTCAAAAAATAGCTTGACATCTCCCACTGTATCAGTTGAAATGACTTCACTTATTCTCACCTTGAAAGTCATTTCTTGTTCAAAAAGTTGTCTCCAAGAACTAGTTACCTATAGAAAAGTGCAAATATGATTAGCGGCGCCTAAATCTAATATCCAGGTTAGGTGAGTATTCTCCACTAGACATGTTTCAACTACTAGTAAATCTGATTTGCCTTGTTTCGCCTTTTTCGCTTTCTATTCCGCCAAATACTTTGGGCAATTACGTTTCTAGTGCCTATCCTCTCCGCAATGGGAACACTTTCTTTTGGGAGTCTTGTTTTTGTTTTGTTTTTCTTAGTAGTGGTTTTCTCATTCCCTTTACCCTTCTTCTTCATTTGTACAAATTTGTCTTTTGAAGAAGAGGGGACAAACTTCTTGTTATCAGTGGGTCTTGTTCCAGACGTCGACCCCTTAAAAAACTTCTTAGATCGAGAAATAACATTTTCTTCTTTTTCTTTAAGTTCCATCATTGACTGATATGTCTGTAACTCGTTCAATAATGTAGACAAATTATAAGTAATTTTGTTCATAATAGCATTGGTTCTGAAAGGCAGATAACTCATCGGGAGAGATTCCAATATCATACAGACTTGACTTATCTCATCTATCATCACCTCATGAGCCTCGACAATTTTAAAATAGACCATCATATCGAGAACATGTTCTCTAATGTTGGAATCATCTTTCATGTGAGTACTGTAAACATACTTAATGGCTTCATGTCGAACAGAGGATGACGGTTGCCTGAACATCTCTTGGAGTGACACCATTATTTCACTGGCGGTGGGCATTACCTCATGTTTCTTATTAAGTACATCGGATATAGCTCCTAAGATGTAAACTCGAGCTTTTTCGTTAGCCCTAACCCACCGATCATAAATGTCTCAAACATTTCGATTTGCTATTGTACTGGAAACCAGAGGACATTCCTCCATCAACACAAACCTCAAATCATCAACAACTAATATCGTATTGATGTTGGATTTCTAGTTTGAATATCCTTCACTGTTAAATTTATCGGAAGCTAGCAATTGTATAATTGAATTCGACATTACTGAAAAAAAAATTAAACAAATTCTATTAAGATTTATGCATCTAAATCCAATTTTTAACAAAAATACTATAAATTTTTATTTATTTGCAATGATGCTTTAGTGATTTAGAACAGTTGCTACCGTGGGGTAGTCAACAATTCCTTCACTGAAGCAAGACAATTCTTGACCAAATACTATATCAAAATAACTCTTTATTCCTACAGTTCTTTGTTTATCGTTTTCGGTCAAGATCTTTACTAACAATTAGTAATTTTTGTAAGTGTGACCCGCCATTTTCAGATTTTATAGAACGATATGAATATGCCTCTGAGATGGAAGAAATATCCAAGATGAAACTATAAGACCCTATTCATTACTCAAGTTTGGGTTGTTTCGAATCCTATGTTACAACCCTCCATGGGGATCATCGTGGTTACTGACTAGCTAGTGCCACCTAAAAACGATAGTAGGCGCAGTATAGGAATCTCACGGTTCAAACTAATGGAGGAGACCGTAGGACAACATTGACACATTTCCTTCACCCACTTACTCTGAACTACTTCCCCCATTCACCTTGTTATTGACTCATGCAAACACTTTTCGTATGGAGTATGTTGGGATTGGTGTCCTAATTCTCTTGGAGACACGTAGTTTGTAAACACTATACACATTGTTATGAATAAAATAAGAGTTATATTATTTTGCATTTACTCATATTCAATAAACAAAACTCCATGGTTATTCTATGAAAACTTAAGCATGTATATGAGATATACAAGTGGATCATGCATTGATAACCTAAAAAGATCTGTAGTATAAGGATTAAGGAGGGATACTTGATCCTTGTAACACTACGGATACGGCCTGCTTTGTAGAAGTTTACAAGTGTTGTGAACTACTACATATGGTTGATCCTGACAATTCATGTGGAGACATGCGAGCGGTAGTGTCCTATACAAAGAGTTTGTATAAGATCGGACCACGAGATGATTTGTCTCTTTATATAACGCCATTGATACTTGAGACTTACATTTCACCTAAATGACCATATGTGACATGACCTCAATCCTGAGTGTTTTGGGAACTCCTACCTTTGAAGGTGGTCCTTTGATTAGTATGGGTGAGAGTGGCCAGATTGACAACTCGATAACCTACCTTTTTAGGGATTTGTCAGATTTGGGAGTTAGGAACTCAATTCCACAAGATGAAATTCACTCTTTCCTCGAAGCAGGGGTAAGTAGATAGATTGCTTCCTTAAGGGCTAATTTCGGGTCTTGAACATAGTGGCCATAGCTTCTCTTTTGAAGAGAGGACTCAGTCATAGTAGGACTACGACTTGTGTTCATTAGAGGAATCAGTGGTACTTAAGAAGTTGGATGTAACTACAAAGGCATAATGGTGAATTGGCCTAGTTGTACTTACGGGTGATTTGTGAAGGGTTATCACACTATTGATTGGTTGATATGGACATAAAATATATATGTAGTAAGAAGAGTGCAGCTGCCGGTCTTTAGTGTAGTGCTTGACAGTTAACGGATGGTGGATCCTATGACTAAAGATTTTAGTCAGTTATTCATGTACCGTGGGAGCTTTAAGCTACAGTTCCATAAGGTCCCCTTGGTAGCTCAATGGATTTAAGTTGAGAATCAATTCTTGGGATTGATTTGAAATGTTCAAATTGACAAGAGGAAATTCAATTATATATGATATAATTCGTGTGGTGTATGAGATACATCAAGTGGAGGATTAATGTAAATATGATTTACATTAAGTACCATAAAACAGACAAAGAACTATGGTTTATATTTTTCATGAGATAAAATATTAAAACTATAGGTTATAAATATAATATGGTAAGTTGGTTATCATATTTATTTATAATAATATTAATTATTTGACAATTATCTTCTTTTCTCTAATAACCAATTGAGTGGGAGGTTATTGGTGGTTTTATGATAAACGTGTGATAAAATGAAAAATGTTTTCCTAAAATTAGAGTTGCTACTTTCGAAAAGAAATTCACGGACAAGGATATCAAGTGAAAGTGTTTCACTAAGCGATAGCATTAGAGAGACTAAACGATCAAGGAATAACACTATATGATAGTTCACTCAACTGGTCGTAGCTAAACGATTGCAGTGCATTGTCTATATGCTAGGCTACCATCTTCTACACGATTGAGCACATCATCTATACGATAGACTTTGTCATCTCCCACTTGTTCAATCGTCTACACGATTGTTGTTCCTCCAGTCTCTTCCTCTAACGAAGTCCATACAGAGCCCACAACTCCTAGATTCTCACACCAAGAATACCAAGGTAACCATTGTGGTGGTGTCTTCACTCAACTCGATTGATATCGAGGTTTTTGGAGGCCATTTGTTGGGTTCATGATCACTGTGTTCGTGCTGTTGATCGTGCTATTGTTCCGGTCGTTGTGTTCGAGGGTTAAGGTGTTGTTCTTGGACGCATTGGAGTGATCGAGGGAGTTTGAAGAACGAGTCTTCAAAGGTATGTATATTCTATCCCTTGATTATCTTGTAAGCATGCTGTAATTTCTAGTTATTGTTGTTAGTTTCCGTTTTGTGACTGTAATTGTTTATGTTCAATTTCGAATGGAATTTGGAACGATCCTTCCGCTGTTCGTGGAAATCCTCATGTTTGATTTCCTTCAGAGTAGTCGTAGTAAAAGCGACACGAGGCAGAGCATGTATCTCATGGTGTGAACTCTTGGAGACGTGAGAACTATTAACTTTATTATCGAATATATCGTTAATCTCCCACTGAAATGTTCTAAATGTTTGGGTATTCATTTACTTAGGTTTTATTATAGCTAATTTAAGAAAAGCCTAAGTCTATGTGATTTTATCCAAATATAACGTTTACAATTGTATATTAACCTACGATGTCTATATGTTTATACCAATTTTAAACCTCACACCGCTCATGCAAGCTCATAAAATCAGTTAACAACACTCAATATTTCAGTCATAATCCCCAGGTAGGAGGTGTTACGTTAACCATCAACTTAAGTACCTCTAGCCTTAGACAGGTTTATGAACCGATTTGAGTTTGTAACCAAATTTTATAAAGTAACAATCTATTTTAACCATTTAAAACTAGTTAGCCTAAGTGAGCATGCTGTTTATCTTCGTTATAGATTTTAAAGTCTAATTTCAATTTATAACTAACGTATAAAACAAACATGCTTTAAACCAACCATAACATGCTTCAAAGGCAAAAAATTAACATAACAATTACATCAATTTTCAACAAACCCTTAAAACAGGCATACTATATATTATAACTAGTTATAATATACAATAATGCATGTAACATGTTTACCTATGGTGGGATTTTAAATCTAAAGTGAAAACTTAATGCACTAACATGTTTAATGCAAAAATAATACACATCAAATGCATAAAATAATTAAATAATACTATTATGGTTCAACTTTAGCATTTTAAACAAACAAATAAGCTAAATTATTATAATAATATGTCAAAAATAACTTTAGTTTGATGAAGAACCACTCGAACCGGCCCGAACCGGACCACCAGGTACCAAAGGATGTTGAACCGGACCGGTTTGGAGGAAAACCGGTCGAACCCGCTTTTTCAACCCACAAAACGGCCAGACAGAGCGCGAAGAAAAAACCCCTGGGATGAACAGTATTGCAACATTGTTCATCAGCAAGTCTGTGGCATTGCAACGCTCGATGAACAACGTCGTGATACTCTTGGGCAGAATGCTCAGCTCCAATTTTCTGCTCGAACATGCTTGCTTGAATCTTCAAATTACAGCTTAATATGGACGCTAATGACTCCAAATAAATTACAAACTCTAGGGCACATATATAAGCTCATCAATCAAGAGTTAATTACAATTTCAACTTGAAAATCAAAGAGAATTCTATTGCCAAAATTGAATTTAAACTATATCAGTTACATACGCAAACATGCTTAGAAATTCCCCCACCAAACTCAAATTAACAATAGTTAAACGCTTAAATCATGATCTGATACCAATTGAAGGAGTAATCTAATATGCAATGGAATAAATCATAATCAATAAGCACTCTAACTACTTTTAATTTGAGTTTTAAACATGCTATTCAAAAAAAGTTCAAAGAGGGTTTGAAGGAAAACTTACCTTTGAAGACTTAATCCACGAATTCAGCAGAATCACTTCAAGATTGAGCTTGAAACTTCAACAAGACAACCACCAAGATCTTCTCTACAAGGCTCAAGAAGGAATATGTGGTGAAAACACTCAAATCTAGTTGAATTGGAGAGGGATTTTGATGGGTTTGAGAGGGTTTTCAATTTTCCGGCAGTTTTGTTAGAATTCTAGAAAATCTCTACCAATTTCTCTGCATGCAACATGTATATATACACTAAAACATATCAAGGTACATGGAAGGCAACTCCTCCTTGAAGAATTTGATGGAAAATGATGAATTCTCACTTTGAAAAGATAGTGGATTTTTCCCAAAAATTGGAAAAATCCACTTTCTCTTTGATTTTGATTTTAAAAATCAATTTTCCTAAAATCAATTTTTTTTAAATAAAACTATTTTATTTAAATTTTGTTTTTATAAAACTAATTTATATAAAACTAATTTTATTTTAATTAATAGAAAATTAATCTAATATCTTAATACTAAATTAATAAAGCACCAATTCCACCAATATGATTCAATTGCATATTTAAATCATAATTTAAATATAAATTGATTCTCCTATTTCGTTTAATTTTAACTAAATTAAATGTTTTTAATTGTATCAAATACAACCAATCGAAAACCTTAATAATTGAATTTGAAATTTCAAATTCATAACCCTAATTCCAAATTTCATCTGATTCAATACTCAAATTGCTATTCCAATTTATGAGCTAGTAAAGGGACCTAATGGACCTACAGATCATGAGCTCCAACGATCTGTAATTAATTCGTTAAACTCTTTAATCGAATTAATTACTATTCGTTAATTATCAAGATACATCACTATAGCTCGAAAGTTACTTTTCTCACTGTAGATATATTTATGTCCATGTTAACTATAATCAGTAAGTCGATCCTTCATAGGTCATTTGTAATTACAGCTGGGTCAAAATTATCGTTCTACCCCTGTAAATACATCTTGTTCCTTAAGTTCCCATTGACCCTCTAATGAACAATTTGATTCAGAATACCACTTATGAATCATGTCCCTCTCTATCATGAGAAGGCAGGACCTCGATTGTTCAAGACCTGGAATCAACACTTAAGAGAACAACCTATATGTTAACCCTAAAATGGGTAAGAGTAAATTCCATCTTGCAGGGCTATATCCCCAGCTATCCATCAGGTCTTATCCCTAGAATGGAGGGCTTATTGAGCAGTGCTGTTGGATAATCTCGAATAAATAGAAGTTCATAGCTAGCTCAGGATTAAGATTGAGTTATCCTAGGTTACTTTAGTATGAAATAGTTAGTTTTAATAGTAAACGGTCATTATAAAGAAAAATTACTATTTTGTGGTCCAATCTATATGCAAACTCATTGCATAAGATGCCTCCACTCACATGTCTTTACATGAATGATCTATGGATTACATCATTTGTATTACCTATACAAAATGAGTCACATCCAATAGTGTTACCAAGATGAGATACCCAATTTCATCGATATACTTATAGACCATTTAGGCTATATACAATTTGATCCTGTTTACGTCACCACATAAAGTTAAAGTATTCATACTATAGCCATGGATATGTTTATTGGATTTTCATAATATAATGCAAAATCAACAACTTTATTGAATAAGATACTCAATAATATTTTTGATAAATAGAATGTTTAACATAAAATTTAAGTTCTAGGACATTCCCAACAAAAATTTCACAGAATGACCGAAAATCCAAAAACATTTCTACCAATGACCTCTTCCTAGAAACTTTTCTACCACTGACCTTTTGTCAATGTGAAATTCCAAAATTACCTCCTATTTTAAAAAGCCTTCAGATGAAAGCCTTCCATCTTCTTCCTTCTACTATTTCTCAAGAAATTCATTCAATAGCATTCTATAACATTTGTATGAATAGAATGGAAGGTCATTCTCAGTATTCACTTTCTGTCGAACTCCCCATAAAATTCTCCCATTGTTCTTTTGGATTGTTCTTTCAGAGTTTCAATCCAATATCCTCGTCGATCGATTTCTGTCAGATTCAGAAATGGAGAGAATGTAAGTAATATTCTACAATAATTCTTGTCCCGGATCACTTTCATAATAAGTATCGTTTAGAATTAAATGAACGATCGTATAGTAATATATTCAAAATCGTTCATTACAATATAAAGGATCGTTCATAAATTACTAGTTAATTGTGTAATAAGTTATAAATTATGGACGATCGTGTAGTTATTTATTAAGAATCATGTAGTAATTTATAAACGATCGTTAAGAAATATTTATACGATCGCATATATAATACTAAGCGAACACTTATAAATAGTTTGACGATCACTTACCAATTACTAGGCGATTTCTTAAACTTTTATGGGACATTACTGAAGATTTGCTTATCCCATTATAGATTAAAGACTCTACTTCAAATCTTTATACAAATCTTTATACTCTTGGAGCAACGCCATTATCTCATGGGCAGTGGACATTACCTCATGTTCATTATTAAGTACATCGGATATACTTGCTAAGATATAAGCACTGGCTTTTTCGTTAGCCCTAACCCACCGATCATAGAAGTCCTAAACATTTCGGTCTGCTGTTCTACTAGGAATCAGAGGACATTATTCCTCCGTCAACACAAACCTCAAATCATCCATAACTAATATCGTGTTAATGTTGGATTTCTAGTTTGAATATCCTTCTCTTTTAAACTTATCAGAAGCAAGTAATTGTATAATTGAATTTGACATTGCTGAAATTTTTTTAACAAATTCTATTAAACTTATGCATCTAAATCCAATTTTAGCAAAAAAACAATAAAGTGCCCAAAAAAATCTTTATTTTATTTGCAACGATACTTTAGTGATTTAGAACATTTTCTACCGTGGGGTAGTCAAAAAATTCCTTCACTGAAGCAAGACAATCCTAACCAAATACTATACCAAAAGAACTCTTTATTCCTATAGTTCTTTTGGTTATCGTTTTCGGTCAAGATCTTTATCAACAATTAGTAAGTCTTGTACGTGTGACCCGCCGTTTTCAGATTTTATAGAATGGTATGAACATGCCCCCAAGATGAAGACAATATCCATGATGGAACTATAAGACCCTATTCATTTTTTAAGCTTAGGTTGTTTCGAATCCTATGTTACAACCCTCCGTGGGGATCGTCATGGTTAACGACTAGCTAGTGCCGCCTAAAATCGATAGTAGGTACAACATAGGAATCTCACAGTTCAAACTAATGAAGGAGAGCGTAGGACAATGTTGACACAATTCCTTCACCCACTTACTATGAACTACTTCCCCCATTCACCTTGTCATTGTCCCATGCAAACACTTTTCGTATAGAGTAGTCGCGATAAAAATGACACGAAGTCGAGCAAGGATCTCACGGTGTGAACTCCTGGGGATGTGAGAGCTATTAACTTTATATCGAATATATTGTTAATCTTCTACTGAAGTGTTCTAAATGTTTGGGTATTCATATGGCTAATTAAGAAGAACCTAACTTTATGTGATTTTATCCAAGTATAACATTTATATTTGGATATTAATCTATGATGTCTATGTGTTTAAACCAGTTTTAAATCTCACACCGCAAACGCAAGGTCATAAAATCAGTTAACAACGCTCAATTTCGGTCATAATCCCCAGGGAGGAGGTGTTGTAAACCGTCAACTTAAGTACCCCCAGCCTTAGACAGGTTTATGAACCGATTTGAGTTTGTAACCAAATTTTATAAGGTAACAATCTATTTTAATGGTTACAACTAATTGTTAACCTATGTGAGCATGTTGTTTATCTTTGTTATGGATTTTGAAGTCTAATTCTTGGAAGGCAAAAATTCACATAACAATTACATCAATTTTTAACAAACCCTAAAACATGCATAGTATATATTATAACTAATTATAACATTATAATAATGCATGTAACATATTTGCCTATGGTGGGATTTTAAATCAAAAATGACATACTTTATGCACAAACATGTATAATTAAAAAATAATACACATCAAATGCATAAAATAATTAATTAATACTAATATGGTTCAACTTTGGCATTCTAAGCAAACAAATAAGCTAAATTATTACAATAATAGCTCAAGAACAACTTTAATTTGATGTAGAACCGCTCGAACTGTCCCGAACCGAACCCGAACCTTCTGAACCAAACTACTAAGGCACCGAAGAAAGTTGAACTGGACCTGTTTGGAGGAGAACCGATTGAACCGGTTTCTTAAACACGAATCGGCCAGGCAACGCATGAAGAGAAAACCCTTGGGATGAATAGCATCATGAGGCTGCATCCCAGCATTGCAACAATGTTCATCAGCAAGCACTGGCGTTGCAATGCTCGATGAATAGCATCATGACACTCCTGGGTATAAGGCTCAACTCCAGTTTTCTACTCGAACATGTTTGCTTCAATCTTCAAATTACAACCTAATTTGGAGTCTAGTGACTCAAAATAAATTACAGACTCTAGAGCCCACATATAAGCTCATCAAACAAGAGCCAATTACAAAATTTAACTTGGAAATCAAGGAGAATTCTTATGCCAAAGTTAAATTTAAACCATATCAGTCACATATTCAAACATGCTTATTTCACCCACCAAACTCAAATTAATAATAATTGAGTGCTTAAATCATACTCTGATACCAACTAAAAGAGTAATTTAACATGCAGCGGAACAAACCAGAATCAATAAGCACTCTAACTACTCTTTATTTGAGTTTTAAACATGCTATTGAAGTGAAATTCATAAAGGGTTTGAAGCAAACATTACCTTTGAAGACTTAATCCACAAATTCAGTTGTAATACTCCATGACTGACCTTGAAACTTCAACAAGACCACCACCAAGATCTTCTCTACAAATCTCGAGAAGGAATATGTGGTGGAAGCACTCAAATCTAGCTGAATTGGAGAGGGAATTTGGTGGGCTTGTGAGGATTTTCAAATTTCCAGCCCTTCAGTCAATTTTCCAGAAATTCCATTCAATTTCTCTTAATGAAGCATGTATATATACACTGAAAACATGTCGGATAATAGGGTTGCATGGAAGGCAGCTCCTACTTGGAGTATTTGATGAAAATTGGTGAATTACCACTTAAAGAGAGTGGATTTTTTCCAAAATTGGAAAACTCCACTTTCACTTTAATTTTGTTTTAAAATCAATTTTCCTAAAATTTATTTTTGTTTTAAATAAAACTATTTTATTTAAATTTTGTTTTTATATTTATATAAAACTAATTTTATTTTAATTAAACCTTTTAGTTAATAGAAAATTAATTTAATATCTTAATATTAAATTAATACAACACCAATTCCACCAATATGATTTAATTGCATATTTAAATCATAATTGAAATATAAACTGATTCTCCAATTTCATTTAATTTTAACTAAAATAAATTTTTTGAATTGTATCAAATACAATCAATCGAAAATCTTAATAATTGAATATGAACATTTCAAATTCATTACCTAAACTCCAAAATTTATCCAATTAATACTCAATTTGTTATTCCAATTTATGAGGTAGTAAAGGGACCTAATGGACCTACACATCATGAACTCCAACGATTTGTAATTAATCAGTTAAACTCTTTAAATTGAATTAATTACTATTCGTTAACTATCAAGGCACACCATTATAGCTCGATAGTTGTCCTCTCCTCACTGTAGATATATTTTTGTCCATTTCGATCATAATCAGTAATTCGATCCTTCACAGGTCGTTCGAATTTACAGTTGGGTCAAAATTATTGTTTTACCTCTGTAAATACATCTTGTACCTTAAGCTCCCATTGACCGTCTATTGAACAACTGATTTACAATACCAATTATAAATCATATCCCTTTCTACCAAAAGAGGGTGGGGCATCAGCACTTAAGAGAACAACCTATCTACTAACCCTAAGTTGGGTAGGAATGAATTTCATCTTGCATAGTTATGTCCCCAGCTATCTACCAAGTCTAATCCCCAAAATGGGAGGCTTATTGAGAAGTGTTGTTGGTTCACTCCTTCCCCGAAGCAGGGGTAAGTAGATAGATTGCTCCCTTAAGGCCTGATTCTAGGGCTTGAACGATGTGGTACCATACACCTTCTCCTGGCCCAAGAGGTGTCCACTCATAGTAGGACTATGATGTATTGTTCATTAGAGGGATCGATGGTACTTAAAGAGTTAGGTGTAACTATAGGGGCAAAAAGGTAATTTGGCCAAACTGTATTTACAAGGATCTGTGAAGGGTTATCATCCTATTGACTGATTATATCCGATGGACACATAAATATAACTGTAGTGAGAAGAGTGCAGTTGTCGGTCTTTAGTGGAGTGCCCGAAAATTAACGGATGGTGGATCTCGTGACTAAAGAGTTTACTTAGCTATTCACGTACCGTTGGAGCTTTAAGCTACAAGTCTAGAAGGTCCCCTTGGTAGCTCAATGGATTCAAGTTGAGAATCAGTTCTTGGGTCAGTTTGAAGTATTCAAATTGACAAGAGGGAGTTTGATTATATATGATATGATTAAACTGGTTCAATTATATGTGATATAGTTGACATGATGTATGAGATACATTAATTGGAGGAATTTGATATAAATATGATTTATATCAAGTAAAGGAGAAAATGACTATGGTTTAAATGTTACGTATGATGTGATATTAAAACTATAGGTTATAAATATAATATGATAAGTTAGTTATTATATTTATTTATAATTAAAACAATTATGAGATAATTGTGGGTGGTTTCTCCTTTAACCATGCGTGAAAGTGGGAAGTTGTATTTTGTTTTCATAACCGAAGGATAAATTTAAAAATGTTTTCATTTTGAAAGGAATCGCTTCATTAAGGACACTGCTAATCATTTAGCTCACAAGAGACTACCCGACAGCCTTCAAGTGTTTGTCTAAACGATCATGTACACGCACCATTCTCTAAACGACCGTGTAGCTTTTTACGAAACGATTGCGTGTCAAGCGAGCTTCACTAAACGATTGTGTAAACGATCAAGCCAATTTTCCTAAATGATCGTGTACCTGCTGAGTTTTTACTAAATTATCAAGCACAAAGTTTATACGATAGACATTTCACTATCCTACTTGCTTGGTCGTATAGTGCGATTGTCGTTTCCTTCAACCCTCTACCAAATTCATAATAGAGCTCACGCCTCCTGGATTCTCACTCCGAGAATACCAAGGTTACTAAGTGGTGGTGTCCGAGAGGTTGCTTTTTCGTAGAGAAGCTTGTTCGTGACTACTGGACGATTGTGTAGACGATCTGGCCGAATGCAAGTTGTTGATGTCCAAGTTATTCACGAGAGCGAGAGATCTGTGGAAGAAGAGCACTTCAGAGGTAAGTCTCTCACTCCTTTAGTATTTAATTTCTAAATATGTTGTAATTTGTTAGAAAATGCATAACTAGTTTGTATGTTTGTGAATGCTTGTAAATCTGTTACAATGAATTTGGATCGATCGTACTTCCGCTCAAGGGTTCTCTTTGATAAGAGTTCCTTCAACCATCATCATGTATGATGTTTTGAGTTTCAGTTAGACCCATATAGTGTTCAAGTTGCTGAATAACCCTCCCACTACGTCGAGGCATACTCAACTCTTGTTGATTTTTCTGTAGCATCTTTGGTCATTTCTTGTAATATTAGTTTACTGCGAGGTAGATGATTTTTAACATGATCTTTTTCCAGGAATGTAGTGTTTGTCTAAACAAACACTTTATCTTCTTGGTGATCATAGAATAGTCCTCCTTTTGTTTCTTTAGGGTATCCTAAAAAAAAAAGCATAACTTCGAACGTGTTTCCAGTTTCTTAGGATTTTGTACCAACACATGTGCTAGACAACATAAGATACGGAAATGACGTAAACTAATTTTACGTGCTTTCCATAATCCATGTGGTGTTTCTGAAACACTTTCTGAAGGAACAACGTTTAAAATATATACTGCAATCTGTACTGCATACCCCCAAAAGGATTGAGGTAACTGAGTATAACTCATCATTGATCGGACCATGTCTAACAAGGTTCGATTTCTTCTTTCTACAACACCGTTTTGTTGTGATGTTCCAGGTGATGTGAGTTGGGATTGAATTCCTTGATCTACTAGATAATTTTGGAATTGTTAATCCATATACTCACCACACTAATCAAATCGAAGTGTTTTAATTCTTTTATTTAAATAATTTTCTGTCTTGGTCTCAAATTCTTTGAACTTTTCAAGAATTTCAGACTTGTGACTTATTAAGTAAATGTTGTCATATCTCAAGTAATCATCAATAAAAATGACAAAATACTGATAGCCTCCTTGTGCTTTTACACTCATTAGACCATATGGGTCTTAATGTATAAGTTCGAGAGGCTCTTTGGCACGAAGACCTTTTTCAGAAAAAGATCTTTACTAGCAATTAGTAATTCTTGTAAGTATGACCCGCCATTTTCAAATTGTATAGAATGGTATGGACATGCCCCCGAGATAAAGACAATATCCAAGAGGAACTTTAAGACCTTATTCATTTTTTAAGCTTGGGCTGTTCTGAATCCTATGTTACAACCCTCCGTGGGGATCGCCGTGATTAACGACTAGCTAATGCCACCTAAAAATGACAGCAGTTGCAACATAGGAACCTCACAGTTTAAACTAATGGAGGAGACTGTAGGACAATGTTGATACATTTTCTTCACCCACTTACTACGAACTACTTCCCCCATTCACCTCGTTATTGACCTATGCAAACACTTTTCGTATGGAGTAGTCGCGGTAAAAGTGACACGAAATCGAGCATGGATCTCACGGTGTAAACTTATGGGGACGTGAGAGGTATTAACTTTATATCGAATATATTGTTAATCTCATACTAAAGTGTTCTAAATATTTGGGTACTCATTTACTTAGGTTTTATTATGGCTAATTAAGAAGAACCTAAGTTTATGTGATCTTATCCAAGCATAATGTTTATATTTGAATATTATCCTACGAAGTCTATGTGTTTAAACTAGTTTTAAATCTCACACCGCACACGCAAGCTCATAAAATCAGTTAACAACGCTCAATTTTTCGATCATAATCCTCATGTAGGAGATGTTACGTAAACTGTCAACTTAAGTACCCCCAGCCTTAGACAAGTTTATGAACTCATTTGAGTTTGTAACTAAATTTTATAAGGTAACAATCTATTTTAACAATTAAAACTAGTTGTTAGCCTAAGTGAGCATGCTGTTTATATTTGTTATGGATTTTAAAGTCTAATTTCATTTTATAACAAACTTATAAAATAAACATGCTCTAAACCAACCATAACATGATTCAAAGGCAAAAGAAAACATAACAATTACATCAATTTTTAACAAACCCCAAACATGCATACTATATATTATAACTAATTATAATATACAATAATGCATGTAACATGTTTACCTATGGTGGGATTTTAAATCTAAAATGGCATACTTTATGCACAAACATGTATAATTAAAAAAATAATACACATCAAATGCATAAAATAATTAATTAATACTAATATGGTTCAACTTTGGCATTCTAAGCAAATAAAATGTATTAATGTCTTAAGCCAACAAGATTGGCTCACAACACTCGCGCAATACACACCTCTCAGTGGTTTGCTACATGCGTTATATCTCTATATTGCATGATTGAGTATGTTATAACTCTTGCAATCTACCCTTAACTTATTGCGATGAAAGTAAAACATGATAAAGCAGAAGAAGATGATGAAAATGGTGTTGAAGGACTAAAGAGATGTATTGAATACAAAATGTATTAATGTCTTAAGCCAAAATATAATACAATAGAGAGTTGAGAAGAGAGGTAGAAGGCTGGATGTAGGAAATCTCTTACTTCCATCAGATGTATGCCAAGGCTGTCAATGGTGGAATGGATGGGAAGTATTCTAGTCTCTCTTGAGCTTTATCTTCGACAAAGCTCTGCTCGTCACTCGGAGGAGGATGTGGAAGTGTAGAACTCTCAAAGACTTTCTGCTTATGCTCTCGTTTATGATCACAAGAATCTACCTTAGGCAGAGTCCCATATACTTTGAATTTGGGCTCTAAGGCTCTATTTATAGAGTGCAGACGCCGACAACTTTGATAAACCTGCTTTGAATCACTGCCATCACTGACGTAGTAGGTGAAATGTCATCATGATTTTATCTCTTTGATACTCCCAAGGTATGCATTCACGATTGTTTCTTCTGAAGTATCAACACATTCCACCCACTTTGCAATCATCCTCCTATCATGATTATCACTGTAGTTGTGCATTTCACGCAACCAACGTATCTTTATTAAGATCAACACATGTGATCACTTTGCGATGGTTTGGGATCAACGCATAGGGTGATTCCTGCGGCAACTACAAAAATAGACATTTTGACGCAAAATAATGCATGATATAGGGTTAGCGGGGATTTTCAGTGTTGATCAATGCAAGTCCATTATTCCACATGAATTCTTAGCAATATTACCGCATACTCTGCTCATCAACCCTCATAATTCTAAGTAAAAGGCTGCAATAGCTTGTATTTCTACAAGCTATCAATCTTAATGCAATTTGGCCAATTTAAATTTGCATGTTGTTCATTGATTTAAATTGGACTAATTAGTTTATTAGGTCGAATTAACTACTTATTCCAATTAATTCAGTTAGGTAAATTTAATTGTATGACTATAGTAATGAGAACTCTATGATTGAATGCATCAAATAGGTGAATTCCGTCAGAGCCCATGCTAGTCCTTCTGAAATTGAATTTCACAATTTAATTTTATTTCATGTATTTTACTTTAATTAGCAACAAACAGTTTCACAAACCCCTCCCCCTTTGATTACCTTTTGGCTAGAAACACTTTAATTAAGAGACTTTAGCACTTCCTGTGTTCGAGCAGGTCATGCCACTAAGACTAGCAATTTGTTGTAGTGGATACAGTTAAATTCTTTTCTGCGATTTTGAACAACGAAATCCGCTTCGACCAAATTGGTGTCGTTGTCAGGGAGCCAAGTATTTTCTTTTCTGAAGGGTTTTTGGTTCTTTGTTCATTCTTGAATTTTCCCTTCTTTGTATGACTCGATCCTCTCTATATCAAAATCATTTGTTGTATTTTACAGAGCTTGGTAGGAAGGAAAAGAGAAGAAGAAACGAAGTTGGAGAATGAAGAGCTTTAGAAGAGCAAATCCGTGCTGAAGGTACAGAAAAGAGAATTCTGAAGAGGAGCTTGAACAAGAGATGATGGCACAACATTTCGAGCTCACTCTGAAGGAGAATTTAGCTCTTGGCCTTACTAAGTAGCGCCTCATCATCACTTATCCTAAAACCACAGTCAATTTAGAACTAAAATTTGGTCTCATTCACTTACTACCTTCTTTTCCTAGACGTCCTGGTGAGGATCAACACAAGCACCTGAAGGACTTCCACATTGTTTATAGTGGAATGCGTCCTCTGTAGGGAATCAAATCCTAAGTGGAAGCATTAGGATCGCCTTGTAATCAGTTTTTTTTTTTTTTTCATTTTACAAGAAACAAAAATAGTAAGCAAAAAATAGAATAAATGGATAAACATCATATATAGCATGCTTTGTAAAGGGAGAAACAAAGAGATAGAATTGTTTTTACCTTTGTAGACTCCCTAGCTTCTCGAAATTCCTCTTATTCTCCATATGAATGTCTTCTCAACGATCGCCGACACTACCACAAGAATACCTTGTTATTCTCTAGGAATTCTAAGAGTTGAATGAATGATCTCCAACCCTTGGAAGAGGAAGAGGTAGAGAGATTATAGAGAAAGTGTAGAGAGAAAATCTTTGGTGGCTACGGTATGTTTTTCACAAAAACAACTCTTGCCCTAAATGCACCAATAAGATGATTATATGTGGAGAAGGGTTTATCCAACATATTGGCATCAAGGACAAAAAGGAAAATGCTTGGAGAAGGGATAACCCTTCTCCAAGCATTTTCCTTTTTGTCCTTGATGCCAATTGATTAAATAACTCCTTATCTAATTAATTTGCACATTAATAAATGAATATATGTTAAATATAACTTAATATATATGGTTAATTAATTAATATATATAGACATCACATGTTTATAAACTTCCAGCTCTCTATCAATTCTTAATCAATTAATTGACCATTAATTAAACAATTTAGTAACTATATTAAATTACATTTAATATAGAGTTAATTAACATATAAATATCACATAGTATACATCTCTTTAGGAATCCTTTTCCTAAGAATCTAATATTTGAATCTCATTCAAATATATCTCTCTTACATAATATGAATTATAGATCACATCTATAATTAATTATATATTAATCGCATCAATATACAATTTTCTCAATTGATTTAAACAATCCATATTATTCATCATTCATATCCTTTAGTGAGTTAACAAAGGAATCTTATGGATCTATAGATCAGAAACTCTAACGATATGAGATTAATTAACTAAACTCATTAACCAAATTGATCAATATTTGTTAACTATGGGTACACTCCAATAAAGACCCATAACTGCACTCTTCTCACTGCAAATATATTTTTGTGTCCATGGATATAGACCAATAATAGCAAGTTAGTCCTTCACGAGTGTTCGTAACCCCAACTGGTTCAAATTACCATTTTATCCTTAGGTTACCCTCATATCCTTAAATACCAGTGCTCCTCTAATGAACAACCTATTTATAGTCCAGCCATAAAGCAGAAATCCCTCTCGGGCGAGTGAGAGAGTACAGCCCTCTATTCAAGTCCCGGATACACCATTTAAGGGAACACTCATCTACTTACCTTGAAGACGGGAATGAGTGAATTCCATCTTGTATTATTATGTTC
This sequence comes from Benincasa hispida, assembly GCF_027475165.1. NCBI lineage: Eukaryota > Viridiplantae > Streptophyta > Magnoliopsida > Cucurbitales > Cucurbitaceae > Benincasa > Benincasa hispida. Next base: position 8,407,732 of record NC_143489.1, read on the forward strand.
CCAACTCTCAATCTGTCTTGTCCCTAAAATGGTAGGCATATTGAGTTTGCGAACTGGATGCCCTCCTTATAAAAGTCAAAGGACAATTCCTCGTGAATAAGAGTCCACAATATACTCAGGATTAAGACTAAGTTGCCTAAGTCATTCTATTGAAATAGAATCCTAACTAGTCAACGGTATTACATCTAGTGGTTATTATTTTGAGGTCCGGTCTTACGCAAACTCATTGCATAAGAGACCCCCATTCACATGTCACCTACACAAATATGTTGGATCGTTGCATTTGAATCAAATACAAAGTTGGTTGTATCCATAGTGTCACCAAGATAAGGTATCTGACCTTATCCCTATATATAGACTTTATAGATCGTATCTTGAACATTGATCCCTATATGTCTCCACATACTGTTCAAGACTCATAAGACAACCTTTGACGTTAGTTTATTGGATTTAGGGTCATTAAAAGTGAGAATACAACACAATCAATAAAATTTATTGAAATAACATCAATAACTCTTTATTGATGAAGTAACATCGATAAATCTTTATTGATGATGATCAATTAACTACATTTACTATCTACGAGTTTTAGGGCATAAAACCCAACAAACACCCACTTTATCAAAAACTTTAGTTAGTGGAATGCACATAATATCACTATCCAAAGCAAGGGGAATGGTAAATAAATACAATAAACTAGGGAATCCTTGTACCTATTACACATCTCCCACTTGCCCTAGATTATACAACGTATATGTCTTGTAGACCTAGACTCTCTAGATGGCTCTCAAACACTTTAGTCGAGAGTCTTCGTAAATGGATTAGCAATGTTGTGCTCCAAAGCGATTTTTATGATGATCACATCTCCTCGTTGCAAAATCTCTCGTATCAATTAATACTTTCTCTCAATCTGTTTTCATCATTTGTGACTGCGAGGTTCTTTAGAGATGGCTACTGCCCTACTGTTGTAACAGTATAAGGTGAGAGGCAGGTCCATATTTGGAACCACATCCAAAACACTTAGGAACTTCTTGAGCCAATCTGCTTCATTTGCTGTTTCACAAGCAACTACATATTTCACCTCCATAATGGAGTCTGCAATGCATTCTTGCTTGATGCTACGCCATACTACAGCTCCCCCGTTCAGGGTGAATAATGATTCTGACGTGGATTTCCTATAATCCTTGTCAGGTTGGTAATTAGGGTCGATGTAACCCATAAAGATCAAATCCTTAGACTTTTACACCAGTTTGTAGTCCCTTGTTCTCCTAAGATACTTGGGGATATTCTTAACTGTTGTCTAGTGGTCAAACCCTGAATTAGACTGATACCTATTGACTATTTCCACTGGATAATAAATTTCTAACCTAGTGTAGAGTATAACATACATTAAGCTGCCCTCAGTTGAGGCATAGGGAATACGTCTCATATCCTCAACTTTTGGAAGTGTCTTAGGGCATTGTTCCTTAAACAAGTGAACCCCGTGTCTTGAAAGGTAATACATCATTCTTAAAGTTTTACATCGAATATCATGTCAACATTTTGTCGATATAAGTTTCTTGAAACAAAGCCAACATTCTGTTCTTGCGATCCCTAATAATTTGGATCCCAATTATATATTGCGCCTCTCCCAAATATTTCATTTGGAATATAGCTTCTAGCCAATATTTAATGTCAGTGAGGTACTCTACATCATTCTCAATGAGTAGGATACCGTCCCTAAGAGAGCTACTTTTTATAACGCCATTATTAATAGAGACTTACATTTCACCAGGATGACCGTAGGTGACATGGCTTGAATCCTGATTGAGTTGTGAACTCCTTTCTATGAAGGCGGTCCTTTTGATTTGTTTGGGTGAGAGTGGCCATATATAAATAATAACAAATTTATTATACATATATACATAACTATATGTTATATCATATATAATAGATAACATCAAATACAATATACCCTATAGTTTCAATTCTCTCTCACAATTGGCTTTTAATATAAATCACATTTTCATTAAATTCAACTATATGAATCCAATTCATATAATTAACATTTGAATCAAATTCAAATATTTATTTCCTCTCATAAATAATTAATATAATGTATTAAATACATTAAAATATTTTATCGTATATAATTAAATAACTAATTATGTCATATATTATTTATTCCCTCAATTAATTTGAACTATTAAAATTAATAAAAAAAAAAAACTGATTTTCATTAATTCTCGTTGAGATACTGAAGGGACCTCACAGACCTGTAGCTTGAAGCATCAACGGTACATGAATAATTAATTAAACTCTTTAATTAAAGTATTCAACATTTGTTAACTGTCAGACACTCCTTTAAAGACCAATAACTGCATTCTTTGCACTACAGATATATTTTTGTGTCCACTGAATATAACCAATCAACAGTATAATGACCCTTCAAAAATTGTTCGTAAATACAGCTAAGCGCAAATTACCATTTTGCCTCTGTAGTTACATCTAACTTCTTAAGTACCACCGATCCCTCTAATGAATAATAAATCATAGTCCAACTATGATCAAACCCCTCTCAGGCTAGGAGAGGGTGTGGCGCCACATTGTTCAAGCCCTAGAATCAATTCTTAAGGGAGCAATTTATCTACTTACCCCGACATCGGGGAAGAAGTGAATTCCTTCTGTGTAACTGTGTTCCCAGCTCCCAAATTAGATGAATCCTTAAAATGGTAGGCTTGTTGAGCGATCTGGCCACTCTTATCCATACAAATTAAATGACCGCCCTCAAAGGCAAGAGTTCACAACTCACTTAGGATTTATGTCATGTTACCTATGGTCATCCTAGTGAAATGTAAATCTCTATTATGAACTTCGTTATATAATAAGACTAACCATTTAATGGTCTGGTCTCATATAAACTCCTTTGTATAGAATATCCCCACTCACATGTCTCTACGTGAATGATCATGATCAGATTATTCATAGCACTTTACAACAATTGTAACATCTACAAAGTGGACCTTATTCGTAGTGTCACAAGGATAAGGTATCCAGCCTTATCCGTCTACTATGGACCATTTAGGTTATCACATAACCATGATCCACCCGTATGTCTCTACATACATGTTTAAGCTACAAGATAACCTTAAATTTTAGTTTATTAGTTTGTGGTTAGTGCAACTAGTTTTGAAATAAGACATCACATATTTTATTACATAAATAAAATGTTTGTACATTATAATTAAAAACTATGAGACCCTACAAGATATAGAGCATCAACCCCAACATTATGAACTTCTGTTCATGAGGGATTTTCCTTTGATTTGTATAGGTGAGAGTGACAAGTTCACCGACTCGATATGCATACCATTTTGGCGGACAAGACCGAATGGGGACCTGAGAACATAATAATACAAGATGGATTTCATTCCTTCCTGACTTTAGGGTAAGTAGATGAGTGTTCTTTTAAGTGGTATATTCAAAACTTGGACAAAGGGTCCTACCCTCTCACTGGACTGAGAGGAGTTTTTGTTTAATGGTTGGACCATAAACAGATTGTTCATTAGAGGAGCATTAGTACTTAAGGATACAGAGGTAACCTAAGAGTAAAACAGTATTTTGACCCAACTGGTGTTACGAATACTCGTTAAGGACTAACTTGCTATTATTGGTCCATATCGGTGGACACAAAAACATATCTGTAGTGAGAAGAGTGCAATTGTGGGTCTTTAGTGGAATGTACCCACAGTTAATGAATTTTGATTAACATGGTTAATGCGTCTTGTAAATTAATTTCATATCGTTGGAGATTCTGATCTTCTGATCTATAGGTTTATGTGGTCACCTACCTAGTTCATAAAGGGAATTGAGGTAATTATGTCTTGAATAGAGTTTGAAATATTCAAATTCACTTAGGAAATAGTATAATGTATAACGATACATTATAATATAAAGTTTATATTTTAATTAAACTTTATAATATAAATTTAATTTTGGATATGATTTAAAATTAATTTATGAGAGAACTAAATATTTAAAGGTGTTCAAAAATTAATTCCATATGAATTGGACTCATTTTGAATCTATAAGTTAAAACTAATGTGCATTAGATGCACATTAAAACTATAGATTATGAGAGAAATACAATTGGTATGATTCAAATGTAGACTAAATTAAATATTTGATATTTGATTTGATAATTAATTAAATATTTTATTTAATTTGATTTGATGTAATTAATTTAATTAAATTAAAACTATAGGTTGTGTGATAGATATTAACTTAAATATGATTTAAATTAAATTATTAAGTAAATTAGATTTGATTAATTATTAATTATTTTAAATTAATTATTTGATTTTATTAAATCAAATAAATAACTCATACGTAGGCGAGTTATAAAAAATGTGGTATAGCTCCCACGTTTTCCTCTCTCTTTCTCCATTGGTTGATAAAACCTGCAAAAAGCATAAAAAAAACATAAGTCTATGAAGAATGGGGAAGAATTTTTTCACAAATTTTTTTTTTTTGTTAAAAAAAGGAAAAAAAAAAAAAAAAAAAAAGCTCTCTAAAGTTCTTTTTTTTTCCCAATTTTGAGACCTACAAACTAATAACCCCAACTTCTCAAAGAATAAGGAGATTTCCAATTGATGGTGTTCGTGCATTCAATCCTAAGGAGAATTGATCCTTTCGTCTAAGTCGTCAATGAAAGTAAGTCAGTTTTTTCTCTTCTCTGTAATACTAAATTCCTAAACAGTACAACATTCTTAACCTAAATTTTACATTAGGTTGAGGTTTTTAGGTCTCTGTGTTATTCTATATTTTTTTCCAGTGTACTGATATTTTGGAATGTAAAATAATTACGAGTTGGGTCTTGGTTTTTTCAATTATATTAGGCTTTTCATCCCTACAGTGCATGCTTAGAATCGTATTACTTAGCCTGTACTTTTGTTTTCACTTCAATAGGCCCTACTGATTTGAGAGTATGTGGGTTGTAATGTAATACTGAAGGAGTAGAAAAATGATTTATATGCCTGCTAAAATATCAGCTATTTTTTTTGCACTAAAATGAAAATACCATGAAAAAATTGAACTCGTACTGTTATGCATGACTAGGGTAGAAAGAGTTACCTTATTGTGATTAGTTAGGACACTCACGAGAAAAGAGTGAGTATAGTTCCCTGCAATTTTGTGTAAAAGCTCATGCCCCTAGGTAAATAAATGTAAGTCTAGAGATCCCTAGAGTTAAATCTCAAGCATCTTAATTGAAATATTATCGTCTTGATTATATTGGTGCTCGACGGTTGGTGCATGAATCCAGTATAGAGAAATACACATTGAGGGTCATTTAAAACCATTACGGATTGATTAGGACTTAATTAAACTCACCTTTGCATGAATAAGTCTAGAATCAATTTTAAACTGTGCTCCTTTGATTTATTACGATTTGATTTTTTATCGATTGCAAATTAGATCCTAGGAGACTATTGAGGCTTGAGTAACGAACCATGAAATTTAAGTGACCATATCATTTGTGTGATTATGTGTTTTATTCTGCCTTGCTCGAGGACGATTAAGAATTAAGTTGGGGGATATTTGATAGCACTGAAAATGTGCTATCTAGCTCCATTTAATTTAAGGTTGTTCTAGGATTTTATGTGATTATTTTGCTATTTTATAGGTTTAAACACTTGAGAGGTAGAATGGTGCATTATTAGTGAATGGAGCTAAAAAAAAGTGCAAAATCAGAGCTTAATTGCATCAACCGAGAATTTGAAGGCCAAATGACAAAAATGCCCCTGTGTACAGCATTTCAACCCTCTGGAAAGCGTTGAGCTACGCTGAAAAGCAGTATCTTTCGATTGCTCGCAGCGTCGGGACCCTACCTCTACGCTCTAACGCTATGCTCAACACTGCGCCTACAACTATAAATTGCTATTCAGCTTCCTAGGTCAAAAGAGTCTCAATTTCTGACGATTTCAACTGTCTCCTACTTCAATCTCTCCCTAATTTTCTTATATTTTCAGTTTGGGAATGTATCAAGACAATACCTTGTGTTTTCCATGACTATTATGGGCTAAGGTACTTGTTCTAGCTTGGGCTTATTAGGATTTTTGGCCTATTATATGTATTCATGAGATATCGAACTAAAGATTTGTAATTTTCGATTTCCATTTTGTTTATCTAATGTTTAAGAATATTTCATTGGACTTTTGGGAATGTTTTAATTATCACTTTTGATTGGCATTGGATATGTGACATGTAATCTTTTGTTGATCAATTAGAAGCAATAGGTTAGGGTAGCTTGCAAATCACCTAGATGAGCACTGTTCTAACCAGCCTAGGATCAGACCAACTGAATGTTTGATTAAGGTTGTTCCTTGTAAATGTTAAACCTAACTTTGCCCTAGATCTTAATGCAATTAAGTTAATTTAAATTTGCATATTCTTCATTGGTTTAAATTGGACTAATTAGTTTATTAGGTCAGATTAACTAGTTGTTCCAATTATTCAGTTAGGTAAATTTAATTGCATGACTATAATGATGAGAGCTCTGTGATTGTATGCATCGAATAGGTGAATTCCATCAGAGCCCAAGCTAGGCCTTCTCAAATTTAACTTCAGCATTTAATTTTATGCTTTTTAATTTAATTGGCAGCAAAAAAATTTCACAAACCCCTCATTCGATTACCCTGGTCTAGAAACACTTTAATTAAGAATTTTTAATGCTCCCTGTGTTCGACCTAGTCTTGCCACTAAGACTAGCAGTTTGTTGTGGTTGATACAATAAAATTATTTGGTCTGGATTTAAGCGACGAAATCCACTTCGACCAATCATCGAAATTCATATCCGATAAAAGGTTTTTGGAGAACATGAAAACCTCTCGAGCTCGTCCATACAAACTTATGTGGACCCATGAGATATACTACACATAGACTTAATTGTTATTTTCTCACATTTAAATGATGATTATAGTCAGAAAACATGAATTTATATTATAAAAGAAAAGAACTTTGGTTTTGAATGTGTCAAGACATTCAAAGCAAGACATTCAAAGCAATGGTGGAAAATGAAGTAACCTGAGATTGAAAACATTGTGTTCAGAGCATGGAGGAAAAAATATTATTTTTATAGATTTCTTGAAGGAAGATGGAATCAAGCATTAAAAGACCATTCGAAGAACTCCTCAACAAAATAGAGTTGTAGAGAGAAAGAACAGAATAATAATGGAGCTTGCAAAAAGTAAATTGAAGGCTAAGAAACTTCCAGATCAATTATGGGGAGAAGAAGTAACTTGTGTTGTTTATCTTTTAAATCGAGCTTTAACTTAAAAAGGTATCACTCCTCAAGTAGTACGGAGCAGACTAAAGCCAACCATTACTCATCTAATAATATTTGGGTGCATTTCTTACTCTCATGTCTCAAATAAGAAAAGAGGTAAACTAGATGATAAATCAGAAAAGTGCATTTTTGTGGGGTACAATGAGAACTCCAAGGCTTACAGATTATAGAACCTTACTAGTAAGGAAGTTATTATTAGTCGAGATGTCAAGTTCAATGAAGCAGAGTTTTAGAAATGGGATGTAACACATGAAGACCAAAATCCATTACTTGTTGACATGGTTGGCAAAGAAAATGCTTGAGACTTGGAGCTTGAAGTGACTCAACCAGTGGCTTCATCTTCATCTTCACACCCCCAAAATGATGAAGAAAGTACTCCAATAAACATATTGATTTTGCTTTATTTGCATATGTTGATCCTTTATACTTTAAGAAGGCAAATCAAGATGAAAAATGGAAAAATGCAATGGATCAAGAGGTCGATGCAATTAAAAGAAACGAGACATGGGACTTTGTCAAACTACCAAAAAATAGGAAAGCTCTTGAAGTCAAATGGGTCTATAGAACGAAGCTGAAGCAAAATGGAGAAGTCAAGAAATACAAGGCAAGACTTGCCGTGAAAGGGTACAAACAAAAGTATGGCGTGGATTATGAAGAAGTTTTTACACCCATGACTCGTTTGAAGACTGTTTGATTGTTTTTAACCCTTGCAACACAAAATGACTGGAAAGTACATTTGTAAAGTCAGCTTTTCTAAATGGTATTTAAAAGACGAAATATATGTTGAGCAACCCCATATTTATGTCAAGATTGGAGAAGAAAATAAAGTGTATCAATTGAAGAAAGTATTGTATGGGCTCAAGCAAGCACCAAAAGGCTGGTACAATCGTATTGACAATTTTCTCTGTATTAAAGAAGACAAAAATAGTAATTTCTTGAACATTTATCTCTATGTTGATGATTACTTTATGTGAAATTCAGACGTGATGATTGAAGATTTCAAAGAGAGCATGAAGAGAGAATTTGAGATGACTGATATGGGTGTACTTCATTACTTTCTTGGTATGAAGTTAAGCAAAGTGACGATGAGATTGCAATTTACAAAAAAAAAAAAAAAAAAAAAGTATGCAAAAGATTTGTTGGTAAAGTCCAAAATGGAGAATTCTAAACTTGTCAGTACTCATATGGGACTAGGTTTAAAATTGAGCAAGCATGATGATAACAAAGCTTTTAATGCCACAATCTATACAAGTCTTGTTGGAAGTTTAATTAATTATGTAATGACCCACATTTGTTCGCATACAGGAAATTAAATATCAAATAATAAGCCGGACGAAATTTTATTTAAAGGGGTGGAAATTTAGAAGAAAATAAAATAAAATAAAATAATAAAAATAAATAAATAAATAAATTGGAAATTGGAAATTGGAAATTTATTCATTATCCAAAAGATAATGAATAAGGGAACGAGCGGGAGCAAGAAAATGGGAGAGAGCGAGAGCCACACCAGAGAGAAAATTGGAGAAAACGAGATTCTGGGAAGAGAGCTGCGCGATCGAAGAAAGAATTGGAGAGCGAGAAACTCAGCGAGCGATACTAGCGAGATTGAGGCTAGCGAGAGTAGAGATAGCGAGATTGAAGGAAAATTAGAGAGAGCAAGATCCTTGGAGAGAGCGAGATTGAAGGAAAATTGGAGAGAGCGAGAATTGTAGTGAGGAAGTTGGGGAGAGCGGGAGCGAGAGCGAGAGCGAGAGCGGGAGCGAGAGTGGGAGCGAGAGCGGGAGTGAGAGCGGGAGCGGAAGCGAAAGCGAGAAAGCCGGAGAGAGCGAGACGGAAGAGAAAATTTGAGAGCGAGAGTGGAGAGAGCGGGATTTCCAGCAAGAAAGCTGGACAGAGTGAATTCGTAGCGAGAAAACGATAGAGAGCAAGATTTTAAGAGCAGAATGAGCGAGATTTGGACAGAAGCACGAATTATGCGTTGAATTTGGCCACGATCTTATAGATTATACATGGAAAAACCCTAAAATTGAATACAAACAAAGAATGATGACGTAAGGGCAAACGTTAGCCAAGATTAGGTGTCTTATTGAGAGGAATCCATAAACCAAAAGTAATTTTAAAGAAGCCACCTGTACGATGATTTGTCACACTGAGAAGAGCTGAAAACTACTATAAATAGAACCCTTTGCCGAAGATTTAACCCATTCTCAAATAAATCTCAGTAACAAAGAATCGTGTGAAAAAGTAAGTGTGAGTGAGGAAGTTCTGTGAGATTAAAAGAGAAAAGCTCGGTAAAGTGCTGCCCAAATTTCTTCTTTTGATCTAAAAAGGGAAAACTCTGCTGATAAAATCATAAAGAATAATAAGGAAGAATTAAATCACAGTCAAGGTAAGTAGTTTATCTCACCCTTTCTTTAAGTGTTCTATGGTAGTGTACTTTTATTATGTTGCATGGTTATGTTAATTGTTATATTGCATTACATGTTTAGAACACGTTTCTCTACAAGGGACCCCATGCATTATGTTTGATCACGATAACGTTAAAATCAAGTCTTAATTAGGTGTAAGTTATGCTTCCAATCTAATCTTATGTTTATGTTAATGGTTGATGTTGGATGCGACTCTGGCCCTACTGACTGCATGACCCTCTAATCATCAGATGGGTTAGTTTCCACTTAAGTCCTCATCTTCCTATCAGGGCAGAGAAATTTATGCTTCCAGGGCTGGCAGGGCATGTATGGTTGCACCCCTCCAGGTTTAATCTTACGTTATGTTTATGCTAAAGACTAGCAGGGTATGTATGGTTGCACCCCTCTAGTCCAATATTACGTTTATACTAATGGTTGATGTTAGATGCGACTCTGGCCCTACTGACTGCATGACCCGCTAATCATCAGATGGGTTAGTTTCCACTTAGGTTCTCATCTTCCTATCAGGGCGGAGAGATTTATGTTGGAAGCATAACGTTTATGCTAATGGTTGATGTTGGATGTGACTCTGGCCCTACTGTCTGCATGACCCGCTAATCATCAGATGGGTTAGTTTCACTTAGGTCCTCATCTTCCTATCAGGGCGGAGAGATTTATGTTGGAAGCATAACCAACCACCACATGTTATTATACGTTTTCGGTCCCAATCATATGTTTTCATGACATGTTGCTTGTGATTGTGCATTTGGTCACTACCCTACGTGAGAACTACTTACTGGGTATATTATATACTCATCTTATATTTTTACAGACTTTGTAGGTAAGGACACAGCGTAGATGGCAGAGTTGGACGTCGCTCAAATGGTCAACCATCAAACTCACTATTATAGGCACATGCATTTTGTACCACCACGCTAATGTTTTATAGATCCTGGTATTTTGATAAATAAATTTTTATATAGTTTTTCTATCTAAATAACAAAATTTAGATATGTTCTTTGAAATTTCAACCAAAACTCATCTCATGATAGAAAAGTCTAAGTATGCATGTCGTAGCGGTCGGATCATAAGGTGTAAGGATTCGGGCGTTACAAATTAACTACAACTAGACCTGATATTATTTTCTCAAGTTTATTGAGAAAATTTATGGCATCACCAAAGAGAAGTCATTAGGAAGCTAGAAAGAGAGTTCTTAGATATGTTCTTGGAACTATTGATCATGAAATTCACTATAAGAAGAACATGGATAATGTTCTTGTTGGTTACATTGATAGTGATTTGAGAGAAAATATTGATGATTACAAAAGTACTTATGGGTATGTATTTAACATTGGTTATGGAGTAGTTTCATAGACATCAAAGAAGCATGAAGTCGTAGCATTGTCAACAATGAAAGCTGAATACATTGTATCTCCTTAAAACTCACACCCTTCTCCAAAAACTAAATATAAAAAACCATTAATTTGATGTATTAAATGACTAATAAATTAATTTCTAAAATATATAAAAAAAAAACCATTAATTTTGCCCAAATTTTGAATTTAATTTTTTTAAAATCTATCTTCGGGTCCGATCTGGGATGAGCGGATGGTTGTGACTTTTGCCCAAATTTTGAATTTAATTTTTTTTAAAAAATAAAATAATATAGTTTTTTAAAATAAAAATAAAAATGTGAAAAATAAATCTATTAAGTATTTTCTCTTGCTTTCACTTAAATATAGAAATATTATCAAAACATTTTTTATCTTACTCTTTAAAAAATAGCTGAGGTCTATAGATTATTTATTTATTTACATATTTTGATCGGTCCATGCCAAAAATATAACTAAAAATGTAAATTAAGATACGGTTGGTCGTTATATCAATATAATGATAAATAAATAAATAGAAACTGAAAAAATCTGTTAAACTAATATCCTTGATTTGAGGCTTTTAGTAAGCTTCATGGTTATAGGTTTTTTTAACCAGAAATTTTGATTACTGAAATTTGAAATTAGTATTTTCTTCCTTCTTGGACTCTTACATTTTATAGAGAAAAATATGGGTTTCTGTTTCACTTTATTTTTATTTTTATTTGAAATAGTAGATAGCTTGTTCTATTTTTTTAGTTTGGAGTTTTTTTAGATTTTATAATTATTTGGTAATTTAAAATATGGGGTCTTTTTTTATATTTAAATTAAAGTTTAAAAGTGAGATAAATCAATAAATATATATATATATATATTGTGTTATATTTAATTTCAAAGTTTTATATGATAGAATAAAATATGAAAATCCTATTTAACTTATAATAGTTTATGGGGAAATATTAATTTTGACCTTTACTACATTTTTTATATATCAAAATTCATAAATATTAGATAAAAAAAAAAAAAAAAAAACTCTCAATTTTTAGATAAAATAACTATATCATTTAGAAATTTTCACACAACTTTAGTTATAAAACTTAAACTATTCATCAAACTCACATGATTTGGTTTATAAAGATTAATTTGATAATTTTCAATTTTTTAATCTTTTTTAACAATGTTAAACATTTGGTTCATTCGTGTATCTTCCTAAACTCAATACCTTTTTCGAAAATAAATATAAAAAACCATTAATTTCATATATTATATAAAACAAATTCAATAAATAACAATTTATATATGCTTTTTTATAGTGTGTTATTAATATCTGATATTTTGAAAATATGGCAACAGACTTCAAATCTAAATTTTTAATTAGTTTTTTCTATATTTGTTTTGAACAGTCCATTGATGGGAGAGAGAAATAGTAAAGAAAAGTTATGAATCTTGTCCTGTCCCCAATTTTTATTTAAACTTTTTGAAAATTATCATGTTGATAATCATTTTTTAATTATTGTGTTAAATAGAAACAAAATAATATTTTATGTTTAATTATTTAATTACTGTTTTAAAAAAATCCAAAAATATTAAATTTAATGTGTAACACCTCACTGAATAATAAATTTTAAATCTGGTGCTCATTCATAACACCTTATTGACGAGTTCTAACATTATATTCTAAATTGTATAGGAGCTTACTCTAAATTGTATTGGAGCTTACGGTAATTTGAATTTTACTAATAGCAAATTATTTATCCGGTCTAGTATATCTATTTTATATTTTCAATAAAATGACTAATAAATTAATTTTTTTAGGAAAGAGTTTTGGCCTTCATTTCTTGAGGTCCGGTCTACTCGGACAGTTGGTTGGACTTTTTACCCAAATTTTAAGTTTAAATTTTTGTTGACACATATAAAATAATATATTTTTTAAATAAAAATAAAAATGTAAAAAGTACATATATCAAGTATTTTCTCTCGCTTTCACCGAAATATAGAAATATTATCACAGCATTGTTATCTTTTTAAAAAATAATTTTGTTTCTTAAGATTTAAATTATTTTTAAATTATCAAAATTTAAATTATCTATTTTTAATTTTAAAAAATGAATAAATTAATTTTTTAATATGTGGAGTATAGACAAACTTTGTCCAAGCTAACTATACTTATTTTATCAAAACCAAAAAATCATTTACTAAGATTATAGCATTAAACATTTGTAAACTCCATTTAACCGAATATCCTTGGCTTCAAGTAAATAAATATATTTAATAGAATTAAAAAACAATACTAATTTTATGTTTTATGATATTTTAACATTTTAATTGATTTCAAAACTTCAATGATTTCAAATTTAAAATGTTGTCAATTATTACATAAAATATCTTAATTTGTAAACTTACTTTTTTTTAGTAAGAGAAAATAAAAAATTCTATAACAAATAATTTAGAAATTAAAGTTCATAATTTTTTAAGATAGGTCCCCAAACTGGACCATTTAGTTTTTTAAAATATTTTATTTTTCTAACATAATTAAAGAGTTGACACATTTTATTTATAAATTTATAGTTAATTCTATTTTTAGTGAAAATGAATTTTTTAAAAGATCAAAATTTTGTAGTTCAGTTGGTTAGAGCGTTGCTCTCATGAGCCGAAGGTCGCGGGTATGAACCCCGCCAAAACCAATTTATATATTTTATAACCAACAATATCATATTAGATTTTGTTATGTATTTATGAATTTTGTAGTAAATATTGAAAGTAGCGCCTAAACTAAAACCGTTTCTCAATATTCTTGGTTTCATCTCTTCCGCCACCCTCTCCTAATCCATCTACTACTCCCTCTCCACCTACATCGTCTAGTACTCCACCACGGCTTACCACCAATTCCATCAAGAACTCCTCTCCATCAACATAAGATCTTTCGCCTCCTCAATCTCCTCTTCCATAATCATCAACACTATTTGACTCTTCCATAATCATCAACACTATTTGATTACTCCCCTTTGCCACCATCACCACCAACACACACAAAACTGTTGCATATTCCCTTGCTGCCCACATAGCCTACAAACCCATATGAGCATTCACTTCTTGTACCGGCCAATCACTCTAACATATTATGATATATTTATTCAATGTAAAAGGATGATTACCGTGCGCACTAAAAAAAATGATCATTGGGTTTTTTTTTCAAAGATTTTGGTGTGTTTTTTAATAAATTTATGTAGCCTTTATATGTTAAAAAAACGAACCCAAAAAATTAATTTTTTGAAAAGAAAAAATATCTTGCCATTGTCAAATTTTTTTACAACAATTTTGATATTATTTATATTAAAAATCTAAATTTGATGTTTTTTAGAAAAAAAGGTAAAATAGGTACTTGATTTATAATTTTTAAACTAAAACATTAAACATATTTTTTTTTTTTCAAAAGCCTCATCATTCTAGTTTGACATTTATATCTCCCTAATTTTCTTAACTCCTCTCTAAGTCTCTCTTTGACTAATTTTCTCATGTCACTTAGATTTCTTCATCTTTTCCCTTTTTCTCCATATTCCTCACGACCAACTTTTTCTATATTCCTTAGGTTAAGTGCATTTATAAAGTTAAGTAAAATAAAATTAGTTGAAGATATCTATGAATTTACTTAACTTTATTTCGAGTGGGTCACCATATCTAAATAGATTGGAATATAATAAAAAAACAATAAAAAAAATATAAGCCCATGGCAATTACAAATAAATTAGAAGAACAAAATTTGAGTAAAAAATTCATATAGTATAAGAAACCATGGAGAAGAAGAAAATGTACATTATTGAAAAAGGAAGGAGATAGAATTTAAAATTAAGAATTACGATATTAAAACTAAAAGAATTATAAAGCATTTATATTGTGTAATCAACCATTTACTTTATGTTATTTTCATAACTAACATGTAAATCATCCAATATATAAAAGATCAAAACAGAAAGTTAAGTGAGTGTGTGAAGAATTAGTGAGAGTCACTACAACAAATATCACGATAGCAGGTCAAAAACGCTATCGTAGACTTTTGATAACATTTTTGGAGACACTATCATAATGTTATGGAAAGTCTAATACATTTGATAGTGGTTTTGTTTGCTATAACATGTGGTATAAAAAGTCCATTTTTATTGCAGAATTATCATGCTATGGAAACAATTCATAGCGTAAGCCAAAACCAATCTTTTTATTTATTTTTTTTTTTTGGGAGGGGGTGGGGTAGTACAATTTCAATTTTGTGGTGTGAGCATGAGCGATTCCTATAAACCAATTAAATTGTTGCGAAATCGACAATTAAAGAACACAAAAAAGAAATGTAGAGTAGGGAGATCGACATATAGATATACGTGGTTCACTAACAGTGTGTTAGCTACGTCCACGGGCAGAGGGAGAACAATATTATTTCAAGAGAATGTTTTCAGAATTACATCAAGAACGGCGCCTCTAGGTTAGAGAGTTTATATATCGCACTGCTTGAAACCCCCGTACTAGGTTGTTCGAAACGCCAGCAAACAGATTCAAGGCATTTCAACATGAATATATACGAGTCAACTTAAAGATTTTGCATATATAAAGTTCCATGTGAATTAGTGCATCCTCTTGTTCATGTTGTTGTAGTGCTAAAGAACATTATACATATTTTGGGAACATATTTCATAACCAAAATCATGAAAAGCTCATCTGTACTAGTTGTCCAAAAGGAGCAATGCTTTAGAGAAGAAAAACTATGGCATATTTAGGACTAGAATTGTTTCTATTCTACAAGTTTGAGATGTTCTAAAAGGTGTGAGATGTGTGATCATAAGCTATGTCCTGGTTGTCTTAACCCTTATGTGGCAGAATTGTGACTTTTGTTCTCCAATTATTAATGGGGTAGAGGTATTGTGAGTTTACTTCTTGTTTTGAAGAAGTCTACACGTTGACTTTGTGTGATAAGTTTGTGATTCCCTTTCTATTTTAGTTAGTATAAGAAGTTATAGCTTATAGATATATAATGTTATGCCAAAAAATATGTCTGATCATTCTTTTCTTGGTGGTGGTTTCTGTTAGTTTTTGCTCTTTTTTCTTCTACTACTTCTTAAAAATGGGTAAAAAGGAGTGGAGAACCTCTTCACATACCGATTCAATTTGTGTAAGTTTTATTTTGTATTATTTTTTGTTTCTAATGTTGGAAATACTAAGAGTCTTTAAATTTAAGTTGGGGGAGATTACGTAGAAACATTTTTGGTGGTGGTTATTTTAAGATCTTGATTGTACTCTTTTATGTTCTTATATAGGATCGCTTCTCCTTTCCATTATAAAGATAATGCTTTCGTACTATTAGTAGAAAGTGATTATGAAATTATCATCGTCAAGATTTGCGATCTTAATTTTTTTTTTTATAAATTTAATTATATAGTCATTAGATTGCCTTTTCGTGGTCAGTCACAAGAGTTATGATGGTGCTATTGCATACATTTGGTCCTTCTAATCCTATACGTTAGGTAGTTTTGAGAGTCAATTGATACTTAGGCACTTCTCCTCTCCTGTTGCAGATATTAAGTGTGAAACCCGGATTTCAATTTTCCTACTTAAGCAGATAATTAAGGGAATTAACTAAGTATGAGTTAAATCCTATGTTGAAAAGAAGGAAAATTCTAAGAGTTGGAATAGATTTTCTTTGAGTAGCTTGGAGATAAGTTTTAACTAGTGAAAATTTGGCTAAGTGTGAATTCAAAAAGAAACCATGCGTGTGGTGTTAGGAAAAAATTAAAGCAAGAGATGAGGCTAAGGTTGTAGAAGTTATTAAGCCCTGAAAGCCAACTATGGTCGAAGTGAAGATAAGGTAGGTGTTGGGCAAGGCATGTAGCAACCAAGTGTTGGAGGATTGCAAGCATGCGGCAGAGTCAAGTTGAACTATTGTACGCATAGACAATTGTGTAGCCACAGGCGACATTAAGTGATGCGCTAGACGATCGTGTAGCTACGTACAGCACTAAGCGATGCACTAGACAATCGTGTAGCTACGTACAACACTAAGTGCTGCGCTAGAAGATTGTGTAGCTACATGCGATGCTACACAATGCGAAGTGATACGCTGGACGATAACACTACATGATCAGCATAAGCGCTAGACGGTAAGCTTGGGTGCTAGACGATAAGCGTAAA
This sequence comes from Benincasa hispida, assembly GCF_027475165.1. NCBI lineage: Eukaryota > Viridiplantae > Streptophyta > Magnoliopsida > Cucurbitales > Cucurbitaceae > Benincasa > Benincasa hispida. The sequence goes on from NC_143489.1 coordinate 8,425,008, forward strand.
CGCTAGATGATGCATTAGGCACGAGCACTGGGCGATAGACCCAGATGCTACACGATGAGCGTGAGCGCTACACGATAGGAAAAGCGCTAGATGATGGGCGTTGCACGATAGACGCAGACGCAAAACAATGGCGCTACACGATAAGCGGACGCGCTAGACGATGGGCGTGATGCGTTAGACGATGGGGTCAGTGCTACACGATAAGCGACAATGAAAGGTAAGCGATGAGTGGTAGCGAGAACGTTAACAGCGAGAGATATACGATAGCGAGATCGCTAGTAACAAGAGATTACTAAACGATGAGAAAAAGCGAGATTGTTGGGTGATTAGCGACAGCAAGAGATCACTAGACGATGGAGCTATGCAATGAGACATAAGTGTTATATGATGGTCAGGCATTACATGATGAGTGACAGCGAGATCGTTGGGTAAAGAGCAACTGCGAGAGTTTACTAAACGATAAGTCATGTGATAACGCTAGAGCTATACGATGTACTACAAGCCAAGGATATCTAAGAGTTATAGGTTGAAAAGATTAGCCGGACATATGCAATGAAAGGGGATGCTTGAAGACCATGCAATTTGAGCTGGGTGAAGGAGAAGAGTAATTAAGAGTAATTAAGAGGAATCCATGCATTGAACGGAGGAAGAGCACGTTGATCCGAGCGGTGATCAAAGCAGAGACGTTGAGCGGTGCAGACTGTACGGACAGACGACAGTGCCAAGTTTAAACGAAAAATTATTCCAAACTACTCGTGCAAATTAGATGATTATTGAACCAAAAGCTTTTAAATTTAATGTAGTTTTAGTATGAGGGCTTCTATGAGGAAATTCTAAGTTTAAGGCTATCAAATTTAAGTAAAACCGAGAGGTGCTCACCAGTAGGGAAATAGTCAGGCCAAGTAAAGAAAACCTGAGATTCCGAACTCTCAAAAGGGAATCTCAAGGCCAAACTTTAAGGTAAGCTAGTTAATACACTTTTTAACATTTTTGTAGAAGAAAATGTCTTGAGATATGGTCTGGAATGATGAGTAATCTAAGCTTGAAGTTGAATCTGAAATAGGATTCAATAGGAGGCCAAGGGAAACCGGATGAATTGGGAAGGAAAAATAATCCCAACAGATCACTGTGAGTGGTTTCTTGTTTAGTCTTTTAGCATATTCTGAATTAATATGCTATTGTTATTAATGAATGCTTGTTACCATCATGGGTTTGGGATAGTCAGGGGGTCAACGAACCTAGTTCCTGAGCCCAAAATGGAATCTCACGGGATGATTAGGGAACCAAGAAGTTTAGTTCCTGAGCCTGTGGGAAGAACTTTGCATGGGATAGTCAGAGGACCAATGGGCCTAGCTTCTGAGCCCATGGGTGGGAGAATTATGTGCACATAAATTTATGAATGATATAAATGTTAAATGTTAACTATCTACCGTGTATGTGGATAGGTTTGTGAAAAGCTTTATTCAAGATGGAGGTTTGCTTAGTAACCTCATGTTATGGTGTTATAAGTTGAAACCGACTTATAGAATTATGATTCCACTCACTAGGCTTCAAAAGCTTATGTTTTATTTCCATATTTTCCTTGCAGGTAGCAGAAGAGTTCAGGTTGTAGGAAGTGGTCGAAGTCTGCCACAAGATAGAATAATTACTAGAATAAAGTTTGTAGTCGGGATGGGGCTACTGTTGTAAAATATAGCTTAAAACTTGTAAACTGGTTTCCTAAACAAAGTTGCAATTGTGTATATTTCATTAAGTTTCCATTGGGAAATTTATTGTTTTAAAGGATACTAGTAAGGATGGGCAATAGATGTTATAAAAAAGTGATATCTGTTGTCTTTACACCTCCTTTTAGGTAAGAGATGAAATCTGGGAGGGGGTGTAACATTAGGGGTCAAACTCAAAGCTTTTAGAAGATAAAGGCCGCTACTAAGTGGTTTGTATATTTGCATTTTTCCATATGTTAAGTTTGTAAAAAAATCTTTCATAATGCATGTTGTAGTGGATTTAGCCTTTTAATTAAATTGTTTGGTGCATATCATGTAGTTAGGGTGGCTTCTTCATATATGCATGTTATAGTGGATTTAGGAACTTGATTGGTTTGTTTTGTGGTTATCTTACAATTATCATAGTTAATTCATATATGCATGTTATAGTGAATGTTGGAACATATTAACATTTTTGGGTAAGAAAAAACATGCGTCTTATTCCTCTCTTTTATGTCATTTGCAATGTCAATTTCTAAGGATTTCTCTCAACTTTCTTCATCTACAAGGTGCATTTCTCTCTTTTTTAAAATTATTGAACATTCAAAGTTAATTGAGGTTAGTCACTGAATCCATCCACCCATTTAAACCCTTTTTGTTTTTTGATTTCAAAATCAGCTTTGAAATTTTCTTTTCTTTTGATTTTTGCTTTTTCTTTTTTTCTCCTTAAAATCAAAGTTAACGATTCACGAATGCATATGCTTCACGATCTCCACAAACTCAATTAGTGAGCAGATCTGAAAACATATGAGTTGAGCAATCTAGTCTGCGAGATGGATTTGTCACAAACAAAGGCACAGTGACATAAGATGGTAGGCAACGATTTTTATTCAAATTTCTTCATGGCTCTATTTTAGAAGCATACATTGATTTTCTTTTCAAAGTTTTGGGCATTTTTTTTTTTTTGCCTCGTTCTAGTGTGCTTAACCCTATGATTTCCTTGAAATTCTAAGACAAATAGTGTATGTAGATGCTTTAACTTGTTGTTCGACTGATTTGTTCTCTTGTTGATGTTTTTCATAGAGGTTTTTAGAACTCAAGCTTCAACTTTTCGACTATTAAGGTGTTTAGTTTTGGCACTTGTTTTCCTTCGATTTTATAATTGAGAGACAATATTTTAACTTGGAAGTTTTTGTTCCTTATATTTCTTGCAACTGATAATGCACAGTTTCCTATCTTAGCCAACTGTTAACCATTGTTAAAGCCATAGGATTCTCACCCAAGAATCCTCTAGCTTATATTTCTAGCAAGTTCGGGTTTTCAGTTTTTTTACTCTCTATTACATTATGGCTTGTTTCTGGATTTCTTTGTGTCAACATTTTGGTAGTTGCTTTGATTGTGGTTTCTTCAAGACCTCATCCTTTGTTAGTTAGATCTACTTGGAAATAATTTTAGGCTTTTTCTTTTAGAGAGTTAGTGTTTGTGTTGCTTTTTCTTGTTGGAACTATTGTTTCTGCTTGATTTCTGATTGAATTGTTTTTGAGGATGCTGAAATGGTGCTAAAATTCAACTTTATGTTGATATTCTTTGGGAATATGAGATGGGTTTGCTTGGATTATTTGGTTTCTATTAGTAAAGTGTTAGTAAAATGTCTCCTGAATGAATTTATCCTTATTGTTTGATAAGCTCAACTCGGTTTGCAATGCCTCTTTAATTTAACTTCATTAAGTAGTTTTCTTTCTCAAGTCTCATCATATTTGGTTTTGTTGAAATAGGTGTCGTCTGTCTTTTAGCCTTTGTTTCATTGTTTTCAGAATCTTGCTTTTATCCTTTGTTTCATTGTTTTCAGAATCTTGCTTTTATCCTTTGTTTCATTGTTTTCAGAATCTTGTTTTCAACTAGGCTTATCTGTAATGCAACCTAGTAGAGTTTTAGGTCCCAATCATGGCCATGTACAAGACATACATGCATATGGTGAACATACATTCCTATATGTACTGTTACATGGTCAATGGATAAAGTTAAACTATGTAAGAATTTTTTTTTACTACTTTGTGAATTAAGTATTTATTTAGTTTATTAGCTAATCTGTTGTTAGAGTTAGATCATGATAATTTATGAAAGCTATTCTCTTTTATTTTTTATTAGGTGACCGATAGGACGCCAAACATTGGAGCTATATATTTTTTGTGGGACAATTTTAGTATCGCTATAATCTAAATATCTCTTTTGTTTGTATAAACTTTTTAGGATTATATATGTAGTCATTTTATTTGGATTAAGAATTTATAACTTGTTCTATTAGGTAAGAACTTTGTTGGAACATACTTTTGATGACTATATCATACCTTTTGGATGAATATAGTATTTTATTTCTTTTGTATGCTATAAATTTGAAGATTTTGATTATAATTATGATTGTGGATTTGGATGAAATGTGAATTACATCTTTTCTTTGTCTAGACAATAATATGGCAAGCAATTTCTATAAATATATATGTTTAGACATAATTGTACAATATTATTTGTGAAGCAAAATGTAAAATCAAAATTTTTTTTTATTAACAAGTGATATTAAAGATCAATTATAGCATTGTTTTTACATTAGAAAAAAAAAATTATAAAAAGTTCATTAACATTAAAATTCATGCTTGAAGATGGGGTATTTATAGCTTTTTTTCATTACGATGAAAAAATGCGAATAAAAATAAGGGACTTTCAATAGCTTGTCTAAAATCACTATAGAACATCTTTTATAACATTTTTTTTTATTTCTATGAAAACTTTTGATGGAAACCATCATGAATTTTAATGATTGATTGAATTCACATTACTATGAAAATGTCCCTGTTTCCAATACAATGAGACGTTTTCATAATATTGAACTAAAACCATCATATCTTAACTTTCTATAGCGATATTAATAGTTGTACAAAAACGCTATGGAAAGTTGAAGACTTTTAATAACATCGACTACGATAAAATTTATAAAACGTTATGAGAACGCTTTTATAGCGTTTTAACAATGTTATAAAAAACGCTATTGAAAGATTTTGATAACGCTATTGAAAGCTTTTGATAGTGTTGAAAAAAATGCTATCAAAACGTTTCAATAACATTATTTTTAGTGTTGGACAAACACTATTGAGACGTTTTGATAGCATTTTTCTAATGCTATAAAATACGCTAACAAAACATTTCAATAGTGTTTTTTTTTAATGCTATGAAAAGTTTTTATAGCATCATATATGTGTTATGAAAACGGGTTTTTTTATAGCATTTTTTATAGCGCTGAAAAAACCCGATGAAAAGTCATGGACTTTTAATAACATGGGCTACGACAGCATTTCAAAAATGCTATGGTAAGTGATATTTCTTGTAGTGTACTTCTAAAAAATTAATTAATTAACACTTATTTAATCAATTAAACGACTATATAAAATCATATTTCATATAGAATTAATCAACATATAATTATTACATATTTATATGTATACATCTTTAATATTTGAATCTTTTTCAAATATTTTTCTCTCTTAATTATAAATCATATTTATAATTAATCATATGATATTGATCTCATTAATATTTAGTTAATTTGAGCAATTCAAACCATTCTTCTTATATATCCTTTAGTGAGCTAACAAGGGACCTTATGGACCTAAAGATTAGAAGCTCCAATGATATAAGATTAATTAAATAAATTTTTTAATTAAATTAATCAATTTTCATTAACTATCGGTCATTCCACTAAAGATCAATAGCTGCACTATTCACATTGTAGATTTATTTCTATGTTCATGGATATAACCAATTAACAGTTAGCCGACCATTCATAAATTGCTCATAATTATAGTTGGGTCAAAATACCGTTTTATCCTTATAATTACATCTAACTCCTTAAATACCACCGATTCCTCTAATGAACGATCAGTTTATAGTCCAACTATAAACTAATACCTCTCGGGCCAATAAGAGGTTGAGGTGTAAAACCCGAATTTCCATTTTCCCTACTTAAACAGGTAAGTAAAGGAATTAACTAAGTGTAAGTTAAATCCTATGATGAAGGGAAGGAAGTTTCTAAAGTGTTGAATAGATTTTCCTTGAGTAGCTTTGAGATAAGCCTTAACTAGTAGAATTTTGGCTAAGTATGAAGTCAAAAAGAAACCATACACTAGGTGTTGGGAGACATTAAACGTGTGAGATGAGGTTGAGTTAATAGAGGTGTAAAAGAGATGAATCTCTCGCGTGAGATGCGTTAAGTCTTATGCATGAGGAAGACAACTCAAGTAGGTGTGTGGCATAAGAGTAGGTGAATGGCAAAGGAAGTAGGTGGTGGTAAAACATGTTGCAAACACTTCAAGAGTAGGAGGTGTCTTGCATTGGAAGCCTTAAGAAATGAGAAGGATTGATTCCTTTAACCTATAAATACCACCACAAGAGGTCTCTTCAGTACATAACTTGAAATCCTCTTGAATTAAAATAAGAAGAGTGTTTAAGAGCAGTTTCGGAGATAACATGCATTTATCATGAAGTTCCAAGAGGAGGAGATGGTGTCGGACAGTGAAGTCTGGAAGTAGCATCAATTTGGGACAAGGATTTCTCCCATAATACTCATGCGTTTGGAGTGATTTCAAAGCCACTGAAAGCTCTGAGAATCTAGTTTTTAGGGTTGAGCTGCTGAAGAATAAGATCCAAGGAATCAGACTAGAGGATGAAGAAAAGAAAGAAGGGTCGAGCTATCGGGTAAGCTTGGGTAAGTTTTTATGTTTAGAAGATTCCGGCAAAACCACGAGGAGTTCTGAGCTAAGATTTAAAGGTAAGATTCCTTAGACATTTTAGAGCATGGTTTTAGAAGAAATTATCTCGAGATAAGGCTTAGAACTATAAGTAATCTAAGCATTAAATTGAATATGGAATTTAGGATTCAAAAGAGGAGCTCAAGATGATCAAGGAACTTCTAGAAAGGAAGATTCCTACCTTGCCAAGGTGAGTGGTATTTTCCTTAAGTCTTAAAGCATATCTTTAGAGTAAAAGTGTATATGTTTATGTTATGAATGAGTATTTTAGAATGAAAATGAGAATATATGATCGGGATGGTCAGGGGGTCAATAGACCTAGTTCCTAAGCCCAAATGGAACCTCACGGGATGGTCAGGGAATCGAGAGGTCTAGTTTTTTAGCCTCTGGTAGGAACCTCGTATGGGATGGTCAGAGGGCCAATGAGCCTAGCTTCTGAGGCCATGAGTGAGGAGTTGTGTGCACATAGGGAATAAAAGGGAGTGCAAAAGAGCAAGCATTTATGATTAGTAATAGTTAATTATTTATTGTACATGTAGATAGAAGTTGAGATCAAACTCAATCAAAGCTGAGGTTTAAGTATTAACCTCGTATTTATGATATGCTTGCTATTTATAAGTTGAAATAGACTCTAAAAGTTGCTTATCACTCATTGAGCTTTGTGAAGCTCATTCTTTTCTTTCATGTTCTTCTCCCAGGTCGCGAAAGGCGAGAAGTTCCAGGGTGCTGCTAAGGTCAAGGTTTACCACAAGCCACAATCACACATCCGGGGTTTTAGAGTTATTGATGTAAACTTTGTAGCTAATTCTTGGAGTTGTATAAACATTACATTATTGTAAAAAAATGGGCCTACTCAATCAATTTTTGTTATCTCGTTGACTTAAAGTTTACTGAGTGTAGTAAGGTAGAGATTGGCAGTAGGTATCACAAAAAGATGGTATCTGCAGTCCCTCACGCCACTCCTCGGGCTCAAGAGGCGGGCACGGGGCGGGGTGTGACATGAGGCCTCAATGTTCAAGACCCAGATCATCTATTAAGGGAGAAATTTATCTACTGTCCCTAAGGTCGGGAAAAGAGTGAATTCCATCATGTGTAGTTGTGTACACTACAGGAAATTAAATATTGAAATTTATTGGATGAAAAATATAAATACCCTAACCTTAATTTAGGAAGCAGAGAAACAATTAAAAATAATAATAATAATATTAATAATATTAATAATATTAATAAATAAATAAATAAAAATAAAAATAAAAGAAAATTGGAAAGAACGAAGGTGGAGAGAGCGAGACTCTAATTTAATGATAAATAAATAAATAAGTAAATAAGAGAAAATTGGAGAAAGCGAGAATGGAGAGAACGAGATTCCTGGAGAGAGCGAGATTAAAGAGAAAATTAGAGAAAGCGAGAGTGAGAGCGAGATTCCTGGAGAGAGCGAGAATTGTAGCGAGAAAGCCGGAGAGAGCGAGATTGAAGAAAGCAAGATTTGTAGTGAGAAAGTGGGAGAGAGCGAGAGCCACACCAACGAGAAAACTGGAGAGAGCGAGATTCTGAGAAGAGAGCTATGCGATCGAAGAGAGAATTGGAGAGCAAGAAACCCCAACGAGTGATGCTAGCGAGATTGAGGCTAGCGAGAGTAGAGAGAGTGAGATCTCTGGAGAGAGCGAGATTGAAGGAAAATCGGAGAAAGTGAGAATTGTAGTGCCAAAGCTAGAGAGAGCAAGACGGAAGAGAAAATTTGAGAGAGAGAGTGGACAGAGCGAATTCCTAGCGAGAAAACTGGAGAGAGCGAAATTCTGAGAGCAGAGTGAGCGAGATTGGACAGAAGCGCGAATTATGCGTTGAATTTGGCCACGATCTTATAGATTATACATGGAAAAACCCTAAAATTGAATACAAACAAAGAATGATGACGTAAGGGCAAACGTTAGCCAAGATTAGGTGTCTTATTGAGAGGAATCCATAAACCAAAAGTAATTTTAAGGAAGCCACCTGTACGATGATTTGTCACACTGAGAAGAGCTGAAAAACTACTATAAATAGGACCCTTTGCCTGAAGATTTAACCCATTCTCAAACAAATCTTAGTAACAAAGAATCGTGTGAAAAAGTAAGTGTGAGTGAGGAAGTTCTGTGAGGTTAAAAGAGAAAAGCTCGGGTAAGGTACTGCCCAAATTTCCTTCTAGTTTAAAAAGGAAAAGCTTTACTGATCAAATCATAAAGAATAATAAGGAATAATTAGATCACAGTCAAGGTAAGTAGTTTATCTCACCCTCTCTTTAAATGTTCTATGGTAGTGTACCTTTATTATGTCGCATGATTATGTTAATTGTTATATTGCATTACATGTTTAGAACATGTTTCTCTAAAAGGGACCCCATACATTATGTTTGTTCGCGATTACGTTAAAATCAAGTTTTAATTAGGTGTAAGTTATGCTTCCAGTCTAATCTTACGTTTATGTTAATGGTTGATGTTGGATGCGACTCTGGCCCTACTCACTGCATGACCCGCTAATCATCAGATGAGTTAGTTTTCGCTTAAGTCCTCATCTTCCTATCAGGGTAGAGAAATTTATGCTTCCAGGGTTGGCAGGGCATGTATGGTTGCCCCCTTCAGGCCTAATCTTACATTATGTTTATGCTAGGGACTAGCAAGGTATGTATGGTTGCACCCCTCTCGTCCAATATTACGTTTATGCTAATGATTGATGTTGGATGCAACTTTGGCCCTACTGACTGCATGACCCGCTAATAATCAGATGGGTTAGTTTTCGCTTAGGTTCTCATCTTCCTATCAGGGCAGAGAGATTTATGTTGGAAGCATAACCGACCACCACATGTTATTATACGTTTTCGGTCCTAATCATATGTTTTCATGACATGTTGCTTATGATTGTGCATTTGGTCACTACCCTACGTGAGAACTACTTACTGGGTATATTATACACTCATCCTATATTTTTACAGAATTTGTAGGTAAGAACACAGCGTAGATGGCAGAATTGGACATCGCTCAAATGGCCAAACATCAAACTCACTATTATAGGCACATGCATTTTGTACCGCCACGCTAATGTTTTATGGATCCTGGTGTTTTGATAAATAAACTTTTCATATAGTTTTTCTATCTAATTAATAAAATTTAGATATGTTCTTTGAAATTTTCACCAAAACTCATCTCATGATAGAAAAGTCTAAGTATGCATGTCGTAGTGGTCGGATCATAATGTGTGAGGATCCAGTCGTTACACAATGGGACCTTAAGAGATTTAGAGCATCAACACCAACATTATGAACTCCTATTCATGAGGATTTTTCCTTTGATTTGTATGGGTGCGAGTAACCAGTTTGCCGATTCAATATGCCTACCATTTTGGGGGACAAGACCGAATGGGAAGCTGAGAATATAATAATACAATATGGATTTCACTCTTTCCTGACTTTAGGATAAGTATATGAGTGTTCCCTTAAGTGGGGTCTCCGAAACTTGAACAAAGTGTCCTACCCTCTCACGGGTTCGACAGGGTTTTTGTTTAATGCTTGGATCATAAACAGGTTGTTCATTAGAGAAGCATTAGTACTTAAGGATATAGAGGTAACATAGGGGTAAAATGGTATTTTGACCTAGCTGGTGTTACGAACACTCGTTAAGGGCTAACTTGCTATTATTCATCTATATTGTTGGATACAAAAACATATCTGTCGTGAGAAGAGTACAGTTATGGGTCTTCAGTGGAATGTACCCACAGTTAATGAATATTGATTAACGTGGTTAATAAGTCTAGTCAATTAATCTCATATCGTTGGAACTTATGTTCTTCTGATATATAAGTCTATGAGGTCAGCTTCCTAGTTCATAAAGGAAACTGAGGTAATTATGTCTTGAATAGAGATTGAAATGTTCAAATTCACTTAGGAAATAGTATAATGTATAATGATACATTACAATATAAAGTTTATATTTTAATTAAACTTTATAATATAAATTTAATTTTGGATATTATTTAAAGTTAGTTTATGAGAGAATTAAATATTTGAAGATGTTCAAAAATTAATTTCATATGAATTGATTTATATTGAATCTATAAATTAAAATTAATGTGTATTAGATGCATATTAAAATTATAGGTTATGAGAGAAATACAATTGAATATGATTCAAATGTAGATTAATTAAATATTTGATATTTGATTTGATAATTAATTAATTTGAGAATTAATTAATTAATTAATTGATTTTATTTGATTTAATTAAAACTATAGGTTATATGAGAGATGTTCATTTAAATATGATTTAAAATAAATTATTAATTAAATTTGATTTAATTAATTATTAATTATTTTAAATTAATTATTTGATTTTATTAAATTAAATAAATAACTCACGCATAGGAGAGTTATAAAAAACGTGTGATAACTCTCACGTTTTCCTCTTTCTTTCTCCATCGGTTGATAAAACCTGCAAAAAGCATAAAAAAAACATAAGTTTATGAAAAACGGGGAAGAATTTTTTCACAGAATTGTTCTTGTTAAAAAAAAAAAAAAAGGCTCTATGAAATTCTTTCATTTTTCCCAATTTTGAGACCCATAAACCAGTAACCCCAACTCCTCAAAGAATAAGGAAGTTCCACTTTGTGGCGTTGGTGCATTTAATCCTAAGGAGAATTGATCCTTTCGTCTAAGTCGTCAATGAATGTAAGTGGTTTTTTTTCTCTTCTCTATAATACCAAATTCCAAAATAGTACAACATTCTTTACCTAAATTTTACAGTAGGTTGAGATTTTTAAGTCTCTGTGTTATCCAGTATGTTTTTTTCAATGTACTGGTATTTTTAATCTAAAATAATTACGAGTTGGGTCTTGGTTCTTTTCCACTACGTTAGGCTTTTCATCCGTACAGTGCATGCTTAGAATCGTATTACTTAGCCTGTATTTTTGTTTTCACTTCGATAGGCATCATTGATTTGAGAGTATCTTGTATGATGGGTTGTAATGTAATACTAAAGGAGTAGAATAATGATTTATATGCCTACTAAAAAACCAGCTTTTTTTTTTTTTTTTTTTTTTTTTTTTTTTTTGCACGGAAAAGAAAATACCATGCAAAAACTGAAAAAAAAAATTGAACTTGTAATGTTATGCATGACTAAGGGTAGAAAGAGCTACCTTGTTATGATTGGTTAGGACACTCACGAGAAAAGAACAAGTATAGTTCCCTGCAATTTTGTGTAAAAGCTAATGCCCCTAGGTAAATAAATACAGTTTAGAGATCCCTAGAGTTAAATCTCAAGCATCTTAGTTGAAATATTATCGTCTTAATTCTATTGGTGCTCGAAGGTTGGTGCATGAGCCAGTATAGGGGAAAACAAAATGAGGACCATTTAAAACCATTACTGATTGATTAGTATTTCATTAAACTCACCTTTGCATGAATAAGTTAGAATCAATTTTAAACTGTGCTCCTTTGATTTATTATGATTTGATTTTTTTATCGATTGCAAATTAAATTCTAGGAGACTGTTAAGGCTTGAGTAACGAACCATGAAATTTGAGTGAGCATATCAACTGTGTGACTATGTGTATTATTCTGCCTTGCTCGAGGATGATCAAGAATTAAGTTGGGGGATATTTGATAGCACTGAAAATGTACTATCTAGCTCCGTTTAATTCGTAGTTGTCCTAGGATTTTATGTGATTATTTTTCTATTTTATAGGTTTGAACACAAGGTAGAATGGTGCATTAGTAGTGAAATAGAGCTAAAAAAAGTGCAAAATCAAAGCTTAATTGCATCAACCTATAATTTGAAGGCCAAATGATCAAAATGCCCCTGTGTACACGTTGCAACCCTTTGGAAAGCGTTAATCTATGTTGAAAAGTATTATTTTTTTATTGTTTGCTATGTCGGGGCCTTACCTTTACGCTCTAACACTATGCTCAAAAGTAGTAGTTGAAAATACAGGGCAGCGTTGCGACGTTGCGAACTTTAGACGTGTGGCACTTCAATGAAGCATAGCAACGTTGCGCCTACAACTATAAATTGTTATCCAGCTTCATAGGTCAGAAAAGTCTCGATTTCTGACTATTCCAGCTGTCTTCTACTTCAATTTCTCTGTACTTTTCTTCTATTTTAAGTTTGGGAATGTATCATGACAATACCTTGGTATTTTCCATGACTATTATGGGGCTAAGGTACTCGTTCTAGCTTGGTTTTGTTAGGATTTTTCACCTATTTGATGTATTCGTGAGATATAGAACTAAATATTTGTAATTTTTGATTTCCATTTTGTTTATCTCATGTTTATGATTATTTCATTGGATGCTTGGGAATGTTTTAATTATCGTTTTTGATTGGCATTTGGATATGTGACATGTAATCTTTTGTTGATCAATTAGAAGCAATAAGTTAGGGTAGCGTGCAAATCACCTAGATGAGCATTGTTCTAACCAGCTTAGGATCGAACAAACCAAATGTTTGATTAAGGTTGTTCCTTATTAAATTTTCAACCTAACTTTGCTCTCGATCTTAATGCAATTAAGTCAATTTAAATTTGCATTTTCTTCATCGGTTTAAATTGGACCAATTAGTTTATTAGGTTGGATTAACTGACTGTTCCAATTAATTCAGTTAGGTAAATTTAATTACATGACTATAGTAATGAGAGCTCTATGATTGTATGCATCGTATAGATGAATTCCGTCAGAACCCAAGCTAGGCCTTCTCAAATTTAATTTCAGCATTTAATTTTATTTCATGCATTTTAATTTAATCGGCAACAAAAAAGTTTCACAAACCCCTCATTCGATTACCATAGGAATAGAAGCAGTTTAATTAAGGAATTTTAGGGCTCCCTGTGTTCGACCAGCAGTTTGATGTGGTTGATATGATGAAATTATTTGGTCCATATTTGAGCAACGAAACCCTCTTGAGCTCATCCATACAGACTTATGTAGACCCATGAGATATACTACACATAGAGGTAATGGTTATTTTCTCACATTTATTGATGATTATAGTCAGAAGACATGGATTTATCTTATAAAAGGAAAGAGCTCTAGTTTTGAATGTTTCAAGACATTCAAAGAAATGGTTGAAAATGAAGTAACCTGAGATTGAAAACATTATGTTTAGAGCGTGGAGGAAAATATATTGTTTTTGTAGATTTCTTGAAGGAAAATAGAATCAAGCATGATAAGGAATAGCATCGGCAACGAAAAACTGCTACAGATCTGCACACTGGCAAAGACAACCATGACCACAAGGAATAGCAATGACAACGGCAAATGGCTACAATCTGAACACTGGAAAAGACGACCCACGACCACAAGGAATAGCAATGACAATGGCCAACAGCTACAGATCTAAACACTAATAGAGACCCACGACAAGGAGAGACCCAAACGTGATGGAGACTGATGGATGGACGGCGGACAACCATGGACGGATGGCAGACACCCTGATTCGCACGGCCAAGGAGGGATAGGGTTTGGGTAAGAGAGAAATAAATGGGTTTGGGTAGTAGAGATCGGCGCAAGATCTATCGAAATGAAAGGGATTTTTTAATAAAGTAAGAAAAAAAATAAATTAGACCTTTAATGTCGGTTTAAACCGACATTAAAGCCCATCTTCAATGTCCATTTAAAACCAACATTAAAGATCCGTTTTTTTTTATTTGAAACTGACATTATACCTCTGATTTCACTTTTTCCAACCGACATTAAAGCCCAAAATTCTTGTAGTGAATGATTAAGTTTCAATTGTTACAGTGAAAAAGTACTCAAAATATTTAATAAATGTGTTATAAATATTTGTTTGAATTATTGCAATATTGTATTAAAAATTATTGTAATTGGTAAAAATTATTTCCACATAACAATTAGTAAGTGTGGGAAATGTTTGAAAAAATCGTTGCAAAAGATCTTTTAAAAATGTTGAAATTGCTAGCAACACTTTTTATATTGTTTCAATATGTAACTTTCAATATTTTGTCATACATCATCGAAAATATTGCTATAAGTTGAAATATATGTTGTTATAAACCATAAAAAAAAAGTGTTGTTATAGTTTTGGAAATTGCAACTGTTTACAAATTTGATTCCAACGATTTCAAAAACTGTGTAATAGACCTCTTAACACCGTTTTTGGCAACGGTTATAGGATCATTGCTATAGATGTTGCAGTGGTTGACCAATGACCAAAAAAACAGATACAATACCGCCATTTTCTTGTAGTGGTCAAAATATAATTCTTACCTCAAAACAACCTTAACTCTTAATTTGAACCCTCTAAATCAAGTTCCAACTACAAACAGGTAAAGTAGCAGAATATTTGATTGCATTATAGAATTAAGAACATACATCCACAAACTTAACAGAGCTTTTCAATTACTGAAATTGTAACGACCGGATCCTTACACATTATGATCCGACCGCTACGACATGCATACTTAGACTTTTTTATCATGAGATGAGTTTTGGTGAAAATATCAAAGAACATATCTAAATTTTATTAATTAGATAGAAAAACTATATAAAAAAAGTTTATTTATCAAAACACCAGGATCCATAAAACATTAGCATGATGATACAAAATGCATTGTGTCTATAATAGTGAGTTTGATGGTTGGCCATTTGAGCGACGTCCAATTCTGCCATCTACGCTGTGTCCTTACCTACAAAGTCTGTAAAAATATAGGATGAGTATATAATATACCCAGTAAGTAGTTCTCACATAAGGTAGTGACCAAATGCACAATCACATGCAACATGTTCTGAAAAGATATGATTAGGACCGAGAACATATAATAACATGTGGTTGTCGGTTATGCTTCTAACGTAAATT
Organism: Benincasa hispida; assembly: GCF_027475165.1. Classification (NCBI taxonomy): domain Eukaryota; kingdom Viridiplantae; phylum Streptophyta; class Magnoliopsida; order Cucurbitales; family Cucurbitaceae; genus Benincasa; species Benincasa hispida. The sequence goes on from NC_143489.1 coordinate 8,440,346, forward strand.
TCTCCACCCTGATTGGAAGATGATAACTTAAGCGAAAATTAACCCATCTGATGATTAGCGGGTCATGCAGTCAGTAGGGCCAGAGTCGCATCCAACATCAACCATTAGCATAAACGTAAGATTAGACTAGAGGGGTGCAACCATACATACCCTGCTAGTCCCTAGCATAAACATAACGTAAGCTTGGGCCTAGAGGGGTGCAACCATACATGCCCAGCCAGCCCTGGAAGTATAAATTTCTCCGCCCTGATAGGAAGATGAGGACTTAAGTGGAAACTAACCCGTCTGATGATTAGCGGGTCATGCAGTCAGTAGGGCCAGAGTCGTATCCAACATCAACCATTAGTATAAACGTAAGATTGGACTAGAGGGGTGCAACCATACATACCCTACCAGCCCTGGAAGCATAACCTACACCTAATTAAAACTTGATTTTAACATGATTGTGAACAAACATAATGCATGGGGTCCCTTGTAGAGAAATGTGTTTTAAACATGTAATGCAACATAACAATCACATAATTATGCGACATATTAAAGGTACACTACCATGAAACACTAGTTATTCCTTATTATTCCTTATGGTTTAATCCGTAGAGCTTTCCCTCTTAAATCAGAAGGAAATTTGGGCAGCACCTTACCCGAACTTTTCTCTTTTAATCTCACAGAACTTCCTCACTCACACTTACTTTTTCACACGATTCTTTGTTACTGAGATTTGTTTGAGAATGGGTTAAATCTTTAGGCAAAGAAGCCTATTTATAGTAGTTTTCGGCTCTTCTTAGTGTGATAAATCATCCTACAGGTGGCTTCTTTAAAATTACTTAGGGTTTAAGGATTTCTCTCAATAAGAAACCTAATCTTGGCTAACGTTTGCTCTTACGTCATCATTCTTTGTTTGAATTCAATTTTAGGGTTTTTCCATGTATAATATATAAGATCGTGGCCAAATTTAACGCATAATTCGCGCTTCTGTCTAAATCTCGCTCACTCTGCTCTCAGAATCTCGCTAGGAATTCGCTCTCTCCACTCTCGCTCTGTCCAAATCTCGCTCCGTCCAAATCTTGCTCTCCCTACTCTTAGAATCTCTCTCTCTCCAGCTTTCTCGCTGGGAATCCTGCTCTCTCCACTCTCGCTCTCAAATTTTCTCTTCAATCTCGCTCTCTCCAGCTTTCTCGCTACAATTCTCGCTCTCTCCAAATTTTCCTTCAATCTTACTCTCTCTACTCTCGCCGGCCTCAATCTCGCTAGCATCACTCGCTGGGGTTTCTCGCTCTCCAATTCTCTCTTCGATCTCGCAACTCTCTTCTCAAAATCTCGCTTTCTCCAGTTTTCTCATTGGTGTGGCTCTCACTCTCTCCCACTTTCTCGATGCAAATCTCGCTTTCTCCAATTTTCTCTTCAATCTCGCTCTCTCCAGGTTTCTCGCTACAATTCTCGCTCTCTTCAATTTTTTCGTTGGTGTGGCTCTCACTATCTCCCACTTTCTCGCTGCAAATCTCGCTTTCTCCAATTTTCTCTCCAATCTCGCTCTCTCCATCTTTCTCTCTCTCTCTCCAATTTTCTTTTATGTACTTATTTATTTATTTATTTATTATCATTAAATTAGAGTCTCGCACTTTCCACCTTCGTTCTTTCCAATTTTCTTTTATTTTTATTTTTCTTTTATTTATTATTATTTATTTATTAATATTATTGTTATTATTTTTAATTGTTTCTCTGCTTCCTAAATTAATGTTAGGGTATTTATATTTATCATTGTACCAATTCAGGCCCTAATAGTGTTCGCTCCCCGATTTCATCCCAGTGTATAGGCGCTTTGCATTTCTTTCCGTACAAGACTTCGAAGGGAGCCATACCAATTGTCGCCCGACAACTATTATTATAAGCAAATTCTATAAGGTGTATTTGCGAATCCCATGCTCTCCTTCCCTTTCTCTTGGACCATGATTCCACCAGCCATTTGTTGAAAACCTACTGATAGTTTTGAGAGAGCTATAGAAGAGATGAGTATTTGTGTTTGTTTGAGTACTTCTCCTTTTTATACAGAAAAATATTTGTGTTTGTTTGAGTACTCCTACTTTTTATATAGAAAAATATGGGTTTCTGTTTCACTTCATTGTATTTTAATTTGAAATAGTAGATAACTCATTCTATTTTTTTACTAGGGTTTCTGTTTCACTTCATTCTATTTTAATTTGAAATAGTATATAACTTATTCTATTTTGTGATTTTTTTTAATTCATAGTTATATTTAATTTATAATTTAAAAATTAGATAAATCAATATATATATTATATATAGTGTTATATTTAACATCAAAATTTTATATTATAAAATGCTATGGGGAAAATATTAGTTTTGACCTTCACTATATTTTTTATATATCAAAATTCATAAATATTATATAAAAAAACTCTCTCATTTTTAGATAAAATAAGTATATCCTTTAGAAAGAAGACAATTCTATAGAAATTTAGAAATAAGTATATCATTTATAAGTTCCCATGTGTTCTATCGAAATTTAACCATTCTAAACTCTTTCTTTAACGACCAAAAACTTCACTCTACATGTTTTGACTTCGTATTACTTCTGTTGTTGTTGAAATATATCACTGTCGATTTATTGTCACAAAATAATTTTATTGGTACAATAATTTTATTGGTCACTTTTCAGGATAAAGCTCCCAACATGAAGATATAACCTGAAGTGTAGTATCTTGACATCCAACATAATCAGAATCAGAATACGCAAGAATCTCCAAAACTTCTAATCTTTGATAAATGAGCATATAATCTTTTGTTCTCTGTAAAACCCGTTTAGCTGCTTTCCAATGATCCATCCCTGAGTTACTCAAATATTTGCCTAACACTCCAACTATGAACGTACTTGAGCATACATTAGACTTCCAATAGCCGATGCATAAGCAACCTTCTGCATCTCCTTAGTCTCGAGTATGGTCTTAGGACATTTACCTAAATAAAATTTATCGGGTATCTCATAAAAAATAACTAAAATTACAATATTAGAGGAGATAACTAAAATGACAATTTATGAAAAATCCTATTATGGTTTAAGAAATAATATCCTGATTAACGGAAAATATATTAGCTTGGAATCCTGTTCTCTTAAATACAAGACAAATAAATTACAAATTAAATTCTATCATGCATATAATTATTTATTCATAAATTAGAACTATATACAAGACTTTATTTTCAATCATTCTATCACAAAATAAATAAAAATAAACCCAACTGTTCCTAAATATATTTGCAAGAAATAAAACCATTAGTATTTGCGGAATTTATATTCTACGCGTTATTCATGCACAAAAGACCAAGAAACAAACAGCCGACGATGCAAATCAAAAGTCCGGCTGACACTGGCCACCACTGATTAAGCTAAAGCCGTCAGATAATTTGATGACGCATCAATATTTGACTATCAAATTTTGGAATATGGTTATTTAATGGATCGGTCAAAGTTTCTTTCCAATACACTATGAGAAATTTTTTTTATCAAAATGAATCAATAGACGTCACTTCACCTACCAAAAAAATAAATATCATTATTCAACAAATTAAACAAAAAATCAAATTTTGATTATTGAAATTTGAAACTACTATTTCTTTACCTGAAATTCCCAAGTCGTAGCAGAAAATCAGACCTCCAAAGACAATGATGAAGAAGTGTACAAGATTTTCTATGTGAATTTATCGGATAATATGACAACAAACTTTAGATCTAAATTTTCAATTAGTTTTTTCTATATTTATTTTGAACTATCCATTCATAGGAGAGAAAGAAAGATAGTATAGAAAAGTTGTGAACCAGTCCTTCCCCACTTTTTATTTAAAATTTTTTTAAATTATCAGGTTGGTAAACATTTTTTTTAATTATTGTGAGAAACAAAATAATGTTTTTTTATTTAATGTGTAACACCTCACTAAACAATAAATTTTAAATCTTGGCTCATTCAACAATACCTTATTGACAAGTTTTATCATTATGTTCTAAATTATATAGGAACTTCCAACCATTTGACTTTTACTAATACCAAATTATTTATCCGGTCTAGTATCTCTATTTTATATTTTCAATAAAATGACTAATAAATTAATTTTCCTAGGAAAGAGTTTTGGTCTACATTTCTTCCATTCCGGTCTGGTCCGAGTAGTTGGTTAGACTTTTTTGCCCAAATTTTGAGTTTAATTTTTTTTACACATAAAATAGTGTAGTTTTTTTAAATAAAAATAAAAATGTGAAAAATAAATCTATTAAGTATTTTCCCTCACTTTCACCTAAATATAGAAATATTATCAAAACATTTTTATTTTACTCTTTAAAAAAATGTTTTGTTTGTTAAGATTTAAATTATTTTTAAATTATCAAAATTTGAAATTATCAATTTTTTATTTTAAAAAATGGATAAATTATTTTTTTAATATGTGGAGTGAGGAGAAACTTTGAACAAGTAACCGTGCTTATTTCGACAAAACCAAAACATCATTTACTAAGATTACAGTATTAAATTTTTGTAAACTCCATTTAACCAAATATTCTTGGTTTCAAATAAATAAATATATTTGATAGAATTAAAAACAATAACTCATTTTCTTTTTTAAAAAATAACTAATTTTCTATTTTAAAAAATAACTAATTTTTTTATGATATCTTAACATTTTAATTGATTTCCAAACCTTAATGATTTTGAATTTAAGATGTCGTCAATTACTGCCTAAAATATCTTAATTTGTAAACTTACTTTTTTTAGCAAGAGAAAACAACAAATAGAGTTTTCTAAGATATTTTATCATATTTTAAAATTTATTTTTAGTTAGAGCGTTGGTATATCAAGATCTTAGTGGTGCCTAAATAACTCCATCTCTAAATTCTCCTTCCACTTCATCTCCGCTTGCATCAAATTCCTCCGCCAGTTGCTGCCGCAACAATTGTCTCCTTTGAACCTATCAGATTTTGCAACTACCACCTCATCGATGGAGTAGTCATCTCTAAAACCATTTCTCTTTGATTTCTGATTTCATCTCTTCCACCACCCTTTCCTAATCCATCTACTACTCTCCCTCCACCTACATCATCTATTACTCTGATTTCATCTTCATCTATTACTCTGATTTCATCTCTTCCACCACCCTTTCCTAATCCATCTACTACTCTCCCTCCACCTATATCGTCTGTTACTCTGATTTCATCTCTTCCACCACCCTTTCCTAATCCATCTACTACTCTCCATCCACCTACATCGTCTGGTACTCCACCGCCATTAGATCCCACATTATCATTTTCGTTGTCTCGGACAGTCTTACCGGCAACCCCAACAACCTCAAATCTTTCACCTCCACCAAAGCCTCCTCAATCTCCTATTCTGCAATCACCAACACCACCTGATTACTCCCCTTTGCCACCATTACCACCATTGTTGCATATTCCATCGCTGCCCACATAGCCTACAAATCTATCTGAGCATTCACCTCTTGCACCACCATCATTGGCCAATCACTCTAACATATTAGGATATATTTATTCAATGTAAAAGAAAACTGATATTTTTTAAATACAAAAAAGGTAAAATAGATACTTGATTTATAATTTTTTAACTAAAACATTAAACATATTTTTCTTTTCCAAAATCCTCATCATTCTAGTTTCACATTTTTATATCCCTAATTTTCTCAACTCCTCCCTCTAAATCTCCTCTTTAACTAATTTTCTCATGTCATAGATATCTTCATTTCTCCATTTTTCTCCATCTTCCTCACTTCAACCAACTTTGTCTATCTTGCTCACGTTTTTATAGAATTTCTTATAGCATGTAACAAACACTATTTTGACCCTTTTATATCAATTTTCTTCACGCTGTCATAGCCGATGTTATTGAAAGTCAAAACTTATTATAACTTTTTTCAACGTTACAAAAAGTGATGAAATTTCACTTTCAATTGCACATTTTTTTTTTTTTTTTTTTTTTTTTACATTTTATGGCATTGGCAAAAAGTGTTACACTTTAAACATTTCTATAACATTGGGGGCGATGCAATAATATATATTTTAAATATTAATTTTTCTTATTCACATTTGTAGCTTTTTTTTTCCGTATATGATCAAAAGTTATTTCCCACTTAAATTTATATAGAATCATTCATATTATCATATAAAAATGAAATACTACATATCAATCTCAAAAGTTAATTTAACCAACATTTTAGTGCTTGAAATACATATATAAGTTAGCTCTAAATTCACGTAATCCCATAAAAATGGAGTACATATAATCCAAAAAGAACATTCACATGACCAATAATTACCACCATCAAAGTATATTCTAGTTTTCCTATTTTGGAAAACATCCAATATGATTATGCTTCCCATTATATATAGCTCTTGCATATGTCGCCACTTCATTCATCTAATATGTGAGAGTTTCTGAACTTAACTTATATGGCCAAACAGAATACAAACAATCAACAAAAATAAATCGAAAACAGTAAAGAACACCAAGATATATAGTGGCTCGACCACTTAGGGCAGATGTTTGCGTGACTTTTGGCTAAAGGAAAAAAATAAGTTGCCTATGCTGAAGAAGTGGGCAACCATAATCGAAAAGAAGAAGGGAAGTCGCCTGGGTGTTGAAGCCGCTGAAGAAGAAAAACAGGACAGTCTGCGGCGTGAGCGTGGGCGTTGGTTTCCATCAGCACCGGTTAAAGCTTGGTCGGACTTCACCGATCTAAGCAGCGGCGTGGGCTTGCATCTATAGAGGCGGCGGTTTGCCGTGGTGGCTGCGTCCGACAGCGGTTGGTTCAGGACCCTTGTCAGTGAGAAATACGCGCGGGTCTGCGCGTGGTTCGCTGGTCAAAGGTGGGTAACACACTGTTTTGGATTGTTTTGCAATGGGATGTTCTCAGTTTTCAGAGGCGACGTTGTGTGCGGATCCCTCTTGGTATCAGTTGATACTAAAATTACAGATTGGTGATTTCGTTGATTATCTGTAATTTGTAAAATTCCTTTATTGCTCATTAATAAATTAATTCAAGCTGGTTCTCAAAGTAGATGTAGACCAAACTGGTCGAACCATTATATATCTTGGTGTTCTTTACTGTTTTTGATTTATTTCTGCTAATTGTTTGCGTTCTGTTTGGCCATATAATATATCAACTAATAAACCATATTAATAGTATTATTCACATAAAATACTTTAATAAGTTGGAAAAAATTACTTGTATATTTTGACTTTATCAGTCAAGCAATAGTGGTGCCTAATGTACCATCCATGACCAATGTGGATGAAAGCCAAAAGAAGACCAAAATAGGTTTTAGATCATTTCCAAATATATAAAGATGATTCTTTTCTTGGTTGCTTACTTGGCTGGTGAACAACCATGCAAATGTTTGCTCCTTTTCAAGGGTCTTACATCTAATTGCTTTGAAGTGTAAATGTGAAGAAGAACTATGAAGACCAGAAGTGGGTTCATCCAATATAAGAAATGAAGGAGTCATAACCACTTATAAGTCAATTTACTCTTTTTCTTGACCTACAGATACTCCTCTCCTCCACTATCCCAACAAGAAATCTCTCACGGCCTATAGTCCAAAGATTCAATGACTCTTTCAACAACAATAACCTTAAAACTTGAGAAACCTTTTACTAAGACAACAGATATCACACACGGTCACACTCAACTTTGACTTAAGACCAAATTAAAGTACCAATTTTGTTTTAAATTAGAGTAAGATTTCATTTTAAAGGTGAGAAACTTTTAATAAAAAAATGGAAAAATGAAACGGAATTAGAGAATGTTAATTCCAAAGTTAAGATTTTACTTTTCATTATCTAAATAGCCAAGTAAGCAAATAAATAAATAAATAAATAAATAAACATGGAGATCGAAACATGGAGTTAAAATAAGACATTACAAGGCACATTCAAGCAGGGAGAAAAATAACAAACAATATGCGCAAAATTATATCCATTCACTCTAAAAATGATTGCACATAACAACAAATATAAAAGTAAATATAATAAAAAAACAAATGCATGGTTTAAAGTTGCAAACTCAAAACTAATTCACATATCATTTATTTTATACATACAAATGGATTGTAGGTGTCTTTTAGACTGTCAAGACCACATAAAAAGTTCCTAAAAGTTAGAAATCTCATTTTGATTCTTAAAACAATTGAAAAAGAGCTAAAATGTCGTTTTGACTCTATACTGATTCTAACCGGAAAAGAAATACATAATTGGGTGTTATTGTCTAAAATAAGAAAGGTTGGCAAATCTATTTCACATATGCTGAAAAAGAAAAGGAAAACCACTACTCAACTAAACAAAAACACAACAGAAAAGGTCTGAAAGTTTCTATGATACATAGATGCTAGTCTAAAGAGAGAATTAGCACAGAAGATTGAAGATTAGAAAGTGAAGATTACCCGAAAGAGAACAAGTAACAAAAAGATATGTTGAGATAAGAAAGGGTTTAAAAGCATCCCTTATGTAACACAAAAAAACTACGGTAAAGACAAAATAAATTATAAATCTTCAGCAAAAGCAATGAAGAGATGATGAAAACAATCCAAAAAAATAAAAAAATAAAAAATCTCAAGAAAAAATTAATATAAATTGAAGAAATTGAATCCTAGGTGGAAGCGTGTGATCATCTTGCACTTTTATTTTCGATTTTACAGAAACAAAATACAGTATAAAAATAATAACACAATGAATAACACAAAGATTAGCATGCATTTAAGAGAAGAAAAGAGGAAAGAGTTAAAACTTAACTTTGTAGATTCCCAAGTTCTTCACGATTCCCTCCACGTCTTCCCCAGAACATCTCTTCAATGATCAAGGGATACAACCATAAATGAAACATTGTTATTCTCTAGGATCCCAAGAATTGGATGCGTAGTCTTCATGACTTAGAAGAGGAAGAAGAAGTAGTAGAGGAAAGAAGAGAGATTTTGAAAGAAGTAATAGGAGACTAGAATTTAGAATTTCCAATTCAACTGTATCATAAACATAGATCATGGAGACCTATTTATAGAAAGAAGAGGTGACCCCCTTCTCCTCGTCTTTCTTATTCCTACTCTAGTTTTAATTTAATTAAATAACTTTTATTTAATTAATTCGTCCAATAATTAAATAACCATATATATTAAATCTAATTTAATATTTATAATTAATTAATTAATAAATAAACATTACATGTTTATTTATCTCTACTTCTAAAAAATTAATTAATTAACCATTAATTATCAATTAAACGACTATATTAAATCATATTTAATATAGCATTAATCAACATAATTATTAAATATTTATATGTATACATTTTAATATTTGAAACTTATCCAAATATTTTTCTCTCTTAATTTTAGATCATATCTATAATTAGTCATATTATATTAATCTCATCAATATTTAGTTAATTTGAGCAATTCAAACCATTCTTGTTATATATCCTTTAGTGAGCTAATAAGGGGATCTTATAGCCCTACAAATTAGAAGCTCCAATGATATAAGATTAATTAATTAAACTCTTTAATGAAATTAATCAATTTTGATTAACTACCAGTCACTCCATTAAAGATCGATAGTTGTACTATTCGCATTGTAGATTTATTTTTGTGTCAATGGATATAATCAATCAACAATTAGTCTATTGTTCATAAATTGCTCATAATTATAGTTGAGTCAAAATACCATTTTACCCCTATAGTTACATCTAACTTCTTAAATAACACTGATCCCTCTAATGAATGATAAGTTTATAGTCCAACTATAAACAAACACCTCTCGGGCCAGTAAGAGGTTGAGGCCTCAATGTTCAAGACCCAGATCGGCTATTAAGGGAGCAATTTATCTACTTTCCCTAAAGTCGAAAAATGAGTGAATTCCATCTTGTGTAGTTGTGTTCCCAACTCCATAAGTCCCCAAAATGGTAGGCTTGTTGGGCTAGCTAACAAGACCACTCTTACCCCTACAAATCAAAGGATTGAGTTCACAACTCACCTAGGATTAAAGTCAAGTCACCTATGGTCATCCCAGTGAAATGTAAGTCTCTTCTAATAATAGTGTTATATAGAGAGACTATTCATTACGCAATCCGGTCTTATACAAACTCTTTGTATAGAGTACCCCTCCCCTCGCATGTCTCCACATGAACGATTAAGATCAGAATACTTGTAGCACTTTACAAAAATTGTAACATCTACGAAACAAGTCATATTCGTAGTGTCACAAGGATAGAGTACTCAGCCTTATCCATCTACTACAACCATTTAGATTGTTTCACCTATATGTCTCTACATACATGTTTAAGTTTCATAAAACAACCTTGGATCTTAGTTTATTAGATTGAATTAATGCAGTCTAGACACTAATAAAATACCTCTTATTTTATTAGATATATAATTTGTCTTTACAAACTACAAGATACACTCGATTTAGGACATTAACTTCAACATAAATAACTTTGCAAGCATCCAATTCCCTTGCACTGAAAATCCCTAAATGAAAAAATATAGCCTAGTGCAATTTCTAAACCTCTAAAAAGAGTTGTCCAAATATAGATAGCAAAAATTTTCTAAACCTCAACAATACGATTACAATGTACTAACCTTCCCCTAACTTAGTAGAAATTTCTATATAACCTCCCCCAACTTAAATTTAAAGCCTCTTAGTATTTCCAACATTGAAAACAAAAAATAATATAAAATCAAAATTATACAAATTCAATAGGCATCTGAAGAGGTTCTTCACCCCTTTTCACCCATTTCTAAGAAGTAGTAGAAGAAAAAAGAAAGAGAAAAAACTAACCACCACCACAAGAATCCCAATCCATTTTGGTGTAAAAAAAAAATGCTAAACTTTTAGGATATGTATGGTAAGTTATAGTAGAATCTAAAATGCAAATTATTCTTACTTTTTGGGTTGAATTTAGGGACTTGTGACTAGCTCCCAACTAGCTTAGTGGACTATATCTAATAGTCAAGTTAAACAATAATATAAAAATGAAAACTCTAATATTAGAAGATTTTAAGAACACAATCAAACTATTATTAATTCAACGAAGGTCAAATTTAACTCGTATATTGTATCTTGTGAAAGGGGATAAAATATAACATTAGCAATACAGACTAGCTTTTGCAAATTGTGTTAATATTATATTCAAAACTTTTATATATATTGTCCTCCTAATTCCTTCATGTACTAAGAAAGTGATCCTCATACTTGTCACAATTACTATAAGTAACCTTTGCCCTTCTCCCAGAATTTTCAAATTGAAATATTTAATTTATAAAAGTTTAGCATGTAAAATCTTGCCCTACCTAAGACGGGCTCCATCCTATACTCAAATTTCATGATTTGGTAATGGAACAAAAAAAAAAAAACTATAGAATTAAAAGCAATATAAATATATTTAGAACTTCATGCTATGTGATGGATAGAGAGAGAATGAGAGAGTGGGGGAGGGCAAGTACGATACTCAAATCATAAGCAGAGAGACGATAAAGCAGAAAGTAAAAGAAAAATAAGCTATATTGGAGCTTGTGTCAACTTTGATATCAATTGTCATATTTTTGCTTTTTAGTTGAGTATTAACTATTGCAAGAAACAAGTCAACCTTCTCCGTTCTTGAAGATGTTATAGCCTGTAGATAGAAATAAATAAATCAAGGATAAGCAGCAACTTGTAATAACAGAGGAAAGTATCAAATGAGTTTCTTCCAAAATACCTAGCATAACTATCCAAAGTTTTGAGAAGGTACAAATTGAACACAACAGCCTCCAACAGCTTAAAAGACACTCAAAGCTTACAACCAAGATAGTAAAATAAACAATCAAATGCACAAAGAATTATGGTGGTTTGGAAGTATGCTTACAAACTCTTAAACCCTGCAGCTCGGAACTTTTATTAATGAAGGAGGGGTAGAAGATGATGACCCAAATAAGAACCAAGAAGTAAAAGAAAAAGAACGTCAAAATTCATCTCTAATAGCACCCAACTTCCTATTTTGTATTCATGAAAAGATTTTTTTCATGTAATATTATGTAAATAAGGCAAGCATGAAAGCTATTTCCATGAAGATCATCATTATGATTCTTGTAACACCTGCACAATCTTTAACAAGGTCCATATAACTAGGCTTAATCTTACCCAAGTCATTAATCACATATACATAGTCACCCACTAAATTTTCTCATCCATTTTATTCTCTAAACTTACAACAAAATGACCATTATTTCAGTTCTTAAACTTCAAAAAAATGTTCATTGAACATGTATACTAGCATCAAGACATATAGGTTACAGAATAACATTTAGTAGCTCTAGTTACTATTAGATGGCCAAGGTATCTATCTTGGGTTCAGATGCCAAAATTAAACCAATCTTGAAATTTTAGACGTTAATGTGATATTTAAACCTAATTTCTTTTTTTTTTTTTTAATCAAGAAAAAGAATACAAAATACAAACCCTTGTCTTTCAGAATTGACAACCTGGTAACCTTTCCACAAGTGCTAAAATGCAAAAATAAATATATTAGACTTTGTAAGATAGAACCAAAAATTTTAGACTTTACATTTTCCCCATCGTTTCATCCATTTCAATACTTTGTTATAGAATCTTGAATCAAACTAATCTCACCTCTACTAATGCTTTATTCTTCCTTCTCCTTTGATTGAAAATTTGAAGTACTTGAAGCCTAACAAAATTCAAACAACATCCTAGTTGTCTTTTTTCTTAAAATAAAAAATTAATATGTAATCATTAAGATATGATGATAGTTGATAAAGCTAATAAATAAATGAATCCATAGCCAGAAAGCTATATATTTCATATGAAGTACACAAAATACAATCTTAAACTACATTGACTCAATTAGAAAATAAATATAATCAATTAGAAGCTGAAGCTTAATTTTTTACTGGTAACTGACAAATATTTTTTACCTTTCTATTTCTCTTTGATAACATTTGAAGAAAGATGATAAGGAAATAAGACAAATAACATAATCGAAGTCTACATATCTAAATAAAATTTTGGAATAAATGGCTAAGAAAGAATATTCATATGAAAGCTTCTCTCTTACTTTATATTCATTTTCAACTTTTTGAACATTTAGAAGAAGTCGACTAAAATGGAGATTACAAAATCTGGAAACCTTGATCAAAATACCTTTTTACTGTTGCAACGATTGGAAGAAAAATGAATCAGAAGAAGTAGAAAAGAGGAAGAACATGCAAGCTTATAGTGGTTTAGCAATATTTTCTTACATCCACTTTGAAGACATCACCTTTGAAGACATCACCAATTCTCATTTCAATGAAGAGTTAACAAGATGAGTTTTCTTCATCACTTTCTCGTTGTAATTTTTCATTCATGATATTTCACTCTTTTTGTCACACCCCACCCCAAGCTCTCCTCGTGAGCCCAAGGGGAGGCGTGAAGGACCATAGATACCACTCTTTTGTGATACCTGCTGCACATCTGAACCTTTTTATACTCGTAAAACTTTAGGTCAAAGATGTAAACAACAACTGTTTGATTAAGCTAATTTTATTACAACAAGTACAACGTTTATACAACTCCTAGACATAACTACAAAGTTTACATCAACAACTCTAAAACCTGGAAGTGTGACTATGGCTGTGGCAGACTTTAACTTTAGCAGCACCCTGGAACTCCTCACATTCCGCTACCTGGGAAGAAAAACATTAAAGAAAAGAATGAGCTTCAAGAAGCTCAGTGAGTGGTAAGCAACTTCTAGAGTCTATTTCAGCAGCACCCTGGAACTCCTCACATTCCATTACCTGGGAAGAAAAACATTAAAGAAAATAATGAGCTTTAAAAACCTCAGTGAGTGGTAAGCAACTTTTAGAGTCTATTTCAACTCATAATAACACAAGCATATCACAAATACGAGGTTTCATTCAAACCTCGACGTTGAATGTGTCTGTTCTCAACTCTATCTACACACACGATAGATAGTTAAACTGATAGACATATAAGCTTGTTCTCAACTCTATCTACACACACGATAAATGGTTAAACTGGTACTAGCCATAAACGCTTACTCTCTTGCATTCCCTATGTTTCCTATGTGCACATAGATCCCCGCTAATGAGCTCAGAAGCTAGGCTTACCGACCCTCTAACCATCCCATATGAGGTTCCTCTCACAAGCTCAGGAACTAAATCTCTTAGTCCCCTTACCATCCCGTGAGGTTCTGCTCCGGGCTCAGGAGCTAGGTTTATTGACCCCTCTGACCATCCCGTTCACATATTCTCATTCTCATGCTAATTACTCATTCATAACATAAGCACATACATATAGTCTAAAAGATATGCTTAAGACTTTAAGGAAATTACCACTCACCTTGGTAGGGTAGGAACCTTTCTCTCTAAAAGTTCCTTGATTTCCTCGAGCTCCTTTTTTAACCCTAATTTCGGATTAAATTTTAAGCTCGGATTACTCATGGTTCTAAGCCTTATTTCGAGATACCTCCTACAAACATGCTCTAAAATGTCTCAGGAAGCTTACCTTAAAATATTGGCTCAGAACTCTTCGTGGTTTGGTCGGAATCTTAAATCATCAAGACTGGCCCAAACTTACCCAATAGCTCGACCCTTCTGTCTTTTCTTCACTCTCCAACCTGATTCCTTAGTGCTTCTTCTCTGGCAGCCCTACCTTTAAAACTAGACTTTAAAAGCTTACAGATTACTTTGAAATCACTTAAAACACACGATTATTCTAGGAGAACTCCTCGTCCTAAGTTGATGCTACTTCTAGACCTCATTGTTCGACAGCATCTCCTTCTCTCAGAACCGTTTGGTCTTCCTTTGAATCTGCTCTCAAACAATTTTTCTTTGGAGTGTTTGCACCATGCTTTGCTACCATCTACTTCTATGCCATTCACCTACTTCTATGCCACTCACCTACTTGCATGAAGTTGAGTTGTCTTCCTCATGCATAAGTCTTCCTTTCATGAATCTCTATTTGTCAACCTCCTACTAACTCAAGCTCAACCTCCTCTCAGTTCAACAACTTATCCAGTTGAATTGATCAACCTTTCGTAACGCAAGCCTCAACATCACATGAACACTTGGCCTTGTCTAGTCCATCGTGTAGCTCTTGTACTCATCGCCTAGCTACATCAATTATTTAATCTCTCATTGTCACTTATCATCTAGCTTTCTCGTTGTCGTTCATCATCCAACCCTCTCGCTGCTGCCAGTAGTCTAGCATCTGTGCCCATCACATAACGCTTACGCCTCATCGCATAGCTCCATCATTTATGATCTCCATCTGTTAAAGATCTCACTGTTGCTCATCATTCAGCATATAGCTTATCGTAGAGCTCCATCATTTACTAATCTCTCACTGCTAAGGATCTCGTTGTCGCTCATCGCGTACTTCTCGTTGTCGCTCATCGCGTACTTCTCATTGTCGCTCATCGTGTAGCACTGGCGCCTTTTGAAATCCAGACTTCCATTTTCCTACTTAAGCAGGTAACTAAGGGAATTAATTAAGTATAAGGTAAATCCTATGTTGAAGAGAAGAAAAATTCTAAGTGTTGAATAGATTTTCCTTGAGTAGCTTTGAGTTGAGGAAATTTGGCTAAGTGTAATAGTCAAAAGAAACCATGCGTGTGGTGTTAGGAAACATTAACGCATAAGGCTAAGTTGGTAGAGGTTAAAAGGAGTTAAGCATTGAGGCCAAGGGAAACTTTGCGTTGAGCTTATGGGGTTTAGACGCATGTTGGCTGAAGCGTTGGCAAAAGGCATTGCCAGGAGTTACTCATGTGTTGAGGCTGTCTGAGCGAAAGCGAAGAGAGTGAGATAATGAGCATAAGGCACTGGGTGGACAATCATATAGATATGTATGGGTGTTGAGCGATGTGGTAGACGATCTTATAGCTATAGGTGGCGTTAAACGATGTAAAGTGATGCGCTAGACGATCGAGCTACACGATAGGCGATGGCAATATACAATTAGTGTAAGCACTAGTCGATAAGTGTATAAGCTAAACGACAGTGCTAGACGATAGCACTAAGCGATGAGCAAGCGTTAGATGATAAGCTGAGCGCTAGACGATGCACGGGTGCTGAGCGATAGCACTACATGATGATGCTACACGATGAGCGTGAGCGCTACACAATAGGCAGAGCGCTAGATGATGGGCATTGCGAGATAGATGCAGACGATGGGCGATAACGTTACACGATAAGAAGATGCATTGCACGATAAGGAGAATAAGGGCTATGCAATTGGACGCAGGCACTAGACGATTGGCAACAGCGAGAGGACTGATCGTTAAGTGACAGAGAGAGATTCATTAGATGATGGTGTTGTGCGATGAAGTGCAAGAGTTACATGATGGACCAAACGATGGAGCGATGCTGAGGCTTGCGTTACAGCAAGGCTGATGAGCTCACCTGGACAAATGGCTATACCGAGAGGTAGTTAGACTTGAGTTAGTAGAAGCTGAACGAATAAAGATTCATGGAAAAGAAGTCTTATCCATGAGAAAGACAACTCAAACAGGTGAGTGGCATGAGAGTAGGTGAATGGCAAGGAAGAAGGTGGTGGCAAAGCATGGTGCAAACACTCCAAAGTAGGAGGTTTCTTGTGTTGAGGCTTAGTAAAGACGAGAAGGATTGGTTCCTTTCGCTATATATATCACCACAAGGTGTTTCTTCAATTAATAGCTTGAAATCCTCTTCAAAGAACGTAAGGAAGAGTGTTAGAAGATAGATTGGGAGGAGACTATGCGTTGATTAGGAAGGGCATGCATTGATAGCAAGCCCATACGCTGATCATGAAGTTCCAAGAGGAGGAGATGCTGTCGGACAGTGAAGTCTGGAAGTAGCATCAATTTGGGACGTGGAGTTCTCCCAGACTACTCGTGCGTTTTGAGTGATTTTAAAACCACCTGAAAGCTTCGAGAGTGTAGTTTTCAAGGTAGGGCTGCTGGAGAAGCAACTCCAAGGAATCAGGCTGGAGAGCGAGGAAAATGCAGAAGGGTCGAGCTGTTAGGTAAGCTTGGGCAAGTCTTGATGATTTGAGGATTCCGGCCAAACTACAAAGAGTTTTAAGCTAACATTGGAAGGTAATCTTCCTAAGACATTTTAGAGCATGTTTTAATAAGGAAGTATTTCGAAATAAGGCCTAGAAATACGAGTAAACGAGCTTTAAATTGAATATGGAATTTAGGGTTCAAAAGGGAGCTGAGGTAACCAAATAACTTCTAGAAAGAAAGGTTCCTGTCTTACCAAGGTAAGTGATACTTTCCTTTAAGTATTAAAGCATGTCCTTTAGAGTATATATATGTGCTTATGTTATGAATGAGTAATTAGCATGAGAATGAGAACGTGGGAACGGGATGGTCATAGGGTCAATAGACCTAGTTTCCCAACCCGTAAGTAGAACCTCACGGGATGGTCAGAGGACCGAGAGGTCTAGTTCCTGAGCCGGTGAGAGGAACCTCGTATGGGATGGTCCGAGGGTCGGTAGTCCTAGCTTCTAAGCCCATTAGCGGGGATCTATGTGCACATAGAGGACATGGAAGACAAAGAAAACATAGCAAACACAAAAAGACTAAGCGTTTATGATTAGTATCAGTTTAACTATCTACAGTGTGTGTAGGTAGAAAATAGACTCATTCAAAGTAGTTATCAGTTTAGCTATCTACCGTGCGTGTAGATAGAGGTCGAGACTAGACTCATTCAAGGCTGAGGTTTGAGTGTTAACCTCGTATTTGTGATATGCTTGTTATTATGGGTTGAAATAGACTCTAGAAGTAGCTTAAGCACTCACTGAGCTTTGTGAAGCTCATTCTTTTCTTTCATGTTTTTCTTTACAGGTAGTGAAAGGTGAGGAGTTCCAAGGTGCTGCTAAGGTCAAGGTCAGCCACCGTCACAGTCACACTTCTGGGTTTTAGAGTTGTTGTAGTAAACTTTGTAGTTAAGCCTTTGAGTTGTATAAACATTACACTATTGTAATAAAAGGAGCTTAATAAATTAGTTGTTTAGTTCCTTGACTTAAAGTTTACTGAGAGTAAAGAGGTTCAGATGGGTAGTAGGTATCACAAAAGAGTGGTATCTGCTGTCCCTCACGCCTCTCCTCGGGCTCAGGGCAGGGTGTGACACGCCTATCGTCTAACGCATCACGCCCATTCTCTAGCGCTCACACCTATCCTAAAGCACCTATCGTCTAGTGCTTTGCCTATCATCCAGTGCTCACGCTCATCGTGTAGCACCATTGTCTAGTGCTATCGTCTAGTGCTTATACTGATCATGTAGTGCTATTGTCTAGCGCATTGTTTAGTACCGCCTGTAGCTACATGATCGTCTACCTAGCGCCTTCACTCATTATCTAGCTCTTTTGCTCTCGCTCATGCAGCCTCAACGCATGAGAAACCTTTGGGCAATGCCTCTTGCCAATGCTTCGGCCAACATGCGTCCCTCGTCATGCCAACGATTAGGAAAACTTCATAAAATCAACGTATGGTTGTCCTTGGCTTTAAGGCTTAATTCCTTATAACCTCTACAAACTTAGTCTCATCTCATGCGTTAATATTTCCTAACACCAAACACATGGCTTCTCTTTGACTTCACACTTTAGCCAAATTTTCACTAGTTAAGGCTCAACTCAAAGCTACTTAAAGAAAATCTATTCCAACACTTAGAAATTTTCCTTCTCTTCAACCTAGGATTTAACTTATACTTAGTTAATTTCCTTAATTACATGCTTATGTATGGAAATTGAAATCCGGGCTTCACACTTTTTATCTTCAGGATTTAGATTTGAAGAAGAAAATCGGAGAGAATTAATTTTTTTTTTAATTCGTTTTCTGTTATAACAGCTCATAACAGATTCGTTTCAATAGATTATTCTCAATAATTGTGTCACACCCCGCCTCGAGCCTACCTCATGAGCCCGAGGGGAGGCGTGAAAGACTGCAGATACCATCCTTTTATGATACCTACAACCCATCTGAAACTTTTTACTCTCATAAAACTTTAAGCCAAGGATATAAACAAAAAATGTTTGATTAAGCTCATTTTACTACCAATGGTACAACATTTATATAACTCTCAGGCTTAACTACAAAGTTTACAACAATTACTCTAAAACTAGAAGTGTGACTATGGTTATGGCATACCTCGACCTTAGCAACACCCTGGAACTCCTCACCTTTCACTACCTGGTTAGAAAAACATGAAGAAAAGAATGAGCTTCAAGAAGCTCAGTGAGTGGTATGCATAAATAATACAAGCATATCATAACTACGAGGTTAACATTCAAACCTCAGCCTTGAATGAGTCAGTACTCAACTTTATCTACACGCACGGTAGATAGTTAATCTGTTACTACTCAGAATGAGTCGGTTCTCAACCTCTACCTACACACACAGTAGATAGTTAAACTGTTACTAGTCATAAACGTTTACTCTCTTGTGTTCCCTATGTATCCTATGTGCATATAGATCCCCACTTATGGGCTCAGAAGCTAGGCCTGCCGGCCATCTGACCATCCCATACGAGGTTCCTCTCACAGGCTCAGGAGCTAGACCTCTCGGTCCCCTGACCATCCTGTGAGGTTCTACTCCGGGCTCAGGAACTAGGTCTATTGACCCCCTGACCATCTCGTTCACATATTCTCATTCTCATGCAAATTACTCATTCACAACATAAGCATATACACATACTCTAAAAGATATGCTTAAGACTTAAAGGAAATACCACTCACCTTTGTAGGGTAGGAACCTTTCTCTCTAGAAGTTCATTGGTTTCCTCAGGCTCCCTTTTGAACTGTAAATTCCAGATACAACTTCAAGCTTAGATTACTCATAGTTTCGGATCTTATTTTGAGATACTGCCTTCTACAAACGTTCTAAAATGTGTGAGGAAGTGTACCTTAAAATCTAAGCTTATATCTCCTCGTGGTTTGGCCAAAATCTTGAAATAATCAAGACTGGCCCAAGCTTACCTAAGAGTTTGATCCTCTGTCTTTTCCTAACTCTCTAGCCTGATTCCTTAGACCTTCTTTGCTAGTAGCCATACCTTGAAAACTAGACTGCCAGAGCTTTTAGTTGGATTTAGAAACACTCAAAACGCACAAGTATTCTGGGAGAACGTCTCATTCTAATTTGATGGTACTTCTAGATCTCAATGTCCGACAACATCATCTCCTCTTGAAACCACATGGCCTTCTTCCGAATCTACCCTCTAACATTCTTCCTAATGTTTTTAAAGTGGATTTCGGGTAATGAACTGAAGAGACACCTTGTGGTGGTATTT
Organism: Benincasa hispida; assembly: GCF_027475165.1. NCBI lineage: Eukaryota > Viridiplantae > Streptophyta > Magnoliopsida > Cucurbitales > Cucurbitaceae > Benincasa > Benincasa hispida. The sequence goes on from NC_143489.1 coordinate 8,460,672, forward strand.
ATAGGCCAAAGGAATTGATCCTTCTCATCTTACAAAGCTTCCAACGTATGACACCTCCTTCTTTAGCAACTTTTGGAGTGTTTGCGCCATGCTTTTCCACCACCTACTTCCTTGCCATTCACCTACTTCCACGCCATTCACCTACTTGCATGAATTTTTAGTGTCTCCCTCATGCATAAGACTTCCTTGCATGAAACTCTATTTTTCCACCTCCTACTAACTCAAGATCAACCTCCTCTCGGTATAGCCACTTGTTCGGGTGAATCTATCAACCTTGTGTACTGCAAGCCTCAGTAGCGCATAAACATTTGGCCCACTATTTAGTTCATCGTGTAGCTCTTGCATCCATCGCATAGCTCCATCGTTTAGTGATCTCTCGTTGTCGCTCATCATCTAGCCCTTTCGCTGTAGCTCATCATCTAGCACCTACACCCATCGCTGCATACGCCCCATCGCATAACTCCATCGTTTAGTGATCTCTCACTGTCGCTTATCACCTAACGATCTCGCTGTCGCTCATCGCTCAGCGCATAGCCGATCGCATAGCGCCTGTGCCTATCGCATAACTCCATCTTTTAGTGATCTCACTATCGCTTATCACCTAACGATCTCGCTGTCGCTCATCACGTATCTCTCACTGTTAACGATCTCGTTGTCGCTCATCGTGTAGCGTTGACGTCTATTGTCTAATGCATCACGCCCATTGTCTAACGCGTTCGTTTATCGTGTAGCACCTATCGTCCAGCGCTTCGCCTATCGTCTAGCACAACGCACATCGTCTAGCGCTTTGCCTATCGTCTAGCATTCACACTTATCGTGTAGCGCCAAAGCTCATCGTTTACCGCTATCGTCTAGTGCTATCATCTAGCGCTTATGCTAATCGTGTAGCGCCATCGTCTACCGCATGTAGTGCTATCGTCTTACGCATCGTTTAGCACCGTATGTAGCTACACGATCGTCTGCATGCAACACTCCATCGCCTAGTGCCTTGCACTCATTGCCTATCCCTCTTACTCTAGCTCACGCAGTTCTTTATCATCCCAATGTATGAGCAATCTTTGGATAACGCCTCTTGCCAACGCTTCGGCCAACATGCGTCCATACCTCACAAGCTTAATGCATAGTTGTCCTTGGCTTCAATGCTTAATCTCTTATAACCTCTATAAACTTAGTTTCATTAAAATCTCACGCGTTAATGTTTCCTAACACCAAACACATGGTTTTCTTTTTTACTTCATACTTAGACAAATTTTACTAGTTAAGGCTCAACTCAAAACTACTCAACAAACTTATTCAAACACTTAGAAATTTTCCTTCTCTTCAACATAAGACTTAAATTATACTTAGTTAATTCCCTTAATTACCTGCTTAAGTATGGTTACCTGCTTAAGTAGGGAAATTGAAATCTGAGTTTCAGAAATTGCTTCTGAGTAAAAGGTTAAAATTTGTAATCTTTTATTATTAATAACATTATGAAAAATAAAATCAGAGAAAGGTAAGAATGTTCAAAAAATTTACCAAGATAGGTAACAATGGAGAAGAACTTACTCAAATGAAATGTGGAAACTTGGATTATTACTAAAACAAAGATTTGGGCAATTGAACTATAGTGTAATCTAAAAGAAACATTAATTCATCGAAATCATATAATCATAAAAAGAAATACATTTAGGTTTCGTCGATGGTTGGCTGCCATCAATGGGTCTGTTACTAAAAAATATTAGTGTAGATCTAGTGGGTTTTGGGTGAAAAGATTATAGTCTTGACGGTGGGTTGAGGGAAGATTTGGACATTTTTAAATCAAAATGAAAGCAAAAAAGGACCAGATCTAGGGGATTGCTATCGATAATGGGTTGCTGCTCGAAATGAAAGCGAAGAAAAACAAATGAAAGCAGACCTGGGCATGGCTAAGTCGACGTCTATGTGATGGGTTGGCTGCATCTATTTGATGAATGTAACAATTGTACATTTTCGTGTACGGGATAGGCAATTGTGCAGCACTTACTCTAATCCGGTGAGCAGGTCAGCGATATAAAAATCAAAAGTTGCAGACAAGAATGGTATATGATGTAGCCTCCACTCAATCTTTTAGAGAAAATGGTTTTATAAAACGTGAGAGAGGAAAAGTATTGAAAACATAATTAAAGAATGCATTGAAGACTGATAGCTGCAAGAAAGCTAAGATTGAAAAGAGTACATCAATATATAGGTCGGGGAATAGACTAGCGGGTCTCCCCTATAATGTATTATGAAAAATTTCTAAAATGACTAGATAGCATATCAAAAGTGGCGAGTGACCACTCACAAGAAAAACAACTTGGAATCAAAACAACTTACTAAACTAATTACGAGATTCAAAGATAGGATGGTTGAGGATAGTTTGGACATGCGGCCATGGGCTAACATTATCCTAGACGAGCATGCTTTAGACAATTAGTTGGCCTTAGAGAAAATAAAATTAAAATATAGAGCAAAATAAACCCCATCAGATAAAATATTGAAAAGAAAAGCAAAGAAAGGAAGAATAGAGAAGTAGAGATAGCAAGAAAAGGAATGGAAGAAAATAGGGAAAAGAGAGTGTACCTTGTGAAAGTGAAGTATCAGAGAAGAAGATGAAAAAGGAACCCAGATAACTTGTAGAAATACAAGTTATTTTTGTTCATAAGTTGGAACAACTAAGGTTTTTAATGATAAACTCTCATTTTTATAAGAAACGCATGGAATTACTCAAACATTAGCAAACTCATGCAAAAGAAGTTTTATTACTAAATACTGCGGCACTAACGCATTGTATTGCAGGATTTCAACAAAAAGCTAATGCATAATCAAGAAGTGTCGCAGGCAAAGTTCTAACGCATAGGCCATACGTCGAAGGGAATTCAACGCAGAGAAGATTCATTGATCCAGGCTGATTGTGTCACATCACCACTTGCAAGTATGGGCACCTGCAGTAGGCGGCGTCTGAAAAGCTTCTAAGTGTCAGGCGGCTGACCAGGGCATGGACTTTAATGCTATCCATCACCAAGCTGGAGATGACCAACGCCTATAAATAGATGAAGTCCCTCCAGTGTTTGAAGTACAGAAATTTTCAAGAATCTCACTCTCTGTATTAGCGTAGTCATAGTTTAGTTCTTTAGAAGCTGTGAGGTGGTGCCAAGACGATCAGAATGGGTTGAGAACCACCATCACCGTCGATCAAGGAGCGGAGGAAGCCAAGCTTGAGAAAGACACTTCATCCAACTCTTATACAAGTGATTGTACACAACTAAGATTGAACCAAAGAGATACAAGAGACTATTCTCTGCGGCTTGACTCAGTTCCTTTCATCTCGTTTATCCTTTTCATTTCATTTGATTAAATATGGCTTTTGTAAAGACAATTTGCTTCTTTATAAAATTCATATATTTGATCCATCACACTTTGCCATTGTTTGTTTTTTTGTTTATATTGAATGCATTTATACTTTATGAAAAACTTCATTTCAAACGCTTAAGCCGATTTGATCAATTGGTAAAAGCATCCTTAGCTTAGATTATTCGAAAGAATAGATAAGTCAGCATTAAGTAGGATGCCTAGTACATCTAGAGATAGACTTACTAGTGTTTATTGCATTCTGTGTTAGACGATCCTAGAGATAGATTTTATATGTTATTCGCACTGAGAAATGGTGAATAAAGTCTAACATATAAATAAAGATAAGCAGATCATTCTATCTCATCCACATCATACTTTGGTTTGTGTACATTCATCTTAGATCGACGCATACCACTTACATTAAAATTCATTTTCGTATGATCCATCACTCACTACTCAACTTCTTTGTATCTTCTGGCACAAGCATAGCACTTTAGTGTAAATAACACTTTCTCTCATACATTTAGGAAACCCCTACAATAGCTACAACACAAGGTCTGCGTTAGTTTAACCGAATCCCTGAGTTCGACCCTGGACTTACCAGGAACCTAAATTAGATTTATACTTGGGTCTGATTTAGGAAAACTTGAACGTCAATAGAAAGAGTGTCGTGCGTTCTGTTGCACATCTCTAACGCACCAACGCGTTACAAATACATAAACGCATCAAAGCATCAATGTATCAATTATACTTAGAACTTATTTTTCCAATTTATTTTATACAATACACTCTTAGCTCGAATCATGATAGCAACAAAAAAATTTTTGGCGCCGTTGCTGGGGATTCAGAAACAAAACTAACCAGAAATTTCGTTTGTATCTTTTGTAGGAACACTTCAGTCGAGGGAGTATTACAAGCTGAGCCTAAGCTTGGGAACGTTTATAAGCAGGGAGAGCACTCCTGAATTCAGATACGACCCTGAGATTGAAAGGACCTTCCGACATAGAAACCGATCTAATCGTCGTAGAAGGTTGAGGCAACAACTTCTCAGACAACAAAACAGGCAATGAGCAATGGCGGACGAACGGGAAAATCAGAACTTAGCTCAGCAACTAGCTCATGTTGTACAAAATCCGATCCTAATGGCGAATAGTAGCACGCGTCCCATGAGGGAGTATGTGTCCCCTGTACTGTATGATTTCTCTCCAGGAATCATATACCCAACGCTGGATGGGACGAGGTTCGAGATGAAATCTGTAATTCTTCAAATGCTCCAGACTGTTGGACAATTTGGGGGTGGTCGTGGTGAAGATCCTCATGCCCACATGAAGTGTTTCCTGGAAACGTGTAACTTATTTGTGATTCCTGGAATCACCCCAGAGACGATCAGGCTATCTTTGTTCCCCTATTCTTTGTGACGCAAAACAATGGGTAAGCTCACTAGAGCCTAGTGAAATCACCATCTGGGGGAAGTTGGGGGAGAAATTTATGCAAAAATACTTCCCACCTATCACCAACGCGAGGAGCCATCGAGAGATTATGAACTTTGAACAAGAAGAAGCTGAGACCTTAAGCGCCGCATGGGAGCGTTTTAAGGGATTGGTAAAAAATTGCCCGAATCATGGACTACCACTAACTATCCAAATGGAGACTTTTTATGGTGGATTGAATAGTGCATCGCAGATGGCAACCAATGCAGCAGCAGCTGGTGGAATTATGGATAAATCTTACATTGAGGCTAAGGAGATATTAGACCGCATTGTTAAGCAAAACATGGAATGGGTGGACGATACGTATGACGGAAGAGCTGACAGGAAGAAGAGATCTCAGAATGTTAATTCTATCGATTCTAACGCAATAGCCACACTTTCTGCACAATTGGCTACGATGACCAGCCTTTTGCAGAACATAACGCTAGGAAACGCATCAAATCAGCAGAAGGTGAATCAGGTAGAAGCGATCGGGAAGCCCATGTTTAGCTGTGTGAGATGTGGAGATCCCCACTCCTATGCTGATTGCCTGCAAAACCCACAGTCAGTATGCTTCATTAAAAACAACCCATTTTCCAATACATATAATCCTTAATGGAGAAACCATCCAAATTTTTCTTGGACAAGAGGAAATCATCAGGTGCACCACCCAGGGGCGAACCAGCAGCAAAGGCAGGGATTGCCACCTGCATTCCAACCAACGCATCAGCCACACCAACAGTCCTTTAATAGAGGATGACAGGTGTCGAGCTCAAGATCTCCACTTAAGAACTATTAAAGGAGTACATAGCTCAAAATGACGCGTTTCTGAAAAGCCAAGCGTCGTCTATCAGAAACCTGGAAATACAGGTAGGGCAGATAGCGAGCGAGTTGAAAAATAGGCAGCCTAGAGTTCTACCTAGCAATACTAAAACGCCTGGGAACAGAATGGAAAGGAGCAATGTCACGTAGTGACATTGCGAAGTGGAAGAGCTCTTTAAGAAAGAAGAACGAATCCAAGAAACAGCAGGCCTTTAAAAGAACACAACACATGTTCAATGGGAATAGAAGATCAAGAAGAAAGAATGCCTGAGACCACAACCCATTCAGAACCCAGTACGTCTAACACGAGAAAACCTGTGGTGCCGCTGAATGCACCATTGCCTAGATCTGATGAAGAAGAATGATGAACAACAATTCAAGCGCTTTCTTGAACTCCTAAGGCAGTTATACATCAATATTCTACTTGTAGAAGCCCTGGAGCAGATGCAAACATATGTCAAATTTTTTAAGGATATTTTGACAAAGAAAAGAAGAGTCAGCGAAACGGAAGTAATCACGCCAACGCAGGAGTGCAACGTGTTAGTAAGCGATAGTCTACCCAAGAAACAGAAGGACCCTGAGAGCTTCACAGTTTCTTGCTCGATAGAAGGGTTAGATGTGGGACATGCATTGTGCGATTTGAGAGCCCACATTAATCTCATGCCAACCCACTTCTGTTAATCTTCAGCTCGCTGATAGAACAATCAAGTACCCTGAAGGAAATATTAAAGACGTTCTGGTAAAGGTTGATAACTTCATATTCCCAACAGACTTTATTACCTTGGACTATGAAGCGGATATGGAGGTACCAATTATCCTTGGATGCCCTTTTCAACCTACTGGGAAAGTTTTAATCGACGTGCATAAAGGAGAATTAACTATGCGTGTAGACAATCAAGAGGTGAAGTTTAACGTATTAAACACATTAAATTTCCCAGATAATGAAGATTGTCAACTGAACAGTATAGAGTTTCCTAAAGAAGAGACTCATGTATGCGAGGTCCTCGCGTTGGAGGAGAACCTGAAAGAACCAGAGCCGCAAAGTCTGAGTGAGCGGCGGATAAAACCAATGCATCCATCACTTAAGGAACCACCAGAACTTGAGTTGAAACCATTACCTAATCACCTGAAATATGCCTTCCTTGGAAAAAACAAAACTTTACCTGTGATCCTTTTCGCGAATCTTACTGATCCTAACGAGCACTCTCTTTTTCAAATGCTGAAAAAGCACATGTGTGCAATAGGTTGGACGATAGAGAATATCCGTGGTATTAGCCCATCTTATTGCATGCATAAGATCAGGTTGGAAGAAGGGAAGTCAGAATCGATTGAGCCTCAAAGAAGGTTGAACCCCATAATGAAAGTGGTTAAGAAAGAAAACCTAAAATGGTTGGACGCGGGAGTCATCTATCCTATATCCGACAGTAGCTGGGTAAGTTCAGTCCAATGCGTTCCCAAGAAAGAGGGAACGACTGTGATAGTCAATAGCAATAGTGAGCTCATACCTTTGAGGACTGTCATTGGCTGGCGCATCTATATGGATTACAGGAAGCTTAACGCAGCAACCAAGAAAGACTACTTCCCCTTTCCTTTCATTGACCAAGTTCTTGACAGACTTGCTAGCAAAGAATTTTATTGTTTTCTTAATGGATATTCTTGTTATAACCAGATTTTGATTGACCCAGAAACCTATCCCTTTGGAATATTTGCATCCAGACGCATGCCCTTTGTGCTGTGCAACGCACTTGGAACATTCCAAAGGTGTATGATGGTTATCTTCTCTGACTTCTTAGAAAACACCATTGAAGTCTTCATGGACGATTTCTCAGTCTTTGGAGACTCAATCCAATCATGCCTAGATAATTTGGAGGTCGTCCTTTCTCGATGCGAGGAAACAAACCTTGTGCTAAATTGGGAAAAATGTCACTTCATGGTGACTGAAGGAATTGTCTTAGGCTACAAACTATCTAAAGTTGGGTTGGAAGTAGATGAAGCCAAGATAGATGTCATAGCAAAACTTCCACCACCATCAAATGTTAAAGCTCTACGAAGTTTTCTAGGGCATGTTGACTTCTATCGAAGGATCGTTAGAGGATTTTCTCAAATTACGCGACCTCTGAGTGCATTACTAGAGGCGAACTGGCCCTACAATTTCAATGAAGACTAATGTGACGTGTTTGAAACATTGAAATATGCGTTGACTACAGCCCCGATACTAGTAACACTGGATTGGACGCAACATTTTAGTCTCATGTGCGATGCGAGTGATGTTACAGTAGGAACAATGTTAGGGCAGAAGAAGGGAAATTTGATACATCCCATCTCTTACGCATCCAAAACATTGATGACTCTCAGGAACACTACACAACCACTGAAAAAGAAATGTTGGCTGTAGTGTTTGGCATCGAGAAGTTTAGATCTTACTTAGTTGGTGCATCAACCACCATCTATACCGATCACTCAGCCATAAAGTTCCTGATGAGTAAAAAGGACACGAAGCCAAGATTAATAAGATGGGTGCTACTGTTACAGGAATTTGATATTGATATTCAAGACAGAAAGGGAACTGAGAACCAGGTGGCTGATCACCTATCTAGGTTAGAAAATCAAGAAATGAAAGATCAAGAAAGTGAAATCAAGGACACATTTCCTGATGAAAGCTTGTTCAGAGTTGAAGGTAGGGAACCTTGGTACGTGAACATAGTCAATTATTTAACTACCAAGAAATTCCCTAAGAACTTCAATTCTCAGCAAAAGAAATGGTTAGTACATGACATCAAATTTTATTTTTGGGATGAACTATTTCTGTATAAACAAGGCTCTAACTCCATAATGCGTCGATGCATTCTGGAGGAGGAGACAAAACGCATATTGGCTGAATGTCATGACTCTCTTTACAGAGGGCATTTCGGTGGGCAAAGAACTGCTGCGAAGATCCTTCAAAGCGGGTACTTCTTGCTCACCCTCTTCAAAGATGCGAGGGAGTTTGTTCGTAAATGTGACCCCTGTCAATGCATCGAGAATATTTCTTCAAGGGACGTAATGCCCTTGAACAATATTCTCGAAGTTGAGCTATTTGATGTTTGGGGTATTGATTTTATGGGACCTTTTCCCCTGTCCTGTGGCCAACAATACATCCTGCTTGCAGTAGACTATGTATCAAAGTGGGTAGAAGCAGTAGCTTGTGCCAGAAATGATGCATCCACTATTTCTAAGTTTCTTACCAGGAATATCTTCACATGCTTTGAAACGCCAAGAGCCCTGATAAGTTACGAAGGTACGCATTTTATTAATCGCATCATTTCTAAATTACTTGCCAAACATAATGTTAGGCACAAGATCGCTAACGCCTACCACCCATAAACGAACGGTCAAGCTGAAGTATCCAATCGAGAAATAAAATCTATTCTGGAGAAAGTTGTCAATGCATCGTGGAAGGACTGGGCACAGAGGCTGGATGAAGCGCTCTGGGCCTATAGGACTGCCTACAAAACCCCCATTGGTATGTCTCCATACTCTCTAGTATTTGGAAAATCTTATCACTTACCTTTAGAGTTGGAGCACAAGGGTTTTTAGGCAGTTAAGAAGCTAAATTTGAACATGGACGTTGCGGGCGCTCAACGCAAACTTCAGCTCAATGAGCTTGAGGAGTGGCGATTGAACGCATACGAGAACAACAAGCTTTACAAAGAGAAGAAAAAACATTGGGACGACCAACGCATTAGTAAGAAAGAGCTTATTGTTGGCCAAAAAGTTCCATTGTTCAATTCACGTTTGCATTTGTTCCTAGGGAAGTTAAAATCCAGGTGGTCTAGACCCTTCATCATTAAAACAGTCTTTCCATATGGAGCAGTGGAATTAACACGGGAGGATGGCACCAACGCATTCAAAGTAAATGGCCAAAGAGTGAAGCCATACTTTGAAGATGGCCTAGAACGTCAAAAGTCACCCCTCGCACTACACGCACTAAACAATAGACACAAAAACTAAATGATCACGTAGACGACAACGAAACTGCGAAGCCTGATCAACTAGGCGATCGCTTAACGTGACGACACAGGTAAATAATTTACCTTGAGTTACTAAGGGATCGTTTAGTCAGTTACTAAGCGATGAAGCTTGCTGACCTAAATGATCTTCTAGTGCACGCGCGCATTAAATGATACGTGAGCATCCCATCGTTTACACGACCCGATACTCAACGATCACTTACCCATCGTCTACACGATGCGATCAACCCTTGATCGTCTCCTTCCTTGAGGATCTCCAATGCTTGATCTAATCTTCTTCACAAAAAACTTAAGACTCAAACAAACTTTGAATTACAGACTCGACAACGATTATTAATTCCCAAAAATGCAGGGGCCTTGACAAACAACCGAAAAAGTAATAGAATTAAATCAAACCGAGGCTAAAATCCATGAAAACATTCAGTAATCCGCACATCCACAACAATTTAATGATTAAACAAAGCATACATGCACCCACCAAGAATGTATATCTAATTCGTTGCAACAATGAAATTGGAATATCAGAACCTGGCTCTAATACTAATTGAAGGAACTTTTAGCGAAGAGTATCCATGAGCGCATTCGGATCTTTCCGATTTCATCGTGACCAAAATACAACACATACATTCTAACATAAAGTTATGCAAACACACTAATTAAAGACATGCTTTGAACAATAAAATAAAAGGGAAAGAGTTCTCATACCAGTTGAAGACCCTCTTCAAGCTTTGAACTCAGACGTAGCGGAGGAACCTTTACGCGCGCACTATCGCCCAACAAACAAGTCGGCTGCAGCAGCACGATCGTCTACACGAACGGCAACAACACAAACAGTTCCGAACAAGTGAACAACAGTGGGGACGACACCACCAAATGGAGCCCTTGGTATTCTCGGAGTGAGAATCCAAAGTGTGGTCTTTGGTAAATTCAGTAGAGGTTGGAGAAAGAATAAATCGTGTAGATGATAAGTAAGTGGGAAAGAAAATGAGCTATCGTGTAGCTAAGTGCTTATCGTTTAGAAGAAGCTACACGATCGTGTAGGTTTTATTAAGCGATCCTTTAGTAAATAGTGGACGATCGTTTAGAAAATGTGGCACACTATGCGATCGTTTAGGAAAGCTAAGCAATCGTTTAGGGACAAGCGTGCGATCATTTAGGTGCTGGTGTGCGATGTTTAGGCGATGAGCGACTATCGTATAGGCTCTCAAACCATACGATCATAACGTTTTCACACTGATTGCTAATTTATTCGAACCTTCTGCAAAATGAAATAAATTTTCATTTTATTCATCGGTTACCATAAACGAATGCGGTTGCTCCCACTAACGCACAACTGAGAGAAGTTTTAGGCCAATTATCATATAATTAACCAATTTAATAATTAATGAATATAATCATATTATATTCTTACTCTATAGTTTGATATCACATATCTACTATAGTAATTTCTTCTGTACATGATATAAATCATATTTATATCTAAATTCCTCCAAAATAATGTATCTCATACATTTAGTCAATTATATCATATATAATCCACCAGTTCAATCATATCATATATAATCGAACTCCCTCTTGTCAATTTGAACATTTCAAACTGACTCAAATATTGATTCTCGACTTTATCCAAGCTACCTAGGGGACCTAATGGACCTGTGGGTCGAAGCTCTAACGGTTGGTGAATAGCTTACTAAACTCTTTAGCCACAAGATCCACCATCCGTTAACTGTCAGATATTCCACTAAAGACCAATAGCTAAACTCTTCTTACCATAGATATATTTCTGTTTCCATCGGATATAGCCAATCATGAGTACGATAACTTTTCACAGATGCTTGTAAGTACAGCTAAGCCAATTTACCATTTAGCCCTTGTAGTTACATCTTACTCCTTAAGTACCACTAATTCCTCTAATGAACAATACAACATAGTCTAACTATATGAGAACATCTCTCGGGCCAAGAGAAGGTATGTGGCGTTATATCGTTCAAGCCCTGAAATCAGTCCTTAAGGGAGCTATCTATCTACTTACCCCTACTTCATGGAAGGAGTGAATTTCATCTTGTGTAGCTGAGTTCCCAGCTCCCAACTAATCCCCAAAATTGTAGGTTTGAATCGGCGACCTGGTCAATCTACCCATACAAATCAAAGGACCGCCCTCAATGGTAGAAGTTCCCAACTCACTCAGGATTGAGGTCATGTTATCTATGGTCATCTTAGTGAGTGAAGTCTCTGTCATAAATGGTGTCATATAACGAGACGTTAACACTTTGTGGTCAGGTCTTATACAAACTCTTTGTAGGACGCCCCCACTCGCATGTGCCCTACACGAATGATCAGGATTAAATCATCTATGACAAGTCACAACACTTATGACCATTCCACAAAGCGGGCCACATCCGTAGCGTTACCAGGATAAGGTTTCCCTCCTATATCCATATACTACAGACCATTTTGGTTATCACTCAAGACATGATCCACTTGTATGTCACCACAAACATGCTTAAGTTACATACAGATAACCAGGGATTTTATGTTTATTGGTTTGTGGTAAAGCAAATAAAACATACAACTGAGCAAAAAACAAGATGTGAAGTAAATATCATATATTATACAACACAAGCGTTCGTACAAACTGTTTACAAACTATAGGACACGAGACTTTAGGGCATCAACCCCAACATATAAGTTATGGTCCTACTATGACTGAGTTCTCTCTTCCAAAGAGAGGTTGTGGCCACTATGTTCAAGACCTGGAATCAACCCTTAAGGGAGCAATCTATCTACTTACCCCTGCTTTGAGGAAGGAGTGAATTTCGTCTTGTGTAACTGAGTTGCCAGCTCCAAATCAAACAAATCCCCAAAAAGGTAGGCTTGCTGAGTTGGCAATCTGGCCACTTTTACCCATACTAATGAAAGGACCGCCCTCAAAGGCAGTAATTCCCAAAACACTCTGGATTAAGGTCATGTCACCTACAATCGTTTAGGTGAGACGTAAGTCTCAGGTATCAATAACGTCATATAAAGAGACAAATCATCTCATGGTCCGATCTTATACAAACTCTTTGTATAGGACATCCCCGCTCGCATGCCTCCACATGAATGGTCAGAATCAACCATCTGTAGTAGTTTAGAAAACTTGTAAACCTCTACAAAGCGGGTCATATTCATAGTGTCACCTGGATAAGTTATCCCTCCTTTAATCTTTATACTATAGACCTTTTTAGGTTATCACTTAAGATATGATCCACTTGTATATCTCATATACATGCTTATGTTTTTATACAATAACCATGGAGCTTTGTTTATTGGATATGAGTAAATGCAAAATAAAATAACTTTTATTTTATTCATAACAATGTGTACAGTGTTTACAAACTACGAGACTCCAGGAGAATTAGGACACCAATTCCAACAGTTACCTACTTTTCACCAATGGTTTAAAAAATCAAGCCAAATTGAGAACTAAAAAATGTAGCTTTCAAAAAGTTGTTCTTGTTTTTTAAATTTGTCTAAGAATTCAATCAATGTAATTAAGAAAGATGCAAATCATGGTAAGAAATGTGGATGATATAGGCTTAATTTTTAATAAAACAAAATGGTTAGCAAACAGAACCTTAGTTTTTGAGAAATTTAAATAATGGAAAACATGAAGGGATGAAAAATGTAAGGCACAGCAGAAGCCAAAACAAGAACCCAAACGTATTTAAAATTGACATTTAAAACAAAACAATTTTGATTTGTAATAAAATAGAAAAATAGATTAAGCATACAATTCAAAAACATAATTATACAGAGGAAAAAACCTTATCTTGCAAACCTTTTTACAGTTAATTTCTCTATTGGGTATTGAAATTGGGCACCACCACTTGGAGTCCTCTCTATTCTCTTAGGGAAATTGAGAAGGTGACAATTCTAGGATTCTCTTTTTTTTTTTTTTTTTTTTTTTTTTGGAATTGGGAGGAAGAGGGAAGACAAACAATGCAGAGAATTTTGATTATCGATCAATTGATCTTCTCTGTGTTTTTTTCTTTTGTTTTGATAGAGGGAGAATGGGAGAAAGGTTGTAAGTGAATCCCACGTCTCTACTAACATCCCTACGAGGGGAGTTACATTTTATTTTATTAATATTAAATAAAATTATTCATTTAATTTAATTAAATAAATAAAAACAATAACCATTTAAATCATATTTAAATGGTTTCCTCTCACATAACCTATAGTTTTAATGTCAACTAATGTGCATTACTTTGAACATATAGTTTTCATTTAATCAATTTAATTAAATTCAAAATCAATTAAATAAAATAATTAATTAATTCTCCAATTAATTAATCATCCAATTAAATATTACATTAATTTAAACTGCACATTTGAATCATATTCAAATATATTTCTCATTTAACCTGTAGTTTTATGTGCATCCAATGCACATTATTTTTAACCTATAGTTTTCAATATGAATCTTATTCGTATTAAATTAATATTTGAACTCTTTTCAAGTATTTTGTTCTCTCATTTATTAATTTTGAATCATATCCAAAATTGATAATAAAGTCTAAAATTAAAATTTATATTAAAATGTATCAACATACATTTAAAAAACTTTCCAATTCTGAATTTGAACATTTCAAATTCAATTTAATGACAAATTACCTCAATACCCTTTACAAGCTAGGAATGGGACTTAATGGACCTAAAGATTAGAAGCTCCAACGATGTGAGATTAATTGGCTAAACTCATTAACCAAATTAATCAATATTTGTTAATTGTGGGTACACTCCATTAAAGACCCACAGATGCACTCTTCTCACTACAGATATGTTTCTATGTCCACGGAATACAGACCAATAATAGCAAGTTAGTCCTTCACGAGTGTTCGTAACACTAGTTGGGTCAAACTACCGTTTTACCCCTAGGATACCTCTACATTCTTAAGTACCAGTGCTCCTCTAATGAACATCCTGTTTATGGTCCAACCATTAAACAAAAACCTCTCTCGGGCAGTGAGAGGGTAAGGCTCTTTGTTCAAGTCTCGGGACACCACTTAAGGGAACACTCATCTACTTACCCTAAAGACAGGAAGGAGTGAAATCCATCTTATATGATTATGTTCACAGCTACCCACTCGGCCCCAAAATGGTAGGCATATTGAGTCGGCTAATTGGCCACGATCACCCTTACAAATCAAAGGACATTCCCATATTAACAGGAGTTCATAATATACTCAGGAGTAATACTAAGTTGCCTAGGTTATTCTATTGAAATAGAAACCTAACTAGTCAACGGGGTTACATCTAGTGATTACTATTTCACAGTCCAATATTGTGCAAATTCATTGCCCATGATACCCCCACTCATGTGTCTCCTACATGAATGCATTGGATTACTGCGTTTGTAACAAATACAAAGTGGGTCGTATCCATAGTCTTATCAAGATAAGGTACTCAACCTTAATCCTATACTATAGACCCTTTAGGCTGTATCTTGAACATTGATCCCTATATGTCTCTATATACAGTTCAAGACTCATAAAGCAGCCGGATGTTAGTTTATTAGACTTTAGGTTTAATAACAAAAAATTAAATAAAATATCATTAATACTTATTGAGAAAAATATTAATAACTATTTATTATTAACGGTCATTTAATTACATTCACTATCTACGAGTTTTAGGACATAAAACCCAACAAAACAATGGTTGAAAAAAAGTCAAGTTGTCAAATTAAATGCCTTAAATATCTAATATACTTGAGTTTTGTACAAAAGAATTGAATAATTTTTGCAAACAATATGGAATTCTCAGATATAGAACAGTGAGGTATACACCCTAACAAAATAAGGTGACAAAAAGGCTGAACAGAACTATACTTGAAAGAGGAAGAAATCTCCTATCAGATGTCATCCTACCAGAGAAATTTTAGGCCTAGGCTGCCTTCTATACAGTCTACACACTCAATAAATGCCTCCATGCATCTCTTGACTTACTTACTTCTGAAGAAAAATGGACCAAACACCCTTCTAACCATGCAACCTAAGGGTCCTTGGGTCCATTGGTTATGTTCATCAGAATGAAGGTAAACTGAATGTCTGAGCCATCAAATGCATGTTTGTAGGTTTCACTGAAGGTGTAAAAGGCTTCATACTATGGAATTCTACTGAAAGAAAGTGTGTAACCAAAATATTTTTTATTTTCAGGGAAAATGAAATGTTTATGTAGAAGAGCAATGTCCCTAAATAATTAACTCAAGAGTTGATTGACAAAATTGAGGTGGAGCATTCATTTAATCCTAATTCAACTCCCTCAAGCTTAAATTCTGAAAATACTAGTGGTATAATGTCTCAACATGATGAAGAATAAGAAGGGATAGCCAATGAAATTGAGCAAGAGGGTCCAGACCTTAGAAACTACTCTTTGACTATAGATAGGCAAAGGGAATTATAGTACCACCTACAAGGTATGAAGCTGATTACATTGACCTAGCATTGAATGCTTCAGAAAAAGTGGGTGACTCAGAACCATCCACATTTGAAGAAACATTGAGTTGACTAATGTAAGAAAATGAATAGAAGTTATGAAAGAAGAAATTGAGTCCCTAAGAAGAATGAAACTCGGGATTTAGTTTCTCTACCAAGGGATGTAAACCAATTACCTCTAAATGGGTGTACAAGTTCAAAGAATGTATCCCTAACATACAAGAATCTAGATTCAAAGCTCGGTTGGTTACTATGGGATTCACTCAAAGATAGTGGGTGGATTACAATGAGATTTTCTCACCAGTTGTAAAATAAACCTCAATCAGATTGCTTCTATCTCTAGTAGTACAACATAACCTAGAGCTAGACCAGCTTGATGTCAAAATAAATTTTCTTCATAGCCTATAAGTTGACTTTGGTTGATACACAAATGAAGTTTGTGATTCCCTTTCTATTTTAGTTAGTATAAGAAGTTATAGCGTATAGATATGTAATGTTATGTCAGAAAATATGATCATGTTATGTCAGATAATATGTCTGATCATTCTTTTCCTGGTGGTGGTTGCTGTTACTTTTTGCTCTTTTTTTCTTCTACTACTTCTTAGAAATGAGTAAAAAGGAATGGAGAACCTCTTCACCTATCGATTGAATTTGTGTATGTATTATTTTTTGTTTCTAATGTTGGAAATACTAAGAGGCTTTAAATTTCAGTTGGGGGAGGTTATGTAGAAATTTCTACTGAGTTAGGGGAAGGTTAGTACATTATATTAGTATTTTGAGGTAGAAAATTTTTGCTATCTATATTTGATCAACTCTTTTTAGAGGTTTAGAAATTTCACTAGCTATGTTTTTCCATTTAGGGGTTTTGAGTGCAAGGGAGAGAGCATAGCTATTTATATTAAGTTTCTCTTGAGATTTCTGAATTTCTAGATTGTTTTCATTATCTCTTTATTGCTCTTGCTGAAGATTTATAATTTATTTTGTCTTTGCTGTAGTTTTTATGTTGCACAAGGGTAAAACTCTTAAACTCTTTCTTGTTCTAAACATATCTTTTGTGGCGTGTTCTCTTTCAAGTAATCTTCACTTTCTAGGTAGGGCGAATTAGAGTTTCCTTTCCCATATCGATTTATGCCTTGCTCTGAATCTACATTGGTCCTCTTTGATGCTTTTCCTTGGCTTCCTTAACCCAGAAGCTGAAGTAACATGTATTGTTTTGGTTGGAACTATCAGACTGGGAGAACATCCAAAGATGTGTGATTCTGAATCTTTAAGGTTTGTCTTTCAATTCTCTTCTCTATTTAGTTGTTTGCATGTAAAAAAGAAGTTGAAAGACCAAGGAAGGAGAAAGCATTTTTTGTGGTGGTTATTTTAGGATCTTGATTGTACTCTTTTATGTTCTTATATAGGATCGCTTTTCCTTTCCATTATAAAGAGGATGCTTTCGTACTACTAGTAGAAAGTGATTATGACATTATCATTGCCATGATTTGCGATTTTAATTATTTTTTTTATAAATTTGATTATATAAATATTAGAATGCCTTTTGGTGGTCAGTCACAAGAGTTATGATGGTGCTATTGCATACATTCGGTCCTTCTAAACCTATACGTTAGGTGGTTTTGAGAGTCAATTGATACTTAGGCACTTCTCTTCTCCTGTTGCAGGTATTATGGATCAAACTCAAAGCTTTTAAAAGACGAAGGCTACTAAATGATTTGTATATTTGCATTTTTTTTTCCATATGTTAAGTTTGTAGAAATTTTTTTCATAATGCATATGGTAGTAGATTTAGCTTTTAGTTGGGTGGTTTCTTCATATATGCATGTTATAGTGGATTTAGGAACTTAATTTGTTTGTTTTGTGGCTATCTTACAATTATCCTAGCTACTTCATATATGCATGTTATAATGAATGCTGGAACATATTTACATTTTTGGGTAAGAACAAACATGCGTCTTAATCCTCTCTTTTATGTCATTTGCAATTTCAATCTCTAAGGATTTCTCTCAACTTTCTTCATCTACCAGGTGCATTTCTCTCTTTCTCAAAATAATTGAACATTCAGAATTAATTGAGGTTAGTCACTGAATCCGTCCACCCATTTAAACCCTTTTTGTTTTTTGATTTCAAAATCAGCTTTGAAATTTCCTTTTCTTTTGATTTTTGCTTTTGCTTTTTCCCCCTTAAATTTGAAGTTAACGATTCACGAATGAAGATGCTTTACGATCTTTACCAACTCAATTGGTAAGCAAATCTGAAAACATACGAGTTGGGCAAACTAATATGTAAAATGGATTTGTCACGAACAAAGGTACGGTGACATGAAATGGTAGGCAACAATTTTTATTCAAATTTCTTAATGGCTCTATTTTAGAAGAATATATTGATTTTCTTTTCAAAGTTTTGGGTATTTTATTTTTTTTGCCTCAGCTTAGTGTGCTTAACCCTATGATTTCCTTTAAATTCTAAGACAAATCGTGTATGCAGATGCTTTAACTTTTTGTTTGACGTTTTGGTCTCTTGTTGATGTTTTTCATAGAGGTGTTTTTTAGCACTTGAGCTTAGACATTTCGACTATTAAGGTGTTTAGTTTTGGCACTGGTTTTCTTTCGATTTTATATTTGAGAAACAATATTTTAACTTGGATGTTTTTGTTCCTTATATTTCTTGCAATTGATAATGCACAGTTTCCTATATTAGCCAACTTATAACCATTGTTAAAGCCATAGGATTCTCACCCAAGAATCCTCCGGCTTATATTTCTAGCAAGTTTAGGTTATCAGTGTTTTTACTCTCTGTTACATTATGGCTTGTTTCTGGATTTCTTTGTGTCAACATTTTGGTAGTTAATTTGGTGGTGGTTTCTTCAAAATCTCATCATTTGTTGGTTAGATCTACTTGGAAGTAATTTTAGGCATTTTCTTTCAGAGAGTTAGTGTTTGTGCTGCTTTTTCTTGTTGGAAGTATTGTCTCTGCTTGATTTCTGATTTAATTGTTCTTGAGGATGCTAAAATGGTGCTAAATTCAACTTTCTATGGATATTCTTTGGGAATATGAGATGGGTTTGCTTGGATTATTTGGTTTCTACTAGTAAAGTGTTAGTAAAGTGTCTCATGAATGAATTTTGTCCTTATTGTTTGATAAGCTCAACTCGGTTTGCAATGCCTCTTTAATTTAGCTTCCTTAAGTAGTTTTCTTTCTCAAGTCTTATCATATTTGGTTTTATTGAGATACGTGTCGTCTATTTTTTAGCCTTTGTTTCATTGTTTTTACGATCTTGCTTTTAACCTTTGTTTCATTGTTTTCATAATCTTGTTTTCAACCAGGCCTATCTGTAATGAAACCTAGTAGAGTTTTCGGTCCCAATCATGGTCATGTATAAGACATACATGCATATGATGGACATACATTCCCGATATATACTGTTACATGGCCAAAGGATAAAGTTAAACTATGTAAGAAAATTTATTTACTACTTTGTGAATTAAATATTTCTTTAGTTCATTTGCTAATCTACTGTTATAGTTAGATCATGATGATTTATGAAAGCTATTTTCTTTTATTTTTTATTAGGTGACTGATAGGACGCTAAACATCAGAGTTACATATTTTTTATCGGACAATTTTGGTATCACTATAATCTAAACATCTTTTTTGATTGTATCAACTTTTTGGGATTATATATATAGTCATTTTATTTGGATTAAAAATTTATAACTTGTTCTATTAGGTAAAAATTTTGTTGGAACATACTTTTAATGACTATATCATACCTTTTGGATGAATATAGCATTTAATTTCTTTTGTATGCTATAAATTTGAAGATTTTAGTTATAATTATGATTGTGAATTTGGATGAAATGTGAATTACATCTTTTCTTCGTCTAGACAATAATATGGGCATGTGATTTCTATAAATATATATGTTTATACATAATTCTACAATTGTATTTGTGAAGCAAAATGTAAAATATAAAAAAAAAAATGCTATTACAAGTGCTATTAAAGATAAATTATAGCATTGTTTTTACTATTAGAAAAAAAAATCTATAAAAAGTTCATTAACATTAAAATTCATGCTTGAAGCTGAGGTATTTATAGCTTTTTTTCATTATGATGAAAAAATGCTAATAAAAATAAGGGACTTTCAATAGCGTGTCTAAAATCGCTATAGAACGTCTTTCATAACATTTTCTTATTGCTATGAAAACTCTTGATGGTACTTTTTCCAATACAATGAGACGTTTTCATAATATTGAATTAAAACCATCATATCTCGACTTTCTATAGCGATATTAATAGTTGTACAAAAACACTATGGAAAGTTGAGGACTTTTAATAAGATCGGTTATGATAACATTTATAAAACGTTATGAAAACTCTTCTATGGCATTTTAACAATGTTATAAAAAACGCTATTGAAAGTTTTGATAGCGTTTTTTTATAGCGTTGAAAAAACGCTAATCAAAACGTTTCAATAACATTATTTTTAGCGTTGGACAATTGCTATTGAAACGTTTTGACAGCGCTTTCCTAACGCTACCAAAACATTTCAATAGCATTTTTGTAATGCTATGATTTTTTTTATAGCATCATATATGCATTATAAAATGGGCTTTTATAGCATTTTTTATAGCGCTTAAAAAACGATGTGAAAGTCATGGACTTTTAATAACATGGGCTACGATAGCATTTCGAAAACGCTATGGGAAGTCTACAATAGCGCTTTTTTAATGCTATTGTAAGTGATATTTCTTGTAGTGTACTTCTAAAAAATTAATTACTTAAACATTAATTAATCAATTAAACAACTATATTAAATCATATTTAATATAGAATTAATCTACATATTTATATGTATACATCTCTTTAATATTTGAATCTTATTCAAATATTTTTCTCTCTTAATCCACCTGTATGTCTCTACATACATGTTTAAGCTACAAGATAACCTTGGATGTTAGTTTATTGGTTTGTGGTTAATGAAACTAATTTTTAAATAAGATATCACATATTTTATACATAAATAAAATATTTGCACATTACAATTAAAAACTATGGGACCCTACGAGATTTAGAGTATCAACCCCAACCTTATGAACTCTTGTTCATGAAGGATTTTTCTTTTATTTGTATGGGTAAGAGTGACTAGTTCACCGACTCAATATGCCTACTATTTTGGGGGATAAGACTAAATGGAAAGCTGAGAACATAATGAATGAAATCAAACATGAGGATTTCCATGAGCAGCAGAAGAGATCGTTCCAAATTCCATTCGAGTGAACACAATCAATTACAGTCTAAGAACGAAAACTAACAAGTCATGCACAATAAGTAATTACAACATGCTTTAGGAAGATACAAGGGATAGAGAATGCATAATCCCTCGATCAGTCCAATGCGTCCAAGAATAGCAACACGAATGCAACGACCGGTACACAGCACGAACACAATGAACACAATGAACACAATGATCACGTACACAATTGATCCACGAACAGAGTGATGACACCACCACAATGGTTACATTGGTATTCTTGATGTGAGAATCTAGAAGTTATGGGCTCTATATGATCTTGACTTGAGGAAGAGGTTGGAGAACTACAATCAAGTGGACAACTGAGCAAGTGGGAGATAATACACTATCTATCATATAGACGATGTGCTTGATCGTGTAGTAAACGACAGCCTATCGTATAGACTTAGCCACTCGATCGTTTAGCTACGATTAGTTGTATGACTATTGTATAGTCAAAGTTGCACGATCGTTTAGTCTCTGTCAGCTATCGCTTAATGAAACACTTTCACTTGATAGCTTATCTGTGAGTAACTTACCAAATGAAGTCATTCTCTAATTTTAGGAAAATAATTTTTCTGTTATCTCACAGTGACCATAAAATAATCAATAACCTACCACTCAATCGGTGATTAGAGAAAAAGAAATTAATTATCATATAATTAATATATTATAAATAAATATGATAACCAACTTACCATATTATATTTATAACCTATAGTTTTAATATTTCATCTCATGAAAAATACAAACCATAGTTCTTTTTCTATTTTATGGTACTTAATGTAAATCATATTTACATTAATTCCTCCACTTGTTATAGCTCATACATCACACCAATTATATCATATATAATTGAATTTCCTCTTGTTAATTCGAACACTTAAGACTAATTGATAACGGGTAGAAATGCACGTTATTATAAGCCTTTTATTTAGAATTATGAGGGATGACGAGTAGAATATGCGGTGATTATACTAAGAATTCATGTGAAAAGTGAGCTTGCGTCGATCAGCATTGAAATTCTCGGCTAACCCAATATTATGCATTATTTTGCGTCAAAACGTCTATTTTTGTAGCTATCGTAGGAATCAATCGCATGCGGTGATTCCCACCATCGGAAAAAGCGATCGCATATGTTCGTCACATGGATGTTGCGGCCATTAACCACATGCGTCCATCATATAGAGGTTGCGGCTACAGAGTAATAACAATAATAGAGGGATGAATGCAAGGCTGGTACTTCGGAAACCAACCATGAACGCATACCTAGGGAGTATCAAAAGGTGATGTTGACATTTCACCTACCACACCGTTAGTAGCAGAGATTCAGAGCAGGTTTATCACGCCGTTAGCAGCAGAAATTCAAAGTATGACCATTAATGCTGTCGGCAATCGAGCTCCATAAAAGCCTTAGAGTCCAACTTCAAATCATCCGAGCTTCTGCCTTAGGGCAGATCCTTGTGATCACAGATGAGAGTGTGTGAAGATATTCTTTGAGAGTTCTTCATCCCTTCACCCATTCTGAGTGACGACCGGAGCTTTGCCGGAGATAGATCTCGAGAGAGACTACTCCACCGCCTGTCCATGGCACCACCAGCAGCCTTGACACACATCTGATAGAAGCAAGACATTACCTACATCTGGCCCTCCATCTATTTTCTATCTCTAATATTATATGACATTTTGGCTTAAGACATTAATATATTTTTCAATCAATGCATCTCTGTATTTCCTTCGATACCATCTTCATTTACCTCTTCTCTATCATCCTTTACTTTCATTGCAACGACTAAGTAAGATTGCTAGAGTATCGTATACTTAATCATGCGGCATAGACATATGAAGCATGTAGCAAACCATCGAGAGGTGTGTGTTGTGCGAGTATTGTTAGAAAATCCTCTTTACTTAGTGTGAGGTTGTAGCAACGCTTGTCTATGAGCGGTCGCAATATTTTTCTATGAGCTGATCAGCAGCGACTAATGGCCTGAGAGGGTAAGTAGTGGAACTCACTAAGCAAAGTAAGCAGTATTCCTAGAGATAGGTATAATCTTATGTCAACCATACTTATGTGATTACTTTGTCTTATGAGTGCATCATTCATCATTTGGACATACTTGAGAGTGCAGTCTAAAAACCAAATCTAGGCTTGAGAGAGTCAGATTGGATCGCATGAGCAAGAGTAGAGGCTTAGGAATAAGTTCTATTTGCTATTACACATCGCATGCACCCTGTAGATAAGACATGATAGTATGCGGTTACATCACATACGTCCAGAAGTAGGATACGGTGGTATGCGGTCACCTTGTTTATGTGTGAGATCGCGAGAGTAAGAATAGAGACTTAGACATATGTAACAATCCAAAATTGTATGCATACACTACAGGAAATTAAATGTCAAATGTTAAGCAGGACAAAATTTTATTTAAAGGGGTGGTAAATGTAATACCCTAACCTTAATTTAGAAAGTAGGAAAACAAATAAAATATATTAATTGCCCATATACTCTTAAAATTTGAAAGAGTTAAAAAGGGTAAGTGGAATCCACAAGCAGTGAAGGCAACCCACGCGTGAAAACTAGCGAGATTGGAGAGAGTGGAGAGAGTGAGAGTCTCAGCGAGACAGTGGGCGAGAGTGAGCGTGAGAGTGGGAGCGGGAGCGAGAGTCACGAGAGCGAGAGTCACGAGAGCAAACTAGCGAGAAAGCTGGAGAGAGCGAGATTCTGAGAACAGAAAGAGCGAGATTTGGACAGAAGCATGAATTATGCGTTGAATTTGGCCACGATCTTATAGATTATACATGGAAAAACCCTAAAATTGAATACAGACAAAGAATGATGACGTAAGGGCAAAGTTAGCCAAGATTAGGTGTCTTATTGAGAGGAATCCTTAAACCCTAAGTAATTTTAAAGAAGCCACCTGTAGGATGATTTGTTACACTGAGAAGAGCTAAAAACTACTATAAATAGGACCATTTGCCTGAAGATTTAACCCATTCTCAAAACAAATCTCATAACAAAGAATCGTGTGAAAGAGTAAGTGTGAGTGAGGAAGTTTTGTGAGGCTAAAAGAGAAAAGCTCGGGTAAGGTGCTGTCCAAATTTCTGCCCAAATTTCCTTATAGTTTAAAAAGAGAAAGCTCTACTAATCAAACTATAAAGAATAATAAGGAATAACTAGATCACAGTAAGTAGTTTATCTCACCCTCTCTTTAAATGTTCTATGGTAGTCTACCTTTATTATGTTGCATGATTATGTTAATCGTTATATTGTATTACATGTTTAGAACACGTTTCTCTACAAGGGACCCCATGCATTATGTTTGTTCACGATTAAGTTAAAATCAAGTTTTAATTAGGTGTAAGTTATGCTTCCAGTCTAATCTTACGTTTATGTTAATGGTTGATGCTGGATGCGACTCTGGCTCTACTGACTGCATGACCCGCTAATCATCAGATGGGTTAGTTTTCGCTTAGGTCCTCATCTTCCTATCAGGCCAGAGAGATTTATGTTGGAAGCATAACCGATCACCACATGTTATTATACGTTTTCGGTCCCAATCATATGTTTTCATGACATGTTGCTTATGATTGTGCATTTGGTCACTACCCTACGTGAGAACTACTTACTGGGTATATTATATACTCATCCTATATTTTTACAGACTTTGTAGGTAAGAACACAGCGTAGATGGCAGAATTGGACGTCGCTCAAATGGCCAACCATCAAACTCACTATTATAGGCACATGTATTTTGTACCACCACGCTAATATTTTGATAAATAAACTTTTTATATAGTTTTTCTATCTAATTAATAAAATTTAGATATGTTCTTTGAAATTTTCACCAAAACTCATCTCATGATAGAAAAGTCTAAGTATGCATGTCGTAGTGGTCGGATCATAATGTGTAAGGATCTGGTCGTTACAACATAAGTCCTATCGACACTATCGCATATGCATTGCATGCGTCCTAAACAATTTTGCATAACTTGCGCTGACTGCGGTTACCCTTGCGATCAAGCTTATGGTTACCGTGAAGTCATCCCCTCCACCATCTTATCTATTTTTCCATGCATCTTACTACGCGTTAACAGTTTCCGTGTCTCTACCAAGTCTCATAGTCACACTTCCACTGCTTAATCTGTTTAGTTAGGAGTAGCAGTAGCGCATAGCCCTTAAACTTCATGATTCTTTTATTCTTCGCTGCAAACACATCACTTCGCAACATTTAGCTACAAGTCCCTGAGTTCAACCTCGGATCACCCATATTGCATATCCCTTAGTCCAACGCATGACCAGCGACGCATGGAGAACGAACGCATATATTTATTCTCCATTTTCCACGCATCACTAACCCTAAGAACTGATTCTCAACTTGAGTCCATTGAACTACCAAGAGGACGTTATGGACCTGTAGCTTGAAGCTCCAACAGTAAGTTGAATAACTGACTAGACTCTTTGGTCATGGGATCCACCATCTGTTAACTACTGGGCACTCCACTAGAAACCGACAGCTGCACTCTTCTCACTACAGATATATTTTTGTGTCCATATCAACCCATCGATAGTGCGATAACCCTTCACAGATCGCTCGTAAGTACAACTAGGCCAATTTATCGCTTTGCCTTTGTAGTTACATCTAACTTCTTAAGTGTCATTGATTCCTCTAATGAATAGTAAGTCATAGTCCTACTATGACTAGGTCCTCTCTTCCAAATAGAGGATGTGACCACAATGTTCAAGACTTGGAACCAGCTCTTAAGAGAGCCATCTGTCTACTTAACCCTACTTCAGGGAAGGAGTGAATTCCGTCTTGTGTAACTGAGTTTCCAGCTCTCCAATCAAACAAATCCCTAAAGAGGTACGCTTATTGAATTGGCAATCTGGCCACTCTCACCCATACTAATCAAAGGACCACCCTCATAAGTAGGAGTTCCCAAACACTCAGGATTAGGGTAATGTCACCTACGGTCATTTAAGTGAGATGTAAGTCTCAAGTATCCACAACGTTTTATAAAGAGACAAATAATCTCGTGGTCTGGTCTTATACAAACTCTTGGTATAGGACACTCCCGCTCGCATGTCTCTACATGAATGGTCAGGATCAGACCATCTGTAGTAGTTCACAACATTTATAAACCTCTACAGAGTGGGTCGTATCCATAGTGTCACAAGGATAAGGTATCCCTCCTTTATCCTTATCCTATAGACCGTTTTAGGTTATTACTTTAGGCATGATCCACTAGTATATCTCATATACATGCTTAAGTTTACATAAAATAACCACGGATCTTTGTTTATTGGATATGAGTAAGTGCAAATAAAATAACTCTTATTTTATTAATAACAATGTGTACAAAGTTTATAAACTACGAGACTCCGGGAGAATTAGGACACCAATCCCAACACATAATAATACAAGATGGATTTCACTCCTTCCTGACTTCAGGGTAAGTTGATGAGTGTTTCCTTAAGTGGTGTCTTTGGAACTTGGACAAAGGGTCCTACCCTCTCACTGGTCCGAGAGGGAGTTTTGTTTAATGGTTGGACCATAAACAGGTTGTTCATTAGAGGAGCATTAGTACTTAAGGATATAGAGGTAACCTAGGGGTAAAATGGTATTTTGACCCAGCTGGTATTACGAACACTCGTTAAGGACTAACTTTCTATTATTAGTATATATTGGTGGACACAGAAACATATTTGTAGTGAGAAGAGTACAGTTGTGGGTCTTCCGCGGAATGTACCCACAGTTAATGAATGTTGATTAAAGTGGTTAATGAGTCTAGTCAATTAATCTCATATCGTTGGAGCTTTTGATCTTCTGATATATAAGTCTATGAGGTCACCTTTCTAGCTCATAAAGAGAACTGAGGTAATTATGTCTTGAATAGAGATTGAAATGTTCAAGTTCACTTAGGAAATAGTATAATGTATAATGATACATTATAATATAAAGTTTATATTTTAATTAAACTTTATAATATAAATTTAATTTTGGATATTATTTAAAGTTAGTTTATGAGAGAATTAAATATTTGAAGGTGTTCAAAAATTAATTTCATATGAATTGGATTCATATTGAATCTATAAGTTAAAATTAATGTGTATTAGATGCATATTAAAAGTATAGGTTATGAGAGAAATACAATTGGATATGATTCAAATGTAGATTAATTAAATATTTAATATTTTATGATTGGTTTGATAATTAATTAATTATTTTATTTAATTTAGTTTACTTTGATTTGATTTAATTAATTTAATTTAATTAAAACTATAGGTTATGTGAGAGATGTTCATTTAAATATGATTTAAAACAAATTATTAATTAAATTAGATTTAATTACTTATTAATTTAATTAATTATTAATTATTTTAAATTAATTATTTGATTTTATTAAATCAAATAAATAACTCACACGTAGGGGAGTTATCAGAAACGTGGGATAACTCCCACGTTTTTCTCTCTCTTTCTCCATTAGTTGATAAAACCTACAAAAAGGAGAAAAAAACATAAGTTTATGAGGAAGAATTTTTTCATAGAATTGTTGTTGTTAAAAAAAAAAAAAAAGGCTCTCTGAAATTCTCTCATTTTTTTTCCAATTTTGAGACCCACAAACCAATAACCCCAAATTCTCAAAGAATAAGGAGGATCTCAATTGGTGGTGTTCATGCATTCAATCCCAAGGAGAATTGATCCTTTCGCCTAAGTCATCAATGAAAGGAAGTGATTTGTTTTCTCTTCTCTATAATACTAAATTCCCAAATAGTACAACATTCTTAACCTAAATTTTACAGTAGGTTGAGGTATTTAGGTCTCTGTGTTATTCTGTATTTTTTCCAGTGTACTGGTATTTTGGAATCTAAAATAATTACGAATTGGCTCTCAGTTTTTTCCAATACGTTAGGCTTTTCATCCCTATAGTGCATGCTTAGCCTGTATTTTTTATTTCACTTCAATAGGCCCTACTGATTTGAGAGTATCTTGTATGATGGATTGTAATGTAATACTGAAGGAGTAAAAAAATGATTTATATGCCTGCTAAAAATCAGCTGATTTTTTTTAACTGAAAAGAAAATACCATGAAAAAAATGAAAAAAAAAATTAACTTGTAATGTTATGTATGACTAGGGGTAGAAAGAACTACTTTTTTATGATTAGTTAGGACACTCACGAGAAAAGAGTGAGTATAGTTCCTTGCAATTTTGTGTAAAAACTAATGCCCTTAGGTAAATAAATGCAAATTTAGAGATCCCTAGATAAATAAATGAAAATTTAGAGATCCCTAAAGTTAAATCTGAAGCATCATAGTTGAAATATGATCATCTCGATTCTATTGGTGCTCCATGGTTGGTGCATGAGCCAGTATAGGGGAAAACAAATTGAGGGTCATTTAAAACCATTACAGATTGATTAGGACTTAACTAAACTCACATTTGCATGAATAAGTCTAGAATCAGTTTTAAACCGTGCTCCTTTGATTTATTATGATTTGATTTTGTTATCGATTGCAAATTAGATCCTAGGAGACTGTTGAGATTTGAGTAACGAACCATGAAATTTAAGTGAGCATATCATTTGTGTGACTATGTGTTTTATTCTACCATGTTTGAGGACGATCAAGAATGAAGTTGGGGGTATTTGATAAAACTAAAAATGTGCTATCTAGCTCCATTTAATTCGAGGTTGTCCTAGGATTTTATGTGTTTATTTTTCTATTTTATAGCTTTCAACACTGGAGAGGTAGAATGGTGCATTAGTAGTGAATTGAAGCTAAAAAAGTTGGGAAATCAAAGCTTAATTGCATCAACCAAGAATTTGAAGGCAAATGACCAAAATGCCCCTATGTACAGCGTTGAAACCCTCTGGAAAGTGTTGAGCTACACTGAAAAGCAGTATCTTTCGATTGCTCGAAGTGTCGGGACCCTACCTCTACACTCCAACGCTACGCTCAAAAGTAGTAGCTGAAAATATAGGCAGTATTGCGACGCTGTGAACTTTAGACGTGTGGCGCTTCAATGAGAATGTTGCAACACTGCGCCTACAACTATAAATTGTTATTCAGCTTCCTAGGTCAGAAGAGTCTCGATTTTTACGATTTCATCTGTCTCCTACTTCAATTTCTCTCTACTTTTCTTCTATTTTCAATTTGGGAATGTATCAAGACAATACCTTGGTGTTTTCCATGACTATTATGGGCTAAGGTAATTGTTCTAGCTTGGGTTTGTTAGGGTTTTTCACCTATTTGATGTATTCCTAAGATATCGAACTAAAGATTTGTAATATTTTATTTCCATTTTTTTTATGTAATGTTTATGAATATTTCTTTGGACGCTTGGGAATGTTTTAATTATCGCTTTTGATTGACATTGGATATCTGACATGTAATCTTTTGTTGATCAATTAGAAGCAATAGGTTAGGGTAGCTTGCAAATCACCTACATGAGCATTTTTCTAACCAGCCTAGGATCGAACCAACTAAATGTTTGATTAAAGTTGTTCCTTGTTAAATGTTCAACCTAACTTTGCCCTAGATCTTAATGCAATTAAGTCAATTTAAATTTGCATGTTCTTCATCGGTTTATATTGGACTAATTAGTTTATTAGGTTGGATTAACTGGTTGTTCCAGTTAATTCGGTTAGGTAAATTTAATATAATGACTCTAGTAATGAAAGCTCTGTGATTGTAAGCATCGAATAGGTGAATACCGTCATAACCCAAACTAGGCCTTCTCAAATTTAATTTCAACATTTAATTTTATTTCATGCATTTTAATTTAATCGGCAACAAAAAAAAAAATTCACAAACCCCTCATTTGATTACCCTGGGTCTAGAAACACTTTAATTAAGAAATTTTAGCGCTCCCTATGTTTGACCTGGTCTTGCCACTAAGACTGGTAGTTTGTTGTTGCTGATACGATTAAATTATTTGGTCCGGATTTGAGTGACGAAATCCACTCCGACCAATCATCGAAATTCATTTCCGATAAAAAGGTTCTTGGAGAGCATGAAAATCTCTCGAGCTCGTCCATACAGACTTACGTGGACGCATGAGATATACTACACATAGAGGTAATCGTTATTTTCTCACATTTCTTAATGATTATAGTCGGAAGACATGGATTTATCTTATAAAAGAAAAGAGCTCTAGTTTTGAATGTTTCAAGACATTCAAAGCAATGGTTGAAAATGAAGTAACCTGAGACTAAAAATATTGTGTTCAGAGCATGGAGGAAAATATATTGTTTTTGTAGATATCTTGAAGGAAAATGGAATCCAGCATCAGAAGACTATTCGAAGAACTATTCAACAAAATGGAGTTGCAGAGAGAAAGAACAGAATAATAATAGAGCTTGAAAAAAGTAAATTGAAGGCTAAGAAACTTCCAGATCAAATTATGGGGAGATGAAGCTTGTGTTGTTTATCTGTTAAATCGAGCTTCAACTTAAAGTGTGCAATGTATTACTCCTCAAGTAGTACGGAGCAGACTAAAGCCAACCATTAGTCACCTAATAATATTTGGGTGCATTGTTTACTCTCATGTCTCAAATAAGAAAAAAGGTAAGCTAAATGATAAATCAGAAAAGTGCATTTTTATGGGGTACAATGAGAATTCCAAGGCTTACAGATTATACAATCCTAATAGTAAGCTTACTATTAGTCGAGATGTCAAGTTCAATGAAGCAGTGTTTTGGAAATGGGATGCAACACATGAAGACCAAAATCCATTACTTGTTGACATGGGTGGCAAAGAAGATGCTTGAGACTTGGAGCTTGAAGAGACTCAACCATTGGCTTCATCTTCATCTTCACACTCCACAAGTGATGAAGAAACTACTTCAATAAACATGCTGATTTTGTTTTATATGTATATGTTGATCCTTTATACTTTAAGACGGCAATTCAAGATGACAAATGAAAAAATACAATGGATCAAGAGATTGATGCAATCAAAAGAAACGAGACATGAGAGTTAGTCAAGATACCATAAAATAGGAAAGCTCTTAGAGTCAAATGGGTCTATAGAACGAAGCTAAAGCAAAATGGAGAAGTCAAGAAATACAATGCAAGACTCGCCATGAAAGGGTACAAATAAAAGTTTGGCGTGGATTATGAAGGAGTTTTTACACCTGTGACTCGCTTGGAGACTGTTTGATTATTTTTAACCCTTGCAGCACAAAATGATTGGAAAGTACATCAAATGCATGTCGAGCCAGCTTTTCTAAATGGCTATTTAAAAGACAAAATATATGTTGAGCAACCCCTTTTTTATGTCAAGATTGGAGAAGAAAATAAAGTGTATCGATTGAAGAAAGCATTGAATGGGCTCAAGCAAGCACCAAAAGCCTGGTACAGTCAAATTTTTTTAAGGATGGTTTCAAAAGATCTCCATATCACTCTCTGTACTAAAGAAGACAAAAATAATAATTGCTTGAACATTTATCTATATGTTGATGAAATCTTTACAAAAAATTCAAACATGTTGATTGAAGATTTCAAAGAGAGCATGAAGAGAGAATTTGAGATGACTAATATGGGCGTACTTCATTACTTTCTTGGTATGAAGTTAAGCAAAGTGATTATGGGATTGCAATTTACCAAAAAAAGTATGCAAAAGATTTGTTGGTAAAGTGCAAAATGGAGAATGCTAAACTTGCGAGTACTCATATGGAACTAGGTTTAAAATTGAGCAAGCATGATGATAGCAAAGCTTTTGATGCCATAATCTATAAAAATCTTGTTGGAAGTTTAATATAATTAACTACAACTAGACCTGATCTTATCTTCTTAAGTTTATTGAGCAGATTTATGGCATCAACAAAGAGAAGTCATTTGGAAGCTAGAAAGAGAGTTCTTAGATATGTTCTTGGAACTATTAATCATGGAATTCACTATAAGAAGAACATGGATAATGTTCTTGTTGGTTACAGTGATAGTGACTGAAGAGGAAATATTGATGATTACAAAAGTACTTCTAGGTATGTATTTAACATTGGTTATGGGGTAGTTTCATAGACATCAAAGAAGCAGGAAGTCATAGCATTGTCAACAATGAAAGCTGAATATATTTTTTTTTATCTACAGTCAGTTGTCAAACACTTTGGCTAAGAAAGGTACTACATGAATTCAAGTGTTCTCAAGAGAAAGAGACCATCATTTTCTGTGACAATAAATCATCTATTTCACTTTCAAATAATTTGGTCTTTCATGAAAGAAATAAACATATAAAGATATATTATTATTTCATTAGAGAACTGATTAAAGATGGAGAAGTATATATCAAGTATTGTAAGAAAAATGATCAAGTTGTAGACATATTCACAAAAGCATTGAAGACAGAATGATTCTTCAAAATGAAAGAGAAGCTATGAGTCATGAAAGTCTAGCTTAAGGGGGATGTTAGAAATTAAGGTAGATACATTATGGATAATACATTCCTAGATACATTTTCAATACTTGAATTTTTAATTTCTAGATACATGAAATTGTTCAAGTACATGAATGGTATGTCATATACATGTACTTCATTTATTTTGTGTCTTTTAGGAATCATCTCTTGAGTATTATATATAGGGATCATTTCCTTCATTTGTAATCAAGTAAAAATAAAATAATAAATGGAAGAAAATTGAGTTTCAAGATAACAATATTCTCCTCTTGTGTGTTCTTGAGTTTTGTAAGAGAACAAGTTTCTTTTCTTCAAAGTTTGTGAGATTTATAGTGAATCTTAGAGTGCTCGTCAATGCTTCCAACATCTCTTTCAGCGAGAAATTGTCTTTTTTCTTTTTACTGCCTTCTCCATGTGGAATTTTTCCACAAGTGCGGCCCACGAAACTTCAAGCGGATGACGACCTAAAATGTTCAAGTTCATTTAATGCGATTTAGTAAGTTTGCAGAACCTTAAACCCTTTTGAATTCCATTATAGTTTCATTGAATACTCTCTATTTTAGGTTCGGATCAAATTTGGAGTGTTCAAGTAAGATTCAACAATTTAGTAAGTTCCCAATTCTGAACTTGAACATTTCAAATTCAATTTAATGACAAATTACATCAATACCTTTTACAAGCTAGGAATGGGACCTAATGGACCTACAGATCAGAAGCTTCAACAATGTGAGATTAATTGGCTAAACTCATTAACTAAATTAATCAATATTCATTAACTGTGGGTACACTCTACTAAAGACCCATAGCTGCACTCTTCTCAGTACAGATATGTTTCTACGTCCACGGATATAGACCAATAACAACAAGTTAGTCCTTCACGAGTGTTCGTAACACCAGCTGGGTCAAACGACCGTTTTACCCCTAGGTTATCTCTACATCCTTAAGTACTAGTGCTCCTCTAATGAACAACCTGTTTATTGTCCAACCATTAATAGAAACCCCTCTCGGGCCAGTGAGAGGGTAGGGTGATGCATAGTGAATGTGATGAAATAATGGTGTATAATTGTGATGATGATTTATCCGTTGCACATGCAAGTTTTCCAGTAAAACTCAAGTATAAATCTTACTAGGTTTCCTGGTAAGTCTAGTGTCAAACATAGGGACTACTGAGTTACTATGCGACGGTAAATTTTGATTCCTTTGTGATGACAAAAACAAATAAGTTGGTTGGTGTATTGTTTAAAGTATAAGTCCTATGCGGCGGATGCAAGTAAAGAGTTAATGAAAATGAGAGTTACAATGAGTATGCGGTGAATGGGATAAGAAGGAATTTAGCTAACACTTCCTAAGATTGCATTCAAGTTATGCGATCATGCTATACACACACAACAACATGTCATCTCTCAATGCAAATGCTATAATTCCTATTTCTAGGACGCATGTGATGTATACGATAATGTCGATATGACTTATGTCTAAGCCTTTACTCTTGTCTATGTGATGATGAATGATACACACATACACAAGATGACCGCATACTATCATAACTTATTTCTAGGGTGCATGCAATGCATAATAGCAAACAGAACTTATGTCTAAGTTTCTATCTCTTGCTTAATCTAACTCTCTCAAGCCTAGATTCTAACCTGACTCTCTCAAGTCTAGGTTTTTTCTTTAGACTACTCTCTCAAGTATCTCTAAAGGGTAAAGGACACATACATAAGAAAAGATGATCACATAAAGTGAAGATCTTAGGTCATGCTAGCTAAGTATTTCTCAACCCATTCCGAAATTTAGCTACTCATGCGAAATGTGAAGAGATTGAACAGATGTTGAGATGAGAATTCCATTTTATAAATATAGTTAGAATACAAACAACAATAGAAAGTAGGGATAAGAAGCTCTGTAGCAATGTCTTGCTTCCCGTGGCTTTTACACTGTCTTTTTACTCTACTCTGTCTAGAAGAATGTCCTTACTTTCGTAAGTGTCGACCCTCTCTCCGTTTAAAGCGCTTCCTAGCAGTCTTTCAAGCTAACCAGGAATGATCTCTCGGCGTCTTCTTCTCTTCGTTCCCCTCCGCCTTCTAAACATATGAACAACCATAGAGTAATGACTAACTACTTGTTATTCTATCTTCTATGTATATGGCAAACTGTGTCGAACTCTCACTCCTTTGGTACTTATAAAGCTTCAAGGTGAAGAAGCTTTTTTCTCTAATGATTGCAATGATGGGAGCTCATTAAATCTTCTATCTAATACGCCGATTAATGGTCACCGAAAAGTTGAATGTACTTGCTAAGTCTGACGTTAACGGCTTGTCAACTAAATTCAGATACGACCGTCATCAGCTTTCCTTCCCATCATGATTTATTATGTTTTCACCTTGATGCGTCGTCTTTATGCGACCACCTTCTTGAGCAACTCCTCGCGAGCGCATACGATCGCATGGCTTTGTGCTCACAATCTTTTAGTATATGCGGTCGCCGAATTCCTTGGATTGCAATTTGCTTTACGCCAATGCATTCTTCCTGCATAAAATAAGTAATTTTTTTTATGCGATGGGCACATGCGATCACAATATTCTTAGTATACCGCTTTAGGACATGATTTTGTATATTTTTACTGTTGCATTCCCTCATAATTTTACTCATTTGTGTTATAATAACATGCATTTATGCCCGTTATCATAGGGCTCTTTGTTAAAGTCTCGGAGACACCACTTAAGGTAACACTCATCTACTTACCCTGAAGTCGGGAAGGAGTGAAATCCATCTTTTATGATTATGTCCCAGTTACCCACTCGGTCTTGTCTCCAAAATGGTAGGCATATTGAGTCGGCGAATTGGCCACTATCACCCATACAAATCAAAAGACATTCCCATATGAACATGAGTACATAATATACTCAAGAGTAACACTAAGTTGCCTAGGTTATCCTATTGAAATAGAAACCTAACTAGTCAATGGAGTTACATCTAGTGGTTACAATTTCACAGTCCAGTATTATGCATACTCATTGTCCAGGACCCCAACTAACGTGTCTTCTACATGAATGCATTGGATCACAACGTTTGTATAAATAAAATAAAAAATGGGTCATATCCATAGTGTTACTAAGATAAGGTACCCAACCTTAACCCTATACCATAGACCCTTTAGGCTATATCTTAAACATAGATCCCTATATGTCTCTACATATAGTTAAAGACTCATAAGACAGCCTAGCATGTTAGTTTATTGGATTTTAGGATTAATAAAAAAAATTAAATAAAATATCAATAACACTTATTGAGAAAAACATTAATAACTATTTATTAATGATGGTCATTTAATTACATTTACTATCTACAAGTTTAGGACATAAAACTCAACAAAACAATGGTTGAAAAATAGTCAAGTTGTCAAATTAAATGCCTTAAATATATAATATACTTGAGTTTTGTACAAAAGAATTGAATAATTGTTGCAAACAGTATGGGACTCTCAAATATAGAACAGTGAGGTATACACCCCAACAAAATAAGGTGACAAAAAGGCTGAACAGAACTATACTTGAAAGAGGAAGAAATCTCCTATCAGATGCCATCCTACCAGTGAAATTTTAGGCCAAGGCTGCCTTCTATACACTCTACACACTCAATAATGCCCCCATGAATCTCTTGATTTACTTTCTCCTGAAGAGAAATGGACCAAGCACCCTTCTAACCTATGCAACCTAAGGGTCCTTGGGTCCATTGGTTATGTTCATCAGAATGAAGGTAAAATGAATGTCTGAGCCATCAAATGCATGTTTGTAGGTTTCATACTATGGAATTCTACTGAAAGAAAGTGTGTAACCAAAATATTTGTTATTTTCAGGGGAAATGAAATGTTTATGTAGAAGACTAATGTCCCTAAATAATTAACTCAAGAGTTGAATAACAAAATTGAGGTGGAGCATTCATTTAATCCTAATTCAACTCCCTCAAGCTTGAATTCTGAAAATACTAGTAGTATAATGTCTCAACATGATGAAGAATAAGAAGAGATAGCCAATGAAATTGAGCAAGAGGGTCCAGACCTTAGAAACTACTCTTTGGCTATAGATAGGCAAAGGAGAATTATAGTACCACCTACAAGGTATGAAGCTGATTATTAACCTAGCATTGAATGCTTCAGAAGAAGTGGATGGCTCATAACCATCAACATTTGAAGAAACAGTAAGTTGACTAATATAAGAAAATGAATAGAAGTTATGAATGAAGAAATTGAGTCCCTAATGAATAATAAACTCGAGATTTAGTTTCTCTACCTAAGGCATGTAAACCAATTACCTCTAAATGGGTGTACAAGTTCAAAGAATGCGTCCCTAACGTACAAGAATCTAGATTCAAAGCTAGGTTGGTTACTAAGGGATTCACTCAAAGACAGTTGGTGGATTGTAATGAGATTTTCTCACCAGTTGTAAAACAAACCTCAATTATATTGCTTCTATATCTAGTAGTACAACATAATCTAGAGTTAGACCAGCTTGATGTCAAAACAGATTTTCTTCATAACCTATAAGTTGACGTTGGTTAATACACAGATGAAGTTTGTGACTCCCTTTCTACTTTAGTTAGCATAAGAAGTTATAGCTTATAGATATCTAATGTTATGAAAAAAAATATATGTCTGATCATTCTTTTATTGGTGATGGTTGCCGTTAGTTTTTGCTCTTTTTTTCTTCTATTATTTCTTAGAAATGGGTAAAAAGGAATGGAGAACCTCTTCACATACCGATTGAATTTGTGAATGTTTTATTTTGTATTATTTTTTGTTTCTAATGTTGAAAATACTAAGAAGCTTTAAATTTAAATTTAAGTTGGGGGAGGTTATGTAGAAATTGCTATTGAGTTAGGGGAAGGTTAGTACGTTATAATAGTATTTTGAGGTAGAAAATTTTTGCTATTTATATTTGATCAACTCTTTTTAGAGGTTTAGAAATTGCACTAGCTATGTTTTTTCATTTAGGGGTTTTGAGTGCATGGGAGAGTTGGATGCTTGCAAAACTATTTATATTAAGTTTCTCTTGAGATTTCTGATCTTTTGGATTGTTTTCATTATCTCTTTATTGCTTTTGCTGAAGATTTATAATTTATTTTGTTTTTGTTGTAGTTTTTTATGTTGCACAAGGGTGAAGCTCTTAATCTCTTTCTTGTTCTAAACATATCTTTTGTTGTGTGTTCTCTTTCAAGTAATCTTCATTTTCTAGGTAAGGCAAATTAGAGTTTCCTCTTTGATGTTTTGCCTTGGCTTCCTTAACCCAGAAGCTGAAGTAACATATATTGTTTTGGTTGGAACTATTAGACTTTGAGAACATCCAAAGATGTGTGATTCTGAATCTGTAATGTCTTTCAATTCTCTTCTCTCTTTTTTTTCTCTTTTTATTTGTTATAACTAGAGATCTCATTCTTCTTTTTTTTCTTTTTTCTTTTTTTTTTTTATGCCTCACATTCTTGGGATTCAAATAGTTGTTAGCAAAGAAGAAGTTGAAAGAGTAAGGAAGGAGAAAGCATTTTTGGTCGTGGTTATTTTAGTATCTTGATTGTACTCTTTTTTGTTCTTATATAGGATCGCTTCTCCTTTCCATTATAAAGAGAATGCTTTCGTACTACTATATGACATTATCATCATCATGATTTGCGGTTTAATTTTTTTTATATATAAATTTGATTATATAGTTATTAGATTGCCTTTTGGTGGTTAGTCACAAGAGCTATGATGTTGTTATTGCATACGTTTGGTCCTTCTAATCTTATATGTTAGGTGGTTTTGAGAGTCAATTGATACTTAGGCACTTCTTCTCTCCTGTTGCGGGTATTAGGGATTAAACTCAAAGCTTTTAGAAGACAAAGGCTACTAAATCATTCGTATATTTGCATTTTTTTCCATATGTTAAGTTTGTAAAAAAAAAAATTCATAATGCATGTTATAGTGGATTTAGCCTTTTAGTTAAATTGTTTGGTGCATATCATGTAGTTAGGGCGGCTTCTTCATATATGCATATTATAGTGGATTTAGGAACTTAATTGGTTTGTTTTGTGGCTATCTTACAATTATCATAGCTACTTCATATATGCATGTTATAGTGAATGCTGAACATATTTACATTTTCGGGTAAGAACAAACATGCGTTTTATTCCTCTCTTTTATGTCATTTGCAATGTCAATCTCTAAGGATTTCTCTGAACTTTCTTCATCTACCAAGTGCATTTCTCTCTTTCTCAAAATTATTGAACATTCAGAGTTAATTGAAGTTAGTCACTGAATCCGTCCACCCATTTAAACCCTTTTTTAAAAAAGAAAATTCAAAATCAGTTTTGAAATTTCCTTTTCTTTTGATTTTTTTCTTTTGCTTTTTTCCTTTTAAATTCGAAATTAACAATTCACGAATGCAGATGCTTCACGATCTTCACGAACTCAATTGATGAGCAGATCTGAAAACATACGAGATGGATTTGTCACGAACCAAGGCACGGTGACATGAGATGGTAGGCAACGATTTTTATTCAAATTTCTTCATGGCTCTATTTTAGAAGCATATATTGATTTTCTTTTCAAAGTTTTGGGCATTCTATTTTTTTGCCTCAGTCTAGTGTGCTTAACCCTATGATTTCCTTGAAATTCTAAGACAAATAGTGTATGTAGATGCTTTAACTTGTTGTTTGACTGATTTTTCTCTTGTTGATGTTTTTCATAGAGGTTTTTTAGCATTCGAGTTTAGACTTTTCGACTATTAAGGTGTTTAGTTTTAGCATTTGTTTTCTTTCGATTTTATATTTGAGAAACAATATTTTAACTTGGAAGTTTTTGTTCCTTATATTTCTTGCAATTGATAATGCACAGTTTCCTATCTTAGCCAACTGTTAACCATTTTTAAAGCCATAGGATTCTAACCCAAGAATCCTCTGGCTTATATTTCTAGAAAGTTTGGGTTCTCGGTATTTTTACTCTCTGTTACATTATGGGTTGTTTCTGGATTTCTTTGTGTCAACATTTTGGTAGTTGATTTGGTGGTGGTTTCTTCAAGATCTGATCCTTTGTTGGTTAGATATACTTGGAAGTAATTTTAGGCTTTTTCTTTCAGAGAGTTAGTGTTTGTGCTGCTTTTTCTTGTTGGAAAGTATTGTCTCTGCTTGATTTCTAATTGAATTATTGTTGAGGATGCTGAAATGGTGCTAATATTCAACTTTCTGTAGATATTCTTTGGGAATATGAGATGGCTTGGATTGCTTGGATTATTTGGTTTCTACTAGTAAAGTGTTAGTAAAGTGTCTCCTTAATGAATTTTGTCCTTATTGTTTGATAAGCTCAACTCGGTTTGCAATTTCTCTTTAATTTAGCTTCATTGAGTAGTTTTCTTTCTCAAGTCTTATCATATTTGATTTTGTTCAAATACGTGTCGTCTATCTTTTAGCCTTTGTTTCATTGTTTTCAGAATCTTGCTTTTAACCTTTGTCTCATTGTTTTCAAAATCTTGTTTTCAACAAGGCCTATCTGTAATGCAACTTAGTAGAGTTGTCGGTCCCAATCATGCCCATTTACAAGACATACATGCATATTGTGGACATAAATTCCAGATATGTACTGTTACATGGCCAGTGGATAAAGTTAAACTATGTAAGAAAATTTATTTACTACTTTGTGAATTAAGTATTGTGAAACCCGGATTTTCATTTTTCCTACTTAAGCAGGTAATCAAGGGAATTAATGAAGTGAAAGTCAAATCCTATGATGAAGGGAAGGAAGTTTCTAAGTGTTGAATAGATTTTCCTTGAGTAATTGGAGATAAGCCTTTATTAGTGGAATTTGGCTAAGTAAAGTCAAAAGAAACCATGCGTTTGGTGTTAATGCATGAGATGAGGCTAAGTGTAGTATGAAGTCGAAGGCAACCATACGTGAACTTGTGAGGTTGAACGCATGATTGGCCGAGGTGTTGGCAAGAGGCATTGCCCAAGTTGTGCATGCATTGAGGATACGTGAGCGAGAGTGGAGAGAGCGAGATGTTGAACTCAAGGTGCTAGGCAAATGATCGTATAGCAATGAGCAGCGCTACACGATGAGGTAGGCGATCGTGTAGCAAATGAGCGACGCTACGTGATGAGGTAGGTGATCGTGTAGCAAATGAGCGACGCTATGCGATGAGGTAGGCGATCGTGTAGCAAATGAGCGACGCCACGCGATGAGGTAGGTGATCATGTAGCAAATGCATGGAGCTCAGTGATGCGGTAGGCGATCGTGCGACAAGGTGCGGCACTAGACGATGTGAAGGGTCGCGCTAAACGATAAGCACTATGCGATGGACGATGGTGTTAAGTGATGGGGCGTTGGCACTGCACGATCGACATCAAGGCTTAGATGAATGTGGGCAATAGATGATTACAACGAGAGATAGCGAGAGGACTAAATGTTAAGCGACAGCGAGATGTTTAGTAAATGATGGAGCTAAGCGATAAAGTGCAAAAGCTGCACGATGGACTAAAGGATGGAGTGGTGTCGAGGCTTGCATTACGCAAGGTTGATGAGCTCATCCAGACAAATGTCTATACCGAGAGAAGATTGATCTTGAGTTAGAAGAAGCTGGACGATTAAAGATTCATGCAAAGAGATTTTTATGCATGAGGAAGACAACTCAAGTAGGTGTGTGGCATGAGAGTAGGTGAATGGCATGGAAGTAGGTGGTGGCAAAGCATGGTGCAAACACTTCAAGAGTAGGAGGTGTCATTTATTGGAAGACTTAAGAGATGAGAAGGATCATTTCCTTTATCCTATAAATACCACCACAAGAGGTCTCTTCAGTACATAACTCGAAATCCTCTTGAATTATAATAAGAAGAGTGTTTAAGAAAAGCTTCAGAGATAATCATGCGTGGATCGTGAAATTCCAAGAGAAGGAAATGTTGTTGGACAATAAAAGTCTGGAAGTAGCATCAACTTAGGATGAGAATTTCTCCCAGAATACTCGTGCGTTTGGAGTGATTTTAAAGCCACTTGAAAGCTCTGAGAGTATAGTTTTCAAGGTAGGGTTTCTGGAGAATAAGATCCAAGGAATCGGGCTGGAGAGTGAGCAAAAGATAAAAGGGTCGAGCTGTCGGGTAAGCTTAGGCCAGTCTTGGTGTTTAGAGAATTCCGACCAAATCACGAGGATTTATGAGCTAAGATTTTAAGGTAAGCTTTCTGTGACATTCTAGAGCATATTTGTAGAATGAAGTATCTCCAAATAAGGCTTAGAACTATAATTAATCTGAGCTTAAAATTGAATCTGGATCTTAGAGTTCAAAAGGGAGCCCAAGGTGATCGAGGAACTTATAAAAGGGAAGATTCCTATCCTTACCAAGGTGAGTGATAACTTTCCTTTAAGAGTAAATCACATATGCTTATGTTATGAATGAGTAAATTAGCATGTGAATGAGATTATATGATCGGGATGGTCAGGGGGTCAATAGACCTAGTTCCTGAGCTTGGAAGTAGAACCTCACAGGATGGTCCGGGGACCGAGAGATCTAGTTCCTGAGCCTGTGGGAGGAACCTAGTATGGGATGGTCAGAGAACCGACGGGTCTAGCATCTAAGCCCATAAGTGGGGAGTTATATGCACATAGGGAATAAAAGGAATGCAAAAGAGCAAACGTTTATGATTAGTATCAATTAACTATCTACTGTGCGTGTCGGTAGAGTTTGGGATCAGACTCATTTACGGTTGAGGCTTGAGTATTAACCTTGTATTTATGATATGCTTGTTATTACGAGTTGAAATAGATTCCAGAAGTTTCTTATCATTCACTAAGCTTTGTGAAGCTCATTCTTTTCTTTTATGTTTTCTTCCCAGGTAGTGAAAGGTGAGGAGTTCCAGGGTGCTGCTAAGGTCAAGGAATACTACAAGCCACTGTCACACTACTGGGGTTTTAAGAGTTGTTGTTGTAAACTTTATAGTTAAGTCTTGGAGTTGTATAAACATTACATTGTTGTAATAAAATGGGCCTACTCAATCAGTTGTTGTTTATCTCCTTGACTTAATGTTTATTGAGAGTAAAGAGGCTAGATGGGTAGTAGGTATCACAAAAGGGTGGTATCTGCGGTCCCTCACACTTCCCCCCGAGCTCAGGAGGTGGGCTCGGGGCAGTGTGTGACAAGTAATTATTTAGTTCATTAGCTAGTCTATTGTTAGAGTTAGATCATGATGATTTATGAAAGCTATTTTCTTTTATTTCTTATTAGGTGACCGATAGGACGCCAAACATGGGAGCTGCATATTTTGTGGGACAATTTTGGTATCACTATAATCTAAACATCTCTTTTGATTGTATTAGCTTTTTGAGATTATATATGTGGTTATTTATTTGAATTAAGAATTTATAACTTGTTCTATTAGGTAAGAACTTTGTTAGAACATACTTTAGATGACTATATCATATCTTTTGGATGAATATAGTATTTTATTTCTTTTGTATGTGATAAATTTGAAGATTTTGGTTATAATTATGATTGTGGATTTGGATGAAATGTGAATTACATATTTTCTTCATCTAGACAATAATATGGGCAAGCAATTTCTATAAATATATATGTTTATACATAATTCTACAATAATATTTGTGAAGCAAAATGTAAAATCTAAAAAAATGTTATTACAAGTGCTATTAAAGATCAATTATAGCATTGTTTTTACTATTAGAAAAAAAAAAATTGATAAAAAGTTCGGTAACATTAAAATTCATGCTTGAAGATGGGTATTTATAGCTTTTTTTTCATTATGATGAAAAAATGCTAATAATAATAAGGGACTTTTAATAGCGTGCCTAAAATCGCTATAGAATGTCTTTTATAACATTTTTTTTATTGCTATGAAAAATTTTGATATTGAAACGTTTTCATGATATTGAATTAAAAATCATATCTCGACTTTCTATAGCAATATTAATAGCTATACAAAAATGCTATGGAAAGTTGAGGACTTTTAATAACATCGGCTATGATAACATTTATAAAACGTTATGAAAACTATTTTATAGCGTTTTAACAATGTTATAAAAAAACGCTATTGAATGATTTTGATAGCGTTTTTTATAGCGTTGAAAAACGCTATCAAAACGTTTCAATAACATTATTTTTAGCATTGGACAAATGCTATTGAAACATTTTGATAGTGCTTTCCTAACGTAATAAAAAACGCTACCAAAACATTTCGATAGCATTTTTTTAATGCTATGAAAAGTTTTATAGCATCATATATGCATTATCAAAACGGGCTTTTTATAGCATTTTTTATAGCGCTGAAAAAACGCTATGGAAAGTCATGGACTTTTAATAACATGGGTTTCGACCATATTTCGAAAACGCTATGGGAAGTCTACAATAGCGCTTTTTTAATGCTATTGTAAGTGATGTTCCTTGTAATGTACTTCTAAAAAATTAATTAATTAACCATTAATTAATAAATTAAATGACTGTATTAAATCATATTTAATATAAATTAATCAACATATAATTATTACATATTTATATATATATATTTCTCTAATATTTGAATCTTATTCAAATACTTTTCTCTCTTAATTATAAATCATATCTATAATTAATCATATTATATTAATCTCATTAGTATTCAGTTAATTTGAGCAATTCAAACCATTCCACTTATATATCCTTTCGTGAGCTAACAAGGAGACCTTATGGACCTATAGATTAGAAGCTCCAGTGATATAAGATTAATTACTTAAACTCTTTAATGAAATTAATCGATTTTCATTAACTACTGATCACTCCACTAAAAATCCATAGTTGCACTATTCACGT
Source organism: Benincasa hispida (assembly GCF_027475165.1). Taxonomy (NCBI): domain Eukaryota; kingdom Viridiplantae; phylum Streptophyta; class Magnoliopsida; order Cucurbitales; family Cucurbitaceae; genus Benincasa; species Benincasa hispida. The sequence continues at coordinate 8,505,314 of NC_143489.1, forward strand.
TGTAGATTTATTTTTGTGTCCATGGATATAACCAATCAATAGTTAGTCGACCGTTCATAAATTGCTCGTAATTATACTTGGATCAAAATACTGTTTTAACCTTATAGTTATATCTAACTCCTTACATACCACTAATCCCTCTAATGAACGGTCAGTTTATAGTCCAACTATAAACTAACACCTCTTGGGTCAATAAGAGGTTGAGGCCTCAATGTTGAAGACCCTGATCAGCTATTAAGAGAGCAATTTATCTACTTTCCCTAAGGTGGGGAAAGAAGTGAATTCCATCTTGAGTTGTGTCCCCAACTCCCTAATCGGACAAGTCCTCAAAATGGTAGGCTTGTTGAGCTGGCTAACAAGGTCATTCTCATCCAAACAAATCAAAGGATTGCCTTCATAAACAAGAGTTCACAACTCACTTAGGATTAAAGTCAAGTCACCTATGGTCATCCCAATGAAATGTAAGTCTCTTCTAACAATAGTGTTATATAGAGAGACTATTTATTTTGCAGTCCGGTCTTATACAAAATCTTTACATAGAATACCCCCCTTCGTATGTCTCCACATGAACGATTAAGATCAGAACATTTGTAGCACTTTACAAAAATTATAATATCTACAAAGAAAGCCTTATTCGTAGTGTCACGAGGATAAAGTACTCAACCATATCCATCTACTACAGACCATTTAAGTTATCACATAATCATGATCTATCCTTATGTCTCTACATACAGGTTTAAGCTACAAGATAACCGTGGATGTTAGTTTATTGGTTTCTGGTTAATGCAACTAATTTTGAAATAAGACATCATATATTTTATTACATAAATAAAATGTTTGTACATCACAATTAAAAAGTATGGGGCCCTACGAGATTTAGAGCATCAACCCTAACATTTGAGCTCCTGTTTATGAGGAATTTTCCTTTCATTTGTATGGGTGAGAGTGACTAGTTTACTGACTCAATATACCTACCATTTTGGAGGACAAGACCGAATGGGGAGTTGAGAGCATAATAATACAAGATGGATTTCACTCATTCCTAACTTTAGGGTAAGTAGATGATGGAACACGAGACATACGCAGTGGAAAGGATCTAATTACACTCTAATTGCTTTTAATTAAAAGGAAATTAGCATGCAAATGAAGGAAAAAACAGTAAATTAATAGGGATAGAATACAACCTTTGTAGCTCCCAAAAAACACTTTTCCTCGTTGAATTTCTATTCGAACTCTTTCGGACCACCATTAGAGCTGACTTACTATCCTCTGGACTCAGAACCAGGTTGTGGGACCCGATGGATGAAGAAACCGAGAAAGAGAAAGAGATGGAATTTTTTGGTTTGGGTTTTTATTTTTCCAGCAACATTTTGAAAACTAAAATTGGCAAAAAGTCAAAAATCTTTAATCCAAATTGAAAGCCGATATTTATAGAAATGTACCATGCAAAAATTGCATGAAACCAATTCATAAAAACCCAACACCTAGAATCCACTATCTAAGTGCGCTTAATGTCTCCACTATAAGCCAACACCTAGCCAACTACCTTGTTAGTGAATTATTCAACAAAAGTTTGGATTTTCCCACTAACTTTAGTCAAAGGGCAAAATAGTCATTTTGCAAAAGTCAAACTTTGACCTAAAAGTCAACATTTTGACTTTTTATGATTTTTTCCATGTTGACTAATTTTGACCTCCCGAGCATGAATCCACATTCATTTTCTCGAAATTCAAATCACATTCGAATATAAGGTCGGTCAAAGTTTGACTTTTCAAAGTCAAAAGTCAACTATTTGACTTTTGACATCTTTGACCATTTCCATTATTTTCGAGCTTCCGAATATGAACATATTCATATTCTTGATATTCAAATCATATTTAAATATTAAAGTTGTATCTCTAAACTAAAAAACCGACCACTATATCACATATATTTGTCAGTTCTCTCTCTTCACCTAATTTGAATAATTCGAATTATTCTATCATATTGTTCTAAGTTTATTCCATATGAGCTAGTAGGGGAACCTAATAGACCTATAGATCATGGGCTCCAACAATCTGAGATTAGCTGCCTAAACTCTTTAGACGGAGCTAATCAACATTCATTCACTCACGAGTCATTCCACTATAGTCCCGTAGTTGCACTCCCCTCACTATAGATATATTTGTGTCCATATGATATAACCATGATTAGTAAGTTAATCTTTCACAGGTTGTTTGTAATCTCAGCAGGGTCATAAAAACCATTTTACCCCCGAGACTACATCTTATTCCTTAAATTACACTGATCCTCTAATGAACAATTGGTTTAAGGTCCAACTTATAAACCGAACCCCTCTCGGGCCAAGGAAGGGTGGGGCTCCTTGTTCAAGACCTGGATTCAGTACTAAAGAAAACAACCTATCTATTATCCTTATAACGGTAGGAGTGAATTCCGTCTTTCACCCTATGTTCCCAGCTATCCACCTGATCTTACCCCTGAAATGGGAGGCTTATTGGGCCAACGATAATAAGCTGCCCTAACCTATGCATTTCTAAGGATAATTTCGAGTGAACAGGAGTTCATAGTTAGCTCAGGATTAAGATTAAGTTACCTAGGTCATCAATTAATGAAATAGTCAGTTTTATACATAAAACGGCGTTTACAACGTAAAAAGTGACTATTTCATGGTTCAGTCTTATGTAAACTCTTTACATAGGATGCCTCCACTTTCATGTCTCCACATGAACAATTTAGGTTCACATTGTTTGTACTAACTACAAAATGGGCCGCATCCATAGTGTCCTCATAATAAGGCACTCAACCTTATTCATATACTATAAACCATTTTGGCTATATATTTGAACTTGATCCACATTTATGTCACTACATAAAGTCCAAACTACATTAAATAGCATCAGAATCTTAGTTTATTGGATTCAAGATTACAATTTCAATAACAATTTTATCGAAAAACAAAACAGAATATGTTTATTAATTTACAAACTACGAGTTTCGGACATAAAATCCAACAGTAGATGAGTATTCCCTTAAGTGGTGTCTCTAGAACTTGGACAAAGGGTTCTACCCTCTTACTGGTCCGAGAGAGGTTTCTGTTTAATAGTTGGACCATAAACAGACTGTTCATTAGAGGAGCATTAGTACTTAAGGATACAGAGGTAACCCAGGAGTAAAATGGTATTTTGATCAAGTTGGTGTTACGAATACTCGTTAAGGACTAACTTGCTATTACACAAAAACATATCTGTAGTGAGAAGAGTACAGTTCTTGGTCTTTTGTGGAATGTACCCACAGTTAATGAATATTGATTAACGTGGTTAATGAGTCTAGTCAATTAATCTTATATCGTTGGAGCTTTTAATCTTCTGATTTGTAAGTCTATGAGGTTACCTTCCTAGGTCATAAAGGGAACTGAGGTAATTATGTCTTGAATAGAGTTAAAAATGTTCAATTCACTTATGAAATAGTATAATGTATAATGATACATTTTAATATAAAGTTTATATTTTAATTAAACTTTATAATATAAATATAATTTTGGATATGATTTAAAATTAATTTATGAGAGAATTAAATATTTGAAGGTGTTCAGATATTAATTTCATATGAATTGGATTCATATTGAATCTATAGGTTAAAATTAATGTGTATTAGATGCATATTAAATCTATATGTTATGAGAGAAATACAATTGAATATGATTCAAATATAGACTAAATTAAATATTTGATATTTGATTTGATTTGATTTGATAATTATTTAATTGTTTAATTTAATTTAATTTAATTTAAACTATAGGTTATGTGAGAGATATTTATTCAAATATGATTTAAATTAAATTATTAATTAAATAGATTTAATTAATTATTAATTTAATTAGTTATTAATTATTTTTAATTAATTATTTGATTTTATTAAATCAAATAAATAATTCACACATAGGGGACTTATAAAAAATGTGGGATAGCTCCCACGTTTTCCTCTCTTTCTCCATTGGTTGATAAAACCTGCAAAAAGCATAAAAAACATAAGTTTATGAAAAACGAGGAAGAATTTTTCCACAGAATTTTTTAGTTTAATTCACTCATTTTTTCCCAATTTTGAGACCTACAAACCAATAACCCCAACTTCTCAAAGAATATGGAGGTTCCAAATTGGTGGTGTTCGTGCATTCAATCCCAATGAGAATTGATCCTTTCATATAAGTCGTCAATGAAAGTAAGTGATTTTTTTCTCTAATACTAAATTCCCAAATAGTATAACATTCTTAACCTAAATTTTATAGTAGGTTGAAGTTTTTAGGTCTTTGTGTTATTCTGTATTTTTTTCTAGTATACTCGTATTTTTTAATCTAAAATAATTACGAATTGGGTCTTGGTTTTTTCCACTATGTTAGGCTTTTCATCCCTATAGTGCATGCTTAAAATCTAATTACTTAGCCTGTATTTTTTTTTTTTTCACTTGATAGGCCCCACTGATTTGAGAGTATCTTGTATTATGGGTTGTAATGTAATACTTGAGGGGTAGAAAAATTATTCATATGTCGGTTAAAAAATAAGCTGATTTTTTTTTACACTGAAAAGAAAATATCATAAAAAAATGAAAAAAAAATTTGAACTTATAATGTTATGCATGACTAGGGGTAGAAACTAGAAAGAGCTACCTTGTTGTGATTAGTTAGGACACTCACGAGAAAAGAGTGAGTATAGTTCCCTACAATTTTGTGTAAAAGCTAATGCTCCTAGGTAAATAAATGCAAGTTTAGAGATCCCTAAAGTTAAATCTCAAGCATCTTAGTTGAAATATTATCGTCTTGATTCTATTGGTACTCCAAGGTTGGTGCATGAGCCAATATAGCGAAAAACAAATTAAGGGCAATTTAAAACCGTTATGGATTGATTAGGACTTAATTAAACTCACCTGTGCATGAATTAGTCTAGAATCAATTTTAAAATGTGCTCCTTTGGTTTATTATGATTTGATGCTCCTTTTATGTATTATGGTTTGATTTTTTTATCGATTGCAAATTAGATCCTAGGAGACTGTTGAGGCTTGAGTAACAAACCATGAAATTTGAGTGAGCATATCATTTGTGTGACTATGTGTTTTATTCTACTTTGCTCGAGGAAAATCAAGAATTAAGTTGGAGTATGTGATAGCACCGAAAAAGGTGCTATCTACGTCCGTTATGGGATTGTCCTAGGATTCTGTGTTTATTTTGTTATTTTATAGGTTTGAACACTTAAGAGGTAGAATGGTGCATTAGTAGTGAGTTGGAGCTAAAAAAGATCGAAAATAGAGCTTAATTGCATCAATCAAGAATTTGAAGACAAATGACCAAAATGCCCCTATGTACAGGGTTGCAACCCTTTGTAAAGCGTTGGGCTACAAAGAGTCTCGATTTTTTACTCAGCTGTCTCCTACTTCAATTTCTCTCTACTTTTCTTCTATTTTAAGTTTGCGAATGTATCAAGACAATACCTTGGTGTTTTTCATGACTATTATAGGCTAAGGTAATCAAGCTTGGGTTTGTTAGGATTTTTTGCCTATTTGATGTATTCGTGAAATAAAAATGACGTATTATATGTAAGAATATTATGGTACACTTTAATTGTTAGAATTTATTATTAGACTTTTATTTATTTATTTATTTACATTATGTGGCTACTTTATTTTACTATTTATAAAAATTTAGATATTTTAACTGTGGTTTATTTGTTATAGATTTAAGTTGCTTTCAAATCTTTAACAGATTTAAGAGTTTGCTGGGTATCACATAAAAAATAACTAAAATGTTAATATTAAAGGAGACAACTAAAATGAATGATCATGAATGAAAAATACTACTATGGTTTAAAAAATAATATCCCAATTAAGAGAAAATATAATAGTTTGAAATCTTACCTCTTAAATACAAAAAAATAATAATAATAAATTACGAATTAGATTCTATCATGCATATAATAATTTATTCATAAATTAAAACTACAAAGATTTATATTCCGAAAGAAATAAAAAAAATTATTAATTCATTCCGTGTGTTATTCATTCACAAAAAAGACAAGCAAAACTGATGATGAGCACCCAAAACAGCTTGAGCAAATCCATTGAGAAGAGCTCCAATGGAGTAGAAATCCACCAAAAACATCATAATCGACCGCCCAAAAGTCCGGCTGACACTGGCTGCCATCACTAATGAAGCTAAAGCCGTTAGATAAATTGACTATGTAACAAGCATCACTATTTGACTATCAAAGTTGCAATATTGGTTTGTTTGATGGATTGGTCGAAGTTTCTTTCCGACATACCTGAAAAAATTTCGATAAAAATAAATCCATTGATGTCACTCAACTACCAAAAAAAATATATATCATTATTTAATAAATTAAACAAAAATCAAATTTTCATTATAGAAATTTGAAATTAGTATTTTTTTTTACCAGAAATTCCCAAATCGTAGTCGAAAATCAGACCTTCGGAGGCGGCAAAGACTTTCCATGTGAATTTATTGGGATAATCATTTCCTTTCTCCTAGCCACCATGATTGCACCGGGATAATCCTTTCCTTTTGCAGCCACCATGATTCCGCCAAGATAATCCATACCTTTGTTTTTGAGCCACCATGATTCCGCCGACCATTTTTTGAAAACGAATAGTTTTGACAGAATTTTTAGATGAGGAATTTTTAGATGAGGAGAATATTTGTTTTTGTTTGAGTACTGCTATTTTTTATAGAAAAAAATATGGTTTCGGTTTCATTTCATTCTATTTTAATTTGAAATAATAGATAGCTTATTCTATTTTTTTTCTAGGTTTTTCTTGGGTTTGGAATTCCTTAGATTTTATGATTATTTGGTGATTTAAAATATGTGATCTTTTTTCAATTCAAAGTTATTTTTAAACTTCAATATATATATATTTATATATAGTGTTATATTAATTTCAAAGTTTTATATTATAGAATAAAATATGGAAATGCTATTTAACTTATAATAGTTGATGGGGAAATGTTAATTTTTACATTCACTACATTTTTTATATATAAAAATTTATAAATATTAGAAAAAAAAAACTATCAATTTTTAGATAAAATAACTATCATTTAGAAAGAAGAAATTCCTAACATGTATACAGATTTTTGTAAAAGTTATAAAACTTAAAACTATTCATTTTTTTCAAGTGTATAATTATTAGATAAACTCACATGATTTAGTTTATAAACATTAATTTGGTAATTTTCAATTTTTTTTAATCTTTTTTAACAATATTAAATATTCTATTCATTCATGTATCTCCCTAAAACTCAATACTTTTTTCGAAAAATAATTTGATATATTATATAAAACAAATTCAATGAATAGCAATTTAAATATGCTTTTTTGTAGTGTATTATTGATATTTGATATTTTGAAAATATGGTAGCAGAAAAAATAATAGAAAAAAAGTTGCAAACCTTGTCCTCTCTCCACTTTTTATTTAAAATTTTTTAAAATTATTAGGTTGGTAAACATTTTTTAATTATTGTGCAGAAACAAAACAATATTTTATGTTTAATCATTTAATTACTTTTTTAAAAAAATCCAAAAAAATCAAATTTAATGTCTAACACCTCACTAAACAATACATCAATAATACCTTATTGACAAGTTCTATCATTATGTTCTAAATTGTATAGGAGCTTCCAACCATTTGAATTTTATGGATACCAAATTATTTATCCCGTTAATATCTTTATTTTATATTTTCAATAAAATGACTAGTAAATTACTTTCTCTAGGAAAGAGTTTTAGCCTTCATTTCTTCGAGACCGAGGTCCGAGCAGTTGATTGTTCTTTTCGCTCCAATTTTGAGTTTAATTTTTTTTACACATATAAAATAATATAGTTTTTTGAAATGAAAATGTGAAAAATAAACCTATTAAGTATTTTTCCTCACTTTCACCTAAATATAGAAATATCATCAAAGCATTTTTTATCTTACTCTTTAAAACATAATTTTGTTTGTTAAGATTTAAATTATTTTCAAATTATCGAAATTTAAAACTATCCATTTTTAATTTTAAAAAATGAATAAATTATTTTTTTTAACATGTGGAGTGGAGACAAACTTTGTCCAAGCTACAAAACCAAAAAATTCATTTACATTAAATTTTTATAAACTTCATTTATCCCTAGTTTCAAGTAAATAAATATATTTAATAGGATTAAAAAACAATAACTAATTTTCTTTTTTAAAAAATAACTAATTTTCTTTTGTTTAAAAATAACTAAATTTTTTAATGATATCTTAACATTTTATATCTTAATTTGTAAACTTACTTTTTTTAATAGGAGAACATATCAAATTATATAACAAAAAAATTTCAAATTAAAGTTAATAACTTTTAAATTCATAAATTAAAACTAAAAAATGATTATAGTTAAATTATTAAAAGAATGGTGTGTAGCTCAATTGATTAGAGGGTTGATCTTAATGAATTGAAATTTACGAGATAGGTCCCAAACTAGACCAAAAATATTTTATCATATTTTTATTTTAAAAATTATTTTTTCTAACATAATTAAAGAGTGCATTTTATTTACAAATTTATAGTTAATTTTCTTTTTAGTAAAAATAAATTTTTAAAAGAACAAGGTTTCGTAGCTCAGTTGGTTAGAGCGTTGGTCTTATGAGCCGAAGGTCGCGGGTTCGAGCCCCGCCGGAACCAATTTATTGTTGTTATAAATTTATAAATTTTATAGTGAAGGTTGAAATTCTAACTAATATTAAACCTCAGGTTAATTACATATCTATGAATTAATTTAACTTTATTTAGGGTGGGTCACCATATCTAAATAGATTGAAATATGATAGAAAAAAACAAAACCGAAAGTCAAGCAAGTGTGTGAAGAATTAGTGAGAGTCACTACAAGATAGCAGGCCAAAAACGCTATTGTAGACTTTTGATAACATTTTTGGAGATAATATCATAGGTGATGTTATGGAAAGTCTAATATATTTCATATCATTTTTTGTTTGCTATAACATGTGCTATAAAAGGTCATTTTTTATTGTAGAATTATCATGCTATGGAAAGAATTCATAGCATAGACTAAAAATGCTATGTTTTCTCATTCATAGCTTTTTAATAGCATGAGAGAAACGTAGTCAAAGCTATTTATAATAGAATTTTTAATAGCCTGAAAAAAAATGCTAAGATAACCATATTATAGAATTTTTAATAGCATGAGAAAGCTATTAAAACGTTTTTATAGTATTTTAGCATGTAAAAAACATTATTTCAACCCTTTTATAGCATTTTTCTTCACGCTGTCATAGTTGATGTTATTGAAAGTTAAAAAACTTATTATAACGTTTTTTCAACGTTAAAGAAAGTGATGAAATTTCACTTTCAATTGCATAATTTTTTTTTACATTTTATGGCAATGATAAAAGTGTTATTCTTTAAACTTTTCTATAACATTGGTGGAGATGCAATAATATATATTTTAAATATTAATTTTTTTGTTCACATTTATAACTTTTTTCCCGTATATGATCAAAAGTTAATTTCCACTTAAATTTACATAGAATCTTCAAAGTGATCATATAAAAATGAAATACTACCTATTAATCCGAAAAATTAATTTAACCAACATTTTATTACTCAAAATACATATATATAAGTTAGCTCCAAATTCACACATAAAAATGAAGTACATATAATCCAAAAATAATATTCACATAACTGAACAATCCAACTCTCTCACACTCAAAATACCTAAATGAAAAAACATAGCTAGTGCAATTTCTAAATTGTCCAAATATAAATAGCAAAACTTTTCTAAACCTCAACAATATTATTACAACATACTAACCTTCTCCTAACTTGGTAGCAATTTCTACCTAACCTCTCCCAACTTAAATTTAAAGCCTTAAAGTATTTTCAATATTGAAAACAAAAAATAATACAATATTAAATTTACACAAATTTAATAGGTACAGAGACCTGTGAAAGGGGATAAAATATAACATTAGCAACAAAGATTAGCTTTTGCAGATTGTGTTAACATCATATTCAAAACTTTTATATGTATTATCATCCTAATTCCTTCATGTACTAAGAAAGTGATCCTCATACTTGTCAAAATCACTATAATCAACCTTTGCCCTCCTCCCTTAATTTTCAACTTGAAATATTTAATTGCCAAAATCATTATAATCAACCTTTGCCAAAATGTTAGCATGTAATATCTTACTCTCCCCAAGATGGGCTCCACCCTATAATCAAATTTCATGTTTTGCTAATGGAACAAAAAAAACTATAGAATTAAAAGCAATATAAAATATATTTAGAACTTTCATGCTATGTGATGAAGAAAGAGAATGAGAGAAGGGGAGGGCAAGTACGATACTCAAATCATAAGCAGAGAGACGATAAAGTAGAAAGAAAAATAAAAATAGGTTACATTGGAGCTTGTGTCAACTTTGATATCAATTGTCATATCTTTGTTCTTTAGTTTTGTATTAACTCCTGCAAGAAACAAGTCAATCTTCTTTGTTCTTGAAGAAGTTATAGCCTGCAGATAGAAATAAATAAATCAAGAATAAGCAACAACTTGTAATAACAGAGGAAAGTATCAAATGAGTTTCTTCCAAAATACCTAGCATAACTATCCCAAGTTTTGAGAAAAAGCATGTCAAGGTACAAATTGAACACAACAACCTCCAACAGCTTAAAAGACAATCAAAGCTTACAACCAATATAGTAAAACAAACAATCCAATGCACAAAGAATTATGGTGGTTTGGAAGTATGCTTACAAACCCTTAAATCCTGTAGCTTGGAAATTTTATTAATGACCCAAATAAGAACCAAGAAGTAAAAGAAAAAGAACGTCAAAATTCATCTCTAATAGCACCCAACTTCCTATTTATTTTCAGTTTTAGCCGTTAGAGAGCTAACTAATTAATATAAGTTAACTTATATTTTGTATTCATGAAAAGATTGTTAGAAAAAAAAAACGTGGAGGACAAATATGAAAAATGAGAGATATATTTTTCATTCAACTAAGCATGCCTTTATATAGGCTTACAAACATAACCATAGGAATGCCAATGGTTTAAAGCTATAAATGTCATCAAATGCTCATAACTCACATAACTCCTATAACTCAAAAATCACTATTGGTTACAAAAACTAAAAGTCACAAAACCCAAAGTCACACTAAATGCTACAAATAAAGTTTAATAATGACAAACTTTTCAACACCCCCCTTAAACTTGATTTGTTACACCAAGTAAACTCCTCATTTTGATAAAAGTCTCCAACTTGAGGGGCTTTGTGAAAATGTCCGCCGCTTGGTTTTGTGACTTGATATATTTGAGTTCCACTTCTTTCTTCGTAACGCAATCCCGAAAGTAGTGAAATCGGGTATCAATGTGCTTGCTCCTCCCATGAAATACTGGATTTTTGGCTAAGGCAATGGCCAATTTGTTGTCAACAAAAATCTCCATTCGACCTTCCATTTGAAAATTCAACTCCTTCACTAAGTTTCTAAGCCAAATTGCATGACATACATATGAAGTTGCTGCGACGTACTCTGCCTCGCATGTTGATAATGTGACTATGGGTTGCTTTTTTGACATCCATGTGAACGCCATTTCACCAATAAAAAACACAAACCCCGTAGTGCTCTTTCGATCATCCAAATCACTACTCCAATCACTATCACAATAACCAACAATATCAAAATTGCTAGAAGAGACATAGGAAAGACCATACCCAAACGTTCCTTTGATGTAGCGAAGTATCCTTTTTGCCATTTTGCAATGTGTTGCTGTTGGTTCCTCCATAAATCGACTAATAATTCCAACTGAATAAAGAATATCCAGTCTTGTACATGTCAAGTATCTCAAACTTCCAACCAAGATTTTGAAATATGTAGAATTTACCTTCTCTCCTCCATCTTCCTTGGTGATTTTGACTCCACATTCCATCGGTGTTCCAACTGGATTAGCATCATTCATATCGAACTTCTTGAGCACTTCTTTAGCATAACCCTCTTGGGATATAAAAATCTCATCTTCACCTTGTTTGACTGATCCCAAGATAGTAACACATGAGACCAATGTCCATCATTTCAAACTCTGCCATCTCTCTTTTGAATTCATCAAACATGCTAGGATTGTTTCCGGTAAATACTAAATCATCAACATATAAACAAATGATTAGTATGTTTATACCTTGCATTTTGATGTAGATGGCATGCTCATAAGGACACTTCAAATACTTCTTCTCTTGAAAGTACTTGTCAATTTTCGAATTCCATGCTTTTGGTGCCTGCTTTAAACCATAAAGTGTCTTCTTCAATCGAAGCACTTTATCTTCTTCACCCTTGACTTCATAACCCAATGGTTGTTCCACATAGACCTCTTCCTCAAGAATTTCGTTCAAGAATGCTGATTTGACATCCATTTGATGTATCATCCAATTATTATGGCTGCCAAAGCAATAATCAAACGAATAGTTTCAAGGTGAACAATAGGGGAAAATACCTGATCATAGTCGATGCCATGTCGTTGGCTATACCCTTTCACCACTAGTCTCACCTTGTGCCTCTCAACATCACCATTCACTTTTCTCTTTGTCTTGTATACCCACTTCACTCCGATTGGTTTGTGCCCTTTTGGAAGCTTGGTCAACTCCCATGTATCATTTTTCTCTATCGTTCGAATTTCTTCATCCATTGCATCCTTCTATTTCTTGCTTGCAATGGCTTCTTGAAAACTAATAGGCTCAAAATCACAAAAAAAGACAATAGAGAATTATGTCATTTTGATTTTCATTTACCTCATTAAGTTCCTGTAGACTTCGAGTTCCTCTTGGCCCAATTTCGTTCTCCAAATCGCTGGATGAACCTTCAAATGATGATCAATCAGTCGAATGACGTGGCACTAGAATGGGCAAACCTTCACCCATTTCATCCCTGGTTGGCTCATTTTCATCGTCTTCTTCAAAATATGGAAGGAAATCATACTCCTCCTCTTATATATTCCAGTCCCAAGAGGCTTCCTCATCAAAAACAACATCACGACTAATCATTACCTTCTCATTCAAAGGATTGTAAAGATGATAACCCTTTGAACTTGCATCGTAGCCGATGAAGATGAGTTTCTTGCTTCGATCATCGAGCTTGGTTCTTTTTTCTTCTGACACATAAGCATATGCAATACTCCCAAACATCTTGAAGTGACCAATCCCGGGCTTTCTTCCGTTCCATGCTTCTTTAGGCATCTTGTCAAACACACTTTTGGTTGGTGCTCGATTTGTCAAATAAACCGCACAAGCTACGACCTCCGCCCAAAATTCCCTCGGTATCTTCTTCGTCTTTAGCATGCTTCTTGCCATGTTCAAGATTGTCTGATTCTTCCTCTCCACCATGCCATTTTGTTACGGTGTCCTTGGGACTGTTAACGGACGTTAGATGTCTTTTTCATCACAAAATTGTTTGAACACATTGATGTGAATTCACCACCTCGATCGATTCTCATGGCTTTGATTAATTGTTCAATTGTCATGTTCTCGAGATCCTGTGTCTCCTCGATCGTTGTGACGATAATCTCGAACTTTATATTTAGGCTTCGTAGAACCTTCTCCATGACACGAACATCGGTGATTTCATCACCATTCCATCTCAATTGGTTGAAGACAGCCATTACTTTTGTGTGATATTCTGCTATCACCTCCGTCTCCTTCATTTGTAAAGATTCAAACTCACACGATCGGATCCTCTATGATTCGATTGGAGCTTGTCCCATGTACCTTTGACATCTCCATATTGACAATGGTCTCAATCGTATCTTCGTCCACCGATTGATACAAGATATAAAGGGGCTTCTTGTCCTTCTTTCTTGTCTCCTTTTAATGCATCTCTTTGCGCTTGATCGGCTCCAGCTTATGCCTCTTGGAAACCGTTCTCCACGATCTCCCACACGTTTTGTGCTCCTAGTAACGCTTTTATCTTGATGCACCAATTGTCATAGTTGAGCTTGGTAAGCATTGGTAGTTGAAGTGAACCTATCCCACCATTGGCCATTTTTCTCCCAATATTTTCTACTAGCTCTGATACCACTATGTTAGGAAAAAAAAATGTGGAGGACAAATATGAAAAATGAGAGATATATTTTTCATTCAACTAAGCATGCCTTTATATGGGCTTACAAACATAACCATACGAATGCCAGTGGTTTAAAGCTATAAATGTCATCAAATGCTCATAACTCACATAAGTCCTATAACTCAAAAATCACTATTGGTTACAAAAACTAAAAGTCACAAAACCTAAAAGTCACACTAAATTCCACAAATAAAGTTTAATAATGACAAACTTTTCAACCATGTAATGTTATGTAACTAAGACAAGCATGAAAGTTATTTCCATGAAGATCATCATTATGATTCTTGTAACACCTTCACAATCTTTAATAAGGTCCATATAACTAGGCTTAATCTTACCAAAGTCATTAATCACATATGTATAGTCACCTACTAAATTTCCTCATCCGTTTTATTCTCTAAACTTACAACAAACTATCCATTATTTTAGTCCTTAAACTTCAAAAAATGTTCATTGAACATGGGTACAAGCATCAAGACATATAGGTTACAAAATAACATTTAGTAGCTCTAGCTACTATTAGATGGCCAAGGTATTTATTTTGGATTCAGATGCCAAAATTAAACCAATCTCGAAATTTTAGACGCTAATGTGATATTTAAACCTAATTTCTTTTTTATCAAGAAAAAGAATGCAAAATACAAACCCTTCTTTCAGAATTGACAACCTGGTAACATTTCCACAAGTGCTAATATGTAAAAATAAATAAATTAGACTTTGTAAGATACAGCCAAGAATTTTAGACTTTGTTTGACACCATGGTAACATCACAAATGCTAATCTATAATGTGTGTGTGAGAGAGAGTTGGATAAAAATTCATAGAACCTGAAGAAAAAAAGAAAAGAAAAAAATCTTGTTTGTTTCAAGAAATGATATGATGGTTACTCAAAATCTGCAAAAATAAATATTTTAGACTCTTCTGCATTACCATTTTTTCTTTCACAAAGATTCCCGCCCTCTCATTCAAATTTTCCATCGGCACCCCTGATGACATACATAAGGAAGCACATTATTTAAGTTTGAAGCACCAATATCAGCTAGAGCATACATTTCTTTCAAGTTTTTATCTCTCATTTTACTAGTTTCTTTTTGTTTTGATAACTCTTTCTTTACAATCTATCCCTCTACTCAAAACAAAGGTCCCTCCACGTTACATGAATGAAAAAGACAATATAATATTAAAATACATTACCATAATTGGTGCTTGAATGAAGTCTCCTTATTATTGGGTGAGATTTTCCATTACATGTATGAAATTTCCTTATCTTTCTAAGAACTAAAAAACCTTAAACAATGAAGTGTACGCCTTGAGAAAATGTTGTTTCTACTTGGTTTTTGTTCTTAAATTAATAATTTTCTAGCAAAAGTCCCTAAAATGCAAGAGCCAAAAAAAAAGGTCAATAAAAAATGGTGGAATCTTTGATTATTAATCATCTACAAGGTGAAGGGAGAAAACGAATTTCATTGTAGGCTAGATTTTATTTTTTTCCTCATCGTTTCATCTATTTCAATACATTGTTATAGAATCTTGAATCAAACTAATCTCACCTCTACTAATGCTTTATTCTTCCTTCTCCTTTGATTGAAAATTTGAACTTGAAGCCTAACAAAATTCAAACAACATCCTAGCTGTCTTTTTTCTTAATAAAAAATTAATATGTAATCATTAAGATATGATGATAGTTGATAAAGCTAATAAATAAATGAATCCACAGCTAAAAAGCTATCTATTTCATATGAACTACACAAAATACAATCTTAAACTATATTTGACTCAATTAGAAAATAAATATAATCAAGTAGAAGCTCAAGCTTAATTTTTTTACTGGTAACTGACAAATATTTTTTACCTTTCTATTTCTCTTTGGTAACATTTGAAGAAAAATGATAAGGAAATAAGACAAATAACATAATCGTAGTCTACAGATCTAAATAAAATTTTGGAATAAATGGCTAAGAAAGAATATTCATATGAAATCTTCTCTCAATATTCATATGAAAACTTCTCTCGCTTACTTTACTCATTTTCAACTTTTTGAACATGTAGAAGAAGTCGACTAAAATGGGTTTTGGATGAAATAGTTTTGACGGTGGATTGAGGGAAGATTTCGACATTTTGAAATCAAAATGAAAGCAAAGAAGGACGAGATCTAGAGGATTGCTATCCACTGTGGGTTGCTGCTCGAAATGAAAGCGAAGACGAACAAATGAAGCAGACCTGGGCGTGACTAAGTCGACGTCTATGTGATGGGTTGGCTGCATCTATGTGATGAGTGTCACAATCCCAAACTTTCGTGTACAGGATAAGCAATTGTGTGGTACTTGCTCTAATCTGGCGAGCAAGTGAGCTGTATAAAAATCGAAAGTTGCAGATAACATTGATATATGATGTAGCCTCCACTCACGTTTTCAGAGAGAATGGTTTTATAAAATATGAGAGAAGAAAAACATTGAAAACATCATTAAAGAATGCATTGAAGACTGACAGTTGCAAGAAAGCTTAGATTGCAAAGAGTACATCAATATATAGGTTGGGGAGTAGGCTAGTGGGTCTTCAATATAGCATTATGAACAATTTCTAAAATTCCTAGCTAGCATATCAAAAGTGGCGAGTGACCACTCATAAGAAAAACAACTTGGAATCAAAACAACTTACTAAACTAATTACAAGATTCAAAGATAGGATGGTTGAGGATAGTTTAGACATGCGGTCATGGGCTAACATTATCCTAGACGAGCATGCCCAAGACAATTAGTTGACCTTAGAGAAAATAAAATGAAAATATAGAGCAAAATAAACCCCATCAGATAAAATATTGAAAAAAAAAGCAGAAAAGCAAAGAAATGAAGAATAGAGAAGTAGAGATAGCAAGAAAATTAATGGTAGAAAATAAGAAAAGAGAGTGTACCTTGTGAAAGTGAAATAGCGGAGAAGAAGATGAAAAAGTAATCCTAAAGATGGAGATAGGGAATCGGAGATGGAGGGAATGAATATTATAGAATATTATAAAAAGGGTAAAAGAGTGACCTAAAAAATGTAACCAACATAAGAGGAAGAAGTCTGCTTGAGTAAAGCATGAAAATCATTTTTTTTTCCGCTTATTTTTCCACTTTTTAATAGCGTTATATATAACAAGTTATCCTAAAACGCAATTAAAAGGGACATTTTTTGTTGCGAGTGCTTATCTGCTTTAAATTTAGCTTTGTAATTTCTCAAAAAAAACTCAGAAGTAACAACTCATCTCATGGATGTACGCCTAGTTGCTAAACCACGTTAAGACCCTGTGTTCTCTCCTTCTTTCTTACCTTGCATTGGAGCTTCTTCATCTTCTTCCCTTGGTTTTGCTTCGATTTCTTTCTCATTGTTCCACTGTGAATCGATTTCAAAAGAGAATAAAAATGAGAGAGGAATATTTTGTTCAAAGCATAATGATCTGAAGAAAAACAGAGAGAAAAGAGAGAAAATCTTGACCTTGTATGTTGTAATCTCCTTCAATCACGTGGCCTCATTTTGTCCACTTATTACAACATATTTTCTCCTTATCCTTTTTTAACAATATTTGCTTCATATTGGGCCTCGGTGGGAACATCCAAAGCCATATAAATTGGTATCAAAGCCTGCAAGAACAAATCAAGATTTTCAAGAAACTTTAAAGAAAGCAAATATTGGAGCTTTGAAGCAAGAAATGAAGAAAGATAATTGATGACGAGCAGAAATGCTAGGTCTTTTATTTACAATTAGGAGGGCTGTTAAATAGAATATGTGGCAAATATGTTAGGAATTAATCAGAAAACGAGTTTGCGTCGATCGGTATTAAAAATCTCGATTAAACCACTATTATGCGTTATTATGTGTTCAATTATTTTTTTTGTAGCAACCGCAGAAATCGATCGCATAATGCAGGATCCAAGTTATCGCGGAGACGATCGCATGCACGAACGCATACGTTCGATGCATGGATGTTGTGCCCATCTATCTCATGCATCCATCGCATGGATGTTGCGGCCATCAACCGCATGCGTCCATCTCATAGAAGTTGCAGCTGTTGGCTTTTTGGCTTTTAATCTCAAATTAATTAATCAATGTTTTGATGATAACAAACTCAATTTTTAATTACTGAAAATTTTAGTGTTTTAATATGTCCATAACGTAGAGCTTGGAACAACGATTCCAACATCTCTTGAATCACTCAAATTGGAGCTAAAACGAAGACGAAATGACCGACCATTTGCATGTAGACATGTGGCAACATATTGGTTGAATGGTGGATAATTAAGAGATTAACATATGATGAACTTTTGATTTTTGGACTGATTTAAAAAAAATGAAATTTAAAAGGAAAATAAATTTAATATTATTTTATGTTTGTGTCTAACGGCTAGTTTTTTACACATGATATTTTTTTTTTTTTGGATTGACTTTAAAAAGAATGAATTTTAAAATAAAATGAATTAAAAGGAAAATGAATTTAATATTATTTTATGTTTGTGTCTAACGGTTAGTTTTTGACACATGTTTTTTTATTTTTTGGATTAATTTTAAAAAGAATATAAATTTAAAAAGAGAAAGAATTTAATATTATATTTTGTTTGTATCTAACGACTAGTTTAGTTTAAAATCTCCACCATTGATTTTTCTTTTCCAAAATCCAATGGTCCAAATTAATTGTGGTTTCTAAAAATTTTTCTATCTCTATATAAATCATCTTCCTCTCCAAATTTTGAACTAACAAATTTTACATTTCATAATCCTCCAAGACTTAAAAGTTCTCATTGTTGCTCTCTCTAAGCTCCCAATTTTTTTCTTTTCATCTTATTCTTGAGAGAGTGTTATTGTATTGTGAGGATAAATTTGTTAAGTGCTTAAACTTGTAAATCCACTCTAGTGAGATTTGTATTGTGTTTTTCAAAAATTCCAACATTTGTAACGGTTTGATCCTAAACCGTGGAAAGGATCAGGTTTGCTCTTGAATCTGTAAAAGGAGCGGTGGTGTAACGGTTGGGCTCTAATCCATGGAAAGAGTCGGAAAGATTTTATTCATATTCCCAAGAGGCGCTTGGGGAGTGGAGTAGGTCGAATTTGACCGAACCACTATAAAAATTACAGTGTCTTCTTCTCTAACTCTTTCCTTTTTATTTTTGCAATTAATTTAAGCAATTTATTGTATGTTTTAGTTTGTTCTTATTTATTTGCTAAATTTTGATAGAATTAAATTATCACACTTTTTGTCATCTTATTTGTTGCATAAATTGAATTTTTCTTATTATTTATAAAAAGTGTATTAATTAGTTTAATTGGGTTAATTTAGAAAAAAAAGTTTAATTAAACCCTATTCACCCCCTAGAGTTGCCATATCGATCCAACAGCGGCCGTCAAGCAAATGCGGTCATCGCTGAGAGATTGCGGCTACATAATGATGACCATAATAGAAGGGTGAACACAAGGTTGGTGGAATGCAAACATGAACGCATACCTCGAGAGTATCAAAAGATGATGTTGACATTTCACCTACCATGCCATTAGCAGCAGAGATTCAGAAAAGGACCATTGTGCCGCGAGTGTCAGATTTAGAGCAGGTCCATAAATGCTGTCAGCGATCAAGCTCTATAAATAGAAGCAGTTGAGCAGAATTTCATCTCCTTCAATCATTCCGAGTGATGACCGAAGCCTTTGCCGGAGTTAGAGCTCGAGAGAGTTTACTTCACCGCCCATCCATGGCACCACCGGCAGCCTTGTCACACATCTGCTGGAAACAAGACATTGCTTTTAGCTGGCTCTCCATTTCTCTTCTTTCTCTGTATTGTATTACATTTTGACTTAAGGAATTAATACAATTTGTAATCAATACATCTCTATATTTTCCTTCGATTCCATCTCCATCTTCATTTACTTAGTATCCTTTACTTTCATTGCATCATTAAGTAAGACTGTTAGAGTATCGCATACTTAATCATGCGGCATAGGAATATGAAGCGTGTAGCAAACCACTGGGAGGTGTGTGTTGCGTGAGTGTTGTGAGAAAACCTTATTTGCTTAGTGTGAAGCTGTAGCAACGCTTGTCTATAAGCGGATACAATGCTTGTCTATGAGTAAAATCAGTAGCAATTAACTGCCCGGGAGGGTAAGTGGTTGGTCGCATTAAGCAATGTAAGCAAGTGTTCACTAGAAATAGGAATAATCTTGCGTCAGCCAGGTTTATGCAATTACCTTGTCTTATGAGCACATCATTCATCATTTAGGCCTACTTGGGAGAGTAGTCTAAAAACCAAATCTAAGACTCAAGAGAGCGGATTGGATCGCATAAGCAAGAATGGGGAACTTAGAGATAAGCTCCGTTTGCAACTACACAGCGTATGCACCCTTTAAGTAGGTTATGGTGGTGTGCGGTCATATAAAATCTTAGAAATAGGCTTCTCGACACTATCGCATATACATCGCATGCGTCTACGTCAAATGTGTATAGCATGATGGCATAGCTTGCGTTGGTTGTGGTTGCCCTTGCAGTTAAGCTTAGTGTTACAGTGAAGACATCCTCACATTTTATCTATTATTCCATACATTTTACTACGTGTCAACAGTTGTCGTGTCTCTACCTCTCATTCATACTTCCACTGTTTTGTCTGTTAGTTAGAAATAGGAGTAGTGCATAGCTTATCACCCTCATCATTCTTTTATTTATTCGCCGCATACACATTACCGTGTTTTTTTACATTGAAAAGAAAATACCATGAAGGAAATGAAAAAAAAATTGAATTAATAATGTTATGCATGACTAGGGGTAGAAAGAGCTACCTTGTTGTGATTAATTAGGAAATTCACAAGAAAAAAGTGAGTATAATTCCCTGCAATTTTGTGTAAAAGCTAATGCCCCTAGGTAAATAAATGCAAGTTTAGAGATCCCTAAATTTAAATCTCTAGCATCTCAGTTGAAATATTATCGTCTTGATTCTATTGGTGCTCCAAGGTTGGTGCATGAGACAGGAAAAATAACAAATTGAGGGCCATTTAAAACCATTACGGGTTGATTAGGATTTAATTAAACTCACCTGTGCATGAATAAGTCTAGTTTAAATTGTGCTCCTTTGATTTATTATGATTTGATTTTGTTATCGATTGATCCTAGGAGACTGTTGAGGCTTGAGTAACGAATCAAGAAATTTGGGTGAGCATATCATTTGTGCAACTATGTGTTTTATTCTGCCTTTGATAATACCGAAAATGTGCTATCTAGCTTTGGTTAATTCGGGGTTGTCCTAAGATTTTATATGTTTATTTTGCTATTTTAAAGGTTTAAACATTTACGAGGTAGAATAGTGCATTAGAAGTAAATTGGAGCTAAAAAAGTGTGAAATCAGAGCTTAATTGCATAACCGAAAATTTGAAGGCCAAATGACCAATATCTTTCGATTGCTCGCAACGTGGGGACCCTACCTCTACGCTCCAATGCAACGTTCGAAAGCAGACGTGTTGCACTTCAATGGGAGTGTTGCAATAATTTTCAAAAATTATGTATTATATGTAAGAATATTACAGTTTATTTGTTAGACTTTATTATTAGACTTTTATTTATTTGTTATTTATTATTAAAATTTTATTTATTTATTTACATTACGTGACTATATTATTAGACTTTTATTTATTTGTTATTTATTATTAAACTTTTATTTATTTATTTATAGTAGGTGGCTACTTTATTTTACTCTTTATAAAAATGTCGAAATGTAAAATAAGATACTGTTAGTTGCTTTGTGTTGTATTATATCAAGATAATAATAAATAAATAAATAAATAATATCCTTGATTTTAGGCTTTTAGATGAGCTTTGGTTATACTTTTTTTTTAATCTTTTTTCAGAAAAGATATTTATGTTATAGATTTAAGTTCTTTCAAATCTTGAACGTTTTCTTGGTATCACATGGAAAATAACTGAAAGGATAATATTAGAGATGATAACGAAAATACAACCATGGTTTAAAAAATAATATCCCTGAAAATATAATAGTTTGAAATCCTATCTATAGGCAAAGATATTTTCTATCATTCCTACCACAAAATAAATAAAAATAAACCCAACGGTTCCTAGACAGATATACAAGAAACAAAACAAATAAATAAAACAATTATTAATTCATTCCTATTGAGAAGAACTCCAATGGATTAGAAATTCACCCAAAAGAGTTCGGCTGACACCACTTATGAAGCTAAAGCCACCCGATAAATTGACGATGTAAAAATGGTCACTATTTGACTGCGACTATCAAAGTTGTCATATTTATTGTTTGATGGATCGATTTCGATAAAAATGAATCCATGGACACCACTCCAACTACCAAAAAAAATAAATACCATTATTTTTAACAAATTAAAAAGAAAATCAAAACATCATTATTGAAATTTGATTTTTTTTTTTTTTTTATCACAAATTCACAAATCGTAGCCGAAAATCAGACCTCCAGAGGTGGCGAAGACTTTCCATGTGAATTTGCCGAGATATTCTTTTCCTTTCTCTTGAGCCACAATGATTCTACCGGGATTTTCCTTTCTGAACAACCATGATTCCGCCGCTTTCCTTTCTCACCATGATTCCGCTGGCCATTTTTTGAAAAAATAGTTTTTAGAGAACTTTTAAATGAGGAGAGTATTTGTGTTTGGTTGAGTACTCCTACTTTTTATAGAGAAAAACATGGGTTTTGTTTCACTTCATTCTATTTTAATTTGAAATAGTAGATAACTTATTCTATTTTTTTTCTATGTTTTTTTTCAGGTTTGGAATTCGATTAGATTTTATGATTATTTGGTGATTTAAAATATGTGATCTTTTTTCAATTCAAAGTTATAGTTAAATTAAAGTTTAAAAATGAGATAGATCAATATATATATATATACATATATATATATATATATATATATTGATATATATATCAAAATTCATAAATAGATAAAAACAATTCTCTCAATTTTTACATAAAATAATTATCATTTAGAAAGAAGTAAATCCTAACATGTGTTTGTAAATTTTCATACAGATTGATGTAACTTTAAGTTATAAAACTTAAACTACTCATTTTTTTAAGTGTATAATTATTCTACAAAAATTAATTTGGTAATTTTCAAATTTTTAATACTTTTTAACAATGTTAAACATTCTGTTCATTCATGTATCTCCCTAAAACTCAATATCCTTTTCCAAAAAATAAATATAAAAAACATTAATTTGATATATTATATAAGACAAATTCAATGGATAGCAATTTAAATATCTTTTTTATAATGTGTTATTGATATTTGATATTATGAAAATATGACAACATACTTCAATTCTAATTTTTCAATTAGTTTTTTCTATATTTATTTTGAACAGTCCATAGATAGGGGAGAGAGAGAAAAATAGTAGAGAAAAGTTGTGAACCTTGTCCTGTCCCCACTTTTTATTTAAAATTTTTTAAGATTATCAAGTTCGTAAACATTTTTAATTATTTAATTACTCTTTTAAAAGGATCCAAAAATATTAAATTTAATGTATAACACTGTTCTAAATTGTATAGAGCTTTCAACCATTTGAATTTTACTAATACCAAATTATTTATCCGGTTATTATCTTTATTTTATATTTTCAATAAAATGACTAATAAATTAATTTCTCCATGAAAGAGTTTTGGCCTTCATTTCTTTGGGTCCAGTTTGGCCCGAGCAGTTGGTTGGACATTTTGCCCAAATTGTGAGTTTAAGTTTTTGACACGTATAAAATAATATAGTTTTCTGAAATAAGAAAAATATGTGAAAAATAAATCTATTAAGTATTTTCCTCGCTTTCACTCAATATAGAAATATTATCAAAAACATTTTTTTATCTTACTCTTTAAAAAATAATCTTGTTTGTTAAGATTTAATGTGAAACCTGCATTCCTATTTTCCTGTTTAAGCTAATAGCTAGGAGAATCTGACTAGGTATGAAATCCTATGCTAAAAAGGAAGAACTCTAAGTATTGAATAAATATTCTTCAAAAAAAAGTTTGGAATTTAAATAATGGAAATTTAACTAAGTGCAAGGTTAATATGGAACCAGACGTTTGGTATTAAACTCATAAAATAAAACTAAGTCAAGGACAATCATGTGTGAATTTGTGAAGTTAAACGCATTGTATGAAAGCCGCCCACACGTTGAAAACGCGTGAGCAAGAGTAGAGAAAGCGAGAGGTTAAATGCAAGGCGCTGGGTAGACGACCGCGTAGCAAATGTGCAGTGCTACACGATGAGGTAGACGATTGTCTAGTAAGTGAGCGATGCTACACGATGAGAGGCGATCGTGTAGGCAGGCGTTGGACGATTGTATAGTAATGCAGGAATCTAAGCGATGAGGTAAGATCGTATAGAGATGCGCGGAGCTAAACGATGTGCTAGACGATCGTGAAGATGCACACGGCGTTAAACGATGAGAAGTGACGTGCTAGACGATCGAGCTATACGATAAGCAAAGACACTACACGATCAGTGTGAGTGCTAGACGATAAGCGTGGAAGGTAGGCGATAACGCTAAACGATAGCACTATACGATAGCGTTAAGCGATTAAACGATGCGCGGGAGCTAAGCGATGGACTACACAATGGCGCTACGTGATGGGTATAGACGCTAGACGATAGCCGTGTTGCGCTAGGTGATGAGCAGACGCACTACACGATAGGTAGAATACTAAGCGATAGACGTTGGACAATAGACGGAAGCACTGGGCGATGATGCTAAGCGATTAGAGGATGTGTTAGACGATAAGGCATCAAGGCTAAATAATGGAGGTAAACGATGCACGCAGTAGCTAAATGATAGGTTATGCGTGAGATCGTTGAGAGCGAGATTGTTTACTAAATAGTTGAGCTACACGATGGGCTGTTGGAGCTAAGCGATAGATGCAGGAACTAAACGATGGAGCGGTGCTGAGGTCTGGGTTACGCAAGATTGATGAGCTCATCAGGACAAATGGCTTTACCGACAGAAGTCTGAAATAGAGATAGTAGGAGCTGGACGAATAAATATTCATGCAAGTGAGTTCGACGCATGAAGAAGACATATCAAATAGGAGGTGGATGAGGCTGGGCGTTGGCAGAATGAGAGGAATACGCCTGGATGTGATCAAAAGAGGAGGTGTCGGGTAAAGAAGAAGAGGGAGATACCTATAAAAGGAGCAGAACGCTTCACTTTAACCCACAAACCATTTAAGTTCATAAAGATCACAAAGAAAGGAGTAAGTAAGAGACATTTGTGCGTTGAACGAAGGAAAAGAGGCGCTGATCGGACGAAAGTCAAAAGAGAGGCGCTAAAGGAAGCTGGGTGTACGGACAGACACCTAGACTAAATTCAAACAAGAAGTTATTCTGGACTACTCGTGCAAATTAGGTGATTTTTGGACCAAAAGTTTTTAAATTGTATGTAGATTTGGTGTGAGGGCTATCTTAATGAAATTCTAACTCTAAGACTGTCAAATTCAAGGAAAACCGAGAGGTGCTCACCAGTGGGGAAACAGTCGAGCCAGGAGGAGTGAACTCGAGACTCCGAACTATTGCCGAGCAATTTCAAGGCGAAATTCTAAGGTAAATTAATTAAGACATTTTCACACATTTTTTAAGAAGAAAATGTCTTGAGATAAGGTCCGGAAGAGTGAGTAATCTAAGCTTAAAGTTAAATCTGAAATAGGATCTAACAGAAGAGTAAGGGAAACCGGGTGAACTAGGAGGAAAAAGAAATCTCAGCAGGTCACTGTGAGTGGTTTCTTCTTTTATTCTTTTAAGCATATTTAGAATTAATATGCTGGTTTATATTATGAGATGAATATGAGGTTGGGATGGTCAGGGGGTCTATGGACCTAGAACCTGAGCCCAAAACAAATCCTTACAGGATGGTCAGGGGACCAAAGAGTCTAGTTCCTGAACCTGAGGGAAGAAAAAACCTTGAATGGGATGGTTAGAGGGTCGACAGGCCTAGCTTCTGAGCCCATGAAAGGGAGAACTATGTGCACATAGGTTAATGAATACTTTTAGATGTGAAATGTTAACTATCTACCGTGTGTGTAGGTAGTTTTGTGAAAAGCTTCATGGAATGATGGAGGTTTGCATTTGTGAAACCCAGATTTCCATTTTTCCTACTTAAGCAGGTGATTAAGGGAATTAACTAAGTGAAAGTTAAGTCCTATGTTGAAGTGAAAGAAATTTCTAAGTGTTGAATAGATTTTCCTTGAGTAGTTTGAGTTAATCCTTAAATGGTGAAATTTGGCTAAGTGTAAGGTCAAAATGACCATGCATTAAGTGACATTAATACATAAGATGAGAGGCAACCATGCGTTTGTAAGGTTAGACACATGATTGGCCAAAATATTGGCAAGAGGCATTTCCAAGGGTTTCTTATGCGTTGGGTATGTGTGAGTGAGAACGGAGAAATCGAGATGTTGAGCGCAATACGCTTGGCAGACGATCGTGTAGCAGCGGAGCTATATGAGGAGGTATATGATCGTCTAATAAGTGAGCGGCACTACACGATGAGATAGACGATCATGTAGGCGGGCACTGGATGATCGTGAAGCAAAGAGGGAAGCTACACGATGAGGTAGGCGATCGTGTAGCGGGCGCTGGATGATCATGTAGTAAAGAGGGGAGCTACAGGATGAGGTAGGTGATCATGTAGGTGAGCGTTGGACGATCATGTAGCAAAGAAGGGAGCTACACAATGAGGTAGGCGATCGTGTAGGCAGGCGCTGGAAGATCGTGTAGCAAAGCGGGTTGCTACACGGTGAGGTAGGCAATCGTTTAGGCGGGCACTGGACGATCAGGCTATAGGATAGACAAAGTACTACACGATCAATGTAAGTACTAGACGATAAGCATGGAAGCTAGGCGACAACGCTAAACAATAGCACTAGACGATAGCGTTAAGCGTTAAGCAATGACGCTGGGCGATGGCACTACGTGATAGGCGTGTGTGCTAGACGATGGGCGTCAGCACTACACGATGAGCAAGAGCTATGCGGCAACACTATATGATGGTGCTATGCGGCAACACTATGAGATGGTGCTATGCAGCAATGCTATGAGATGGTGCTATGTGGCAACGCTATGTGAGGGTACTATGCAGCAATGCTATGTGATGGTGCTATGCAACAACGCAATACGACGGTGCTATGCCGCAGCAGTACTAGATGATAAGACAAGCTAGGGTGGACACATGGTGAAACGTCTTACGTTGCTAAGGCTTGCTGTGCATAAGGTTGTTATACATTGGTGATGTGCTATATGCGTTGGACATTCGAGGGCATGTGGGCACATAGGTCAAGGCTAATACTATGCGTTGGAAGAGTGTTGGTCATTATCCTAGTTGAGCGCATAGGGAAAGGGTAAGCCATGCGAAAGAGAAGGATATACGGCCAAAGATGAGCCTTGCGAGCATCTAGCATATGTGACCAAGTTGTGTCAATTGGATGCACAAGGTAAGATTGAATGAACGCATTTTGATGTTAGATGGATGCATGCGCCAAGGGGTGGTGTTCGGACATAAGTATGTTGCGCTAATTAGATGGACACAAATGAGGTTGAACGGACGCATATGAATGCATTTATGGTAGATGGATACATATGAACGCATTTGCGGTAGATGGACGCATTATGGTAAGATGAGCGCATATGAGATTGGATGGACGCATTTGCGGTAGATGGACGCATTGAGGTAGGATGGGCGCATATGAGATTGGATGGACGCATTCAAGGTCGTCATCCGGGCATGTGGCTTGTTGGGGAGAAATCTTTGGCCTTAAGAAAATGAGGTGGATGCACAAGAAGACATGAAAATTTAAGCATTATGCATTGGCTAGTGGAGAAGGAGACACCTTAGATTGCGATGGCATGAGGGTTGCATTGATAGTGTGGAGAAAAGACACTTGGACATACGGCCAAGTAGGAGGTGTTGGCCTTAGAGAGATTTTGGACACCAATATATAGGGCCAGGGATCTCTTCAGATGATAACTCAATTTCTCTTTAAAGGACATTAGAAAGTGTATGATGGCTAATTTTGAGGAATCTATGCGTTGATGGAAGAACGCATGCGTTGGTAGCAAGACCATGCATTGGTCAAGAGATTCCAAGAGGGGAAGATGCTGTCGGACAGGAAGGTCTGGAAGTAGCATCAACTTGGGACGAAGATATCTCCCAGAATACTCGTGTGTTTAGAGTGATTTCAAAGCCACCTGAAAGCTATGAGAGTCTAAGTTTCATGGTAGGGCTGCCAGAGAAGAAGCTACAAGGAATCAGGCAGGAGAATGGGGAAAAGACAAAAGGCTGTCAGGTAAGCTGAGCCAGTCTTGATGTTTTGAAGATACCGACAAAACCACGAGAATTTCTAAGCTAATATTTTGAGGTAAGCTTCCTGAGACATTTTAGAGCATATTTGTAGAAGGAAGTAACTCAAGATAAAGCGTAGCACTATGAGTAATCAGAGCTTTAAATTGAATTTGGAATTTAGGGTTCAAAAGAGGAACCCGAGAACATCAAGGAACTTCTAAGAGAAAGATTCCTATCCTTACCAAGGTGAATGGTAATTTCCTTTAAGTCTTAAGCATATATTTTAGAGTAAATTGTATATACTTATGTTATGAATGAGTATCTAGCATAAGAATGGGATTATGTGAACGGGATGGTCAGGGGGTCAATAGACCTAGTTTCTTAGCCCGAAAGCAAAACCTCACGGGATGGTCAGAGGACTGAGAGATCTAGTTCCTGAGCCTGTGGGAGGAACCTCGTATGGGATGTCAGAGGGCCGAAGAGCCTAGCTTCTGAGCCCATAAGCGGGGTGTTATGTGCAAATAGAGGACATAGGAGACATAGGAAATAAAGGGAATGCAAAAGAGTAAGTGTTCGTAATTAGTAATAGTTAACTATCTACCTTGTGTGTAGGTAGAGAATAGACGCATTCTAAATAGTTATCAGTTTAGCTATCTACTGTGCGTGTAGATAGATTTGAGAACATACTCATTCAAGGCTGAGGTTTGAATGTAATCTCGTATTTATGATATGCTTGTTTTTATGAGTTGAAATACACTCTAAAATTTTCTTACCACTCACTGTGCTTTGTGAAACTCATTCTTTTATTTCATGTTTTTCTTCCCAGGTAGCTAAAGGTGAGGAGTTCTAAGATGCTGCTAAGGTCAAGGTCTACCACATGCCACCGTCGCACTTCCAGAGGGTTTTAAGAGTGGTTGTTGTAAATTTTGTAGTTAAGTGTTGGAGTTGTATAAAGATTACATTGTTATAATATAAAATGGGCCTACTTAATCAGTTGTTGTTATCTCCTTGACTTAAAGTTTATTGAGTGTAGTAAAGAGGTTCAGTTGGACAGTATATATCACAAAAGGGTGGTATCTGCGGTCCTTCACGCTTCTCTTCGAGCTCAGGAGTGCGGGCTCGGGGCAGAGTGTGACAACATTGAAACCTTGTGATACCATGCTTATGATCTGAAAAGACTTGTATTTATGATTCCACTCAATGAGCTTTGTAAAGCTCATGGTTTGTTTTCTGTGTTTCTCTCGTAGGTAGCAAAAGAGTCCAAACTGCGAAGTTGGTCAAGGTCTGCCACAAGTTTAGAAATAGTACTAAAAGAGATTTGTAGTCGGGGTAGTGCCACACTAGTAAATGTAATTTATATTTGTAAATTAGTTTCCTAAATAAAGTATGTGTAACCATTTGTTCCATTAAGATTTTCCGCTGCTGTAGTAAATATTGTTAAAAAAAAAATACTAGTAAGATTGTAATGTTCCGAATTTGTATGTAAATATATTAGGAAATTATGTATTAACTTTAAAGTTCAAAATTAAAATTTAATTATTCTAAGTCTAGACAACTTTTAAAATTTAAGACAAAAAAATAAATAAATAAATAAAATACTAACATTTAAATAAGTGGCAAACAAAATACTAATTAAGCAAATATCTAAGTAATTAACTATATAAGAAACAAAATAATAATGATATATAATGTTTTGTTGAGTAAAATAATAATAATAATCATAATCATAATAATAATCAAATCAAGTTAGCAATAGTCGGTTAGTAGAAAAGAGACAAAATATATATCACAAATATAAATGTGTAAGTCGGTTAAAGTAAAAAAAAAAATTAAATTAAATTAAGTAAATCGGTGGAATAGGTCTATAAATAGGCTTGTGGGTGCACCTTTTTTAATGGAAAATTTTGGGGAGCATTCTTGATTTTTGGGTTAGTGCAAGTAAGTTTTCTTACTTTTAAGTTTTGTTTATTTCTTTTCATATATACTAAACATAGTTAAATGTCAAACTCAAGCACAATTTTAAAACTACCATTAACAATGAGCTTAGTAATTTGAATAACTAAAATTAAACTTCTATTGTTTACTAGTAAAGTTTGGATTTTCACTCTAACTACTAATATTGTTCATATTATTATTGTTATTAACAATATTAATTTAAAGATAATATTATTGTCGTCATCATTATTATTACTTAGTATTACTATTAATAATAATATTATTACTAATGCAAGGTTAAATATTAACTTTTTATTATTATTCTCCGTCTCTCCTCCTCCTCCTCTTCTTCTTATTATTAATATGATTATTATTATTATTACTACTACTATTATTATTATTATCATTTCACTGTTACTACTATTCTTGCTGTTATTATTATTATTATTAATATGATTATTATTATTATTGCTGCTACTACTATGACTACTACTACTATTATTATTATTATTATCATTTCACTATTACTACTATTATTACTATTATTGTTGTTGTTATTATTATTCTTATTATTTCTATTATTATTGTTATTATTATTATTCTTATTCTTATTATTACTAATACTTCTTCTTCTTCTTCTTCATATTATTATTATTATTATCATTGTTATTATTATTATTATTAGTACTACTACTATTATTATACTAATACTATTATTATCATCATTGTTAGTATTAATAATCTCATTGTTAAAGAATTAAGCGTAATTACACTAATACTCTCAAGACTTAATGATTATAATTCTCAAGATAAATAAGCTACATTCATCAAGTTCTTTAAATAGTCTTAAAATTAGTTTTAATTATAAGTGCTTTACGAATTTTATAGGATCAAATCATAAGGAATAATAAGGAATAATTAGGATCACAGTCGAGGTTAGCAGTTTATCTCACCCTCTCTTTAAGTGTTTTATGGTAGTGTACCTTTGTTATGTTGCATTATTATTATTGTTATGTTGCATTACATGTTTAAAACACGTTTCTCGACAAGGGACCCCATGCATTATGTTTGTTCACAATTATGTTAAGATCAAGTTTTAATTAGGTATAGGTTATGCTTCCAGGGCTAACCGGACATGTATGGTTGCACCCCTCTAGGCCCAATCTTATATTATGTTTATGCTAGGCATTAGAGGGTATGTATGGTTGCACGCCTCTAGTCCAGCCTTACGTTTATGCTAATGGTTGATGTGGGATGCAACTCTGGCCCTACTGACTGCATGACCCACTAATCATTGATGGGTTAGTTTTCGCTTAAGTCCTCATCTTCCTACCAGGGCGGAGGAACATAGGTTGGAAGCATAACCGACCACCTCATGCTATTATAATTTTATGTTTTGGGTCCCAATCATATGTTTTCATGACATGTTGCATGTGATTGTGCATTTGGTCACTACCTTAAGTGAGAACTACTTACTGGGTATATTATATACTCATCCTATTTTACAGACTTTATAGGTAAGAGATGGCAGGACTGGACGTCGCTCAAAGGGCCAACCATCAAACTCACTGTTATGGCTATATATACATTTTGTCCCACTATGCTAATGTTTTATGGATCCTGGTGTTTTGTAAAATAAACTTTTTATACAGTTTTCTACCTAACTAATAAAAGTTTAGATATGTTCTTTTGAAATTTTTACCAAAACTCATCTCATGATAGAAAAGTCTAAGTATGCATGTCGTAACGGTCGAACCTTATTATATAAGGGTTAGGTCGTTACAAAGATAATGTCAATAATTGTCATGGAAGAGTAGCATCACTTAACATCACGCCTTCTCTTAGGTAAGAATGGAAATCAAGAAGAGGGTCGTGACATTTAAATTATTTTTAAATTATCAAATTGAAACTATCCATTTGTAATTTTAAACAACTGGATAAATTATTTTTTTTAACCTGTGGGGTGGGGACAAACTTTGTCCAAGTTAACTATACTTATTTTGACAAAACCAAAAAATCATTTATTAAGATTACAACATTAAACTTTTGTAAACTCCATTTAACCAATATCCTTGGTTTCAAATAAATAAATATATTTAATACAATTAAAAAACAATAACTAATTTTCTTTTTTAAAAAATAACTAATTTTATTTTTTTAAAAAAATAACTAAATTTTTTTAATGATATTTTAACATTTAATTGATTTTCAAACCTAAATGATTTCAAATTTAAAATGTTGTCAATTACTACATAAAATATCTTAATTTGTAAACTTACTTTAAGAGAAAATAACAAATTATATAACAAAAAA
Organism: Benincasa hispida; assembly: GCF_027475165.1. Taxonomy (NCBI): domain Eukaryota; kingdom Viridiplantae; phylum Streptophyta; class Magnoliopsida; order Cucurbitales; family Cucurbitaceae; genus Benincasa; species Benincasa hispida. Next base: position 8,538,039 of record NC_143489.1, read on the forward strand.
AATTACAAATTAAAGTTCATAACTTTTTAATTTATAAATTTAAACTGAAAAATGATTATAGTTAAATTATTAGAAGAATGGTGTGTAACTCAATTGATTAGAGAGTTGATCTTAATGACTTGAAATTTATGGGATGGGTATGATATTTTAATTTTAAAAATTATTTTTTCTAACATAATTAAAGAGTTAGACACATTTTATTTATTATATTTAATTTGATTTTTACTAAAAATGAATTTTTTTAAAAGAGAAAGGTTCTGTAGCTCAGTTGGTTAGAGCATTGAGTTAACACTAGATGCATGGTTCCTTTTGACTTCACAATTCATACTAAGCCAAATTCCACTAGTTAAGGCTTAACTCAAAGCTACTCAAGGAAAATCAAATTTCCCTCTCTTCAACATAAGATTTAACTTTTAATTAGTTAATTTCCTTAACTACCTACTTAAGTAGGGAAATTGAGATCTTGGTTTCACATCCACAATCACCAGATTACTCCGCTTTACCACCATCACCACCAACACACAAAACTTGCATAATCCATTGCTACCCATATAGCCTACAAACCCATCTGAGCATTCACCTCTTACACCACCATCATTGGCCAATCACTCTACTATTTATTCAATGAATGATCATTGGACTTTTTTTTTCCAAAGATTTTGTTGTGTTTTTTAATAAATTTATGTAGGCTTTATATCTTAAAAACACACCCAAAAATCAAGGTTTTTTAAAGAAAAAAATCTTACCATTATCAAATTTTTTTACAACAATTTTGATATTATTTTATATTAAAAATCTAAATTTGATGTTTTTGTTAGAAAATAAAAGTAAAATAGATACTTGATTTATAATTTTTAAACTAAAACATTAAACATATTTTTCTTTTCCAAAATCCTCATCATTCTAGTTTCACATTTATATCTCCCTAATTTTCTCAACTCCTCTTTCTAAATCTAGTATTTAACTAGTTTTTTTTCGTCATTTAAATATCTTTGTCTTCTCCATTTTTCTCCATCTTCCTCACTTAGACCAACTTTTGCTATCTTCCTCACGTTAATTATATTTATAAAATTAAGTAAAATAAAACTAATTGAAGATATCTATGAATGAACTTAACTTTATTTAGGTTGGTTCACCATATCTAAATAGATTGAAATATGATAAAAGAAAAAAAAATAATTAAAAATATAAACCCATGGCAATTAGATACAAATAAATTAGAAGAACCAAATTTGAGTAAAACAAATCATATAGTATAAGAAACCATGGAGAGGAAGAAAATGCACAATATTGAAAAAGGAATGAGATAGAATTTAAAATTAAGAAATACGATATTAAAACTAAAAAAATTGTAAAGCAGTAAAATTGTGAAATCAACCATTTACTTTATGTTATTTTCATAACTACATGTAAATCATCCAATATATAAAGGATCAAAACAGGGTGAGTGTGTGAAGAATTAGTGAGAGTCACTGCAACAAATATCACATAGCAGGCCAAAAACTCTAGTGTAGACTTTTGATAGCATTTTTGGAGATAATATCATAGGTGATGTTAGGGAAAGTCTAATACATTTGATAGCATATTTTGTTTGCTATAACATGTGCTATAAAAGGTCATTTTTATTGAAGAATTATCATGATATGGAAACAATTCATAGTGTAAGCCAAAAACGTTATGTTTTCTCTTTCGTAGTTTTTTAATAGCATCAGAAAAACTTTGTCAAAGCTATTTATAATGGATTTTTAGTAGCCTGAAAAGAAATGCTAAGATAACCATATTATAGCATTTTTAATAGCATGAGAAAAAGTATTAAAGTATTTTTATAGTATTTCTTATAGCATGTAAAAAACACCATTTCAACCCTTTTATAGGGTTTTTCTCCACGTTGTCAAATTCGATGTTATTGAAAGTCAAAAAACTTATTATAATGTTTTTTCAACATTACAAAAAGTGATGAAATTTCATTTTCAGTTGCAGTTTTTTTTTTTTTTTTTTTAATACATTTTACGGAAATGACTTTTCTATAACATTGGGGGAGATGCAATAATATATATTTTAAATATTATTTTTTTTGTTCGCATTTGTAGCTTACTTCCCGTATATGATCAAAAGTTAATTTCCACTTAAGTTTACCTAGAATCTTCAAAGTAATCGTATAAAAATAAAATACTACATATTAATCCCAATGGAGTATATATAGTCCAAAAAGAACATTCACATGACCAACAATCCAACTCCATTGCACTCAAAATCCTTTAATGAAAAAACATAGCTAGTGCAATTTCTAAACCTCTAAAAAGAGTTTTCCAAATATAGATAGCAAAAATTTTCTAAACCTCAACAATACTATTACAACGTACTAGCCTTACCCTAACTTAGTAGCAATTTCTACATAACCTCCCCCAACTTAAATTCAAAGCCTCCTAGAGGTTGAGTTGAGTGTTAGGAAACATTAGTGCATGAGATGAGACTGAGTTAGTAGAGGTTTAAAAGAAAGACAATCATGCGTTTGTAAGGTTGGACGCATAATTAGCCGAGGCATTGGCAAGAGGCATTGCCTAAGTTGCTCATGTGTTGATTTATGTGAGCGAGAGCGGAGAAAGCGAGATGTTGAGCGCAAGGTGCTAGGCAGACGATCATGTAGCAAATGAGTGGCACTACACGATGAGGTAAACAATCGTGTAGCAAATGAGCATCGCTACACGATGACGTAGGCGATGAGCGATCGTATAGCAAATGCACGAAGCTCAGAGATGCGCTAAACAATCGGGCTATATGATAGGCAAAGACATTACATGATCAGTGTAAGCACTAAACGATAAGCGTAGAAGCTGAACGATAGCGCTAAATGATAGCACTAGACGATAGTATTAAATGTTAAACGATGGGCATTGCCCGATAGATGCATGCTCTGGGCGATGACGCTAAGCGATGAGCGGATGTGTTGGACGATAAGGCGTCGATGTTAAACGATGGAGCTAAACGATGGGTGCGGTAGCTAAGCGATGAGCGGTGCTGAGGCTTGCGTTACGCAAGGTTGATGAGCTCATCTGGACAAATGGCTATACTGAGAGATGGATAGACTTGAGTTAGTAAGAGCTAAACTAATTAAGTTTCATGCAAAGAGAGTCTTATGCATGAGGAAGACAACTCAAGTAGGTGTGTGTCATGAGAGTAGGTGAATGTCAAGGAAGTAGGTGGTGGCAAAAACACCCCAAAGTAGGAGGTGTCTTGCATTAAGACTTGGTAAAGATGATAAAGATCGTTTCCTTTGGCCTATAAATACCACCACAAATTGTCTATTCCATTCATAAGCGAAAATCTCTTCAAAGAGCGTAAGGAAGAGTGTTAGAAAGTGGATTTGAAGGAGATCATGCATTAAGAATAAGACCATGCATTGATCATGAAGTTCCAAGAGGAGGAGATGATGTCAGACGGTGAGGTCTGGAAGTTTCATCAATTTAGGACAAGAATTTCTCCTAGAATACTCGAGCGTTTGGAGTGATTCGAAAGTCACCTGAAAGCTCTAAGAATCTAGTTTTTAGGGTAGGCCTGTCAGAGAAGAATCTCCAAGGAATCAGGCTGGAGAGTGAAGAAACAATAGAAGGGTTAAGTTGTCGGGTACGCTTGCACTAGTATTGATGTTTTAATGATTCCAACCAAATCACAAGAATTTCTAAGCTAAAATTTTAGGTTAAGCTTTCTGAGACCTTCTAGAGCATTTTTTTAGAAGAAAGTATTCGAGATAAGTCTTATAATTATGAGTAATCTGAGCTTTAAGTTGAATTTGGATCTTAGGGTTCAAAAGGGAGCCCGAGATGATCAAGAAACTTCTAGAAAAGAAGATTCTTACTTTACCAAGGTGAGTGGTATTTTCTCTAAGTATTAAGCTATCTCTTATCTTTTAGAGTAAATTGTATATCTGATATTATGAATGAGTATTTAGCATGAGAATGAGATTATGTGATCAGGATGGTCAGGAGGTCAACAGACCTTATTCCTGCACCCCAAATGGAACCTCACGGAATGGTCAGGGGAAGGAGAGGTCTAGTTTCTGAGCCTGTGGGAGGAACCTTGATGGGATGATCAGAGGATCGGCGGACCTAGCGTCTGAGCCCATGAGCAGGGAGCTATATGCACATAGGAGATATAGGGAACAAAGGGAACGCAAAAGAGTAAGTGTTTATGTTTGGTATCAGTTAACTATCTACTATATGTGTAGGTAGAAAACATACTCATTCTAAGTAGTTATCAGTTTAGCTATCTACCGTGCGTGTAGATAGAGTTGAGAACAAACTCATTCAAGGCTGAGGTTTGAATGTAACCTCATATTTATGATATGCTTGTTTGTATGAGTTGAAATAGACTCTAGAAGTTGCTTATCACTCCCTGAGCTTTGTGAACCTCATTCTTTTCCTTCATGTTTTTTCTTCCCTGGTAGCGAAAGGAGTTCGAAGGTGCTGCTAAGGTCAAGGTCTGCCACAAGCCACAGTTACACTTACAAGGTTTTAAGAGTTGTTGTCGTAAACTTTGGAGTTAAGTCTTAGAGTTGTATAAACCGTACAGTGTTGTAATAAAATGGGTCTAATCAATTAGTTGTTGTTTATCTCTTTGACTTAATGTTCACTGAGGGTAAAGAGGTTCATTTGGACAGTAGGTATCACAAAAGGGTGGTATTTGTGGTCCCTCACGCTTCTCCTCGGGCTCAAAAAGCAGGCTCGGGGCGGGGTGTGAAAATCATGTGACAAAGCATGGTGGTGAAGACTTGAGCAACTAAGAAAGTGAAAATCATGTTGACTAAAACGTTCACACTAGTTGATCAAACTCAGGAGAAAATATTTCACTTGGAACCAACCATCCTAATGGTCCCTATGACTATGCAAACCCTGCAACATAGGTGCAGATGAACAACACCACCGCACCACCCTATCCCTTCGACAAATCTCCACTATTCCCATCGAGGCAAAACTTGTAAGAAATCATAATGGTAACCACAATGTATGGCAACACAAAAACGAAAAAAAAAAAAAAAAAAAACTAGTTTCAACCAAAATTTGTAATATTTATAAGGCTAAATTTTAATAAGAATTTTGAACTTTGTCATTTTTTTTTTCTAAAAGTATCCTTAGATTTTGAAAAGTTACCATATTACCTCTCAACTTTCATAAACATTTCAAAACTATCATTGATTAAGAAATCGAGCCTAAAACCATGTGGCAATGACCTAAAACGATGTAGTGATCAAATTTTCATTCTAAGCCTTTGTCACACCATTTCATGTCTCAAATCCGTCAAAAAATTTTAAAAGTATATACTCCAATGATATTTTTTAAACATCTTTATGGCTATAATATTACAATTTTGAAAATATGAATGTACTCTTAAAAAGTTATAAGGTATTTTTTATAGTTTAACCTATTTAAAATAAAAAGAAAAAAAGTTGTGAGAATTTGAGTACCTGAGATAACAACATTTGATAATCACCTTCAATGAAAAGAACCCTTTAACCATCCACTAATCATGGCAGACATTAAAGAAGCTGAGTTTTCAAATTCAAGGGTTTTGAACAAAATAGGATCATAAAAAGTGATGACATTCATACCGGTTAATTGTTGAAAAAGGAATGGCGATGGCCATATCTATCACACCCCACCCCGAACCCCCACTCCTAAGTCCGAGAAGAGGCAAGATATTAACTGATGCTACTTTGGTCAACCTACTAGTTTCCTTTTAATAACCTCACTTATAACAACAGCGGAAAAAAAAATACTACATGTTTTAATTAGAAACTAGTTTACAAACTCAAGTTACATTTACTTATCCTAACAACCAATCTCATTTAATACTATTTCTAGACTTGTGGCAGACCTTAACCAACACCGTAACCTGGACTCGTCAGCTACCTGCAAGAGAAACACAGAAACAAACTATGAGCTTTACAAAGCTCATTGAGTGGCAAAACAAATACAAGTCTTTTACAAGCATTATCACGAGATTCCCATGCGAACCTTCACCATACCATGATGCTTTCATAAACCCACATACACACACAGTAGATGGTTAACATTTCATAACTAAAAATATCAACCTATGTGCACATAGTTCTTTCTTTCATGGGCTCAAAAGCTAGGCCTGTCGGCCCTCTAACCATCCCATTTCAAGGTTTTCCCATCCCACAGGCTCAGGAACTAGAATCCTCGGTCCCCTGACCATCCTATAAGGATTTATTTTAGGCTCAGGTTCTAGGTCCTTAGACCCCTTGACCATCCCCACGTCATAAACATCTCATAATATAAACTACAACATATTAATTCACAATATGCTTAAAAGGGCAAAGGAAGAAACCACTCATAGTGATCGAGAACTTCCTTCCGAGTTCACCGGTTTCCCTTGTTCCTCCACTGGACCCTATTTCAAGTTTAAATTTAATCTTAGATTACTCACTCTTTCGAGCCTTATCTCAAGACATTCTCTTCTTCAAAAATGTGTGAAAATGTCTCTATAATACCTTAAAGTTTTGCCTTGAAATTCCTTGGCGAAAGTTTCGAGTCTCAAGTTTATTTCTCCTGGCCCGACTATCTCCTCACTGGTGAGCACCTCTCAGTTTCCCTTGAATTTGACAGCCTTAGAGTTAGAATTGCATTAAGGCAGCCCTCATACTGAAACTACACTTAATTTAGAAACATTTGATCCAAAAATCACCTGATTTGCAAGAGTAGTTTGGAAAAGCTTCTTGTTTGAAGTTAGCCTATGCATTTATCCGTACAACCCTGTTCCCTTTGGCAACTTTGCTTGCACCTCCGCCCGAACACTACTTTCCCTTCTTCAAATATCTCTTATTCTTTCCTTTCTTTATGGTTTTTAAGTACTTAACTGATGTGTGGGTTGAAGTGAGGAATTCCCCCCCTTTTATAGACGTTCAATCCTTTCCGAGTTTCACATTTACTCCCCCTTAAGAAAATTTCTTCCTCAAAATTTAAAGCAATACCATAAACATCTCTTATTTATTCATCTCATCCTTTTCAACTTTATTTAATTACATAAGTTTTATATAAACTTTATATAAGTTCCATTCCCGATTACACCTTCCTTTAAAACCAGTAGTCCTTCCAAACTTAGTTTCCTCCCGAGCTACTGGCCGGATCATTGGTTTGACAATCTTTACATTGATGATCGAGTTGTTCACATTTTAAGCACAAACCTTCTCTCCCCTCTTGGTATCTCCAATGACTCTTATGATACCTACGGAAGGGGTAGTCTTTAGTCACGTCAAAGGTTGGTTCTCAGTGACTAAGCAAATGTTGAAACTCTAGGCATTGTTTCCCTTTATGCCCTGCGCGTCTACAGATATAACATTTATCCGTTCCCCTCAAGAATTCTCCAAGGTGGTATTTCCAAAATCTATTGCATAACGGGTTCCTTGCTTGACTTGATCCCATCTAGCTAACAATCATTTCATCAAACATACATATGTTGTTAAAATATATTTATTAATTATAAACAAAAACATATTTACAAAGAAGAAATTTTTATACAACATCTATAATGGAAAGTAGTACACATCTATCTACACTTCGGGGGTTTTTCCCTTGCCTTTGTCCTCCTTTCCTAACTGGGGGCAGTTCCGTTCGTAGTGACCAACTTCTCCGCAGTTATAGCATACGTTTGCCTCTCCATAGCAGCACCCAAAGTGATATCTCTTACAATTTGAACACCACGGCCTTCGGGTGATGGCTACAGATTCGTTGGGCTTGTATACTTCTTCTAGAGTAAGCTCTTTTATTGTCTTCTGCTTCCCGGAGTTGGTCTTACTTTCTTTTTATCTAGAACCCCTAAGGAGTATTTCTGGCTCTTTTCTCGTTCCCCCACAGACTTCATTATTGCTAACGACCCTAGGCTAGCTTCCACGCGTAACGCTATCTCTACTAATTTTGGAATGTCCTGCCTATCAGTGCTAGCAGTTACGTGCGTTCGTATCTCACCTCGTAGCCCTTCCTCTAATCTCCTACATCTTTCAGTTTCATCTAATATTATACTGGCGGCGTATTTGCTAAGTTTAGTATTTTTTTTCTTCATACTCGGCTACCGATAGTGAGCCTTGTACGAGTTTCAGAAATTCATTTCGCTTTGCATCACGAAATGTTTGAGGATAAAATTATTCATGGAATCCTTTTCCAAATTCCTCCCAGGTAACTTCCTCCCTTCCTCTTCTTCTGTCTTCAAACACGCGCCACCAATCCTCAGCTCTTTTCTGTAGTAGGAAAGTGGCTAGGGCTACTTTTCTATCTTCAGGGCATCGCATTACCCTGAAACATTTTTCAATCATCATGAACCAGGCTTCCGCATCTGTTGGGTTCGTGGTTCCTTCAAAATTCGAGGCTCCTAATGGCTTTAACCGTTCAATACCAAATTGTTTTTCAGGGTCTATTGGCACCCCTCTAAAGTTTTCAGCCAAATACCGAGTAAATTTTCCCATCATTTGCTTGTCACCTCCAGTCTCTGCCTGCGGATGACTCGACCCGTCCTGGTCCTCTCCTATATTTTTCGAGGTAGCATCTTGAGTCCCCACTAGTTGCTTGTACGGTCTACCATGTGGCATGATTCCTATAATAAACCACACATTTAGACATATTATAGTATTACGATACTCTTCTCTAGTTTACCCTTTCCCAAAATCTTATGCTCTGATACCAAGTTGCCACACCCCGCCCCGAGCCCGCACTCCTAAATCCGAGGAGAGGCATGATATTAACTGATGCTACTTTAATTAACCTACGAGTTTCCTTTTAATAACCTCACTTATAATAGCAGTGGAAAAAAATATTACATGCTTTAATTCGAAACTAGTTTACAAACTCAAGTTACATTTACATGAAAGACCTTATCCCGACAACCAATCTCATTTAATACTATTTCTAGACTTGTGGCAGACCTTAACCAACACCACAACCTGGACTCGTCAGTTACCTGCAAAGGAAACATAGACACAAACCATGAGCTTTACAAAGCTCAGTTAGTGGTAAAACAAATATAAGTCTTTTACAAGCATTATCACGAGGTTCCCACGCAAACCTCCACCATACCATGAAGCTTTCATAAACCCACCTACACACACGGTAGATGGTTAACATTTCATAAATAAAAATGTCAACCTATGTGCACATAGTTCTTCCTTTCATGGGCTCAGAAGCTAGGCCCGTCGGCCCTTGGACCATCCCATTTCAAGGTTTTTTCGTCCCACAGGCTCAGGAACTAGACTCCTCGATCCCCTAACCATCCTGTAAGGATTTATTTTTGGCTAAGGTTCTAGGTCCTTAGACCCCTTGACCATCCCCACGTCATACACATCTTGTAATATAATCTACAGCATATCAATTCACAATATGCTTAAAAGAGCAAAGGAAGAAACCACTCACATTGATCGAGAACTTCCTTCCCAATTCACCCGGTTAACCATGTTCCTCTAGTGGACCCTATTTCAAGTTTAATTTTAATCTTTGATTACTTACTCTTTCGGGCCTTATCTCAAGACATTCCCTTCTTAAAAAATGTGTGAAAATGTCTTAGTTATAATACCTAAAAGGTTCGCCTTGAAATTCCTTGGCAAAGGTTCTGAGTCTCAAGTTTATTCCTCCTGGCTCGACTACCTCCTCATTGGTGAGGACCTCTCAATTTTCCTTAAATTTGATAGACTTAGAGTTAGAATTTCGTTAAGGCATCTCTCAACTGAAACTACACTTAATTTAGAAACTTTTGGTTCAAAAATCACCTGATTTGCACAAGTAGTTTGGAAAAGCTTCTTGTTTGAATTTAGCCTATGCATCTGTCCGTACAACCCTGTTCACTTTGGCACCTTTGCTTACACCTCCGCCCAAACACTGCTTTCCCTTATTCGAATATCTCTTATTCTTTTCTTTCTTTGTGGTTTTTAAGTACTTAACTGATGTGTGGGTTGAAGTGAGGCATTCCCTCTCGTTTATAGGCATTCAACCCTTCTCTTTTGCCGATACCTCTTCCTTTGATCAAATCCAAGTGTTTTCCTTATCTTCTGCCAACTCCCAACCTCTTCCACCTCCTACTTAAGGTGTCTTCACCTTACACTATCAACGTATCCTCCACATCAACGCAATCTTAAGCGTCCTCCTCCTTCAAAGCTAACACTTGAGGCTTAACTTTGCATGTCTGCTCGTGCACCCATCTCATTTTCTTAAGGCCTAAGACTCCTTCCTAGCAAGCCACATGTCTGGATGACGTCCTTGGATGTGTCCATCCCTCCTCATATGTGTTTGTCCCACTTCATATGCAGTCATCCAACTTTATATGCGTTCAACTAGGATAATGACCAACACCCTTTCAGTGCATACTACTAGCCTTGTCCTATGTGCCCATATGCCCTCAGATGTCCAACGCATAGCACATCACTAACGCATAGCAACATTTGGGTCAACTTGGTTCTCAACTCATCACCTCAAGGCTTAGCTCACCATCTCCTAGGTTCTTGCTAAGGCGTCTCTTATGACCAACACAACCAACCTCATGGACCTTGTTACCGCAAGCCTTAGTAATGAAAGTACAATTCACCATACGTCCACCTTAGCTCGTTCTATCGCCTAGCTCATACTTTAGAAAGGCCGCCGCATCCATCGTATCCATCACTGCATGCCATCGCATACTACCAACGCATTCCTTCGGCCGCATACACCCATACCATAGGCTGCATCATCGCATTCCATTGGTCGCACATTCTTGCGTAGCAAGGCCGCCGCATGCCACCAACCCATAGCACCGTCGCATGACATCAACCCATAGCGTTGCCATATAGCATCGACGCATAGCATCACCGTGTGACACCAATGCATAGTGCTATCGTATACCATCGACGCATACCTTCGGCCGCACAACACATAGCACCATCGCATGATGATACCAATGCATAGTGCTGTCATATACCATCGACGCATACCCTCATCGCCGCATGCTCCATCGTGTATGCCATCCATCGTCGCATTCTCCATTGTCACATGCCATCCATCGCTGCATGCTACTAACGCATCCCTTCAGTCACAAACCATCGGTCGCATCGTAGTACCATCACAACCATCGCATCCCTTGCAGCCATCGCACCGCATGCGTTATTCTAATCTCTCAAGACAGTGGCGGCCACATGCGTTGTTCTTGGCCATACTGCCCAAGTAACCTTTCAATACTTCATGGCCAACGCATGGCACCACACCAACACTTAGTCATTTTTCTCTTTGGCTTCCAACACATGGTTATACTTAGCCAAATTTTACTAGCTATGGCTTATTTCCAAAGTTATTTAACAAATTCTTTTAATCACTTAAACTTAATACCTTTTTCAAAAAATAAATATAAAAACATTAATTTTATATATTATATAAGACAAATTCAATGGATAACAATTTAAATATGCTTTTTTGTAGTGTGTTATTGATATTTGATATTTTGAAAATATGACTAACATATTTCAAATCTAAATTTTCAATTAATTTTTTTTTATATTTGTTTTGAACCGTCCATTGATAGGGGAGAGAGAGAAAAATAGTAGACAAAAGTTGCAAACATTGAGTCCCCACTTTTTATTTAGAATTTTTTAAAATTATCAAGTTGGTAAACATTTTTTAATTTTTTAATTATTCTTTTAAAAGAATCCAAAAATATCAAATTTAATGTATAACACCTCACTCTATCATTATGTTCTAAATTAGATAGGAGCTTTCAACCATTTGAATTTTACTAATATCAAATTATTTATCTATCTTTATTTTATATTTTCAATAAAATGACTAATAAATTAATTTCTCCAGAGTTTTGGCCTTCATTTCTTCGGATTCTTCGGATCCGGTCTGGCCCGAGTAGTTGGTTGGACTTTTTGCCCAAATTGTGAGTTTAATTTTTTGACACATAAAATAATATAGTTTTCTTAAATAAAGAAACATGTGAAAAATAAATCTATTAAGTATTTTCCTCCCTTTCACTAAATATAGAAATATTAACAAAACATTTTTTATATTACTCTTTAAAAAATAATATTGTTTGTTAAGATTTATACTATTTTTAAATTATCAAAATTGAAACTATCCATTTTTAATTTTAAAAAATGAATAAATTATTTTTTTTAACCACAAATTATATTCATTTTGACAAAACCAAAAAATCATTTATTAAGATTACAACATTAAACATTTGTAAATTCCATTTAACCCAATATCCTTGGTTTCAAATAAATAAATATATTTAATAAAATTAAAAAACAATAACTAATTTTCTTTTTTAAAAAATAACTAAATTTTTAATGATATCTTAACATTTAATTGATTTCCAAACCTCAATTATTTCAAATTTAAAATGTTATCAATTACTACATAAAATTTCTTAATTTGTAAACTTATTTTTTTAGTAAGAGAAAATAACAAATTATATAACAAAAAAATTACAAATTAAAGTTCATAATTTTTTAATTCATAAATTAAAACTAAAAAATGATTATAGTTAAATTATTAGAAGAATTGTGTGTAGCTCAATTGATTAGAAAGTTGATCTTAATGAGTTGACATTTATGAGATGGGTAACATATTTTAATTTTAAAAGTTACTTTTTCTAACCTAATTAAAGAGTTAGGCACATTTTATTTATTATAGTTAATTTGCTTTGAATTTTTAAAAGAATAAGGTTCCATAGCTTAGTTGGTTGGCATGTTGGTCTTATGAGTTGAAGGTCGAGGGTTTGAGTCCATTGGACTTTTTACGACAATTTTGATATCCTTGTCTTCTCCATTTTTCACCATCTTCCTCACTTCAACCAAACTTTTGCTATCTTCCTCGTTAATTGCATTTATAAAATTAAGTAAAATAAAACTAATTGAAGATATCTATGAATGAAATCATAGATTGGAATATGATAAAAGAGAAAAAAATAATTACAAAATATCGATATTAAAACTAAAAAAATGATAAAGTAGTAACATTGTGAAATCAACCATTTACTTTATGTTATTTTCATAACTAACATATAAATCATCCAATATATAAAGGATCAAAACAGAGAACTAAGTGAGTGCGTGAAGAAGAATTAGTGAGAGTCATTATAACAAATATGACATAGCAGGCCAAAAACTCTAGTGTAGACTTTTGATACCATTTTTGGAGATAATATCATAGCTGATATTATGGAAAGTCTAATACATTTGATAGCGTATTTTGTTTGCTATAACATGTGCTATAAAAGGTCCTTTTTATTGCAGAATTATCATGATATGGAAAAAATTCATAGCGTAAGCCAAAAATGCTATATTTTCTCTTTCATAGCTTTTTAATAGCATCAGAAAAATGTTGTCAAAGCTATTTATAATAGCATTTTTAGTAGCTTGAAAAGAAATGCTAAGATAATCATATTATAGCATTTTTAATTGCATGAGAAAAGGTATTAAAACATTTTTATAGTATTTCTTATAGCATATAAAAAACACCATTTCAACACTTTTATAGGGTTTTTCTCCATGTTGCCATGGTCGATGTTATTGAAAGTCAAAAAACTTATTATAATGTTTTTTCAACATTACAAAAAGTGATGAAATTTCACTTTTAGTTGCAGTTTTTTTTTTTTTTTAACATTTTACGGCAATGGCAAAAGTGTTATACTTTAAACTTTTCTATAACATTGGGGGATATGCAATAATATATATTTTTAATATTATTTTTTTTGTTCGCATTTGTAGCTTTCTTCCCATATATGATCAAAAGTTAATTTCCACTTAAATTTACCTAGAATCTTCAAAGTGATCGTATAAAAATGAAATACTACATATTAATCCCAATGGAGTACATATAATTGAAAAATAACATTTACATGACCAACAATCCAACTCCCTTGCACTCAAAATCCCCAAATGAAAAAACATACCTAGTGCAATTTCCAAACCTCTAAAAAGAGTTGTCAAAATATAGATAGCAAAAAATTTCTAAACCTCAACAATACTATTACAACGTACTAATCTCCCCCTAACTTAGTAGTAATTTCTACATAACCTTCTAGTGGTTGAGTTGGGTGTTAGGAAACATTAATGCATAAGATGAGGCTGAGTTAGTAGAGGTTTAAAAGAAAGACAACCATGCATTTGTAAGGTTGGAAGCATGATTGGCCGAGGCATTGGCAAGAGGCGTTGCCCAAGTTGCTCATGTGTTGAGTTTGTGTGAGCGAGAGCGAAGAAAGCGAGATGTTGAGTGCAATGCGCTAGGCAGACGATCATTTAGCAAATGAGCGGCGCTACACGATGAGGTAAGCGATCGTGTAGCAAATGAGCGACGCTACACGATGAGGCAAGCGATCGTGTAGCAAATGAGCGGCGCTACACGATGAGGTAGACGATGAGCGATCGTATAGCAAATGCGCGAAGCTCAGTGATGCGCTGAACGATCGGTCTATATGACAGGCAAAGACACTACATGATCAGTGTAAGCGCTAAACTATAAGCGTAGAAAGCTGAACGATAGCGCTAAACGATAGCACTAGACGATAGTGTTAAGTGTTAAACGATGGGCGTTGCACGATAGACACATGCGCTTGGCGATCACGCTAAGCGATGAGCGGATGCGTTGGACGATAAGGCGTCGGGACTAAATGATGGGTGTAGTAGCTAAGCGATGAGCGGTGCTAAGGCTTGCGTTACGCAAGGTTGATGAGCTCATCTGGACAAATGGCTATACCGAGAGATGGGTAGACTTGAGTTAGTAGGAGCTGGACGAATTAAGTTTCATGCAAAGAGTGTCTTATGTATGAGGAAGATAACTCAAGTAGGTGTGTGGCATGAAAGTAGGTGAATGTCAAAAGAGTAGGTGGTGGCAAAACATGTTGCAAACACCCCAAAGTAGGAGGTGTCTTGCGTTAAGACTTGGTAAAGATGATAAGGATCCTTTCCTTTGGACTATAAATACTACCACAGATTGTCTATTCCATTCATAAGCCAAGATCTCATCAAATAGCGTAAGAAAGAGTGTTAGAAAGTGGATTTGAAGGAGACCATGTATTGGGATCAAGACCCTGCGTTGATCACGAAGTTCCAAGAGGAGGAGATGATATCGGACAGTTAGGTCTGGAAGTAGCATCAACTAGGGACAAGAATTTCTTCCAGAATATTCGTGCGTTTGGAGTGATTTAAAAGCCACCTGAAAGCTCTAAGAATCTAGTTTTTAGTGTAGGCTACTGGAGAAGAATCTCCAAGGAATCGGGCTGGAGAGTGAAGAAAAAATAGAAGGGTGGAGCTGTCGAGTAAGCTTGTGTGAGTATTGATGTTTTGATGATTCAGGCCAAACCACGAGGAGTTCTGAGCTATGATTTTAAGGTAAGCTTCCTGAGACATTCTAGAGCATGTTTGTAGAAGGAAGTATCTCGAGATAAGGCTAATAATTATGAGTAATCTGAGCTTTAAGTTAAATCTAAATCTTAGAGTTCAAAAGGGAGCCCGAGATGATCAGGGAACTTCTAGAAAGGATGATTCCTACTTTACCAAGGTGAGTGGTATTTCCTCTAAGTCTTAAGCATATCTTTTTTAGAGTAAATTGTATATCTGATATTATGAATAAGTATTTAGCATAAGAATGAGATTATGTGATCGGGATGGTCAGAAGTTCAATAGACCTAGTTCCTAAGCCCCAAATGGAACCTTACGGGATGGTCAGGTGATTTGTTGTAAATGTGATGAAATAATGGTGTATAATTACGATGATGATTTATGCGTTGCACATGCAAGTTTTCCTAGTAAAACCTAAGTATAAATCTCACTAGGTTTCCTGGTAAGTCCAGGGTCGAACGCAAGGACTACTGAGATACTATGTGTTAGTAAATTTTGATTCCTTGCGGTGGCAAAAACAAATAAGTTTGGTTGGTGTTTGTTTAAGTATAAATTCTATGCGACGGAATTGAGTAAACAGTTGATGACAGCGAAAGTTACAATGAGTATGCGGGAAACGGGTTGAGAAGGGATTTAGCTAATACTTCCTAAGATTGCGTTCAAGTTATGCGATCATGCTACACACACAACAACATGTCATCTCTCAATGCAAATGCCATAGTTCCTATTTCTAGGATGCATGCGATGTATACGATAATGTCGATAGGACTTATGTTTAAGCCTCTATTCTTGTCTATGCGATGGTGAACGATACATACATACACAAGGTGACCACATACTATCATATCCTATTTCTAGGGTGCATGCGATGCATAATAGCAAACAGAACTTATGTCTAAGTTTCTATCTCTTGCTTATGTTGTTCTAATATGATTTTCTCAAGCCTAGATCCTAATCTAACTCTCTCAAGCCTAGATTCTTTCTTTAGACTACTCTCTCAAGTATCTCTAAAGGGTGAATAACGCATACATAAGACAAAATGATCGCATAAAGTGAAGATCCTAGGTCATACTAGCCAAGTACTTCTCAACCCATTCGAAAATTTAGCTACTCATGCGAAATGTGAAGAGATTGAATAGATGTTGAGATGAGAAATCCATTTTATAAATAAAGTCAAAATACAAAACAACAGTGAAAAGTAGGGATAAGAAGCCCGGTAGCAATGTCTTGCTTCCCGAGGCTTTTACATTGTCTTTTTAACCTACTCTATCTAGAAGAATATCCTTGCTTTTGCAAATGTCGGCCCTTTCTCCTTTTACAGCGCCTCTCAGCAGTCTTTTGAGCTAACTAGGAATGATCTCTCGGTGTCTTCTTCTCTTCGCTCGCCTCCGCCTTCTAAGTATATGAACAACTACAAAGTAACGACTAACTAATTGTATATTCTATTTTCTATGTATATGGCGAACTGTGTCGAACTTCTTTAACGAAGGTGGTCTTCGGTATTTATAGAGTTCAAGATGAAAAAGCTTTTCTCTATAATGATTGCAATGATGGGAGGTCATTAAATCTTCTGTCTGATGTGCCGATTAATGGTCACCGAAAAGTTGAATGTACTTACTATAGTGTGTCATTAACGGCTTGTCAACTAAATTCAGATTCGACCATCATCAGCTTTCTGTCCCATCATTATTTATTATGCTTTCACCTTGATGCACCGTTTTTATGCGGCCACCTGCTTGAGAAAATTCTCGCGAGCGCATAAGATAACATGGCTTTGCGGTCGCAATCTTTTAATGCGCGCGAATGCCGAATTCCTTGGATCGCAATTTGCTTTCCGCCAACGCATTTTTCCTGCACAAAATAAGCAAATTAGCTGCTTTTATGTGATGGACACATGCAATCGCAATATTCTTAATTTAACGCTTTTGGACATGATTTGTATATTTTTATCATGGCATACCCACATTGTTTTACATCTTTGCGCTATAATAACGTGCATTTCTGCCCATTATCACACCCCCAAATTTAAAACAATTCTTGTCCTCAAGCATAAACTAAAGATTTTCTTTTGAGAGCCAGCCGACTTTTCCTTACCTAGATTTCTCGAGGTGTCTTATTCAAATTTTATGAACCAAAATTTTCTTAATTTCTATCTTGATCTCTTCTTAAAATATTTCTAAAACTTAGGGACCGCAAGTTTAACCTTAAAAAAGACTTTACTTGTTTCCAGGCAATCGCATGATTTATTTCAAAACTTTTTTCAGCTGGGGTGTTTTCAAATGATTTTTATCCTTGCGCGGTTTAGATATTTTTTTTGTGACCTTGCATTGATCCAAGTGCCTTGCCTTTGTTTTGGCTTGCCCCCATGGGTGTCATGCGAGCATCCAACTATGAGCAAGGCGCTCTTTCTCAGTCTAAACTCATGCCCATTTGGCAGCGGAGTTGCGATCACTTGATTTATGCGTTGATTACGATTCCTACCTTCGTTTTGACTTGCCCCCACGGGTGTCATAGGAGCATTCAACTACGAGTAGGATCCAATCTCAACGTTATGATTTTTTTGTTTGTTTGTTTTTTTTTTTTGAGTGTCTAATAAAAGTCGTAAGGTTGAAAATAGATACTGGCACCCCCAAATTTAAACGCAGCAATGTCCTCATTGTTGATAGACTGAAATGATTCATGCGATGCTCTTAGGAAGTTTTGTAAAGATCATTTTGAAGGGAAACTAGTGAACTACTAACTTTTAGAAATGTTTCATGAATTGACTATTCTTAAATTAAGTTGATTCTAGTACATGCGATGATAAATAAAGGCATGTGTTTCATCATTGAAATCATAATCGGTACGGAAGAAAATGCAGTGACTAATTAAAGTAATCAATCATTCAATGATTGCGCCAACTAAATAGGATGCGATGATAAAATTATCAATGTTAAGAATGAGATGTGAGAGTGCAAAATTTAGAATAAACAAAGTCAAAGAAAGATACAACCCCCAAATTTGCTCTGTTGCCCGCATCATATGTGATCACATTCTTCTTTGTGGCGAGCTGATTTCTTAGATTTCGATGGGCTGAACGAAGTTTTGCTAAAAAAATTGAGAGGGTTAAAAATATAAAAGACAGAGTTAATAATTTTTTTTTTTTTTTTTGAGTAGTGGTGTTCGTACGTTAAATGTAGAGTAAGTTCATGAAATAAAGATAAAAAAAGGATACTTCAAAAAAATTACGCCCCTAATGAGTTTGTATCGCATACTATCATGGAGATTGCTCAATTCTTCTTCAATCAGGAATTCCTCAGGTCCACAAAGGTTTTCTCACGATGCAGGTCTCTTCCGTGATATATCTTGACTCTTTGCACATTAACTTTGAATACGTTGGTCCTGTCTTCATTGGTTAACTCAACCGCTCCATACGAGAATACCTCTTTGATTATAAATGGACTGGACCATCGTGAGTTTAATTTTTTGGGAAAAAGTCGTAGCCGCGAATTGTATAACAAGACCGTCTGTCCAACCTGGAGATTCTTCCCGCATAATCGTTTGTCATGCCAGCGTTTTGCGCGCTCCTTGTAGATCTATGCATTTTCATATGCTTGAGTTCTCCATTCGTCTAGCTCGACCAATTGAAGTTTTCTTGCCTCCCCTGCGGTCTTTAAATCAAAATTGAGCTTCTTCACTGCCTACATTGCTTTGTGCTCCAATTCAAGCGGTAAGTGGCATGCCTTTCCAAGCACCAGCGCATATGGGGACATGCCTATAGGTGTTTTATAGGCGGTCCTGTATGACCACAAGGCATCGTCCAGCTTCATAAGCAATCTTTGTGTGAAGGCTTCACCACCTTCTCTAGGATCAACTTGATTTCCCTATTGGACACCTCGGCTTGGCCGTTTGTCTGTGGATGGTATGCGGTGGCAACCTTATGGTGGATATTATACTTGAGCAGTAATTTATAGATGACACTATTGACAAAGTAGGAACCTTCATCACTTATTATGGCATGTGGGCTGCCAAAACGAATGAAGATATTTTTTCGCAAGAATTTGGAGACAAATCGCCGCATCGCTTGCGACGCACGATACCGCTTCAACCCATTTGGAAACATAATCGATGACCAATAGAATGTACTTGTGACCATTTAATGGTGGAAATGGCCCCATGAAGCCTATGCCCCATATGTCAAATAGCTCCAATTCTAAGATAATATTCATTGACAGTGCATTCTTCCATGAAATGTTTCCCATGCGTTGGCACCTGTCACATTTCATCGAATAGTCTCTGGCGTCCTTGAATAAAGTCGGCCAAAAATATCCACTTGTAACACCTTTGCTGTTTTGTGTTGACCTTCAAAGAGTCCACCATATGGTGAGTCATGGCATTGGGATAGTATGCGCTGGTGAGCGGCCTCTGGTGCACATATGCGCAAGATCTAGTATGACTTCCTCTTTTGGTGGGCTGTGCAATTTTCTGGGAATTGTTCACAGACCAGATAATTGACCACATCTGCATACCATGGTAATTCTTCAATTTTGAATAGCTGCTCATCTGGGAAGGTTGCGTTCACCTCCGATTGGTTGCGGTCGACTTCCAGATTTTCTAATCTTGATAGGTGCTCTACAACCTGGTTCTCCGTCCCTTTGTGATCGATGATTTCCATGTTGAATTCTTGAAGGAGAAGAACCCATCGAATCAACCTCGGCTTTACATCTTTCTTTGTCATTAAATATTTGATTGTCGAGTGGTTAATGTGAACGATCACTTTGGATCCCAGCAAGTAAGCTCTAAATTTCTCCAATGTAAAGATCACTGCAAGAAGTTCTTTCTCAGTGGTAGTGTAGTTCGTTTGGGTAGGGTTCAAGATTCTACTCGCATATGCGATGGGGTGTGGCATTGTTTTCTTCTTTTGTGCTAGCATCGCCCCCATCGCATAACGGCTAGCATCACACATCGCTCAAATGGCTCTGTCCAGTCAAGTGCGATCAACACAGGTGCGGTTATCAATGTGTTCTTCAGTATTTTGAATGTGTTGAGGAATTGTTCATCAAAGTCAAACGTTCTCTCGGCCTCCAGCAATGCACTCAATGGTCGAGTAGTCTTCAAAAAGTCCTTCACAAAACGATGATAAAATCTTGCATGTCCCAGGAAACTTCTGACAGCCTTCATATTTGCTGGTAGTGGAAGATTTTCAATGGCCTCAATTTTTGCCTTATCCACCTCCAGCCTTCCTTGGAAACTTTGTGCTCAAGCACAATACCTTCATTCACCATGAAGTGGCACCTTTCCTAGTTCAGCACAAGATTTGTCTCTTCATATCTCCTTAGTATCTTCTCCAAATTGTTTAAACAGATTTCATATGTTTGACCGTAAACCGAGAAGTCGTCCATAAAAATTTCCACTGAATCTTCAAGATACTCAGAGAAGATGACCATTATGCACCTTTGGAACGTGCTCGGCGCATTGCATAATCCGAACAACATGCGGCGAAAAGAAAATGTTCCATAGGGGCAGGTGAATGTGGTTTTCTCTTGGTCTTTAGGAGCAATCATTATTTGGTTGTAGCCCACATACCCATCCAAAAAGTAGAAGTAATAATTTCCTGTTAGACGGTCTAGCATCTGATCAATGAAAGGCAAGGGGAAATGATCCTTCTTCGTCGCTGCATTGAGTTTGTGGTAGTCCATGCAGATCTGCTAGCCAGTAATGGTCCTCATTGGTATTAATTCATTATTTGCATTTGGGACCACGGTCATTCCTCCCTTCTTGGGCACATATTGTACGGGGCTGACCCATGTGCTAATGGCGATAGGATAGATAATGCCTGCGTCCAACCATTTGATTATTTCATTTTTCACAACCTCCTTCATTGTAGAGTTTAGTCTGCGTTGAGGTTCAATAGACCCATTTTGGTTTTCTTCGAGACTTATCCTGTGCATGCAATATGCGGGGTTGATTCCTCTTATGTCTGCTGACGTCCATCCTATTTCTTTTATATACTTCTTCAGGATGCTAAGCAGCGCATTTCTTGTTCTTCTTATAGCGTAGAGGAAATTATCACTGGTAAAGTCTCATTTTGCCCTAAGAAAACATACTTCTGGTGGCTTGGCAAGATTTTGAATTCCACGGTCGGTGGTTGTTCCAAGGATAGTTTTTGTGCTTTTCTCTCTTCACTCATAGTCAATTTTTCTTTTTGGTTTATCGTTTCCATGATCGCATTGTAAGTTGCTATGGATACGGTCGCATCCTCTCTTTCATCTTCATCTTCGGACTCTTCTTCTTCATTACAACTGGGTTCATTGTCGTAATCTGTTAGGTCTTCTTCTTTCAGATACTTCATGGCTTTAATACTGTCAAACCTTAGCTTCTTTCCATTCACACTCAACGTGATCTCTCCCTTGTACACATCAATTTGAGCGCGACCAGTAGATAAAAATGGTTGTCCCAATATGATGGGTGCATCTTTGTCCGCTTCGTAGTCGAGAATGATAAAGTCTGCCAGTAAGATAAATTTATCAATTGAGACCAGAACATCCTTCACCTTCCCCTCTGAATGAACTAGGGATCTGTCCGCTAGCTGGAGAGTCACTGTTGTGGGTGCTAGCTACCCCACATTCAACTGTTTAAAAATTGAAAGGGGCATTAAGTTGATACTGGCCCCGAGATCACAAAGCGCTTGACCTATATATATCTTGCCAATTGAGCAGGGTATCGTGAAACTTCCGGGGACGCGCATTTTCGGTGGAATAATGGTGTTTGACTTTTGGGTTAACGCCACTGTTGCGAATTTTCCTGTGCTTCTCTTCTTTGTCACCATGTCCTTCAAAAACTTCGCATATTTTGGCATTTGTTCAATCGCTTCAGTGAAAGGGATGTTGATATGTAACTGTTTTAACATGTCCATGAAGGGATGGTACTGCACTTCATAATTTTTCTTTTTCTTATGTTTCTGGGTGAATAGTGGTAGTTGTACCATTTACGGTTCCCTGTTCCATAGGCTTTAGGTGGACACAACTTCTTGTTCCATCGTCTCATTTTCTTCTAGTACTTCTTTGTCAACGGGGTCTTGGATTCCATCGCAACTGAATTAGTCGTACTTCGCTCCGTCTTCTCTTCCTCTATTGTTTTTCCACTTTGCAAAGTCACAACTTGACACTGCTCCTTTCCCTTGTTCCCCGGATTGCGAGGGAGCTCAATCGAACTTGGCAATGCCCCTTGTGGTCTACTTTTGAGCTTGCCTGCAATCTTTCCTATTTGGATTTCAACATTAGGGATTGAAGTCGCCTGATTCTGGAGTACTGTTTCATTCTTCTCAATATACTGCTTTAATAGGCTCTCCAGGGATGAAGATGGCGGTGCTTGTGAGCTGCTGGCTTGATTCTGCGATTCATTCTTTGTTCACGGGAAAAATCCTGGCGGCCCTTCTTTTTGTTCCATGGGTTGATAACTCTGTTAATTATTTTTTCACGTAAAATTGTTGGAGAAAGTAATGTTCTTTACGAAGTAAATAGATTGCGAGTTCCTTGGACATTCTTCCATCAGATGTAAATCTCCACAAGTAGCACAACTTGTGCTTGTCTGCTCGATTGCGTTGACCTGCCTTCTTTGTGTTCCTGGGCTATTGATTGTGATTCCCTATATCAGATTCATCATCGTATTCATTTGATTTTGTAGGGATGCGATGGCCTCATTGTTTGTGTCACCTTCTCGAATTTTTAATCGTTGATCGCTTTCTATCCAATCTTCGTGATTCTTTGATATGCGATCAAGGATATTTTTAGCCTCGTCATACATTTTTTCAAGCAGACCTTCAGCTGCTACCACATTTGCAGCCGTCTATGATGCAAGATTCCAACCGTGATAAAAGATTTCCATTTGGATACAATCAGGTAAGCCATTGTGCGGACAATCTTGCACCAGTCTTTTAAACCTCGCCCAGGCATCGGTGAACAATTCGTCAATATCCTGTTCAAAATTTGTAATCAACTTCCTCCTTCTTGCATTCTTGATCGGGGGGAAGCATTTCTTCATGAACTTCTCAACTACTTATTCCCAAGAAGTTATCTCCCTTGGTTCTAGAGAATAGGCCCATTTCCTTGCTTGGTCGCATAGTGAAAATGGGAACAACGTTAGTCGAACTTCTTAAGCTGAGAAGTTTGGGAACACAAAAGTATTACAAATTTCGATGAAACTCTAGAGATGGGCGTGCGAATCCTTGCCACGCCTTCCACCAAACTGTCTGGCCGTCTGAATCATCTGTAACATAATCGGCTTCATCTCAAACCTCGATCCGTCCAGAGCTGGCCTCATGATTCTTGGGGAGAAAGCATAGAGGTTGGGCGACGCATAGTCCCGGATGGGTCTATTGTAGTCGTTCACCAAGAGAATGAGGTTTGCCATGATATTATTCGCATTTGTTGCTCTGTCTTTCGATTGTTCCGCCATGTTAGGATTTATCTCTTGTTGTTGTCGGCGGTTTTTTCTTCGTCTTCTTCTTAACATTCTTTCAATCTCTAGGTCGTAATTGGGCTCCAGAACTTGTCCTTCGCTCATACGACACCTGCTTCTTCCCTTACCAAAGAAGAGGCAGGTCACAGAGGTCGAAAGCTGTAAAGAAAATAAAAAAGTTACTGTTAGCACAATATGTACTGCCATAGTCCCCGAAAACGACGCCAAAAACTTGATGCATTGTAAATGTGATGAAATAATGGTGTATAATTGCGATGATGATTTATGTGTTGCACATGCAAGTTTTCCTAGTAAAACCCAAGTATAAATCTCACTAGGTTTTCTGATAAGTCCAGGGTCGAACACAGGGACTACTAAGATACTATGCGTTAGTAAATTTTGATTCCTTTACTGTGGCAAAAAAAAGAATAAGTTTGGTTGGTGTTTTGTTTAAGTATAAATTCTATGCGACGGAATTGAGTAAATAGTTGATGACAGTGAAAGTTACATTGAGTATGCGGGGAACGAGTTGAGAAGGGATTTAGCTAACACTTCCTAAGATTGCGTTCAAGTTATGCGATCATGCTACACACACAACAACATGTCATCTCTAACGCAAATGCCATAGTTCCTATTTCTAGGACACATGCGATGTATATGATAATGTCGATAGGACTTGTGTCTAAGCCTCTATTCTTGTCTATGCGATGGTGAATGATACATACATACACAAGGTGACCGCATATTATCATATTCTATTTCTAGGGTGCATGTAATGCATAATAGCAAACAAAATTTATGTCTAAGTTTCTATCTCTTGCTTATGCTATTCTAATATGACTTTCTCAACCCTAGATCCTAATATAACTCTCTTAAATGTAGATTCTTTCTTTAGACTACTCTCTCAAGTATCTCTGAAGGGTGAATAACGAATACATAAGACAAAATGATCGTATAAAGTGAAGATCCTAGGTCATGCTAGCTAAGTACTTCTCAACCCATTCGAAAATTTAGCTACTCATGCGAAATGTGAAGAGATTGAATAGATATTGAGATGAGAAATCCATTTTATAAATAAAGTCAGAATACAAAACAGCAGTGGAAAGTAGGGATAAGATCATGATTTATTATGCTTTCACCTTGATGCGCCGTCTTTATGCGGCCACCTGCTTGAGCAAATTCTCGCGAGCGCATACGATCACATGGCTTTATGGTTGCAATCTTTTAATTCGCGCGAATGCCGAATTCCTGGGATCGCAACTTACTTTGCGCCAATGCATTTTTCGTGCACAAAATAAGTAAATTAGATGCTTTTATACGATGGGTGCATGTGATCGCAATATTTTTAATTTAACGCTTTTGAACATGATTTTGTATATTTTTATCGTCGCATACCCACATTGTTTTACATCTTTGCACTGTAATAATGTGCATTTCTGCCCGTTATCATCAGGGGACCGAGAGGTCTAGTTCCTGAGCCTGTGGGAGGAACCTCGTATGGGATGATCAGAGGGTCGACGAGCCTAGCTTCTGAGCCCATGAGCAGGGAGCTATGTGCACATAGAAGATATAGGGAACAAATGGAACACAAAAGAGTAAGTGTTTATGTTTAGTACCAGTTAACTATCTACCATGTGTGTAGGTAGAAAATATACTCATTCTAAGTAGTTATCAGTTTAGCTATCTACCGTGCGTATAGATAGAGATGAGAACAAACTCATTCAAGACTGAGGTTTGAGTGTAACCTCGTATTTATGATATGCTTGTTTTTATGAGTTGAAATAGACTCTAGAAGTTGCTTACCACTCATTGAGCTTTGTGAAGGTCATTCTTTTCCTTCATGTTTTTTCTTCCCACGAAATGAGTTCTAGGGTGCTCTTAAGGTCAAGGTCTATCACAAGCCAAAGTTACACTTCTGGGGTTTTAAGAGTTGTTGTTGTAAACTTTGTAGTGAAGTCTTGGAGTTGTATAAACCTTATAGTGTTGTAATAAAATGGATCTAATCAATTAGTTGTTGTTTATCTCTTTGACTTAAAGTTTACTAAGAGTAAAAAGGTTTAGTTGGACAATAGGTATCACAAAAGGGTAGTATTTGTGGTCCTTCATGCCTCTCCTCGGGCTCAGAAGGCGGGCTCTGGGTAGGGTGTGACATATTTCAAATTTCATGTGACAAAGCATGGCGGTGGAAACTCGAGCAACTAGGAATGTGAAAATCATGATGAATGAAACGTTTAAACTTTGAAGATCTGATCGACTTTCAAGAGAAAATATTTCACTTGCAACAAACCATCCTGATGGTACGCATGACCATGCAAACCTTGCAACATAGGTGCAGATGAACAATACCGACGTATCCCTTCGACAAATCTCCACTATTCCCATTGAGGCCGAACTTGTAAGAAATCATAATGGTAACCACAATCTATGACAATACAAAAACGAATAAAAAAAAGAGTGAGTTTCAACCCATATTTGTAATATTTAAAAGGCAAAATTTTAATCGAGACTTTTGAATTTTATCATTTTTTTAAAAAATATCTTGAGAATTTAAAAGGTTCAATAATATTACTCCTCAACTTTCATAATTTTTTCAAAAGTATTATTGAATAAGAAATTAAGTCTAAAACCATGTGGCAATGACCTAAGATGATGTATTTGCTAAATTTTTATTCGAAGTCATTGAGGAATGAAAATAAGTAATTAAGGTCCAATTGGTAACAATTTTCAATGGGTAACAATTTTTTTTTTTTTTTTTTTTTATTTTTGAAAATCAAACCTACGGACACTACTTCTATCTCCAAACTTCTTTCTTATTTTTTTTTTTGGAATTTGACTAAAAATTCAACCATGGTACTAACAAAGGGAACTTAAAATAGTTTTTAAAAATGTAAATTAAAAAAATAATAAAAATTGATGAAAGAATAAATAACAAAGTTAATGCCTTCAAAAGAAAAAAAAAAAAAAAAACAAAAACTAAACCTAATCCCAAATCAAAACAAAACTCTAGTTTATCCTAAACAAGTGGTTTGGGTTTCTCTTCACTAACATATTTCCCCAAAAGATGTTTCTGCCAATAAAAGTCATCTTTTCAATTGGGATACCTTTTGTCTCGGATAGGAACTTATAGATGAAAATGGTCATCATCATGACAAAGGCTGCGAAGAAGATGAACATTCCAAATTTTATGTAATAAAGCATGGTGGTGAAGACTTGAGCAACTAGGGAAGTGAAAATCATGTTGATTGAAACGTTCACACGAGTTGATCGAACTTCAAGAGAAAAGATTTCACTTGGAACCAACCATCCTAATGATCCCTATGACTATGCAAACCTTGCAACATAGGTGCAGCTGAACAACACCATCGCACCGCTTCGACAAATCTCCACTATTCCTATCGAGGCGAAACTTGTAAGTAATCATAATGGTAACCACAATCTATGGCAACACAAAAACGAAAACAAAAAAAGAGTTTCAACCCAAATTTGTAATATTTATAAGGCTAAATTTTAATAAAAATTTTGAACTTTGTCATTTTTTTTCCAAAAGTATACTTAGATTTTGAAAAGTTACAATTTTTACCTCTCAACTTTCATAAACATTTCAAAATTATCATTGAATAAGAAATCAAGCCTAAAATCATGTGGCAATAACCTAAAATGATGTAGTGATCAAATTTTCATTCTAAATCTTTGTCACACCATTTCATGTCTCAATACCGAGTTGAATTATGCTTTAATTATTTTGTTCATAAAATAGTGGACAGACTTGGATGCATGAAAATAAGTAATTAAGGTCCGATTTGATAATAATTTTGTTTTTTGTTTTTATTTTTGAAAATTAAACCTACGGACACTACTTCTACTTTCAAACTTCTTTATTGTTTTTGGAATTTGGAATTTGACTAATAATTCAATCATTGTACTACCAAACAGAGCTTAAAATAGTTTAAAAACTGTAAATTAAAACAAAATAAAAATTGATAAGCAATAAATAACAAAGTTAATGTCTTCCAATAAAAAAAAAATGGGAACAAAAACTAAACCTAATCCCAAATCGAAACAAAACCCTAGTTTATCATAAACAAGTGGTTTGGTTCTCTTCATTAACATATTTTTCAGAATGGATGTTTCTGCCAAACAAGAACTATCTCTTCAATTGGGACACTTGTGTCAGGGAGGAATCTGTAGGTGGAAATATGAAATCAGGACAAAAATTGAAGATGAACATTCCAAATTTCATGTGACAAAGCATGACGGTGAAGATTTGAACAACGAGGAAAGTGAAAATCATGTTGATTGAAACGTTCACTTCACTTCACTTGCAGATGAACACACCACCGCACCGGCCAAGTTTCAACCCAAATTTGTAATATTTAAAAGACTAAATTTTGATAAGACTGTTGAACTTTATCATTTCTTTTTAAAAATGTCTTTAGATTTTGGCTAATAATGTCTTTAGATTTTGTAACACCATTTCATGTCTCAATATCTGTCAAAAATTCTAAAAAATTTATACTCAATGATATTTTTTAAACGTTTTTATGAATATAATATTACAATTTTTTTTAAAAAATATGAAGGTACTTTTAAAAAGTTCCAAGGTATTTTTTATAATTTAACCTATTTAAAATAAAAAGAAATTAAGTTGTAAGAATTTGAATACCTGAGATAACATGTGGAGACAAAATAATCATGTCAGTTAACGGTTGAAGTAGGGAATGGCGATAGCCATATCTCCCTAAAACTCAACACTATTTTCTAGAAAATAAATATAAGAAACCATTAATTTGATATATTATATAAGAATAATGAAATAGATAACAATTTAAATATGCTATAGTGTGTTACTTATATATTTTATATTTTGAAAATATGGCAATTGATTTCAAATCTAAATTTTCAATTAATTTTTCTACATTTGTTCTGAACAAACAAAATAATATTTTATGTTTAGTTATTTAATTACTCTTTTAAAAAGATCCAAGTATATCAAATTTAATGTGTAACACCTCACTAAACAATAAAATGACTAATAAATTAATTTCTTTAGGAAAGAGTTTTGACCTTCATTTCTTTGGTTTGGTCTAGCCTAAGCGGATGGTTGGACTTTTGTCGAGATTTTGAGTTTAATTTTTTTAAAACATATAAAATAATATATTTTTTTGAAAAAAAAATAAAAATGTGTAAAATAAATCTATAAAGTATTTTTAGCCTAAATTTAGAAATATTATCAAAGTATCTTTTTATCTTACTCTTTAATAAATAGTTTTGCTAAAAATTTGAGAAAAATAGTTTTGTTCAAATTTGAATCCATCAAAATTTTATGAGAGAATAGATATGAAAAAAATATATATATAAATTTGAGATTAGTAAATGGATAAAGATTATTTTGCAAATTTTTATGAAAGGTAAAACTAAAAGAAATAATCTATTTTCATCAATACGAGAGTGATTCTCCATCAATTAATAATCCTGGCAGTTAACGGATGGGGATATCGTGGCTAAAGAATTTAGTCAACTATTTATTGGAGCTCCGAGCCGTAGGTTCATAAGGTCCCCTTGGTAGCTTGGATACAAGTTGAGAATACATTAATTTAGAGGAAATTAGATATAAATATGATTTATATCCAGTGGAGGAAAAATACTATGGTTAATATATAATATTAATCCATAGACTATGAATATAATGTAATGTGTCTATTAATTGGACGGTTAAGGAATAATAGGTTGGCGTCTCTTCTATTTTCAGGTTAAGGAATAATAGGTCGGCGTCTCTTCTATTTTCATAACGGATGAGTAAGTTGAAGAATCTCTTTGAGATGCTTAAATAGCTCACAGTGTGTTAAGCATTGGATGCACGACATAGTATTGAAGTGTGTCATCACTTAGTAAAAATCAGAGCTTATACGATAGTGCTGAATGATCGCTTTCCTATAGTACTGAGCGATCATTTAACGCTTACACCTGTACGCTCTATTTACTAAACGACCATTTACCTTTTTCTAAGCGATCATTTAGCGCTCGATATTTACTAAACGATCGTATAGAGGATCGCTTAGCTTTTCCTACATGATTGTTTAGACGATCGCTTACCTTTTTCCTACCACGGTCGTATTCTTCACCTAAACGATCAAGCATTTTGTCTATATGATAGACGAGCCTTTCTCCCACTTGCTTGATCGTTGTATACGATCTCCCTTTCTTCTCCCCTCTACCAAATCTGAACATAGCCCACCCTTTGGATTCTCACTCCGAGAATACTTAGGGCTCTGAGTGGTGGTGTCGTCCCATTTCCTTCTATTCGTGTGGAGACTGTCGAGGTAGATTATTGGGATTTGTTGAACGATAGCTTACCATTCCAGCGAAAACGAGATTTACTGTGAAGAATAAGTCTTCAACTGGTATGATCTCTCAATCTCTTATTTATTGTGCCTTTGAGCATGCCAGTAATTTAGTGTTATGAATGCATATTAGGATGTTTGAATGTATATGTCGAAATTTTGTCACAATGAATTGGAAAGATCCACTTCCGCTCGTAGGTACTCTTGAATGAGAGTTCCTTCAAGTAGGACTATGTTGTATTGTTCATTAGAGGAATCGGTGGTATTTAAGAAGTTAGATGTAACTACAGGGAAACATAGTAAATTGGCCCAGCTATACTTACGGGCATCTGTGAAGGGTCATTGTATTATTGATTGGTTATATCCAATGGACACAGAAATATATATGTGGTAAGAAGAGTTCAACTGTCAGAATTTAGTAGAATGCCTGGCAGTTAACAGATGGTGGATCCCGTGGCTAAAAATTTTTGTCAGCTATTCATGTACTATTGAAGCTTTGAGCCATAGGTCCATAAGGTTCCCTTGGTAGCTCAATGGATTCAAGTTAAGAATCTGTTTTTGGGCCAGTTTAAAATGTTCAAATTGACAATTGGGAGTTTGATTATTTATGATATGATTGAACCGGTTAATTATATATGATATGATTGACTTTATATATGAGGTACATTAATTGGAGGAAAATGGATATAAATATGATTTATATCTAGTGGAGGAGAAAACACTATGGTTTATATCTGATATTAAACTATAGGTTAATGAATATAATATGATTATATTTATTATTTTTAATTGGACAATTATAGGATAATTGTGCCGCGTTTTCTCTGTAACCGTGTGTGAGTGGGTGGTTTCGTTCAGTTTTTTTGTAACTGATGAATAAAATGAAAATCGTTTTCATGTTGCAAAGAGATTGGTCATTCGCTCAAGAAAAGTGTATAGTGCCTATCGCTTAGCTAACCGAGAGACTATACGATAGCATAAAGTTGTTTCACGATCGTATACACGTGTGCCACTTTCTAAATGGTCGCTGAAGTTTTTCTAAATGATCGTCTAGCACCTGAGCAATTACTAAACGATCATCTATATGATCGCAACCTATTTACTACATGATTATGTACTTCTTTCTAAACGATCAAGCATTGTCTGTATGATAGACCCTCTCTTCTCCCACTTACTTGGTCATTGTATACGATCTTCCTCTCCTCCAGCCCTCTACCAAGTTCCAACAGAGCCTACTCTTTGGATTCTCACACCGAGAATACTGAGGGTTCTAAGTGGTGGTGTTGTCCCCATTGTTTCTGTTTGTGTGGAGGTTGTTTGTGAGTAGACTACCGGAGTTTTGGTGAACAATTGCTTGGACGTTCCAACAAGAGTGAGAGAAGCATTCCCTTTGGAGAGAGTGGATTTTCGGTGAAGAAAGGTTCTTCAATTGGTACGTATTTCTTGTTCTCTTGTTTTAGTTTGAAAGCATGCCGGTAATTTGTAGTATATTGCATATCTTGTCTGTTAGATTGTAAATGTGGAAATTCTGTCATAATGTATTTGGAACAATCCGCTTCCGCTCAGAGGTAAACTTGTATAAGAGTTTCTTAAAAAATCCCAATCATAACAACTACTAAATTTAGGAAAACATTTTCCTTCTATCTCACGGTTACCATGAAACTACCAATAACCTCCCACTCAATTGGTTATTAGAGAAAAAGATATAATTATCTAATGATTAATATTATTATAAATATATATGATAAGAAACTTACCATATTATATTTATAACCTATAGTTTTAATATTTCATCTCATGAAACATATAACCATAGTTATTTTTCTATTTCATGGTACTTAATGTAAATCTCATTTACATTAATCCTCCACTTGATGTATCTCATATATCACACTGATCATATGATATATAATCGAATTTCCTCTTGTCAATTTAAACATTTCAAATCAACTTGAATCCATTGAGCTACCAAGGAACCTTATGGACCTATAGCTCGAAGCTCCAACGGTACGTGAATAACTGACTAAACTATTTAGTCATAGAATCCTCCATCCGTTAACTGCCAAACACTTAACTAAAGACCGACAGCTGACTCTCCTTACTACAAATATATTATGTGTCCATATCAACCAATCAACAGTGTGATAACCCTTGACAGATCGCTTTGGGCCAATAACCGTTATGCCCCAGTAGTTATATCTAACACCTTAAGTACCTTTGATTCCTCTAATGAACATAAGTCATAGTCATACTATGACCGATTCCTCTCTTCTACTTACCCCTGCTTCGGGAAAGGAGTGAATTCCATCTTGTATAACTGAGTTCTCAGCTCCCAAATAAGACAAATCTTCAAAAAGATAGGCATGTTGAGTTGGCAATCTAGTCACCCTCACCCATACTAATCAAACGACAGCCTTCAAAGGCAGGAATTCTTAAAACACTCAGGATTGAGGTCATATCACCTATGGTTATTTAGGTGAGATGTAAGTCTCCAGTATCAACGGCGTTATATACACAGACTAGTCATCTCGTGGTCCGGTCTTATACAAACTCTTTGTATAGGACACCCCTGTTCACATGTCTCCGCATCCGTACTGTCACTAGGATCAGGTATTCCTCCTTAATCCTTATACTACAGACCTATTTAGGTTATCACTTAAGGCATGATCCACTTGTATATCTATAACCATAGAGCTTTGTTTATTGGATATGAGTAAAAACCAGATAAAATAACTCTTATTTTATTCATAACAATGTATATAGATTACAAACTACGAGATTTCGAGAGAATTAGGACACCAATCCCAATAATCTCCCATTTGTTCTAATGCCTCGAGAAACTAATGTACAATAGAAGATAAAAAATGTATAATATACAATAAACTAAGGCATACCCCAATATCATCTCTCACTTGCCCTAGACAATTTGCCGCATGTTTCGCAGACCCAGACTCTCCAGGTGACCCTCGAATACTTTAGTCATGAGAACCTTTGTAAATGAATCAGTAACATTGTGCTCCGACGCGATATTTGTGATTATCACATCACCGCGATGCACAATCTCCCTGATTAAGTGGTATTTTCGTTCGATATGCTTGCCTCGACGATGACTCTAAGGTTCCTTCGAATTTGCCACAGCCCCGCTGTTATCACAATAAAGAGTGATTGGCAAATCCATATTTGGAACAACTTTCAAATCTGTAAGGAATTTCCTCAGCCAAACAGCCTATTTAGCTGCTTCACAAGCGGCTATGTATTCGACTTCCATAGTGGAGTCCGTGATGCATCCTTGCTTGATGCTTCACAACACTACAGCCTCTCCGATCAGAGTGAACACTGACCCCGATGTCGATTTACAAGAATCTATATCGGTCTGAAAGCCAGAGTCTTTGTATCCTGTAAGAATCAGATCCTTATCTCCATACATGAGCATGTAGTTCCTTGTTCTCCGAAGATACTTGAGGATCGTCTTGACTGCCGTCGAGTGATCAAATCCTAGATTGGACTAATAACGACTGACAATCCCTACTGCATAGCAAATGTTGGGTCTGGTACACAAAATTGCATACATTAAGCTTCAAACAGCTGAAGCATAGGGAATCCGTCTCATCTTCTCAACCTCTTGAGGTGTCTTAAGACACTTATCCTTTGACAAAACAATTCCAAGCCTAAAGGGTAACAAACCCCTCTTGGAATCCTGCATCCTATGTATGACCTTTGGATTTTGATGCCCCAGATGTGTACTTTCTGATGGTTCAAGTCTCAAGTAGTTTGGTGTTTTCTATGGAAAATTATGGCAGTTTGAGTAATGAAGGGTCAAAAATTACTGCAACTTTTGAAATCCTGCCTTAATTATTGTAATCTCTTTCATTTGCTTTAATTAGTGATTTATTGAAGGAATTTATGGAGACACTTTGTGAGACTATATATAGTGGTATTGTAATCTTTGCCAAGGTAAGGTTGAGAAAGAAATCGATATAAGATTGAGTATTAGTGTCCATACTTTATTCTTTCTCTCTACAATAAAAAGCTCCATCACTCAAATAATTTTGTTTTTTTTTTCAATTTGGTATCAGAGCAATGTCGATCCATGGGAGCACAGTGCTGGGATAGACGCAGTTACCACAACTCACCAAGATAAACTATGAAAACTGGAGTATACAAATGCATGTCTTGCTCGGTGCTCAGGATGCATGGGAAGTAGTCCAAGAAGGTCTTGAAGAGGAGGCTCCAATTGCAAATCCGACAGCAAACCAATTGAGGCTGATAAAAGAGATGCGCATGAAAGACAAAACTACTCTCTATTATGTTCCAAGCTATGGATGAGTCAGGTTTCGAGAAAATTTCAGGTGTAAAGACATCGAAGAAAGCATGGGACACACTGAAGAAGGTTTTCAAGGGTGTTGATTGAGTCAAACAAGTACGACTTCAAACTCTTGAAGGCGAAATGGAAACCATGAAAATGAAGGAGTCAGAAGGAGTCTCTGACTACATCACCCAGGTTCAAATGGTGGTGAACCAACTTAAACATAATGAAGAAACTCTTGAAGATGCCGGGGATGTGGAGAAAATCCTTCGATCATTGACAAATGACTTGAGAATGTGGTATGTGTTATCGAGGAATCAAAGAATTTGGAAGAAATGACTATTGATGATCTTGCAGTTTCCCTTGAAGCACATGAAGAAAGAAAGAAGAAAAAGAAACAAGAGGTCTTGGAGGAGGCCTTACAAACAAATATTACCATCAATAAAGACAAGGCAATGTATGTGCAACACAACCGAGGAAGAGGACGTGGTCGTGGTGGTCGCAGTTTTGGTCGCGACAGAGGTCGTGGTCGTGGAAACAACAATGAAGAAAAAGAAGAAACGAGCCAACTAAATTGGCATGGATGAGGTCGAGGTCATGGAAAAGGTGGTCGTTCAAATTGTCTAAATGTCGAGTGTTACAATTGTAGAAAATATGGACACTGTGCAAAAGATTGCTATACCGAGAAGAAGGTGGAAGAAAACGCGAACTTAGTCGCAAAAGATGAGACAAAAGAAGATGGTGTTCTCATGATGGCCCATGAAGGCATCAATTCGAACAATGACATGGTGTGGTATCTTGACACCGGTGCAAGCAACCATATTTGTGGGCACAAACATCTTTTTGTTGATATGCAAGAGATAGAAGATAATGGACATGTGTCTTTTGGAGATACATCAAAGGTTCAAGTCAAAGGTTGAGGAAAAATATATTTTTCCCAAAGGAATGAAAAAGAAGGTACTATGGATGATGTCTACTTTGTACCTGACTTGAAGAGAAATATTCTAAGTATGGGCAATTATTGGATAAAGGATGTTCGGTCTTCATAAAAGATCGAATTTTGCATTTGAAGGACAGAAATGATCGAGTGCCCGCACACATTGAGATGGGGAAGAATTAAATGTTCAAAATCAACCTAAATAATGTACAAGAGATGTGTTTACAAGTCAACAAGGAGGACAAAGCATTCTTATGGTACTTATGGTTTGGACACTTATACTATGGCGGACTAAAAGAGTTAGCAAAGAAGGACATGGTCCATGGGCTACCAAAAATGGACTACACCAAGAAGTTTTGTGAAGGTTGTGTACTTGGCAAACTAGCAAGGATAACTTTCCAAAAGAAAGTAGAATATTGTTCAAAGGGAACTCTTGAGTTGATACACACGCATATGTGGCCCAATCACTCCGAAATCTTTCTGTGAGAAAAGGTATGTTATTACCTTTATTGATGACTATACAAGAAAGACTATGGTTTACTTTTTGAAGGAAAAGTCATAAGCATTTGAGGTATTCAGAAATTTCAAGGTGATAGTACAGAAGACAACTAATCTTTACATCAAGGCTTTACGGTCAGATAGAGATGGAGAATACATATCAACTGCTTTCAACAATTATTGTGAGGAACAAGGTATCAAAAGATTTTTTACTGCACCATATTCACCTCAGCAAAATGGCATTGCAGAAAGGAGAAATCGAATGATCCTTGATATGGTTCGATCAATGTTGAAGAGTAAAGATGTGCCAAAGGAATTTTGGGCAGAAGTATTATAATGCACTGTGTATGTGCAAAACCGATGTCCACATACAAAATTGGCGAACCAAACACTGCAAGAGGCTTGGAGTTGTCATAAACCAATCGTCTCACACCTTAAAGTGTTTGGTATTGTGGCCTATGCACAAGTACCAGAGCAAAGAAGAACCAAACTCGATGATAAGAGTAAGGAATATATGTTTATTAGGTATGACGAGAAGATGAAGGCTTATAAATTATTCGATCCAATTAAAAAGAAGGTGATTGTAAATCACGAAAATCAGGTGAATGAAAAAAGCGCGTGAGACTGGAAGAATCAAAATGAGGCATTACAAGGAGAGTCATTGAGAATTACACCAATAAACACTCCATCTGACGAAGTGGAAGAGTCGAGTCAACCTAGTATCCAGAGTCTACAAGATCTATACGACTCAACCATGAAGTACACCTAGTTTTCTTATTAGTAGACTCGGAGAGCATTTCTTTTGAAGAATCCATAAGAGACAAGAAGCGGAAAGTCTTAATGGATGAAGAGATAGAAGCAATCGAAAGAAAAAACTTGGGATTTGGTGGAATGGCCCGATTGATATAGACCCATTGGTGTAAAATGGGTATACAAGAAGGAGATGAATGCCCAAGGTGAGATTGAAAGGTACAAGGCGCGTTTAGTTGCAAAAGGTTACAGATAAAAAGCAGGAATCGATTATGACTCCAGTTGCAAGAATGGAGACATTTCGACTTCTTTTATCTCTAGCTGAACAATTCAAGTGGGCTATCTATCAAATAGAGTAAAATCAACATTTTTTAATGGACTTCTTTAAGAAGAAATCTATGTGGAGCAACCCTGGATACATGAAATCTGGAAAGGAAAGTAAAGTATTGAAACTAAGGAAGGCGCTCTATGGGTTAAAGCAAGCACCTCGAGCATGGAACACTCGAACTGATACTTACTACAAGAAGAACAAGTCCATACAATGCCCATATGAGTATAAAGAAACAAATATGAAAAACCATTAATTTGATATATTATATAAGAATAATGAAATAGATAGCAATTTAAATATGCTATTTTGTAATGTGTTACTTATATTTGATATTTTGACAATATAGCAACGGATTTAAGATCTAAATTTTCAATTAGTTTTTTTATATTTGTTTTGGACAAACAAAATAATATTTGATGTTTACTTATTTAATTAATCTTTTAAAAAGATCCAAATATTTCAAATTAAATGTGTAACATCTCACTAAAAAACAAAATGACTAATAAATTAATCTTTTTAGGAAAAAGTTTTGGTTTTCATTTCTTCAAGTCCGGTCTGACCTGAGCGGTTGGTTGGACTTTTTCCCAAAATTTGAGTCATTTTTTTATCTTACTCTTTATCAA
Source organism: Benincasa hispida (assembly GCF_027475165.1). NCBI lineage: Eukaryota > Viridiplantae > Streptophyta > Magnoliopsida > Cucurbitales > Cucurbitaceae > Benincasa > Benincasa hispida. The sequence continues at coordinate 8,575,637 of NC_143489.1, forward strand.
ATAGTTTTGCTAAATTTTTGAGAAAAATAGTTTTGTTCAAATTTTAATATATCAAAATTTTATGAGACAATAGATATGAAAAAGAAAAAAAATATAAATCTGATATTAGTAAATGGATAGAGATTATTTAGCAAATTTTTAAGAAAGATAAAATTAAAACCAAAAATATTTTTGCATAAATATGAGAGTGATTCTCCGTCAATTAATAATAAAAATTAAATATTATTTTACAAATAAGATTCTCCATAGTTTTTTTTTTTAAAAAAAAATGAAAATCTGATACAAAGATTTCACTTGGAACCAACCATCCTAATGGTCCCCATGACCATGCAAACCTTGCAATATAGGTGGAGATGAACAACACAACCGCACCGGCCGATCCCTTTGACAAATCTCCGCTATTCCCATCGAGGCCAAACATGTAAGCAATCATAATGGTAACCACAATCTATGGTAACACCTCACTAAGCCTTCATTTTTTCGGATCCGGTCTAGTGTTGGTTGGATTTTTTCCCAAATTTTGAGTTTAATTTTCTTTACACATATAAAATAATATAGTTCTTTGAAATAAAAATAAAAAATGTGTAAAATAAGTCAACAAAATATTTTCTCCCCTTTCACTTAAATTTAATATTTTCTCCCTTTCATTTTAATAAATAGGTTTGCTAAAAGTTTGAGAAAAATAGTTTTGTTCAAATTCGAATCCATCAAAATTTTATGAAGAATAGATATGAAAAAGAATAAAAAATAAATTTGAAATTAGTAAACGAATAGAGATTATTTAGCAAATTTTAAAAAAAAGATAAAAAGTGAGATTTTTTTTTTTTTTTTTGGCAAGAGTGGTTCTCCATAAATTAATAATAAAGATTATATATTATTTTACAAATAAAATCTTTTTTTTAAAAAAAATATCATATTGGATGAAATTCTGATACAAAGATTTGGGACTTCAAGTTGGTTAGGAAGATTTTATTTTATTTTTTGTTTCTGTAATTGAAAATTAAGTCTAAGGACACACTTCTATGTCCAAACTTCTTCTTTTTCTTTATCTATTTAGCAAATTTTGAGAATTTTCTGATTTTGGCTCACCCATTATACTGAGGGCCTAAAATAGTTTCAAAATATATATCATTAAAAATTAATAAAATTTGATGAAAAAATAAATAACAAAGCTAATTTCTTCAAAAAAAACAAAAAAAAAAAAAAAAAAAAAAAAACACAAGCAAACCTTTGGAGAAAAAGGAACAAAAACTAATCTTAATCCCAACTCTAAACAAAACCCTAAACACCAAATAAGGAACTAAAACCAAACCTAGCTTATCCTAAAGCTGCATCTAAAAAGAGGTGGTCTGGGCTTCTCTTCATTAAGATATTGGTTTCTTGATCTCTTCAATTGGGACACCTTCCATCTGAATTTGTAGATGAAAATGGTCATTATCATGATGAAGGCCGCGAAGATGATGATCATTCCAAATTTCATGTGACAAAGCATGGCGGTGAAGACTTGAGCAACTAGGAAAGTTGTAAGAATATTTCACTTGGAACCAACCATCCCAATGGTCCCCATGCCCATGCAAAACCTGCAACATAGGTGCATATAAACAACACCGGCCACAAATCTCCTCTATTTCCATTGAGGCCAAACTTGTAAGCAATCATAATGGTAAAATAATATATTGAACACAAAAACGAAGAAAAAAAGAGTAAGTTTCTACCCACATTTGTAATATTTTAAAAGGCTAAATTTTAATTGAGACTTTTGAATTTTGTCATTTTTTTTCAAAAATTAATTTAAAAAAGTTTAATAATATTACTCTTCAACTTTCATAAATGTTTCAAAAGTATTCTTAAATAAAAAATCGAGCCTAAAACCATGTGGTCATGACCTAAAATGATGTATTTGCGAACCATGTGGCAATGATTAAAAAAATTATACTATATTTTTTAAACATCTTCATTGATATAATATTTAACAATGTTTTAAAAAAGTTCCAAGGTATTTTTTGGGTTTTGAACAAAACAGCATAAAAAGTGATGACATTGAAGACAATTAGTTAAGAGTTTTGTTTAGGATCTCTATATTTGTATGGGCCATTTCTGATAGGTAAATTAAAAAGGGAAAAAAATCATAAGAATCAATGTTAGAGTACATTTTATTTGGCAAAGGAAGTAGATGGTGACAAAACATAGTGCAAACACTTCAAGAGTAGGAGGTGTCTTACATTGGAGGCTTAAAAGATGAGAAGGATCATTTCTTTTAGCCTATAAATACCACCATCAGATATCTCTTCAATTCATAAGCCAAACCCTCTTCAAAGATCATGAAGGGCATGTGTCAGTAATGAAGTTTCGAGAGAAGGAGATGAAAGCTCTGATAGTCTAGTTTTCAGGGTTGGACTACCAGAGAAGAAGCTCTAAGGAATCGGATGGGAGAGTGTTTAGTTATTGTGTTAGATAGAAACAAAATAATATTTTATGTTTAGTTATTTAGTTACTCTTTTATAAAAATCCAAAAATATCAAAGTTAATATGTAACACCTCACTAAACAATAAATTTTAAATTGTATAGAAGCTTCCAACCATTTGAATTTTATCGATACCAAATTATTTATCCTCTAATATCTTTATTTTATATTTTCAATAAAATGACTAATAAATTAATTTCTCTAGGAAAGAATTTTGGCCTACATTTCTGCCCTATGGTCTAGCCCAAACATACTTTTTCTCCAATTTTGAGTTTAATTTTCTTTGACACATAAAATAATATAGTTTTTGAAACAAAAATAAAAATGTTAAAAATAAATGTATTAATATAGAAATATTATCAAAGCATTTTCTATTTTACTCTTTAAAAAATATTTTGATGGATAAGATTTAAATTATTTTTAAATTATCAAAATTTGAAATTATCCATTTTAATTTTTAAAAAATGGATAAATTATTATTTTTTAATACGTGGAGTGCAGACAAACTTTGACCAAGCTAACTATACTTATTTCAACAAAACCAAAAAATCATTTACTAAGATTACAGCATTAAACTTTTGTAAACTCCATTTAACTCAATACCCTTGGTTTCAAATAAATAAATATATTTAATATAATTAAAAAAATAATAACTAATTTTTTTTAAAAAAAAAATAACTAAATTCTTTTTATGATATCTTAATATTTTAATTGATTTCCAAACCTAAATGATTTCAAATTTAAAGTGTCGTCAATTACTTCATAAAATATCTTAATTTGTAAACCTACTTTTTTTAGTAAGAGAAAATGACAAATTATATAACAAAAAAATTACAAATTAAAGTTTATAATTTTTTAATTCATAAATTAAAACTAAAACATGATTATAATTAAATTATTAGAAAAATGGTGTGTAGCTCCATTGATTAGAGATTGATCTTAATGAGTTGAAATTTGTGGGATAGGTCCCCTGGACCATTTAGTTTTTAAAAATATTTTATCATATTTTAATTTTAAAATTTATTTTTTCTAACATAATTAAAGAGTTGACACATTTTATTTATAAATTTATAGTTAATTCTTTTTTTTTTTAAGTAAAAATGAACTTTTTAGAATAACAAGATTGGTTAGAGTGTTGGTCTTATGAGTTATGTAACTTTTAAAATCAAATGGCATCAATCACTCTAACATTTTTTTTTAATTGATTACTTTATTTCTTAAAAAAAAAAATAAAAAACTCCAATAAATGAGAGAATACATCGAAAAGATAATACATTAGTGGTAGAACAATTCTACTAACTAAAGATACCAAGATCTCAGTTACGCCTAAACAACTCCATCCCCAGCTTCTCCTTCCACTTATCTCCACACCTCCACACCGGTTGCATCAAATTCCTCTACCAATACTTCATCGTAGTCGCTGCCGCAAAAATTGCCACCTTTGAATCTATCAGATTTTGCAACTACCACCTCATCTCATCCTCCGACTTTTCTGTAGCATTGAAATCCCCACCCAATTCTCTATGATTTCTGATTTCATGTCTTCCACCACTCTCTTAATCCATAGCTTCTGCATTGTCACTTCCACTGTCTCAGACGGTCTTACTGGTAACCCCACCACCAACTCCGTCAAAAGCTCCTCCCCATCAACATCAGATCTTTCACCTCTACCAAAGCCTCCTCAATCTCCTCTTCCGCAACCCCTTTGCCAACATCACCACCAACACACAAAACTGTTGCATATTCCACCGCTGCCCACATAGTCTACAAACCAATATGAGCATTCACCTCTTACACAACCATTATTGGCCAATCACTCTAACATATTAGGATATATTTATTTAGTGTAAAAGGATGATTACTGACCATACTAAAAAAAAAGGATCATTGGGCTTTTTTCCAAAGATTTTATTGTGTTTTTTAATAAATTTATGTAGGCTTTTAAGGTTAAAAACACACCCAAAAAATTAAGTTTTTGAAAAGAAAAAAAAAAATCTTACCTTTATCAAATTGTTTTACAGCAATTTTGATATTATTTTATATTAAAAATCTAAATTTGATGTTTTTTAGAAAAAAAAAGGTAAAGTAAATACTTCATTTATAATTTTTAAACTAAAACATTAGTTTTTCCTTTCCAAAATCCTCATCATTCTAGTTTCACATTTATATCTCTCTAATTTTCTCAACTCCTATCTTTAAATCTCCTCCTTAACTAATTTTTTCAATTTAGATATCTTCATCTTCTCCATTTTTTCTCTATCTTCCTCACTTCGACCAACTTTTTCTATCTTCTCACGTTAATTGCATTTATAAAATAAAGTAAAATAAAACTAATTAGAAATGTCTATGAATTAAAACTTTATTTAAGGTGGGTCACCATACCTAAATAGATTGGAATATGATTAAAAAAACAATTATAAAATATAAGCCCAGAACAAAATTTGAGTAAAACAAATCATATATATAAGAAACATGGAGAGGAATTTAAAATTTGAATAAGGGAGGAGATAGAATTTAAAGTTAAGAATTACTATATTAAAACTAAAATAATTGTAAAACAGTAACATTGGGAAATCAACAATTTACTTTATGTTATTTTCAAAACTAACATGTAAATCATCAAATATATAAAGAATCAAAATAGAAAGCTAAGTAAGTATGTGAAGAATTAATGAGAGTTATTACAACAAATATCACATAAATAGCAGGCCAAAAACGCTATCGTAAACTTTTGATAGCATTTTTGGAGACACTATCATAGGCGATGTTATGGAAAGTCTAATTCATTTGATAGCGTTTTTTGTTTGCTATAACATGTGCTATAAAAAAAAGTCTATTTTTATTGCAGAATTATCATGCTATGGAAACAATTCATAGCGTAAGCCAAAAAAGCTATGTTTTCTCTTTCATAGCGTTTTCAATAGCATGAAAAAGACGTTGTCAAAGCTATTTATAATAGCGTTTTTAATAGCACGAGAAAAAGCTATTGAAATGTTTTCATAGTATTTCTTATAGCATGTAAAAAAACATTATTTTAACCCTTTTATAGTATTTTTCTTTACGCTGTCATAGTCGATGTTATTGAAAGTCAAAAAACTTATTATAACATTTTTTCAACGTTACAGAAAGTGATAAAATTTCACTTTCAATTGCAGATTGTTTTTACATTTTATGGCATTGACATGTTATACTTTAAACTTTTCTATAACACTCCGAGAGATGCAATAATATATATTTTAAATATTAGTTTTTTTGTTCACATTTGTAGCTTTTTTTCCGATCAAAAGTTAATTTCCACTTAAATTTACATAGAATCTTCAAAGTGATCATATAAAAATGAAATACTCCCAAAAGTTAATTTAACCAATATTTTAGTGCTCGAAATACATATATAAGTTAGCTCCTAATTCACGCAATCCCATAAAAATGAAGTACATATAATTCAAAAATAACATTCACATAACCAACAATTACCACCATTAAAGTATATTCTACTTTTCCTATTTTAGAAAGCATCCAATATAATTATGCTTCCCATTATATGTACCTCTTGCATGTATCGCCACTTCATTTATCTAATAAAAACAAAAACATCATGATTTTTATCTCATATAATACATCAACTAATAAACCATATTAATAGTATTATTCACATAAAATACTTTAACCAAGTTGGGAAAAAATTACTTGCATATTTTGACTTTATCAGTTGGCTAAGCAATAGTGGTACCTAATGTATCATCAATGACCAATATGGACGAAAGTCAAAAGAACAGAACCAAAATAGGTTTTAGATCATTTTCAAATATAGAAAGATGATTGTTTTTTCTCAGTTGCTTACCTTGGCTGGTGAACAATCATGCAAATGTTTACTCTTTTCAAGAGTCTTACATCTAATTAGTTTGAAGAGTAAATGTGAAGAACTATCAAGACCAGAAGTGGGTTCATCCAAGATCAGAATTGAAGGTGTCATAACCACTTATAAGTCAATTTACTCTTTTTCTTGACCCTTAGATACTTCTCTCCTCCACTATCCCAATAAGAAATCTCTCACTGACTATAGCCCAAAGATTCGAAGACTCTTTCAACAACAATCACCTTAAAATCTGAGAAACCTTTTACTAAGATAACGTGCAAAGATTATCACACACGGCCACAGTCACACTCAACTTTAACTTAAGATCAAATTAAAGTACCGTTTTAAATTAGAGTAACAATTTCATTTTAAAGGTGAGAAATCTTTTAATAAGAAAAAATGGAAAAATGAAATCAAAAGAGGGAAGGTTAATTACAACAGAGTCACAAAGTTAAGATCTTACTTTTGATTATCTAAATAGCCAAGTAAGCTAAGAAAAAAAATAAACACGGAGATCGAAACATGGAGTTAAAACAAGACATTGCAAGGCACATTCAAGCATTTTAAGGGAGAAAATAACAAACAATATACACAAAATTATATCCATTCACTCTAAAAATGATTGCACATAACAACAAATACAAAAGCACATATAATCAAAAGCAAATACATGGTTTAAAGTTGCAAACTCAAAACTAATTCACATATCATTTATTTTATACATACAAGTGGAATGTAGGTGTCTTTTAGATTATCAAGACCACATACAAAGTTCTTAAAAGTTTCCAAATCTCATTTTGATTCTCAAAATAATTGAAAAGGAGCTAAAATGTCGTTTTGACTCTATAATGATTCTAACATTAAAAGAAAGACATAATTGGGTGTTATTGCTAAAAAAGAAAGGTCGGCAAATCTACTTCACATATCCAAAAAAAGAAACGGACAGCCACTACTTAACTAAACAAAAACGTTACAAAAAAAATGGTTTGAAAGTTTGCAAGATACATAGATGCTAGTCTAAAGGGAGAATTAGCACAGAAGATTGAAGATTAGAAAGTGAAGATTACCTGAAAGAGAACCTGCAACAAAAAGATATGTTGAGACAAGAAAGGGTTTAAGAGCTTTGCCCTTATGTAACACAAAAAAACTGCAGCAGGGACAAAATAAATTATAAATCTTCAGCAAAAGCAATGATGAGATAATGAAAACAATCCAAAAAAAATAAAAAATCTCAAGAGAAACTTAATATTGAAGGGATTAAATCCCAAACGGAAGCGTATGATCACCTTGCTATTTTGTTTTTTATTTTATAGAAACAAAATATGATATAAAAATAATAACATAATGGATAACACAAAGATTAGCATGCATTTAAGAGAAGAAAAGAGGGGAGAGTTAAAACTTACCTTTGTAGATTCCCAAATTCTTCAAGATTCTCTCCACATCTTCTCCGAAACGTCTCTTCAATGATCAAGGTACACCATCGTAAGTGAAACCTTTTTATTCTCTAGGATCCCAAGAATTGGATGTGTGGTCTTCAAGACTTGGAAGAGGAAGAAGTAGAGAAAAGAAGAGAGATTTTGAGAGAAGTAGTAGGAGACTAGAATTTAGAATTCCCAATTCAACTGTGTCATAAACATGGCCACGAAGACCTATTTATAGAAAGAAAAGGCGACCCCCTTCTCCTAGTCTTTCTTATTCCTACTCTAATTCTAATTTAATTAAATAACTTTTATTTAATTAATAAATCCAATAATCAAATAACTATATATATTAAATCCAATTTAATATATATATAATTAATTAATAAATAAACATCACATGTTTATCTATCTCTACTTCTAAAAAATATTTGAATCTTATTCAAATATTTTTCTTTCTCAATTATAAATCATATCTATAATTAATCATATTATATCAATTTCATTAATATTCAGTTAATTTAACCAATTTACACCATTCCTCTTATTTATCCTTTAGTGAGCTAACAAGGGCACTTTATGGACCTACAAATTAGAAGCTCCAATGATATAAGATTAATTAATTAAACTCTTTAATTAAATTAATCAATTTTCATTAACTACCGGTCACTCAACTAAAGATCATAGCTACACTCTTCGTATTGTAGATTTATTTTTGCATCAATGGATATAACCAATCAACAGTTAGTTGACCTTCATAAATTGCTCATAATTATAGTTGGGTCAAAATATTGTCTTACCCTATAGTTACATCTAACTCTTTAAATACCACTGATCCCTCTAATGAACAATCAGTTCATGGTCCAACTATAAACTAACACCTCTCGGGCCAGTAAGAGGTTGAGGCCTCAATATTCAAGACCCAGATCAGCTTTTAAGGGTCAATTTATCTACTTTCTCTAAGGTTGAGAAAGAAGTGAATTCCATCTTGTGTAGTTGTGTTCCCAACTCCTTACTCGGACAAGTCCCCAAAATTGTAAACTTGTTGAGTTGGCTAACAAAGCCACTCTCACCCATACAAATCAAAGGATTGCCTTCATAGACAGGAGTTCACAACTCACTCAAGATTAAAGTCAAGTCACCTATGGTCATCCTAGTGAAATGTAAGTTTCTTCTAACAATAGTGTTATATAGAGAGACTATTCATTTCGCAGTTCAGTCTTATACAAACTCTTTGTATAGAATACTTCCCTCGCATGTCTCCACATGAACGATTAAGATCAAAACATTTGTAGCACTTTACAAAAATTGTAACATCTACAAAGCAAGCCGTATTCGTAGTGTTTAGAGGATAAGGTACTCAGCCTTATCCATCTACTACATACCATTTAAGTTATTACTTAAACATGATCCACCTATATGTCTCTACATACATGTTTAAATTTCATAAATAACCTTGAATCTTAGATTATTGGATTGAATTAATGCAGTCTAGACATTAATAAAATACCTCATATTTTATTAGACATATAATTTGTCTTTACAAACTATAACATACACTCGATTTAGGACATTAACTTCCACATAAATAGCTTTGCAAGCATCCAACTCCCTTGCAGTCAAAATCCCTAAATGAAAAAACATAGCTAGTGCAATTTCTAAACCACTAAAAAGAGTTATCCAAACATAGATAGAAAAAAATTTCTAAACTTCAACAATACTATTACAAGGTACTAACCTTCCCCTAACTTAGTAGCAATTTCTACATAACCTCCACCAACTTAAATTTAAAGCCTCTTAGTGTTTTCAATATTGAAAACAAAAAATAATACAAAATTAAACTTAGACAAATTCAATAGGTATCTGAAGAGGTTCTCCACTCCTTTTTAACCATTTCTAAGAAGTAATAGAAAAAAAAAAAAGAGCAAAAACTAACAACAACCACTACAAGAATCTCACTCCATTTTGTTGTACATAAAAAAACGAAAAAATGCTAAACTTTTAGAATACGTAAGGTAAGTTGTAGTAGAATCTAAAACGCAAATTATTCTTACCCTTTCGGTTCAATTCAAGGAACTTATGACTAGCTCCCAACTAGCTTAGTGGACTATAATCTAATAGTCATGATTAAACAATAATATAAGAATAACAACTATAGTATTAGAAGATTTTAGGAGCACAATCAAACTATTATTAATTAAGAAAGGTCAAGTTCAACTCACACATTGTAAGAGACTTTTGAAAGGGGATAAAATATAGCATTAGCAACGAAGACTAACTTTTGCAAATTGTGTTAACATCATATTCAAAACGTTTATATATATTGTCCTCCTAATTCATTCATGTATTGGGAAAGTGATCCTCACATTCACCAAAATCACTATAATCAACCTTTGTCCTCCTCCTTGAATTTTCAACTTGAAATATTTAATTGCCATAATCACTATAATCAACCTTTGCCAACATGTTAGCATGTAATATGAACCCTGAACCCTAATTTCTCTACTTGAGTATGTTCCCTACTGAGACCAGTATGGTGAGTAGGTTGGTGTGGAAACTAATGTGTAATGGTAGAGAAAAAGGTGAAAAATTAGAAGAAAAGTGTGAATTTGAAGACTTGACTTTTGGGAAAAGCTTGGAAAATTGGCTAAGTATAACCCATGCGTTGGAAGCAAGAAAATTAACTAAGTGTTGTTCATACGTCGACCTTGATCATTTAGAGGTTATTTGAGCCGTTGAAGGAAGCCAAAGTGTGGCCAAGAACAACGCATGCGGCAGCCAAATGTATTGAGAGGTTAGAACAACGCATGAGGCAGCCTCAAGTTGCACATCCAAGGGCACTGGACGTTGGATGCGTTGGATGCGATGGATGCGTTGGATGCATGGATGCGTTAGATGCGATGGATGCGATGGATAGAGGCATGCGGTAATGGAGGCCGGCGCGATGGATGCGTTTGACACGATGGATGCGATGGTGTTCAGTCGAGGGCATTTGGTGCAATGGCATGCGGTGATGCGAGGGCATGCGATGACGCGGTGCGAGGAATGCGTCGATGGATGGCATGCGGCGTTGGACGCAATGGATGCGATGCACGTGACAGTGCTATGCGATGGTAAGCAGCGATGGATGCATGAACGCGATGGATGCAACAGTGCTACACTATGCATTGGTGATGTGCTATGCGTTGGTGATGTACTATGCATTGGTGAGTAATATGTGTTGGTGATGTGCTATGCGCTGGACATGTGCTATGCGTTGAACATCCAAGGGTTTGTGGGCGCATTTGTGGTTAACGCATATGAGGGTGGATAGACGCATGCAAGGTCGTCATCCAGACATGTGGCTTATTGGGAAGAAACCCTAAACCTTAAAAAAATGAGGTGGTTACACAAGAGGACATGCAAAATTAAGCATTTTGTGCTGGCTAAGGATGAAGAAGACACCTTAGATTGCGTTGATTGAAGGTTGCGTTGATAGTGTGAGGAAGAAACATATAGACATGCGGCTAAGTAGGAGGTGTCGATCTTGGAGAGTTTTTGGACTCCTATAAATAGGGAAAAGGACTTCTTTTCAAACCACAATTCAAAAGACATTAAAAAGAGTGGGAAAGCTTAGTAAATATTGTGTTGATAGCAAATCTATGCGTTGATCATAAAGCTTCAAGGGGAGACGCAGTAGACAGTGAAGTCAAAAAACAACATCAATTTAGGACGAGGAGTTCTTCCAGTATAATCGTGCGTTTGAAGTGATTTCAAAGCCACCTAGCTTCGCAAGCCTAGTTTTCAGGGTAGGGCTTCCGGAGAAGAAGCTCCAAGGGATCGGGTTGGAAACTGAGAAAATGACTGAAGAGTCAGGCTGTCGGGTAAGCTTGGGCAGGTCTTGAATATTTTGAGATTTCGGCCAAACCACGAGGAGTTTTGAGATCCAATTTTTGGGTAAGCTTTCTGAGATATTTTAGAACATGTTTGTAGAAGGAAGTATCTCAAAATAAGGCTTAGAAATATGAGTAATCTGAGTTTTAAATTGAATCTAGATTTTAGGGGTTCAAAAGGGAGCCCGAGGTAAACAAAGAACTTCTAGAGTGAAAAGTTCCTAGAGACAAGGTGAGTGACTAAAATATACAATTTTTTTAATATGTTTTAAAGAAAGATTATTCTCATGCCAGCTAGTTTTACAAAGTAATTTCCAAGCAAACCATGAGTTATGTTTTAAACGCATTCATGTATGAAAAGTTTATTGAAAAGGTATTTATGTGTGATAAATACACCCAACATGTGTTAGTATCTTTAAAGACATGTTTTATATGCATTATACTTTACATGCTTTAAAGAGAAAGTTATTTATGACTAGTTTTACTTGAAACGCGATACCGAAGGACATTTGAGAAGGTATCCGACCAACTTGATACCCAAGGACATTTGATAAGGTATCTGAGCAGCTCGATACTGAAGGACAAGTTTACAGAAGGTATTTGAGCAGAAGTACCTAAGGTATGACGGTACATCATATGGCCAAGTGCACGTAGGTAGTTAAAGTCAGAGATTGAGCAAAAGGATTTTCTCTTGACTATCAATGGTGTTGGGATTTAACCGCAACAGGGTTATTCTCAACAAAGAAACAGTGTTTTATGATAAAAACAACTTTATATGTTTTATGCTTGGAAAATGTTTATATGTAGTACAAGCTTACTGTAGAAGTTTATATTTCAGTTTAATCTCTTTAATGAGACTTTTGAATGAAAATCAGTTATCTTTCTCAAGTCACTCACTGGGCTAGCAAGCTGACTCAGTTTTCAAATATTTTCCTTTCCCCCAGGTAGCGGTCAAATCTTCAGGAAATAGCTCTGCATCTGCTCTGCCACTAAAGGACAAGAATATTGTAACCCTTCTGTTTAGGTGGTTACTGTAAATATTGTACACATGTTACAGTTGTTCATATAGGGACTAAGGTTTTGGGCATCAAGTCTTGTGAATCTAATGATGTAATTACTCTAAATATGTTATGTTTTTTAATTAATAAATTTTTGGCCTAAAAGGCATTCGTTGTATATGAGTTATATGTTGGTATCAGAGTTATTCCGCAAGAGTTATTTGGCAGTAAATGTCAACAAAAGGGTTGATACTATCGCAGTCGTGTCCTTTCCTAGGCTCAGAGGGTAGTCTGGGACGGGGTGTGACAGCTTGGTATCTGAGCAAAGGTATACGTAAAACTTGGGAAAGGATTGAGTGTAAAGTTTGAGTTTATATTAGTTTAGTATTAAAGCATATGATTTTGGGTGAAAGAGAGAGTTCATGCATTAGATTAAGTCCCATAAGTAAGTCCCTAACATGTGTACTTAATAATTAGGCAAAGATGCTGAGGAGAAGTGGCAGGTTGAGCAGGCATACTGAGGAGAGGAATGTTGACCCTACCAGCAGAGGTCCTGAAGCTAGACAGGACCCAGATCCGAAGGGGAAGAGAGTTAGAGACTCAGAAGGGCAGGAAGTGACTTCTATAAATGAGTTAAGTACCCCATGGGTAGATGTAGATCCCCAGATGGAGGATCGAGTATTTGATAGAATAGCCTAGAGATTGGCGAAAAATGTAGGATCGATTCAGACCGATCTAGAGAAGAAATTCGGCTTCGAGAGGCTGAAAGTTTTAGATGCCACGACGTTCGATGGAGCCACAGATCCAGTGGATGCTGAGGTCTGGTTGGACTTGATTGAGAAATGTTTTAATGTTATGAGATGCCCTGAGGACTGTAAGGTCAGGTTAGCGGCATTCTTGCTGCAGAGAGGGGCTAAAAAATGATGGAATGTGATAGAGGCAAGAAGGAGTAGTTCAGAAACTATGACTTGGCCTGAGTTCAGACAAGTATTTGAGGATAAATACTACCCTAGTGCTTTTAAAGAAGCAAAGAAGGGGAAGTTCCTTAGGCTAACTCAGGGATCGATGACGGTTGCTGAGTACGAGTAAAGATTTACTGAGTTGTCTCAGTATGCCCTTCCGATTATTGCAGAAGAAAAAGAGAGATGCAGAAGATTTAAGAATGGTCTAAGAAGAAAGATACGTACACCCGTTACCTCTACATCTAATTAGGTGAATTTCACTCAGTTAGTTGAGACCACTATCAAAGTTGAGCGGAGTGTAGCAAGGGAAGATATACTCCAGCCAGGTGTGGGATAGTTTAGGACGCTTGGAGAAACGAGAGGTAAAAGTTTTAGACCCCCATTCTCTAGACAGTCAGGGATGAGAAGTTTTGGAGGCACGAGCCAACAAGGTTCAGGTCGAAAGAGGTCAAGGCTTGCAGCTGAACCGAGTGGTAGATTGGTATCAGGTCGTACTAGCGAGCCAGTAGCTAGTACAAGAAGAAGAACATTATGTGTAAACTATTGTAGGCACCATACAGCAGTATGTTATGGCAACAGGAATGTGTGTTTTCAATGCGGACAAGCGGGGCACTTCAAGAAAGATTGTTCCCAGCTAGGTCATGGAGCAAAGAGTGAACAAAGAGGAGTTTACCCAGATTGTAGACCAACTTAGAGCGACCAGAACTAAAAGTGAGAGATCTGGTGCAGCTAAGCAGAAAGGGGTAGCTGGACGACCCCAATAGCAACAGCAACAGCAACAGGGTAGAGTATACGCTGTGACACACCAGGAAGCGGAAGAGGCTCCAGATGTCGTAACTGGTACAATAACTTTATGTAATCAGTCCTCTTATACGTTATTTGATCATGGTGCTACACACTCATTCATATCTAGCATGTGTGCATTGCATATAGATAGAGTGCTTGAGCGTATGAATGAGAATTTGTTTATCTCTACGCCTATAGGAGATACTCTAGTTGTACATGAGTATTACAGGAATTGTGAAGTAATTCTTGGAAGTTAGAGTTTATGGGTTGACTTGATTCCATTAGAATTACTAGAGTTTGATGTTATCTTAGGTATGGATTTCCTAAGTAAACACTATGCCATTGTGGATTGTTTTAAGAAAGAAATAGTGTTTAAGAAACTAGGTGAAAAAGAGATAACCTTGGTAGGAAGTAAAAGAATATTTCCATGACGTTTAATATCAGCAGTGAAGGCTAGGAAGTTGCTGAGTAAGGGATGTGAAGCCTATTTAGCCTATTTAGCAGTTTCACGGGATAAGAAGCTGAGATCTGAGGATGTATCTGTGGTACAAGAATTCTTATATGTGTTCCCTGAAGAGTTACCAGACTTACCACCTGACAAGGAAATAGCGTTTACTATTGAGTTAATTCTAGATACAATACCTATATCCCAGGCACCAACAGAACTGAAGGAGTTAAAAGTTCAGTTACAGGAACTTGTGGATAAGGGGTACATTAGACCCAGTGTGTTGCCTTGGGGAGTGCGAGTCTTGTTTGTCAAGAAGAAAGATGGTACTCTTAGATTATGTATAGATTATAGATAGTTGAATAAGGTGACCATTACGAATAAGTACCCATTGCCCTATATAGATGATCACTTCGATCAGTTAAAGGGCACTGTGTTCTCTAAGATAGATTTGAAATCAGGTTATCATCAGTTGAAGGTGAAGGACACAGATGTTCCAAAGAATGCATTCAGAACTAGGTATGGACATTATGAGTTCCTAGTAATATCGTTTGGATCGACGATGCTCCTTCGATATTTATGGATTTGATGAATAGGATATTTCATCTTTATCTGGATCAGTTTGTGATAGTTTTCATAGACGATATACTAGTATATTCTAGTAGTGCAGAGAAACACAAAGAATATCCGAGGATGGTGTTGCAAATGTTAAGGGAAAAAAAGTTATAAGCCAAGTTTAGTAAGTGTGATTTCTGGTTAAACCAAGTTGTATTTCATGGGCATATAGTTTCAGCTGATGGAGTTAGCGTAGATTCCCAAAAGATAGAAGCAATAGTCAACTGGGAACGACCCATGAATGTAACAGAAGTATGCAGTTTTCTAGGTTTGGCAGGATATTACAAGAGATTTATGGAGGGCTTTTCTAAGATAGCCCTGCCATTGACAAACCTAACCAGAAAAGATGCAAAGTTTGAGTGGTCGCCAGAATGTGAGGACAATTTTCAAGTGTTGAAACAGAGGTTAGTGTTAGCACGAGTAGTAACTTTACCTACACCAGGTAAAGATTTTGAGGTTTATTGTGATGCATCTCGACAAGGGCTAGGATGTGTGCTGATGCAGGAAGGAAAGGTAGTAGTCTATGCTTCTCGATAGTTAAAGAAGCATGAATGTAACTACCATACGCATGATTTAGAGTTAGAAGCAGTTGTGTTAGCTCTAAAGTTCTGGAGACATTACCCTTTGGTGAGCGTTGTCATATATTCACTAATCATAAAAGTCTGAATTATATCTTTGATCAGAATGAGCTAAACTTGAGACAGAGAAGATGGATCGAGCTGATCAAAGATTATGACTGTACAATTGATTACCACCCAAGTAAAGCAAATGTAGTAGTTGATGCTCTAAGTCGAAAGACCAGAGCAGCCAAAGCTAGTATCTGCTAAGGTGCACTGATACATGAGTTGTATAATGCTAAGGCAGCATTATCAGTTGGTTAAACATGACGTTTACTAGCTTCATTTCAAGTATGTCCTACTCTCGTAGAAGATATTCTACATGAACAGTTAAAAGGTTTCTGATCTCCAAAAGTTAGCTGAAGAAGTAGGTAAAGGATTGAGGACGGACTACCAATTAAGAGCAGACAAAATGCTATTAAAAGAAGGTAGGGTATGCGTACCTAATAACTTAGCACTTAAACAAGCTATTCTAGAAGAGGCACATAGTTAGGTTTATGCTATGAATCCAGGCAGTACGAAGATGTACAGAACATTAAAGACATCGTACTAGTGGCCTGGTATGAAAAGAGAAATAGAAGAGTATGTTGACAGGTGTTTAGTATGTCAACAAGTTAAGCTAGAAAGACAGAGGCCAGCAGGATTACTTAATCCACTCCCAGTACCAGAGTGGAAATGGGAGCATGTTACGATGGATTTCCTGTTTGAGTTACCTACGACACCAGCGAGCTATGATGGTATATGGGTAATTGTGGATAGATTGACAAAGACAGCTAAGTTTTTACCTGTTAAAGTTACTTTTACCCTAGACCAATTAGCTAAGCTGTATGTTGATCGAATTATGAGTCAGTTTAGGGCTCCAATTTCAATTGTATCAGATCGAGATTCTAGGTTTACATTGAAGTTTTGGCCTAGCTTACGAAAATTTATGGGTACCAAGTTATATTTCAATACCGCTTTTCATCCACAGACGGATGGTTAGTTTGAGCAGACAATCCAGCCATTAGAGGACATGCTGAGAGCATGTGTATTGCAGTTCAAGGGCAATTGGGATACGCATCTATCATTGATCGAATTTACGTATAACAACAGTTACCATTCGAGTATCACAATGGCACCATATGAGGCACTATACGGAAGACCATGTATAACTCTGATATGTTGGAATGAAGTCGATGAAAGGAAATTACTAGGTCCAGAACTTGTGCAGCAGACATCAGACAGTGTTAAGATTATAAGAGATAATCTTAAGACAGCTCAAGACAGGCAAAAGAGTTATGCTGATAAGCGGAAAAGAGAATTGGAATTTGAAGTTGGTGATAAAGTATTTCTTAAGTTATCTCCGTGGAAAGGAATACTCAGGTTTGGTAGGAAAGGGAAGTTAAGCCCGAGATATTTTGGACCTTACGAGATAATAGAAAGAGTTGGCCCAATGGCATATAAATTTGAATTTACCTCCAGAGTTATCTCGTATCCATGATGTGTTCCATGTGGCAATGCTTAGAAAGTATGTGCCAGATCCTACCCATGTGTTGCCTGAGCAACCAGTGCAGTTGAAAAAAAATTTGTCTTACGAAGAAGAATCAGTGGAGATTCTTGATAGAAAAGAACAAGTCTTAAGGAATAATAAAATCCCATTAGTAAAGGTACTATGACGAAACCATAGTACGGAAGAAGCAACATGGGAAGCCGAAGAGCAAATCAGAAACAAGTATCCGCAGTTGTTTAATTGACAGACTAGTAGTGAAATTTCGAGGATGAAATTTTCATAAGGGGGAGGTAAATGTGAACCTTGAACCCTAATTTCTCTATTTGAGTATGTTCTCTACTAAGACCAATATGTGAGTAGGTTGGTGTGGAAACTAATGTGTAATGTAGATAAAAGGGTGAAAAATTAGAAGAAAAGTGTGAATTTGAAGAGTTGACTCTTGGGAAAAGCTTGGAAAATTGGCTAAGTATAACCCATGCATTAGAAGCAAGAAAACTGACTAAGTGTTGTCCATACATCGGCCTTGATCATTTAGAGGTTATTTGGGGCGTTAAAGGAAGCCAAAGTGTGGCCAAGAACAACGCATGCGGCAGCCAAATGTATTGAGAGGTTAGAACAATGCATGCGGCAGCCTCAAGTTGCACATCCAAGGGCGGTAGACGTTGGATGCGTTGGATGTGATGGATGCGATGGATAAAGGCATGCGACGATGGAGGCCGGTGTGATAGATGCATTGGACACGATGGATGCGATGGTATGCAGCAGAAGGAAATACGTTAGTAGTTTGTGGTGATGCAAGGGCATGTGATGATGTGGTGTGAGGAATGCATCGATGGATGGCATACGGCAAGGGAGGCATGCAGCGTTGGATGCAATGGACGCGATGGATGCGATGGACGCGATAGTGCTATGCGATGGTAAGCAGCGATGGACGCGATGGATGCGGCAGTGCTACACTATGCATTGGTGATGTGCTATGCGTTGGTGATGTGCTATGCATTGGTGATGTGCTATACATTGGTGATGTACTATGCATTGGTGGTGTACAATGCATTAGTGATGTGCTATGCGTTGAACATCCAAGGGTTTGTGAGCACATTTGTGGTTAACACATATGAGGTTGGATAGACGCATGCAAGGTCATCATCCAGACATGTGGCTTGTTGGGCAGAAACCTTAAGCCTCAAGCAAATGAGGTGGTTGCACAAGAGGACATGCAAAATTAAGCATTTTGTGCTGGCTAAGGATGAAGAAGACACCTTAGATTGCGTTGATTGAAGGTTGCGTTGATAGTGTGAGGAAGAAACATATAGACATGCGGCTAAGTAGGAGGTGTCGATCTTGGAGAGTTTTTGGACTTCTATAAATAGGGAAAAGGACTTCTTTTCAAACCACAATTCAAAAGACATTAAGAAGAGTGGGAAAGCTGAGTAAACATTGCGT
Source organism: Benincasa hispida (assembly GCF_027475165.1). Classification (NCBI taxonomy): domain Eukaryota; kingdom Viridiplantae; phylum Streptophyta; class Magnoliopsida; order Cucurbitales; family Cucurbitaceae; genus Benincasa; species Benincasa hispida. The sequence continues at coordinate 8,594,606 of NC_143489.1, forward strand.
TGATAGCAAATCTATGTTTTGATCATAAAGCTTCAAGGGAGACGCAGTAGACAATAAAGTCTGAAAATAGCATCAAATTGGGATGAGAAGTTCTCCCAGTATAATCGTGCGTTTGAAGTGATTTTAAGGCCACCTTAAAGCTCCGCAAGTCTAGTTTTCAGGGTAGGGCTTTTGAAGAAAAAGCTCCAAAGGATCGGGATGGAAACTGAGAAAAAGACAGAAGGGTCAAGCTGTGGGGTAAGCATGGGCCAGTCTTGAAGATCTTCATATTTCGGCCAAACCACGAGGAGTTCTGAGCTCTAATTTTAGGGTAAGCTTCTTGAGATATTTTAGAACATGTTTGTAGAAGAATGTATCCCAAAATAAGGCTTAGAACTATAAATAATCTGAGTTTTAAATTGAATCTGGATTTTAGGGGTTCAAAAGGGAGCCCGAGGTAAACAAAGAACTTCTAGAGTGAAAAGTTCCTAGACGACAAGGTGAATGACTAAAATATTTACAATGTTTTAAAGAAACTATGTTTTAAAGAAAGATTATTCTCATGCCAGCTAGTTTTACAAAGTAATTTTCAAGCAACCATGAGTTATGTTTTAAACGCATGCATGTATGAAAAGTTTATTGAAAAGGTATTTATGTGTGTTAAATACACCCAACATGCATTAGTATCTTTAAAGACATGTTTTATATGCGTTATACTTTACATGCTTTAAAGAGAAAGTCATTTATGACTGGTTTTGCTTGAAAGGCGATACCGAAAGACATTTGAGAATGTATCCGACCAACTTGATACCGAAGGACATTTGAGAAGGTATCTGAGCAGCTCAATATTGAAGGACAAGTTTAGAGAAGGTATCTGAGCAGAAGTACCTAAGGTATGATGGTACTTAGTATGGCCACGTGCACATAGGTAGTTAAAGTCAGAGATTGAGTAAGGGTTCTCTCTTGATTAGCAGTTGGTGTTGGGATTTAACCGCAACAGGGTTATTCTCAACTAAGAAACAGTTTTAATGTTTTTTGATAAAAACAGCTTTATATGTTTTATGCTTGGAAAATATTCATACTGCAGTACAAGCTTACTATAGAAATTTATATTTCAGTTTAATCTCTTTATTGAGACTTTTGCATGAAAATCAGTTATCTTTCTTAAGTCACTCATTGGGCTAGCAAGCTTACCCCGTTTTCAAATATTTTCCTTTCCCCCAGGTAGCGGTCAAATCCTCAGGAGATAGCTCTGCAACTGTTCTGCCACTAAAGGACAAGAATATTATAACCCTTCTGTTTAGGTGGTTACTGTATAGGGACTAGGGTTTTGGGCATCGGGACGTGAATCTAGTGATTTAATTACTCTAAATATGTTATGTTTTTTAATTAATAAATTTTTGGCCTAAAATGCATCCGCTGTATGAGTTATATGTTGATATCAGAGTTATTTCGCAAGAATTATTTGGCAGTAAGTGTCAACAAAAGGGTTGATAACTGCTACAATCATATCCTTTCCTAGGCTCAGAGAGTAGTCTAGGACGGGGTGTGACATGTAATAACTTGCCCTCCCCAAGACAGGCTCCACCCTATACTCAAATTTCATGATTTGCTAATGGAACAAAAAAAGTATAGAATTAAAAGAAATATAAATATATTTAGAACTGTCATGCTATAAGTGATGGAGAGAGAATGAGAGAATGGGGGAGGGCAAGTATGATACTCAAATCATAAGCAGAGAGAGGCGATAAAGCAGAAAGTAAAAGAAAAATAGGTTACATTGGAGCTTGTGTCAACATTGATATCAATTGTCATATTTTTGTTCTTTAGTTGAGTATTAACTATTGCAAGAAACAAGTCAACCTTCTTTGTTCTTGAAGAAGTTATTTCCTACAAATAGAAATAAATAAATCAAGAATAAGCAACAACTTGTAATAACAGAGGAAAGCATCAAATGAGTTTCTTTCAAAATACCTAGCATAACTATCCCAAGTTTTGAGAAAAAGCATGTCAAGGTACAAATTGAACACAACAGCCTCCAACGGCTTAAAAGACACTCAAAGCTTACGACCAAGACAGTAAAATAAACAATCAAATACACAAAGAATTATAGTTGTTTGGAAGTATGCTTACAAACACTTAAACCCAAATAAGAACCAAGAAGTAAAAGAAAAAGAACGTCAAAATTCATCTCTTTTAGCACCCAACTTCCTATTTATTTTCAGTTTTAGCCGTTAGAGAGCTAACTAATTAATATAAGTTAACTCATATTTTGTATTCATGAAAATATCTTTTTCATGTAATGTTATGTAACTAAGGCAAGCATGAAAGCTATTTCCATGAAGATCATCATTATGATTCTTGTAACACCTTCACAATCTTTAACAAGGTCCATATAACTAGGCTTAATCTTACCAAAGTTATTAATCATATATGCATAGTCACCCACTAAATTTCCTCATCCGTTTTATTCTCTAAACTTACAACAAAATATCCATTATTTCAGTCCTTAAACTTCGAGAAAAATGTTTATTGAACATGTGTACTAGCATCTAGACATAGACGTTACAAAATAACATTTAGCATCTCTAGCTACTATTAGATGGCCAAGGTATCTACCTTGGGTTCAGATGCAAAAATTAAACCAATTTTGAAATTTTAGACGTTAATGTGATATTTAAACCTAATTTTATTTTATGAAGAAAAAGAATACAAAATAGAAACAATTGACAACCAGCCCTACCCTAAAAACTAGACTCTTTTAGCTTTCAGGTGGCTTTAGAATCACTTCAAACGCACTAGTATTCTGGGAGATATCCTTGTCCCAAGTTGGTGTTACTTTCAGACTTCACTGTTCGACAGCATCTCCTTCTCTTGGAACTTCATGACCAACACATAGTTATCTCCGAAACTTCTCTTAAACACTCTTCCTACTGTATTTCAAGGGGATTTCAAATTATGTACTCAAAAGAAGGCTTGTGGTGGTATTTATAGGCTTAAGGAAATGATCCTTCTCATCTTTACCAAGCCTCCAATGCAAGATACCTCCTACTCTTGAAGTGTTTGCATCATGTTTTGCCACCACCTACTCCCTTGACATTCACCTACTTCCATGCCACATACCTACTTGAGTTGTCCTCCTCATGCATAATACTTCCTTTGCATGAAACTTAATTCGTCTAGCTCCTACTAACTCAAGTCTACTCATCTCTTGGTACAGTCATTTGTCCAGATGAGTTCATCAATCTTGCATAACGCAGTCCTCGGCACCGCCCCATTGTTTAGTTCCTGCTTCTATCGTCTAGCTCCAACAGCCCATCGTGTAGCTCAATCGTTTAGCAAATGATCTCGCTCTCCACGATCTCGCTTTCAATGATCTCGCTGATCTCGCTCTCAACGATCTTGCGTTTAGCCTCTCGCTTTCTCTGCTTTTGCTCACGCATACCCAACGCATGAACAACTCTTGGCAATGCCTCTTGCCAATACTTCGGTCCATCATGCGTCCAACCTTACAAACACATGGTTGCCTTCTCATTTTATGCGTTAATGTCTCCTAACACTTAACGCATGGGTCCTTTTTTACCTTACACTTAGTCAAATTTCATCAATTAAGGCTAACTCAAAACTACTCAAGGAAAATCTATTCAACACTTAAAAATTTCCTTTACTTCAACATAGGATTTAACTTTCACTTAGTTAATTCCCTTAATCACCTGCTTAAGTAGGAAAAAATGGAAATCCGGGTTTCACAAAAACCAAGCCTAAATTATCCTAAAGTTGCATCTAAGAAGATGTGTTACCATGAAGAAGGCTACGAAGAAGATGACCATTCCAAATTTCATGGGACAAACCATGGCGGTGAAGACTGAGTAACTAGGAAAGTGAAAAGAAAATATTTACTAACGCACCGGCGTATCCCTCCAATAAATCTCCACTATTCCCATCGAGGCCAAACTTGTAAGCAATCATAATGGTAACCACAATCTAGGGCAACACAAGAACGAAGAAAAAAAGAGTCCATTTAAACCACCTTTGTAATATTTAAAAAGCTAAATTTTAATCGAGACTTTTCAATTTTGTATTTTTTCAAAAATTATCTGAGATTTTAAAAAGTTCAATAATATTACTCCTCAACTTTCATAAATATTTCAAAAGTATTCTTGAATAAGAAATCGAGCCTAACATCATGTGGCAATGACCATATATTAGCCAAATTTTTATTTGAAGTCTTTCATGCATGAAAATAAGTAATTAAGGTCCGATTTGGTAACAATTTTGTTTTTTGTTTTTATTTTTGAAAATTAAATCTACTGAACACTACTTCTAGATCCAAACTTCTTATTTTTGTTTTTGGAATTTGGGTAAGAATTCAACCATTGTACTACCAAACACGACTTAAAATAGTTTCTAAAAATGTAAATTAAAAAAATAATAAAAATTGAGGAAAGAAAAAATAACAAAGTTAATGTCTTCCAAAGAAACAAAAATTAAACCTAATCGCAAATCTAAACAAAACTATTTATCTTAAACAAGTGGTTTGGGACTTTTCTTCACTAACATATTTCTCATGTTTCTGCCAAACGAGAGCCATCTCTTCAATTGGGACACCTTTTGTCTCAGATAAGAATTTGTAGATGAAAATGGTCATCTATCATGACCAAGGCTGCGACAATTTCATGTGACAAAGTAGGATGGTGAAGACTTGAGCAACTAGGAAAGTGAAAATCATGTTGACTATAAACCATTTTGGTCCCGTGACCATTCTAATGCTGGCCATGACCATGCAAATTGTGTAACATATGTGCAAATAAACAACACTAATTATTCCACAAAGCGGGCCGCATACGTAGAGTTACCAGATTTACCTCCTATATACCGTTTCAACCCAAATTTGTAATATTTAAGAGGCTAAATTTTAATAAGAATTTTGAACTTTGTTATTTTTTTTCAAAAATATCCTTAGATTTTGAAAAATTATAATATTACTCCAACTTTCATAAACGTTTCAAAACTATTCTTGAATAAAAAATCGAGCCTAAAACTATGTGGCAATGACATAAAACGATGTAGTGATCCAAATGTTCATTATAAGTCTTTGTCACACCATTTCATGTCTCAATATCCATAAAAAAATTCTAAATTATTTATATTTCAATGATATTTTTTAAACGTTTTTATGGATATAATATTATAACTTTTGAAAATACGAAGGTACTTTTAAAAAGTTCTAAAGTATTTTTTATAGTTTAACCTATTAAAAATAAAAAGAAAAATAAGTTGAATGGAGTCAATTGTGGAGACACATCTAACCATTCCAGTAATCATGGAAGTAGTTACTTTCCAAATCCAAGGGTTTTGAAGAAAACGAGCATAAAAAGTGATACCGTTAACGGCTGAAAAAAGAATGGCTATGGCCAAATCTCCTTAAAACTAACACCCTTTTCTAAAAAATAAATATAAAAAACTATTAATTTGATATATTATATAGGAAGAATGAAAGGGATAGCAATTTAAATATGCTATTTTGTAGTGTGTTACTTATATTTGATATGTTAAAAATATGACAACAGATTTCAAATCTAAATTTTCAATTAGTTTTTCATATTTGTTTGAACAAACAAAAAAATATTTTACGTTTAGTTATTTAATTACTTTAGAAAATCCAAATATATTAAATTTAATGTGTAACACCTCACTAAGCAATAAAATGATTAATAAATTACTTTTTTTAGAAAGAGTTTTGGCCTTCATTTTTTAGGTTCGGTCTAGCGTTGGTTGGACTTTTGCCCAAATTTTGAGTTTAATTTTCTTTACACATATAAAATAATATAGTTCTTTGAAATAAAAATCAAAATGTGTAAAATAAATCTATAAAATATTTTCTTTCCCTGTCACTTAAATTTAATATTTTCTCTCCCTTTAAAATTTGAATCTATCAAAATTTTATGAGAGATATGAAAATGGAAAAAAAAAATTTGAAATTAGTAAACGAATAGAAATTATTTAGCAAATTTTTAAAAAATATACAACTAAAAGTGAGATTTTTTTTCATAAATACGAGAGTGGTTCTCCATAATTTAATAAAAATATTATATATTATTTTACAAATAAGATCTTTTTAAAAAAAATATATATCATATTGGATTTAAAATCTGATGCAATGATTTAGGACTTCAAGTTGGTTAGGAAATTTTATTTTTTTGTCTGTGTAATTGAAAATTAAATCTATGGACACACTCCTACCTCCAAACTTCTTCTTTTTGGTTATCTATTTAGCAAATTTTGAGAATTCTTGGATTTTGGCTCAACAATTGTATTGAGGGCCTAAAATAGTTTCAAAATATATATAATTAAAAAAATTATAAAATTTGATGAAAGAATAAATAACAAAGATAATTTCTGCAAAAAAAAAAAAAAAAAAAAAAAAAAAAAAAAAAAAACTTTGGAGGAAAAGGAACAAAAACTAAACTTAATCCCAACTCTAAACAAAACACTAAACACCAAATAAGGAATTAAAACCAAACCTAGCTTATCCTAAAGTTGCATCTAACAAAAGGTGGTTTGGGGCTTCTCTTCATTAAGATATTTCTCGATTTTCGCCAAACAAGAGCCATCTCTTCAACTGAACACCTTCCGTCTCTGGAGAAATTTGTAGATGAAAATGGTCATTACCATGACGAAGGCCACGAAGAAGATGAATATTCCAAATTTCAAGTGATAAAGCATGGCGGTGAAGACTTGAGCAACTAGGAAAGTTGAAGGAATATTTCAATTGGAACAAACTGTGAAACCCAGAATCCATTTTCCCTTTCATAACAGAAAATAAAACGAATTAACTAAGAATGAGTTAAATCCTAAGACAAGGTTAGGAAAAATTCTAAGTGATAAAAAGAATTTGTTAAATACTTTGGAAATATGCCATAACTAGTGAAGAGTTGGCTAAGTATAACCATGTGGTGGAAGCTAAGGTGGAAATAACTAAGTGTTGGACTATGAATTCATGTAGTGCCATGCGTTGGCCAAAAAGTTTTGAGAAGTTACTTGGGCATGGAGAGAGGTTGAAGTAGGGACAAGAATAACGCATGCAGCAACCACTGCTTTTGGAGGTTAGATCAATGCATAGGGTGCGTTGGATGCGTTGGACACGATGGATGCGATGGTAAGTAGCTGAAGGCATGCGGCCGAAGGAGATGCGCTGGTAGGTTGCGGTGGTGTGAGGGCATGCGGTCTAAGGGCATGCGCTAATGCGAGGGCATGCGATGGCGCGGTGTGAGGTATGCGTCGATGGATGGCATGCGGCGATGGAGGCGGACGCGATGGTCACGTTGGACATGAGAGTATGCAGCTGATGGTTTTTGGCCGAAGGTATGCGTTGATGACATGCCCGCGGAGCTATGCGTTGATGTCATGCGACGGAGCTATGTGTTGACGACATGCGCGCGGTGCTACGCGTTGATGGTTTGCGGCGGCCTTGCTATGCAAAAGTGTGCGACCTAGGGCATGCGATGGAGCGGCCTACGGTATGCGACCGAAGGAATGCGGCCGAGGTAGTATGTTGGTTGTATGCGATGGCATGCACGATGGATACATTCGATGCGGCAGCCTTGCTAAGGCATAAGCCATGCGATGGAATGAGCTAGGGTGGATGCATATTGATTTGCCCTTGCGTTGTTAAGGCATGCGATAACAAGGTAAATGAGTTGGGTTGCGTTGGTTATAGGAGATGCAATGGTGTTGAGTTGAGAACCAAGTTGACCCAAAGGTTACTATGCATTGGTGATATACTATGCGTTAGTAATATGCTATGCGTGGTGTTGAGTTGAGAACCAAGTTGACCCAAAGGTTACTATGCATTGGTGATATACTATGCGTTAGTAATATGCTATGCGTTGGTAATATACTATGCATTGGTAATATACTATGCGTTGGTGATAAGGTATGGATTGGTGATGGGCTATGCGTTGATATCTGAGGCTAGTAGTATGCGTTGAAAGGGGTGTTGGTCATCATCCTAATTGAACGCATATTGAGTTGGATGGACGCATATGAGGGATGAACGCATATAAGGGATGAACGCATATGACGGATGAACGCATATGAAGGATGAGCGTATATGGAGGATGAATGCATATGAAGAACGTCATCCAGATATGTGGCTTACTAGGAAGAAGTCTTAGGCCTTAAGGAAATGAGGTGGGTGCACGAGTAGGCATGCAAAGTTAAGCTTCAAGCGTTGGCTATGGAGGAGAAAGAACTTAAGGTTGCGTTGATGGTGTGAGGTGAAGACACCTCAAGCAAGAGGTGGAGAAGGCTGGAAGTTGGCAGATGCTAAAGAAAACACTTGGATGTGGCCAAGAGAGGAGGTGTCGGGCAAAAGAGAAGTGCTGAACGCCTATAAAAAGGCGAGGATGCCTCACTTCGACCCACACAGCAATTAAGTACTGATGACATGCAGAAATGCATGTCATCTTAGGCCTTTTACTTAGAATTATGAAGGTTATTAGGTAGAATCTGCGGCGATCTTGATAGAAATTCACAAGAAAATGAGCTTGTGTCGATCTGCATGTCGAATCTCAGCTAACCCGTTATTTTGCGTTAATTATGCGTTCAATGTTCTATTTTTGTAGCTAATGCAGGAAATGAACGCAAACGCGGAAACAAGACCACCGCATACGGAGAAACTCTCCATCGCAAGGCAAACGCATTAGGTCAACGCATGAATGTTGCGGTAATCAGCCGTATGCGTTCATCGCATGGGAATTGCGCTCGTTAAACGATTGCGATCATCATATTGAGTTACGGTATTAAGCAAATGCGGCCATTGAATGATTGCGGCTACGCGGCAATGCATTCTATTGGGATCAATGCAAGGTAGGTGGAATGAAAGCATCAACACATCTACCTTGAGAAAAACCAAAAGATGATGTTGACATTTCACCTACCACGCCATTGGTGGCAGAGGTTCAGAAAGGACAAACGCGCTGAATGTCAGACTCAGAGCAGTCTACTTAATGTTGTCGGTGACCCAAGCTCTATAAATAGAAGCCGATGAGCTGAAATTCAAGTTATTCGAGGGAGAATCCTTGTGAACTAGGGACTTTCCCCACAATCCAGACAAAATGTGTGAGAAGACGCTTGAGAGTTCTTCACCTCCTTCATCCATTCCGATTGACGATCAGAGCCTTCAACCGGAGTTAGATCTTGAGAGAGTCAGCTCCTCCGCCCATCCATGGTACCACCGGCAGCCTTGACGCACATCCGCTGAAAGCAAGTCTTTGCTTCTAGCCGGTCATTTCCTTTTCCTTTCTCTTCTCATATTGTATTGTATGACATTTTGGAATTAAGGAATCAATACAATCTGTTTTTCAATGCATTTCTCTGTTCCTTCGACTCCATCTCTATCTTCTTTGCTAGCATCTTTACTTTCTTTACAGCACTTATTGGGATTGCTTGGGTATTTCATACTTAGTCATGTGGATTAGGGATATGAAGCATGTAGTAAACCACCAAGAGGTGTGTGTTGCGTGAGTGTGTGAGAAACCTTATTTGCCTAGTGTGAAGCTCCTGCAACGCCTGTCTATAGGCTAATGCATTGCTTGTCTATGAGTAAAGTCAGCAACAATCAACTACCCAGGAGGGTAAGTGGTTGGTCGCATTAAGCAAGATATGCATTGTTCACTAGGGATAGTAACAATCTTGCGTCAACCAAATCATGCGTTTATCTTATATTATGTATGCTTCATTCGTCCATTAGAGATACTCGAGAGGGTAGTCTAAGGACAAGATTTAGGCTTGGGAAGGTCAGATCAGAATACAAGAGATTTGTTTGCTATTAACCTATCGCATGCATCCTAGAGATAGAGTACGATTGAGTGCGGTCACTGCAGCGTTGTGTGCATTTTGCATCATCGCATAGGAAAAAAGTAGAGACTTTGGAATAAGCTCTATGGACACTTTTGAATTCAACACATGCGTCCTAGGTTTAGGAGCACCACATTTCCATTGGAAAATGATTTGTTGTGCATGAGTGTAGCATGAACGCATTGGCTTGCGTTGACTGGGGTTGCCCTCGCAGTCACTCTTAAGTACTGCAATGAAAACATCTCTGTATTTTATCTGTTTTCCCATACATCTATTTCATGTCAAGGTTTGTCGCATCTCTACCTTTCATGCATATTCTCATTGCGTTGTCTATTAGATAGGAGTATGAGTAGGATTAACTTAGCAACATCCCCTCCATTCTTTTATTTAAACCGCCGCATGCACATCACCGCAAACATATAGTTACAAGTCCCTGTGTTCGACCTCGGATTACCCGAGAAACTTGCGTTCGTATTATACTTGACGTGAGCGCAAGAAAACTTGTGGCAGGAAGCATGGTCATCACATACATTCATTAACGCATTTTCATTCCAATGCATAACCATCGACGCATGATTATCAACGCATATCTTAGGAACATGCAACGCATACCGCGTCCAAGGGATTTTGGTTGTTGAGTAAAATCGACTCCTAATTTCTCCCCATCAAGTACTCAAAAACCCCAAAGAGAGGAAAAATAAGAGATACTCAGAGAAGGGAAAGTGGTGCTCGGTCGGAGGTGCAAGCAAAGGCGTAAAGAGAGTAGGGCCGTACGGTCAGACGCATAGGCTAACTTCAAACAAGAAGTTTTCCCAAACTACTTGTGCAAATCAGGTGATTTTTAGACCAAAAGTTTCTAAATCAAGTCTAGTTTCAGTGTGAGGGCTGCCTCAATGCAATTCTAACTTTAAGGCTGTCAAATTCAAGGAAAACCATGAGATGCTCACCAATGAGGAGACAATCGAGCCAGAAGGAATATTCTTGAGTCTCGGAACTTTCGCCAAGGAATTTTAAGGCAAAGCTTTAGATATTATAGTTAAGACATTTTCACACATTTTTGAAGAAGAGAATGTCTTGAGATAAGGCTTAGAAGAGGTAGTAATCTAAACTTAAAGTTAAACCTAAAATAGGGTCCAACGGTGGAACAAGGGAAACTAGGTGAACTGCGAAGAAAGTTCTCAACAAATCACTGTGAATGGTTTCTTCCTTTGTTCTCTTAATCATATTGTGAATTAATATATTGTAGGTTATACTATGAGATATGTACGACGTTGGGATAGTCTGGGGGTCTAAAGACCTAGAACCTGAGCCCAGAATGAACCTTACAGGATGGTTAGGGGACCGAAGAGTCTAGTACCTGAGCCTGTGAGACAGAGAAACCTTGAAATAGGATGGTCAGAGGGCCGACGGGCCTAGCTTCTGAGCCTATGATAGGGAAAACTATGTGCACATAGGTTAATATTTAAGTTATGATACGTTAACCATCTACCGTGTGTGTAGGTGGGTTGTGAAAGCTTTATGATATGGTGGGGGTTCGCCTGAGAACCTCGTGATAATGTTTGTGGAAGACTTGTATTTGTTTTACCACTCACTGAGCTTTGTAAAGCTCATAGTTTATCTCTGTGTTTATCTTGCAAGTAGCTGACGAGTCCAGGTTGTGGTGTTGGTTAAGGTCTGCCACAAGTTTAGAAATAGTACTAAATGGGATTGGTTTTTGGGATAGGGTTTCCATGTAAATGTAACTTGAATTTGTAAACTAGTTTCTAATAAAAGTATGTAATACTTTCCACTGCAGTTATAGTAAAAGAAACTAGTAGGTTAAACAAAGTAGCATCAATTAATATCATGCCTCACCTCAGGCTCAGGAGCGCGGGCTCGGAGCGGGGTGTGACAACTTGGTACCAGAGCATAAGATTTTTGGAATGGGTAAACTAGAGAAGAATATCGTAATACTATAGTAAGTCTAAGTGTATTGTTTATTATAGGAATCATGCCATGTGGCAGACCACGCAAGCAACCGGTGGGGACTCAAGATGCTACCTCGAAGACAATAGGAGAAGATTAGAGTAGATCGATTCATCCGCAGGCGAAGGCTGGAGGTGACGAGCAAATTTGCTCGGTATCTGGCTGAAAACTTAAGAGGGGTGATAGTAGACCCAGAGAAATGATTTAGTATTGAACGGTTGAAGGCCTTAGGAGCCTGACCTTTAAAGGAACAACAAAAAGTAGCCCTAGCCACTTTCTTACTCCATAAAAGAGCTGAGGATTAATGGCGCGTATTTGAAGATAGAAAAAAGGGAAGGGATGAAGTTACCTAGGAGGAATTTGGAAAAGCCTTCCATGAATTATTGTATCCTCAAACGTTTTACGATGCAAAGCGAAATGAATTTCTGAAACTCGTACAAGGCTCACTATCGGAAGCCGAGTATGAACAAAAATACACTGAACTTAGCAGATATGCCGCAAGTATAATATTGGATGAAACGGAAAGATGTAGGAGATTTGAGGAAGGAAGACGAGGTGAAATACGAACGCACGTAACTGCCAGTACTGATTGGCCGGACTTTCCAAAATTAGTACAGACAGCGTTACGTGTGAAAGCTAATCTAGGATCACTAGCAATAACAGAGCCTGTGGAGGAGCAGGAAAAGAGCCAGAAATACTCCTTGGGAGTTTTGGATAAAAAGATAAGTAAGACCAACTCCGAAAAGCAGAAGTCAACGAAAGAGCTTACTCTAGAAGAAGTATACAAACCCAACGAATCTATAGCCAGCACCCGGAGGCTGTGGTGTTCAAATTGTAAGAGATATAACTTTGGGCGCTGCTATGGAGGGGCAAACGTATGCTATAACTGGGAAAAAGTTGGTCACTACAAACGAAACTGCCCCCAGTTAGGGAAGGAAGACACAGGCAAGGGAAAAGCCCTCGAAAAGTTGATAGATATGTACTATTTTCTATTATAAATGTTGTATAGAAATTGCTCCTTGTAAATATGTTTTGTTATGATTAATAAATATATGTTAACAAAGTATGTTTGTTTGATGAAATGATTGTTAGCTGGATGGGATCAAGGCAAGAAAGGAACCCATTATGCGATAGATGTGGGAAATATCACCCTGGGGAATTCCTAAAATGAATAGATAAATGCTATATCTGTAGACGTGCAGGGCATAAAAGGAAACAATGCCCAAAGTTTCAACGTTTCCTCAGTCACCGGGAACCAACTTTTGACGCGATTAATGACTACCCCTGTCGTAGGTGCCATAAGAGTCATTGGAAAGACCAAAAGGGGAGGGAAGAAATGTGCTTAAAATGTGAACAACCCGGTCATAAGTGCGAAGACTGTCCAACCAATGATCCTGCCAGTAGCTCAGGAGGAAACCAAGCTTGGAAGGACTACTAGTTTTGAAGGAAGGAGTACTCAAAAGGGAACCAATGTAAACTTTGAATAAAACTTGTGTAATGTAATAAAGTTGAAAAGGGTGAGATAAATAAATAAAAGTTGGTTATGATATTGCCTTAAATTTCGAGGACAAAATTTTCTTAAGGGGGAGTAAATGTGAAACCCAGAATTAACTAAGAATGAGTTAAATCCTAAGACAAGGGTAGGAAAATTTCTAAGTGATAAAAATAATTTGTTAAATACTTTGGAAATAAGCCATAACTAGTGAAGAGTTGGCTAAGTATAACCATGTGGTGGAAGCTAAGATGGAAATAACTAAGTGTTGGACTATGCATTGATATAGTGGCATGCGTTGGCCAAAAAGTTTTGAGAAGTAACTTGGGCATGGAGAGAGGTTGAAGTAGGGCCAAGAATAACGCATGTGGCAGACACTGCTTTTGGAGGTTAGATCAACGCATGGGGTGCAACGGCTGCGTTGGACACGATGGATGCGTTGGTAGGTTGCGGTGGTGCAAGGGCATACGCTGATGCAAGGGCATGCGTTGATGCGGTGTGAGGTATGCGTTGATGGATGGCATGCGGCGATAGAGGCATGCAGCGATGGAGGCGAACGCGATGGATGCGTTGAACGCGAGAGTATGTGTCCGATGGTTTTCAGCCGAAGGTATGCGTTGATGTCATGCAATTGTGCTATGCATTGATGACATGCGCGCGGAGCTATGTTTTGATGTCATGCAACGGAGCTATACGGACGATATGCGCGCGGTGTTATGCGTTGATGGTCTGCGGCAGCCTTGATACGCGAAAGTGTGCGACCGAGGGCATGCGATGGAGTGGCTTACGATATACAACCAAAGGAATGCAGTCGATGGTGTGCACGTATGTGGCCGAGGGAGTACGTCGGTAGTATGCGATGGCATGCACGATGGATACGTTAGATGCGACGGCCTTGCTAAGGCATAAGCCATGCGATGGAATGAGCAAGGATGGATGCATAGTGATTTGCCCTGGTGTTGTTAACGCTTGCGGTAACAAGGTAAATGAGTTGGGTTGCGTTGGTTATAGGAGATGCGGTGGTGTTGAGTTGAGAACCAAGTTGACCCAAGGGTTGCTATGCGTTGGTGATATACTATTCGTTGGTAATATGCTATGCGGTGGTGATATACTATGCGTTGGTGATAAGCTATGCGTTGGTGATAGGCTATGCGTTGATATCCGAGGCTAGCAGAATGCATTGAAAGGGTTGTTGATCATCATCCTAGTTGAACGCATATTTAGTTGGATGGACGCATATGAGGAATGGATGCATATGAGCGATGAGCGCATATGGAGGTTGAACACATCTGAAGTATGTCATCCAGACATCTGGCTTGCTAGGAAGAAGTCTTAGTCCTTAAGGAAATAAGGTGGGTGCACGAGTAGGCATGCAAAGTTAAGCCTCAAGCGTTGGCTATGGAGGAGAAAGCACTTAAGGTTACATTGATGCAAGGGTTGTGTTGATGGTGTAAGGTGAAGACACCTCAAGCAGGAGGTGGAGATGGCTGGAAATTGGTAGATGCTAAGGAAAACACTTGGATGTGGCCAAAGGAGGAGGTGTCGGGCAAAGAAGAAGTCTTAAATGCCTATAAAAAGGCGAGGATGCCTCACTTCGACCCACACAACAGTTAAGTACTCAAAACCCCAAAGAGAGGAAAAAATAAGAGATACTCAGAGAAGGGAAAGCGGTGCTCGGTTGGAGGTGCAAGCAAAGGCACAAAGGGAGCGAGGTCATACGGGCAGACGCATAGACTAACTTCAAACAAGAAGTTTTTCCAAACTACTCGTGCAAATCATATGTTTTTTGGACCAAAAGTTTTTAAATTAAGTGTAGTTTCAGTGTAAGGGATGCCTCAACGCAATTCTAACTTTAAGGCTGTCAAATTAAAGGAAAACCGTGAGGTAGTAATCTCGGAAAACCGTGAGATGCTCACTAGTGAGGAGACAATCGAGCCAGAAGGAATATTCTTGAGTCTCGAAACTTTCGCCAAGGAATTTTAAGGCAAAACTTTAAGATATTATAGTTAAGACATTTTCACACATTTTTTAAGAAGAGAATGTCTTGAGATAAGGCCTAGAAGAGGTAGTAATCTAAGCTTAAAGTTAAACCTAAAATAGGGTCCAACGGTGGAACAAGGGAAACCAGGTGAACTGCAAAGAAAGTTCTCAACAAATCACTATGAGTGGTTTCTTCCTTTGTTCTCTTAATCATATTGTGAATTAATATGTTGTAGGTTATGCTATGAGATATGTATGACATTGGGATAGTCTGGGGGTCTAAGGACCTAGATCCTGAGCCCAGAATGAATCCTTACAGGATGGTCAGGGGACTGAGAAGTCTAGAATCTGAGCCTGTGAGACAGAGAAACCTTGAAATAGGATGGTCAGAGGGCCGACGGGCCTAGCTTCTGAGCCCATGATAGGGAGAACTATGTGCACATAGGTTGATATTAAGTTATGATACGTTAACCATCTACCGTGTGTGTAGGTGGATTGTGAAAGCTTCATGATATGGTGGGGGTTCGCCTGAGAACCTCGTGATAATGTTTGTGGACGACTTGTATTTGTTTTACCACTCACTGAGCTTTGTAAAGCTCATGGTTTTTCTCTGTGTTTATCTTGCAGGTAGCTAACGAGTCCAGATTGCGGTGTTGGTTAAGGTCTGCCACAAGTTTAGAAATAGTACTAAATGAGATTGGTTGTCGGAATAGGGTTTCCATGTAAATGTAACTTGAATTTGTAAATTAATTTCTAATAAAGGCACGTAATATTTTCTACTGCAGTTATAGTAAAAGAAACTAGTAGGTTAACCAAAATAGCATCAGTTAATATCATGTCTCACCTCGGGCTCAGGTGCGCGGGCTCGGGGCGGGGTGTGACATCAACCATCCCAATGGTCCCCATGCGCATGTAAAACCTACAAGCCACCACGGGCCACAAATCTCCTTTATTTCCATCGAGGCCAAACATGTAAGTAATCATAATGGTAAAACAATATATTGCAACACAAAAACGAAGAAAAAAAGAGTCAGTTTCAACCCACATTTGTAATATTTAAAAAGCTAAATTTTAATCGAGACTTTTAAATTTTGTCATTTTTTTCAAAAATTATCCTGAGATTTTAAAAAGTTTAATAATATTACTCCTCAACTTTCATAAATGTTTCAAAAGTATTCTTAAATAAGAAATCAAACCTATAATCATGTGGCGATGACCTAAAATATTGTATTTGTGAACCATGTAGCAATGATCTAAAAAAATTATACTTTAATGATATGTTTTAAACATTTTCATTGATATAATATTTAACAATGTTTTTAAAAAGTTTCAAGGTATTTTTTGGGTTTTCAACCAAACATTGCATAAAAAGTGATACATTGATGCCAACTAGTGGTGGAAAACGGAATGGCCAACCGCTGGGATCATAGAGAATCCATAGTTAAGTATTGAATAGATTGTTTTTGAGTGTCATACCTCTACGCTCCAATGCTACATGAGCTTCAATGGGAGCATTGCAATAATTTGTAATAATTTTAAAAAATTATATATTATATGTAAGAATATTACAGTTTATTTGTTAGACTTTATTATTAGCCTTTTATTTATTTGTTAGACTTCATTATTAGACTTTTATTTATTTATTTACATTATGTGGTTACTTTATTTTACTCTTATAAAAATTTTGATATTTTAATTGTTGGTAAATAGGTTTATATTTACCTATTTCGATCGCCAAAAATATAACTAAAAATGTAAAATAAGATATGTTTTGTGTTGTTTATATCAAGATAATAATAAATAAATAAATAAAAACCGAAAAATCTAAGAAAATCGGTTAACGTAATATCCTTGATTTTAGGCTTTTAGATAAGCTTTAGGGTTATAGTTTTTTTTTTTTTTTCAAATCTTGAATGTATTTAAGAGTTTGCTTGGTATCACATGAAAAATAGCTACAATATTAAAGGTGATAATGAAAGTTCTACCATGGCTTAAAAAATAATATCCCAGTTAATAGAAAATATAATAGTTTGAAATCTTATCTCTTAAAAAAAAAAAAAAGAAAAAGAAAAAAATACAGATTAAATTCCATCAGGCATATAATAATTTATTCATAAATTAAAACTATAGACAGAGACTTTATTTTCTATCATTCCTACCGCAAAATAAATAAAAAAAAAAAAAAACTCAATGGTTCTAGACAAATTTGCAAGAAATAAAACAATTAGTATTTGCAGAAATCCACATCATAATATAAATTGAGCATCACTATTTGACGATGACTATCAAAGTTGCAATATTTGTTGTTTGATGGATCGGCCGCGGGAAAAAATTTAGACCACGTCACTCCGACTACCAAAAAAAAAATACTATTATTTTTAATAAATTAAACAAAAAAATCAAAATTTCATTATTGAAATTTGAAATTTGAAATTATTAATTTTTTTTTACTAGAAATTCCCAAATCGTAGCCGAAAATCAGAACTTCGGAGGTGGCGAAGACTTTCCATGTGAATTTGTCGGGATAATCCTTTCCTTTCTCCTGAGCCACATGATTCCGTCGAGATAACCCTTTCTTTCTCTTGAGCCACCATGATTCCGCTGTCCATTTTTTGAAAACCTACTGAGTATTTGTGTTTGGTTGACTACTCCTACTTTTTATAGAGAAAAATATGGGTTTTGTTTCACTTCATTCTATTTTAATTTGAAATAGTAGATAATTTATTCTATTTTTTTCTAGGTTTTTTTTTCAGGTTTGGAATTTTGTTAGATGTTATGATTATTTGGTAATTTAAAATATGTAATCTTTTTTCAATTCAAAATTATATTTAAATTAAAGTTTAAAAATGAGTTAAGTCATATATATATTCTGTGCTATATTTAATTTCAAAGTTTTATATTATAGAATAAAATATGGAAATGCTATTTATCTTATAATAGTTTATGTGAAAATATTAATTTTCACCTTCACTACAATTTTGATATATCAAAATTCATAAATATTAGATTAAAAAAAATCTCTCAATTTTTAGATACAATAACTATCATTTAGAAAGAAAGAAATCCTAACATGTATTTGTAAATTTTCATATTGATGTAAGTTATAAAACTTAAACTATTCATTTTTTGAAGTGTATAATTATTCTACAAACATTAATTTGGTAATTTTCAAAATTTTAATATTTTTTAACAATGTTAAACATTTGTATCTCCATAAAACTCAATATCCTTTTCCGAAAAATAAATATAAAAAACATTCCTTTGATATATTATATAAGACAAATTCAATGGATAGCAATTTAAATATGTTTTTTTTATAGCGTGTTATTGATATTTGATATTTTGAAAATATGACAACATTCTTCAAATCTAAATTTTCAATTTGTTTTTTTTCTATATTTGTTTTGAACAGTCCATTGATAGGGAAGAGAGAGGAAAATAGTAAAGAAAAGTTGTCCTATCCCCACTTTTTATTTAAAACTTTTTAAAATTATCAAGTTGGTAAACATTTTTTAATTATTTAATTACTCTTTTAAAAGGATCCAAAAATATCAAATTTAATGTATAACACCTCACTCTATCATTATATTCTAAATTGTATAGGAGCTTCCAACCATTTAAATTTTACTAATACCAAATTATTTGTCTGGTTAGTATCTTTATTTTATATTTTCAATAAAATGACTAATAATTTAATTTCTGTAGGAAAGAGTTTTGGCCTCCATTTCTTTGGGTCCAGGCCCGAGCAGTTGGTTGGACTTTTTTCCCAAATTATGAGTTTAATTTTTTGGCACGTATAAAATAATATAGTTTTCTGAAATTAAAAACAAAACATGTGAAAAATAAATCTAAGTATTCTCCTCACTTTCACTAAATATAGATATTATCAAAATATTTTTTTATCTTACTCTTTAAAAAAATAATTTTGTTTGTTATGATTTAAATTATTTTTAAATTATCAAAATTTGAAACTATCCATTTTTAATTTTAAAAAATGGATAAATTATTTTTTTTAACCTGTTGGTGGAGACAAACTTTGTCCAAGCTAACTATACTTATTTTGACAAAACCAAAAAATGATTTATTAAGATTACAACATTAAACTTTTGTAAACTTCATTTAACCCAATATCCTTAGTTTCAAATAAATAAATATATTTAATAGAATTAAAAAACAATAACTAATTTCCTTTTTTAAAAAATAACTAATTTTGTTTTTTAAAAAATAACTAAATTTTTTTAATGATATCTTAACATTTAATTGATTTTCAAACCTAATGATTTCAAATTTAGAATGTTGTCAATTACTACAGAAAATATCTTAATTTGTAAACATTTTTTTAGCAAGAGAAAATAACAAATCATATAACATAAAAAATTACAAATTAAAGTTCATAATTTTTTAATTCATAAATTAAAACTGAAAAATGATTATGGTTAAATTATTAGAAAAATGATGTGTAGCTCAGTTGAGTTGATCTTAATGAGTTGAAATTTATGGGTTGGGTATCATATTTTGATTTTAAAAATTATATTTTCTAACATAATTAAAGAGTTATTTATTATAGTTAATTTGCTTTTTAGTAAAATAATTTTTTTTAAAAGAATAAGGTTTCATAGCTCAGTTGGTTAGAGCATTGCGATAAAGCCGGTCATGCTTCAAATGACACCCCGCACGCACATTTGACTAGCTTCGTGGAAATGTGCAACACTTTCTCCATTCCATTACTCCGGAAGGAATTAGATTATACCGAGGTGGGCTCATTCTTTGGAGCCAAATGAAATTACCAAAGGGACGTGTTGCTTTGTCGAATTTTATGTAGATGGAAAACGAGACTCTCAACACCGCCTAGGTGCGATTCAGAAGATTAGTGAAGAACTGTCCGCACATCGGGATTACCGATTGCATTTTGATGGAAACCTTTTACAACAGCCTGGACCGATCAACGCAAATTGTTGCTGATGCCTCCACAGTGGGAGAATTTATGGAAAAAACCTACACTGAAGCCAAGGTCATCTTGGATTGCATTTCGCGAAACAAAGATAACTGGGTAGATGACGGGTACGGGGGAAGAGGCCCAGAACGAAGAAGATCGAAAAATGCCATTGTACCAGTTGATACAATGACAACATTGGTCGCGTAAATGGCCACAGTAACCTCTCTTCTCCAGACGATGGAAATTAATAAGGGAACCCTCTCCCAGGGTGCAGCGCAAGCCTATGCACTAGTACAAGTGGCAGCAATCAGTTGTGCACAACGTGGAAGGGGTCATTCAGCAGAAATGTACCCATCGAACCCATAAGCAATGTACTCCATTCAGAATAACCCGTACAGCAACACATACAATCCGGGTTGGCGAAATCACTCCAACTTTAGTGGGGAGGTAACAACGATCAAGGAGGCCAAAGGAATTCACAGAACAACTCCAGGAATCGAGGAAACCCTCCGGCTTTTCATCAAGCTCTGAATCAGAGTCACCACCAAAGGCAATCGCACAACCAACCTTCCACATGAAACACCTCTACAAATTCATTGTCCTTGGAAGCTCTGCTGAAGTAGTACATAAAGAAAAATGATGTGGTTATGCAATCGGAGGCATCTTCCATAAGAAATTTAGAGGTTCAGATAGGGCAACTGGCAGCCGAACTTCGAAATAGAACACCGAGAATGCTGCCCAGTAATTCAAAAGCCCCCGGATCTCATGGGAAGGAACAATGTTAGTAATGACATTGTGCAGGCAAGTCTGACCACCTACGGTGATGCGGATTGCGGTAACCTTGAAGAACTTGTCTTTCAATCAGCATCCCTAACATTTATCTTTATTGCTTTCTTTATCATTTTCTCTATTTCTTTCTTTATTGCGTTATTATTTCTTTCTTAAATTAGTCTTTATTGCTTACTTGAATTTACTTTTACTTCAATTCCAGTATGCGTTAATTCAATTTCATACCTAGTTCAATTTATTTACATTCATGTCTTAGCATTGGGTTGTTTCTAAATTTTTGTGAATGAATACTAAAAAGAAAAAAAGAAAACAGCAACATCTTATCAACTTGGTTTTGGGGATAAGCTTTGCAATGTTGATGATACCAAAAGAAAAACAATAAAATAATATCTGGTATGAATTGCGACGGCGGGTGTATCTTGCACTGATAGATACACTTTGCGCCCGTCTTCCTTAAATGCATTGCATTGACGGATGAGTTGCGCGTGTATGTACACTTCACCTGTCCTCAACAAAAACGCACTATGTCGTAGTGTTGCACTGGTAGAAATACCGTGCGCCCATCCTCCAAAAATGTGTTACGTTGAGGGGTGTGTTACGTTAATGCATACGTTGTGCACATCCTCCGTAAACATGCATTTGCAATGACGGATGCATTGCGTTAATACTTAACATTGTGCCCATTTGAATAAAATAAACTAATAAAATCTTCACGAGAGAGAAGTCGAATTGCTTCAGCTTCCAAGGAAATTATGACTTAGCAGACGAAAGGACGTTCTTTCTGCTAAATCATAATGGGAGGAGCGCGACAGCAGACTTTTTGGAATATCGAGGCTTGCTACGCAGCGATTGCGTTAGGCTTATCAAGGCCCAACCTATAAATCGCGTCTTCTTCAACCGAGGAGTTCAATTGCACCTCTGGTGAAAGAAACCCTAAGCAATTCTCTGTATACCCATTCCCCTTCCGATTTCCTTCCTAAGATAAAAATTTTCAAAATCTTTCACTCAACCAAGCAAATGGCCAGACAATCCTCACATTCATCTTTTCTACCATCATTGCCTTCCCAAGCCCCCGTCACCACACGGGAGGCGGCTTTCCTTACTGCCAGCCGCCGCCTCACCACCCAGCCTAAGCCTTCCGAAAGAATCGCTGGAAAACCTCGGGGAAAGACCACTGTAGCCAAACCACTCACCAGCCAAGAGGGGCCGAGCACGGACAGTGCCCCTGCCACTAGACCTGAGGTGTCACTCCCAGTACCTTCAATAGAAAGCGAACTGAACTGAAGGGAGGAAAAAGAGGTATTTAGGAATATTTTGAGTAATATGGAAAGAGAAGAAGGGCTACTGGAAGCTGGAGTTGTAAACTAGTCCCTGCCTTCAGAGGAGGAAATGGCAGAAGCTTCACGGAGAATGGCCCTGGCCACTGCGGATCCTAAGGAGACTGTTCCAACATACTCCAATAAGGGATCCATCAGGGCTGTTTTGGAGGTTGTAGGAGTAAAGAAGCAGTTGAGAACGATCGAAGAGAAAAAGAAGAGAAAAAGTAAAGAAAAACGGGTGGAAGGAGATGCAACTGCCCGATCGAAAAAATGAGAAGAAAGAAAAGAAGAAGAGTGAAAAGAGACAACGCAAGCGAGAAGAGAAATGCCTGAAGAAGAAGGAGAAAAGGAAGAGGGCGGAAAGCCCAAATTTTGACGGAGAATCAACCACCGCAAGTGTGCAAGAGGGGATGTCAACGCAAGCCAAAGCATCAGTGCAGCCACAAGTTTCATCACCACATATCAGAATGGTTACGACTGAAGATAGAGAAGATCCTGAATCAACCATTGTCGCAAGGAGAACGCGCCACAAGGGTGAACAAGTGATCCACTATTCTTTCAACGCATAGTAGAAGAAGAGGAGAGAAGAAAAAGAGAAGCAGAGGAAAAGAAAGAAAAGTTGTCACGAGCGTGCCAAATCATCGCAGCAGGCGATTTAGCGAGAAAACTCCACGATTAGGCTGTCCACCATGACAACGCAAGGGCGGAAGAAGAAGAAAGAAGAAGGCTCGAGGATGAGCAATGCATTTTGCTTTCCTTGGAGCAGTTTGAGAGAGAAATGAGAGAGAAGGAAGAAAAAGAAAAGAAAGAGAAAGAGGAGAAGGAAAGATACCACAAAGCCAATGTGTAGCGCGTCAGAGAAAATAAGAGAAAAGAAGTGGAGGAATGGGAAAGAGAAAAAGAAGAGCAACGCAAGGAAAGGGAACGCAAACAAAGAAAAAAATCCCGCCTTGCGTCTGCTCAAGACAAGGGAAAAGCTAAAGTGGAGAGCAGCGAGCTTGCGTCGACCAGGAAGCGCCCATCAACAAAGAAAGAAAATGATGATATGATGATGGAAATGGGCTTCTTCCCTGCTTCGATGCAACTACCGGATCTGATCACAAGTGTTGTGTTGGAACATGGGTGGGAAACATTCTGCTAATGTCCATCCATCATTATTCCTGCGGTAGTGAAGACTTTTATCACGGCCAGCTCCTTGACACCGAAAATGCAGTGATCATAGAAGGGAGGGTACTGTCGTTCAGCACAAAGAACATCAATGAACTATATAAGTTGAAGAACCTCCCGGAAGCATTGGGTAAAAAGTTAATTGATGATCCTGAAGAAGAACACATGGAGGATGCGCTGAAGGTATTAACGCAACCGGGCACCAAGTGGTTGGTATCATTAACAGGCATTAAGACCCTCGCCCCCAACAAGCTGCTCCCAGAGGCGCAACTTTGGGTATATTTGGTGAAATGGCAGCTCATCCCAATAACGCATCACAAAACAATTTCAAGGGATCGAGTCATTGTCGTATACTGTTTTGTTGGCCGTGTGAGAGGCCAATACTTCTTCCCATGGATGATTTTGAGCCTGTGCCTCTCTGTGGGCGTAGGCATTGACGAAGAGCCCATGCCTGAAGTTAACGGCATCATCACCATGAAAATCCTGAGAATGCTTCTCAAGGATTCCCCACATTACCCCGAGCTTCCAACCAAAAGGCCCCTCATTGATTTGAATGCGCCACATCCACCCAAGACAAAGAAACAGCGCTGCAATGATAAAGGAAAGGAGATAGTCCAAGAACGATCACCGCAAAAGCAAACCCAACTACCCTTGGACCCTTTACCTTTAATCATTCGCCCACCCAGCCCTCCAATAGAACCCCTTTCCCTTCTTCCTGAACACTTCACAAACCTCCTCCTCGCTCATAACTCCAACATCGCATCTCTAGCAGCGCCCCCTCACCATCCATCTCCACCTTACTTTTCACCTCCATCGCCACATGTTGACGACCCACACGGTTTCAGAGCAGGCCCTTCCGCTCAACCTCAAACCGATGCTGATGAAACATCAACGGCGCAACCCACCACCACATCCCTTGCTGCTGACTTAGCTGATATTCAGTGCTTCTTATCTCATCAGTTCAACTTCTTTTGCCAAACAATAATGGAGTTTTAGGAGAGCAACATAGCAATACAATGGTGCGATAGACGATGGTTAATATTCAACGCAATATCTTTACCATTCGCCTGAACCAAAGACAGATGGCAGAGTGCAACCATAAGTACTTCAATTTCTTAACGGCTTATCTACATGGTCTTATGGTTCCTCCCCATCTACAGCAACCTCTGCAATTTCAAGAAGCGCCTCAACGAGCTCCCCCATAACATCCTCATCATCAAGATCCCCCGCCACAACTCTAAATTTGGGGCTGTGCCACCTTCTCCTCAATTTTGAGATTTTTCTTTATGGCCATTCATTCACTTTTTTTTTTTTATGGAAGCTATACCTTGTATTCTTTTGTATTGCAATATTTATAATTCTTTGTATACTTAGACAAATTTCATACAACTGAGTAATGATTCTTTCCATATGCATTAGCATTTTTACTTTTATCATCCTTTGTCAATTATTGCGGTAATTCTTGTCTTTTCTTTTGCGTTGTTAATTGCGCTGCCATGATGAGTAGTATGCATACCCTTATCAAAATTTCTTTATACATTGCATTTTCTTCCTAACACTTAGACAATTCATCACAATAGCTCTACTTTACCTTCTCTATTACAAGATTCTATTCAAACCTTCTTTTCAAAATTGACTAAGTATTTTGTCTTTTCTGTCCAAAACAACGCAATGAGGACCTTGTGCATCTCTAAATTCAGGGGTGGGGAAGGTCTGAGCAGATGCGGTAATATTAGCAAATGCGTTCATCATCTTGTCAAAAAAATATAAAAAAAAATATTAAAAAAATGAAAAAATAAAACTCCACTGTCAGCGCAAGGGAAAATCTCAACCTGATAAGAGTTAAGTCGTGAAAAGAACCTGCTTGTAGTTGGATGTTTGAAAGACACCCATGGGAGCAAGTAAAAAAGAAGGTAGATTTCCAGGATCAACGCAATAGAAAAAAAAAAAGAGCGAAAATAAGGATAAAACAGACAACTCCTCTGACCAGCAAAAGTAAAACTTGGCTGAGGATCAAGAGTTAAAGTTGAGGTTGGTACACAACCGAAGTTGGATGCTCACTTGACACCTGTGGGAGCAAGCCAAAACGAAGGGTGTAACCATGATCAACATTCTCTATACGATGACACAAACCAGGCCACCACATAAAGATGCACTTCGTTGTTTTTGCAAGAAGAGGTAACACATTCTTCTCAAAACAAAGAAGGAAACTTTGGGTAGAGGTTTGTTTTAGATGAGAATAAAGTAGAGCATGTGAATAAATGTTAAAGGATAGAAGGAACTTGCGGTTTTGAGTAATTTTGTAGAGGTGGAGCATTCGGAGTAGCCGATCGACGGAAAGTTTGGATGGGAGTTGAGCAGAATTGCCTTAGCCGAAGATATGCTGGAGGACAAGCATATATCTAAATTTTGGGGTGTGATAACTTGTAGAAATACAAGTTATTTATATAGTTTTAATTAGATTATACGGCAAAAAGAAGGAAAAATTGCATTGACAGTATAGAAATTGACTTAGAAATGGAATGTCCAAGTCTTTGTTTTGCAGGAAATAGGTCACCGCATGCGTTAATTGCTTGAGGAAAAAAATGAACAACGCATCCACACAACATGCGGCAATTGATCAAGAACGAAAAAGATCAACACAATTGCAGTGCATGCGACAATCGATCATGGATTCAAGCGATCAATGCATTTCCATTGCATGTGGTAATTCAAAACAACTAGACCACATGCGGTGATCGATCGAAGATGTGAAGAGCAACGCATTCGCATGGATTTTTTACGTGTACAACTTTTCTGTTGTACGATTCTGACAAATTGATCATGGAGCAGAGCGGACATTTCCACTATGCCATGGTAGGAATTATCTGATTTACAAAGTGGGACCACTAATACAAGAGCCAATGTCTATAAATAGCTTCCTCAAATTCAATGTAAAGGAGGCTGGTCTGAAGAGACAATACAAAGAAAATCAGGGAGAACAACGAGACAGGGCTGAAAGGTAAGTCTGCGAGCAAGAAATTCTTTCCATTCGTAAAGAAGAAGCTCTGTGCAAGAGGTCACTTCTACCTGGAAAGCAAGCTGGGAGAGAAGCTTTCCATTCCATTTCATTCACACGCCGACAAGCACAATGTCTCCGATCGGGATCTGTGTCAAGACATAGACACTCTTTCCATATTTGTTTCTATTCTTTCATTCATTTACTGTGTTCATCTTTCTTTAATCTTTCATTCACGATCTGTATCAAACGATTAATCTTTAGACTCAATATCATTATCGTAATCATTGTTATTTCTCTGTTTTTTTCCACACATTCATCATCCATTTTCTCCATCATGTGTCACTAATCCCCTGGGTAAAGGGGAAGGATTAAGCGAGTGACTTAATCCTTGTTAAGGAAATCGGCTGAGTTTAGCTGAAGCATGCTCGACAGCATCTTCACCTATGAGAGTAGAAGTGAAGATGTTATTTTGCCTATCGAGAGAAGGTTGAAAGAATGCGTTAACTAAATTGAAAAGTATTTCTAGAGATGGAAACAACCTTGCATTCATTACGTTCATCCCTGTTTCACCATAGACATGTGGGAACGCAGCCGATCACTGAAAGGTGTAAGTCAAGGGAAAGTGGAACCTTAGTTGCGTCCTCAACAAGATTGATGAACTTGCGATATCCTTTCCCTCAACCCATTCTCTTTCTAATTCATTCATAAGACTTGCCACTGCATTCACTAGATTATATTGCACAACTTCATAGCTCGTTCTCACCCTGTATCATTGATAGTTTAGACATTTATTTTATCACTGCAATTTACTTTAACGCATTTTATTTACAATGAAATTTACTTTTCATCGCAATTTACATTTCTGCTAAACCAAATTCTTTATTCTTTATGTTAAACCGATCGCATTTACCACATTAGTATTGCATCTAAACAACAACAATCCCCGTGTTTGACCTCAGGTCAATATGAGAAACTTGCGTTGGAATTATTCTTGGTTCCAGTATAAGAAAACTTGTGACACGCACTACATCATTGCATACTACGAAGCATATACTCATCAACGCATACATTAGAATGTAGTATCTCAACATTATCTTTATCGGAAAGTAACTTGAGCTCATGAAGCATTATCATTTTCATTCATTAGCGCATAATAAAGTATAGATAAAGATATAAAAAAAAAAAACAAATTTCAACTACCAAGTTTTTGGTGTCGTTGCCGGGGACAAGAGCTTTATTCATTCTTTCATTAGTAGTGCATAAGCATAATAGGAAGATAATAATTTTAATATTACATGCACATAGCTCCCCACTCATGGGCTCAGAAGCTAGGCTCGTCGGTCCTCTAAACATCCCATACGAGGTTCCTTCTACAGGCTTAGGAACTAGACCTCTCGGTCTCCTGACCAGCCCGTGAAGTTTCATTTGGGGCTCAGGAATTAGGTCTATTGACCCCCTGACCATCCCGATCAAATAATCTCATTCTCATGCTAATTTACTCATTCATAACATAAAGCATATACAATTTAATCTAAAAGATATGCATAATACTTTAAAGGAAATACAACTCACCTTGGTAAGGTAGAAATCTTCCTCTCTAAAAGTTCCCTAGTTTTTGCGGGCTTCCTTTTGAACCCTATAATCCAGATTCAATTTTAAGCTAAGATTACTCATAGTGAAATCAACCATTTACTTTATGTTATTTTTGTTACTAACATGTAAATCATCCAATATATAAAGGATCAAAACATAAAACTAAGCGAGTGTGTGAAGAAGTAGTGAGAGTCACTACAACAAATATCACATAGCAGGCCAAAAACCCTAGTGTAGACTTTTGATAGCATTTTTGGGGATAATATCATAGGTGATGTTATGGAAAGTCTAATACATTTGATAGCGTATTTTGTTTGCTATAACATGTGCTATAAAAGGTCCTTTTTATTGCATAATTATCATGATATGGAAACAATTCCGCATAAGCCAAAAACGCTATGTTTTCTCTTTTATAGCTTTTTAATAGCATCAGACAAACGTTGTCAAAGCTATTTATAATAGCATTTTTAGTAGCCTGAAAAGAAATGCTAAGATAATCATATTATAGCATTTTTAATAGCATGAGAAAAAGTATTAAAACATTTTTATAGCATTTTTTATAGCATGTAACAAACACCATTTCAACCCTTTTATCGGGTTTTTCTCCACGCTGTCATAGTCGATGTTATTGAAAGTAAAAAAACTTATTATAATTTTTTTTTTCAAAATTACAAAAAGTGATGAAATTTCACTTTCAATTGCAGTTTTATTTTATTTATTTTTTTATATTTTATGGCAATGGCAAAAATGTTATACTTTAAACTTTTCTATAACATTAGGGGAGATGCAATAATATATATTTTATGAAGTGAAATTATGGAGGAAATGCGATGGTAAAAAATGCGTTGATCACTCAAGTTTTCTCAGCGAAATCCAAGTGTAAACCCCACTGAGTTTCCTGGTAAGTCCAGGGTCGAACTCAGGGACTTGGGAAAACAGGTTGCGGTGGTAATTTTTAGGAAAACTTTTCGGTAACCAAACAAATAAATAGTTTTTAAGGTTGTTGTTTGCAGTAATAAAAATAAACAAATACGGCATAGTTCGAAAAGAGTTGATAAAACGGAAGATGCAATGAATATGCGGAGAACGGGTTGAGAAGGGTTTCGACTAAGACTTCCTAAGATGCATTCATGCTTTGCAATCATGCAACACACATACAATAGTAAACCATCTCTCGATGCGAATGCTACGGCTTCTAATCCTAGAACGCATACGATATATGCGATAAGTCTATAGGACCTACACATAAGCCTCTATTCTTATTTCTACGATGACGAAGTGACACACACACAAACAACCACATAATATCATACCTATCTCTAGGGTGCATATGATGCAGGTTGGCAAATACAGCTTATCTCTAAGTCCCTATCTCGTGTTTATGTAGTTCTAATCTTGCTTTCTCGAGTCTAAATTCTAACTTAGCTCTCTCGAGTCTTAGGTTCTTTCTTTAGACTCTCTCTCGAGTAGCTCTAAAGGGATATTTGGCACAACATAACACAAGATAATCACAAGCAATGAACTTCCTAGGTCATGTTAGCTTAGTTCTTCTCAACCCATTCGACTAGTTTAGCCACTCATGCGTACTAAGAGAGTGAACAGATGTAGAATAAGAACTTCCATTGTATAAATATAAAGATGAAGTACAAAACAACAATGCAAGAATAGAATAAAGAGCTTGGTAGCAATCTCTTACTTCCCAGGCTTTTACACTGTCTTTCTATTCGTGTTCAAAAGATAATCTCGCTCTTGCGAGAGTTGGCCCGCTCTCTACTTCTATGCCTCAGAGTTCTCTCTCGAGTTTCCCTGAGCGATCTCCGACATCTCTACTCGTCTCTTACTCCGCCTTAAAATAAAAATGAAAACTATGGACAAAGACGAGCCGAGCTCTTAAATTCGTGAACAGGTGAACCCCTTTTCTGAAGGATGCCTTTAGTATTTATAGAGCTTCCGGGATGAAAGGCAGCTTCTCTCATATGATTGCACAGATGGGATGACTTTAATTCCTTGACTGATGCGCCGAATATTTGTCACCGAAAAGCTGAATATACTTTTTATCGTTAGCGGCTCTCAACTTAATTCGGATTCGACTGTCATCAGCTTTCTGTTCCACCGTGATTAATTATGCCTTTCACCCAGATGCGCCCACCAAGTTGTGCCGACAAGTTGCGGCAATCCTTCTTGAGCAAATGTCTGCGAACAAAATCACCGCAAAGCCTTGCGGTAATGCTGCGCTCAATCAACGATTTCCTATGACCACAATTTTCGCCTTGCGTCAATTTATATTATGCATAAAAATACAAAAATCAACTGTTCCTATGCGATGAACGGATGCGACTGCAATGTAATAAACTTAATGCTTTTTGGACGCAATCTAACTCATTTTATCAATGCAAGCAAACATTGTTTAAGAACTTAGCATTATGATAACGTGCATTTCTGCTCGTTATCACACCCCCAAATTTAAATAATACTTATCCTCAAGCATAAGCTAAAGATTTTCTTTAGTAAGTCCACCGCAATGTTCTTTTCCTTGATTTCTCAAGGATACCTCATTCAGCTCTGATACACCAAAATTTCCTTAAGTCTTATTCAAGTCTCTTCTTAAAATATTTTTAAGACCTAATGATCGAAAAGTTAACCTTCAAAAGGACTTTACTAACTTCCGGGACATCGCATGATTTATTTCAAAAAGAAAACTTTTCCACTGGGTTGTTAAATGATTTTATCCTTGCATATTTCTTGACATTATTATTTTTTTCTCCAACCTTGCGCTGATCCAAGTGCCTTGCCTTCATTTTGGCTTGCCCCCACGTGTGTCATGCGGACATCCAACCACGAGCAATGCGATCTTTCCCAGACTAAACTCATACCTACTTGGCAGTAGAGTTGCAGTCATTTATTTATGCGTTGATCCTGGTGACATACTTTCGTTTTGGCTTGTCCTCACGTGTGTCATGCGGACATCCAACTACGGGTAAGTATCCTTCTAAACTCTTGTCAACATGGGTTTCCCCATTGCGTTGACAGTGGAGTTATTATTCTTAATATTTTTTTTTCCAAAATAGCAAGTTCAAAAATAAATACCTCACCCCCAAATTTAAAATGCGACAATGTCCTCATTGCCAAAAGATTGAAAAAAGTCATGCGATGTTCTTAGAAAGCTTCGTAAAGAGAGTTTGAAAGAAAGTTAGCAGACCCCTAACTTCTAGAAATATTTCATGAGGTGACTATCTTAAAATTAAGTTGACTCTAGTATATACGAAAGGAATAGAAGTATGTTTTTCATCATTAAAATCATAAATGGCAAAGAGACAGCATGTGGTAACTTACTAAATTTATCCATGTCAAATGATTGTGGTAATCAAAGAGGATGCGGTGATAAAACTTTTAAAACTAAAATGCAATGCGATAGTGCAAAATTTGAAATAAAGTTAAGGAAGAATACACCCCCAAATTTGCATGGTCGCCCGCATTGTGTATTGATGCATCATTCTTTTCAGTGATCTATCTTCTATGGATTGCGGTGACGAAATGAGATAAGTTACTTCTCCGTGTAACACTTCTGCTATCCAGCGCCTCAATTGTTGCGAGAAAAACAGAGAGAGGGTCAAATCATTTTAAATAAAACAAAATTCTTTTGTCGCAATCTCCATTTTTTTTTAGAAAAATAAGAGTAAGAATAGGTAAAGACTGAAAAGATGTAGTGAATTGAAAATTCTGAGTAGTAGAGAAGAATTGAAGATTCCATGATTCCCAAAACTTACGTCCCTGATAGATTTCGTTTGTCTGATAGCACAGGGACCACCCACTTCCTTCTTTATTCAAAGTTTCTCAGTTCTATGGACTCGACTTTGCGATGTGAGCCTTCTTCATGATATACTTTTATTCGCTACCCATTAACTTTGAATATGTTGGTTCCGTCATCATTTGATAATTCAACCGCACCATGCGAAAATACCTGTGTAATTATGAATGGTTCGGACCAACATGACTTTAATTTTCCAGGGAAGAGTTGTAGACGTGAGTTGAATAGCAAGATCCTTTGTCCCACATGGAGATTTTTACCGCATATGTGTTTGTCGTGCCAGCGCTTTGTGCGCTCCTTGTAAATATTTGCGTTCTCATATGCGTTAATTCTCCATTCTTCTAGCTCGACCAGTTGAAGTTTTCGTGCTTCTTCTGCTTTCCCCGAGTCCAGGTTTAGCTTCTTCACCGCCCACAGTGATTTGTATTCTAGCTCTAGAGGTAAATGACATGCCTTACCAAATACCAACGCATACGGGAACATATCTATGGGTGTTTTAAATGCAGTCTGGTATGCCCACAATGCATCGGCTTTGTTGCCCAATCTTTTCACGAAGGCCTCACCACCTTCTCAAGTATCAGCTTGATCTTTCGATTGGACACCTCAGCCTGACCATTTGTCTGCGGATGATATGCAGTGGCCACATTGTGGAGAATGTTATATTTGCGCAGCAACTCCTTGACATTATGATTGACAAATTGAGGCCCTTCATCACTTATGATGGCATGTGGAGTGCCAAAACGTGTGAAAATGTTTTTCTTCAGGAATTGAGAGACTACCGCCACATCACTTGCGGCGCATGCCACTGCCTCTACCCACTTGAATACATAATCGACGGCTAATAAAATATAATGTTTACCATTCGAGGGAGGGAATGGTCCCATGAAGTCAATACCTCATACGTCGAACAACTCAAGCTCCAAGATGATGTTCATTGGCACTGCATGTTTCCATGAAATGTTACTTGTGCGTTGGCACCGGCCACACTTCATGGCATAGTCAACTGCATCCTTAAACAGTGTTGGCCAGAAGAATCCACTATGTACAACCTTGGCTACGGTGCGCTATCCTCCAAAGTGCCCACCATATGGTGAGTCATGACACTACGATAATATGCGTTGTTGAGCATCATTTGGTACGCATAGTCGCAAGTTCTAGTCTGCCCCTCTTTTGTACAGATTCGGCTCATCCCAGTAATAATATTTACATTCATGTTTGAGCTTCCTCTGTTGGTGGTAGGTATAATCTTCAGGAAATTGTTCACAAACCAGATAGTTGACTATGTCAGCGTACCACGACAATTCTTCAATATGCAACAGCTGCTTATCTGGGAACACTGCACTCACCTCTGACTCATTATGGTCAACCTCAGGGTTTTCCAATCTAGACAAGTGATCCGCAACTTGGTTCTCCATCCCCTTTCGATCAATTATTTATATGTCAAATTCTTGAAGGAGGAGAACCCATCTGATCAACCTCGGCTTTGCGTCCTTCTTTGTCATTAAGTACTTTATTGTTGAGTGATCAGTATGGATGAGTACCTTTGTTCCCAACAAATATGCTCTAAATTTTTCCAACGCAAAAATTACCGCAAGAAGCTCTTTCTCTGTGGTGGTGTAATTGGTTTGAGCAGGATTTAATGTCTTACTCACATATGCGATGGGATGTAAGAATGTTTTTCTCTTTTGTGCCAAAGCTGCTCCCATCGCAAACCCGCCTGCATCACACATTAATTCAAAAGGAAGTGTCCAATCTGGTGCAATTAACACAGGTGCAGTAATCAGTGCATTCTTCAAAATCTTGAATGCATTGAGGCAATTGTCGTCAAAATCAAATTTTCCGTCAGCCTCCAACAATGCACTCAGTGGTCGTGCTATTTTGGAAAAGTCATTGACAAAGCGTCTGTAAATCCAGCATGCCCCAAGAAACTTCTTACAACCTTCACGCTTGTTGGAGGTGGAAGTTTTTCAATTGCTTCGATTTTTGCTTTATCCACGTTCAACCCATCCCGGGAAACCTTATGCCTCAACACGATGCCCTCCATTACCATAAAATGACATTTTTCCTAATTAAGTACCAGATTCGTCTCTTCACATCTCTTCAGTATCTTCTCCAGGTTGGCTAGACAGACTTCATAAGTGTGCCCATAACAGAGAATCGACCATAAAAATCTCAACACAGTCCTCAAGATAGTCCGAAAAGATGGCCATCATGCACCTTTAGAACGTGCTTGGCGCATTGCAGAGGCCAAACAACATGCGGCAAAAAGCAAAGGTCCCATATGGATAGGTGAATGTGGTCTTGTCTTTGTCTTCTGAAGCTATCATAATTTAGTTATACCCGGCATAACCATCCAGAAAGCAGTAAAAGTCATTTCCAGCTGGACGGTCTAGCATTTGATCAATGAATGGTAAGGAGAAATGATCTTTCTTTGTGGCCGCATTCAGCTTGTGGTAGTCCATGCAAATGTGCCACCCAGTGACGGTTCTTAGTGGTATTAGTTCATTATTTTCGTTCGGGACTACTGTCATGCCACCCTTTTTCAGTACACACTGCACGGGGTTGACCCACATGATATCTGCTATAGGATAAATAATGCCCGCATCTAACCATTTAATGATCTTCTTTTTAATGACCTTTTTCATCGTAGGGTTGAGCCTGCGCTGATGTTCGGTCGTTGCCTTATGGTCTTCTTCAAGACGAATGCGGTGCATACAGTACGCTAGGCTAATTCGTCTAATGTTGGCGAGCGTCTAGCCAATTACTCGCACATGTTTCCTCACAATACTCATCAACGCATTCTCCTGGTCTTTATTAAGTTCTGAGGAAATTATTACTGGCAGCTTCTCATTCTGCCCCAAAAATGCATACTTTAAGTGGTTCGGTAGGGTCTTTAATTCCAGTGTTGGTGGTTCTACTAGGGATAGTTGTGTTGTTTTTCTTTCTTCTTAGTTTGTGATCATCTCTTCTTCCTTGCTTGTTTTTGTTATGATCGCATTACAGGCAGCAATGGATGCGCTTGCATCCTCTTCTTCATTCTCTTCATCAAACTTTTCTTCTTCAATCAGGTTCTGGTCTTTGTCCGAGTCATGCAGGTCTTCTTCGTTAGGAAACTTCATGGCACGGATGATGTTGAACTTGAGCTTCTGTTCGTTGATGCTCAAAGTGATCTCCCCTTTATGAACATCAATCTGGGCACAACTTAGTGAAAATAATGGTCGCCCTAGGATCATGGGCACATCTTTGTCGGTCTCGTAATCCAAGATGATGAAGTTGGCTGCTAGGATAAATTTGTCGATGGTGATCAGCACATTCTTCAGCTTTCTTTCTGGATGTACTAGAGATCTATCGGCCAGTTGGAGAGTCACGATCGTGGGTGCAAGTTGCCCCACATTCAGCTACTTAAAGATCAACAGAGGCATCAAATTGATGCTGGCTCCAAGGTCACACAATGCCTGCCCGATGTACAGTTCTCCTATGGAGCAAGGTATTGATTTAGCTCCCAAGATCGCTCATCTTCGATGGAATTATTGATTTCGAACTCTGTGTTAAAGCCACCGTGGCAAACTTACCAGTGCCTCTCTTATTGGTTACCATTTTCTTCAGAAACTTCACGTATGCAGGCATCTCCTTAATCGCTTCACTGAATGGAATATTAATGTGTAATTATTTTAACATAGATAGAAAACATTGGTAATGTACCTCTTCATTCTTTTTATTTCTCAGTCTCTGCGGAAAAGGTGGTAACTGCACTCTCACGATCTCCTTCTCTGTTTGCTTCGAGGTGGACGCAACTTCTGGCTCTATTGCTTCTTTTTCTTCTTCTTTTTCTTGTGTTACCGCAATTTCAGGTTCTGCCACAATGGGAGCAATTCGGCTAGGCTTCTTTCTTTCTCCCTCCAACTTTTTTCCACTCTGCAATGTCACGAATTGACATTGCTCTTTACTTGATCCCCACGGCTAGCATGAGAGTTCTGTTGAACTCGGTAGAGCCTTTAACAACTTGTTCTTTAGCTCACTCGCAATTTGGCTCATCTGTAATTCTAGATTGCAAATGGACGTACCCTGACTTTGAAGCATAGTTTCATTTTTCTCTATGTACTCCTTCAAAAGGCTCTCCAAGCAAGAGGATTGCGAAGGTTGCGAGCTACAGACTTGATTGCTTGTTTGACAGTTATTGCACGGGAAGAATCCAGGTGACCCTTCTTTTTACGCCATGGATTGGAAATTCTGCTGCTGATTCTTTCATGCAAAATTGGGGTGGTTTCTCCACCCGGGGTTGTACGTATTCGAAAATGGATTATTTTTCACAAAGAAAATAGACTGTGGATTCTATGGGAATTCTTCCATTGCGTGCCCATCACCGCAAGTCGCACACCTTGCGGTGTTTTGACTAATTGCATTTACTTGCCCATTTTGCGGTGTTGGGTTGCTGATCGCAATTCTCTGAATTAAGTTCATCATTGCGGTCATCTGATTTTGTAGTGAAGCAATAGCACCATTATTTACGTCGCTATCCTTGATTCTCAATCTCTGATCACTCTGTCTCCAATCCTCGTGGTTTTTAGATATGCGATCCATGATATTCTTAGCCTCGTCATACGTTTTGTCAAGCAGACCACCAGCGATTGCCGCATTGGCAACGGTCTGTGAAGCGAGATTTAAACCATGATAAAAGATTTCCATCTTAAGGCAATCTGGTAATCCATTGTGTGGACAGTACCGGACCAACCTCTTAAACCTCGCCTAGGCATCGTTGAGCGATTCTCTATGTCTTGTTCAAAATATGTGATTAGTTTCCTTCGTCTAGCATTCTCAGTACGTGGAAAATATTTCTTAATGAACTTCTCTATGACCTGTTCCCAAGTGATCTCTCCCGGCTCGAGGGAATACGCCTATTTCCTTGCTTGATCACAATGAGAAAATGGAAACGAAGTTAGTCAAACTTTTTCGGAAGAGATGTTCAGGAATACAAAAGTATTGCAGATTTCTATAAAGCTATGGAGGTAGGTGTGCGGGTCCTCGCCACGCCGTCCTCCGAATTGTCCTGCAAACTGGATCATCTGCAGCATCACCAGTTTCATTTCGAATCGGCTTCCATCAAGGGCTGGCCTCATGATTCCTGGAGAGAAATCATAGAGGTTTGGCAATGCATAGTCCCTAATGGCCTATTGCGATCATTAGCCAGCAGGATTGGATTCGCTATGATATTGTTTTCGTTTGGTGCTCCGTTTCCAGGAAACTTCGCCATCTCTTCTTTATCTGACTGTTGTTGTTGGCGGTCTCTTAGTCTCTGTCTGAACGTCCTCTCAATCTCTAGGTCATAATTCGCCAGAGATTGAGAGTCTGCAAAGAGATCAAAAAAATTACCGTTAACACACTATATTGCCGAAGTCCTCGGCAACGACGCAAAAAACTTGATGCATTATTTTATGAAGTGAAATTAAGGAAGAAATACGATGGTGAAAAATGCGTTGAGCACACAAGTTTTCTCAGCGGAATCCAAGTGTAAACCCCACTGAGTTTCCTGGTAAGTCCAAGGTCGAACTCAGAGACTTGGGAAAACAGGTTGCGATCGTAATTTTTAGGAAAACTTTGCAGTAACCAAACAAATCAATAGTTATTGAGGTTGTTGTTTGTGGTAATGAAAAGAAAAAAATGCAGCAGAGTTCAAAAAGTGTTGATAAAACGGAAGATACGATGAATATTCGGAGAATGGGTTGAGAAAGGTTTCGGCTAACACTTCCTAGGATGCGTTCATGCTTTGCGATCATGTAACAACATACAATAGTAAACCATCTCTCGATGTGAATGCTACAGCTTCTAGTGCTAGAACGCATGTGATATATACGATAAGTCTATAGGACCTACACATAAGCCTCTATTCTTATTTATGCGATGACGAAGTGACACACACACAAACAAGGCGACCATATAATATCATACCTACCTCTAGGGTGCATGCGATGCAGGTTGACAAACATAGCTTATCTCTAAGTCCCTATCTCTTATTTATGCAGTTCTAATATTGCTCTCTGGAGTCTAGATTCTAACCTAGCTCTCTCGAGTCGTAGATTCTTTCTTTAGACTCTCTCTCGAGTAGCTCTAAAGGGATATTTGGCACAGCATAACACAAGATAATCGCAAGCAATGAACTTCCTAGGTCATGTTAGCTTAGTTCTTCTCAACCCATTCGACTAGTTTAGCTACTCATACGTACTAAGAGAGTGAACAGATGTAGAATAAGAACTTCCATCATATAAATATAAAGATGAAGTACAAAACAACAATGCAATAATAGAATAAAGAGCCTGGTAGCAATCTCTTGCTTCCCAGGCTTTTACACTGTCTTTCTACTCGTGTTCAAAAGATAATCTCGCTCTCACAAGAGTTGTCCCGCTCTCTACTTCTACGCCTCAGAGTTCTCTCCCGAGTTGCCTTGAGCAATCTCTGGCATCTCTATTCTTCTCTTCATCCGCCTTAAAATGAAAAGGAAAACTATGGACAAAGACGAGCTGAGCTCTTAAATTCGTGAACAGGTGAACCCCTTTTCTGAAGGATGCCTTCGGTATTTATAGAGCTTCCGGGTTGAAAGGCAGCTTCTCTCTTATGATTGCACAGATGGGATGACTTTAATTCCCTTTACTGATGCGTCGAATATTTGTCACCGAAAAGCTGAATATAGTTGTTATCGTTAGCAACTGTCAACTTAATTCGGATTTGACTATCATCAGCTTTCTGTCCCACTGTGATTAATTATGCCTTTCACCCAGATGCGCCCACCAAGTTGAGCCGACAAAGTTGCGGCAATCCTTCTTGAGAAAATGTTTGCGAACACAATCATCGCAAAGCCTTGCGGTAATGCTACACTCGACCAATGATTTCCTATTATCGCAATTTTCGCCTTGCATCAACGCATATTCTGTATAAAAATACAAAAATCAACTGTTCCTATGCGATGAACGCATGCGACCGCAATGTAATAAACTTAATGCTTTTTGGACGCAATCTAACTCATTTTAACAATGCAAGCCAGCATTAATTATGAACTTAGCACAATGATAACGTGCATTTCCACCCGTTATCAATTAGCCGAGACATTGGCAAGAGGCATTGCCCAAGTTGCTCATGCGTTGAGTTTGTGTGAGCGATAGCGAAGAAAGCGAGATGTTGAGCACGAGGTGCTAGACAAACGATCGTGTAACAAATGAGCGACGCTATACGATGAAGTAAATGATCGTGTTGCAAATGAGCGGCGCTACATGATGAGGTAGGCGATGAGCGATCGTATAGAAAATGCGCGAAGCTCAGCGATACGCTAGACGATTAGACGATCGAGCTATATGATAGGTAAAGACACTACATGATCAGTGTAAGCGCTAAATGATAAGCGTAGAAGCTGAACGATAGTGCTAAACGATAGCACTAGACGATAGTGTTAAGCATTAAACGATGGGCATTGCATGATAGACGAATGCGTTGGGCGATGATGCTAAGCGATGAGCGGATGCACTGGACGATAAGGCATTAGTGCTAAACGATGGGCGTTGCACGATAGATGCATGCATTGGGCGATGATGCTAAGCGATGAGCGGATGCGTTGGACGATAAGGCATCAGTGTTAAACGACAGGCGTGGTAGCTAAGCGATGAGCGGTGCTGAGGCTTACGTTACCCAAGTTTGATGAGCTCATCTAGACAAATGGCTATATCGAGAGATTGATAGACTTGAGTTAGTAGGAGCTGGACGAATTAAGTTTCATGCAAAGAGAGTCTTATGCATGAGGAAGACAACTCAAGTAGGTGTGTGGCATGAGAGTAGGTGAATGTCAAGGGAGTAGGTGGTGGCAAAACATGTTGCAAACACCCAAAGTAGGAGGTGTCTTGCGTTAAGACTTGGTAAAAATGATAAGGATCGTTTCCTTTAGTCTATAAATACCACCACAGATTTTCTATTCCATTCATAAGCCAAAACCTCTTTAAAGAGCATAAGGAAGAGTGTTAGAAAGTGGATTTGAAGGAGACCATGCGTTAGGAATAAGACGATGTGTTGATCATGAAGTTCCAAGAGGAGGAGATGATGTCGGACAGTGAGGTCTGAAAGTAGCATCAACTTGAGACAAGAATTTCTCTCATAATACTCGTACGTTTGGAGTGATTCGAAAGCCACCAGAAAGCTCTAAGAATCTAGTTTTCAGGGTAGGCCTACTGAAGAAGAATCTCCAAGGAATCGGGCTGGAGAGTGAAGAAACTATAGAAGGGTCGAGCTGTCGGATAAGCTTGTGCCAGTATTGATGTTTTGATGATTTCGGCCAAATCACGAGGAGTTCTAAGCTAATATTTTAAGGTAAGATTCCTAAGACATTCTAGAGCATGTTTGTGGAAGAAAGTATCTGGAGATAAGGCTTATAATTATGAGTAATTTGAGCTTTAATTTGAATATGGATATTAGGGTTCAAAAGGGAGCCCAAGATAATCAAGGAACTTTTAGAAAGGAAGATTCCTACTTTACCAAGGTAAGTGGTATTTCCTCTAAGTCTTAAGCATATCTTTTATTTTTAGAGTAAATTATATATCTGATATTATGAATGAGTATTTAGCATGAGAATGAGATTATCTGATCGGGATAGTCAAGAGGTCAATAGACCTAGATCCTGAGCCCCAAATGGAACCTGACGGGATGATCAGGGGACCGAGAGGTCTAGTTCCTAAGCCTGTGGGAGGAACCTCGTATGGGATGATCAGAGGGTCGACAGGCCTAGCTTCTGAGCCCATGATCAGGGAGCTATGTGCACATAGAAGACATAGGGAACAAAGAGAAAGCAAAAGAGTAAGTGTTTATGTTTAGTATTAGTTAACTATCTACCATGTGTGTAGGTAGAAAACATACCCATTCTAAGTAGTTATCAGCTTAACTATCTACTGTACATGTAGATAGAGTTGAGAACAAACTCATTCAAGGCTGAGGTTTGAATGTAACCTCGTATTTATGATATGCTTGTTTTTATGAGTTGAAATAGACTCTAGAAGTTGCTTACCACTCACCGAGCTTTGTGAAGCTCATTCTATTCCTTCATGTTTTTTCTTCCCAGGTAGCGAAAGGAGTTCCAGGGTGTTGCTAAAGTGTGGGTCTGCCACAGGCCACAGTTACACTTCTGGGGTTTTAAGACTTGTGTTTGTAAACTTTGTAGTTAAGTATTTGAGTTGTATAAACCTTACAATGTTGTAATAAAATGGGTCTAATCAATTAGTTGTTGTTTATCTCTTTGACTTAAAGATTATTGAGAGTAAAAAGGTTCAGTTGCACAGTAGGTATCACAAAAGGGCGGTTTTTGCGGTCCCTCACACTTTTCCTCGGGTCAAGAGGTGGGCTCGGGGTGGGGTGTGACATATTTCAAATTTCATGTGACAAAGCATGGCGGTGAAGACTTGAGCAACTAGGAATGTGAAAATCATGTTGAATGAAATGTTTACATTTTGAAGATCTGATCGAGTTTCAAGAGAAAATATTTCACTTGGAAACAACCATCCCGATGGTACCCATGACCATGCAAAACCTGCAACATAGGTGCAGATGAACAACACTCTACCGCATATCCCTTCGACAAATCTCCACTATTCCCATCGTACTGGCTATTCCCATCGTACTGGCCTATCCCTTCGACAAATATCCACTATTCTCATCGAGGCCGAACTTGTAAGCAATCATAATGGTAACCACAATCTATGACAATACAAAAACGAATAAAAAAAGAGTCAGTTTCAACCCATATTTGTAATATTTAAAAGGCAAAATTTTAATCGAGACTTTTAAATTTTATCATTTTTTTCAAAAATATCTTGAGATTTTAAAAGGTTCAATAATATTACTCCTCAACTTTCATAAATTTTTCAAAAGTATTCTTGAATAAGAAATCGAGC
Organism: Benincasa hispida; assembly: GCF_027475165.1. Classification (NCBI taxonomy): domain Eukaryota; kingdom Viridiplantae; phylum Streptophyta; class Magnoliopsida; order Cucurbitales; family Cucurbitaceae; genus Benincasa; species Benincasa hispida. The sequence continues at coordinate 8,636,416 of NC_143489.1, forward strand.
ATAAAACCATGTGTCAATGACCTAAGATGATGCATTTGCCAAATTTTTATTCGAAGTCATTGATGAATGAAAATAAGTAATTAAGGTCCAATTGGTAACAATTTCCAATGAGTAACAATTTTTTTTTTCGTTTTTAATTTTAAAAATTAAACCTATGGACACTACTTCCACCTCCAAATTTCTTTCTAGTTTTTGTATTTGGAATTTGGCTAAAAATTCAAACATGGTACTAACAAAAAGAACTGAAGACTTGAGCAACTAGGAAAGTTGAAAGAATATTTCACTTGGAACCAACCATCCCAATGGTCCCCATGCCCATGCAAAACCTACAACATAGGTGCAGATAAACAACACCACCACACCGGCCACAAATCTCCTCTATTCCCATCGAGGCCAAACTTTTCGACACCCTAGCCAAACCATGCGACACCCAAGCATGGCACTACGACACCCTGCGGGGCCCCAGGGGCCGTTTGGGGCACCAAACGAGCTCCGATCGCAAGCAATCATAATGGTAAAACAATATATTGCATCACAAAAACAAAAAAAAAGAGAGTCAGTTTCAATCCACATTTGTAATATTTAAAAGGTTGCATTTTAATTGAGACTTTTAGTTTTGTCATTTTTTTCAAAAATTATCCTGAGATTTTAAAAAGTTTAATAATATTAGTCCTCAAGTTTCATAAATGCTTTGAAAGTATTTTTTAATAAGAAATCTAACCTAAAATCATGTAGTAATGACCTAAAATGATGTATTTGCAAACCATGTGGCAATGATCTAAAAAATATATATATATTTTTTAAAGAGGTATTTTTTGGGATTTGAACAAAAACAGAAGCATAAAAAATGGCATTGATGCCAATTAGTGCTGGAAAAAGGGAATGGCCAACTGCCGGGATCATAGAGAATCATACTTAAGAGTTGAATAGATTGTTTAGGGATGTCTATATTTGTATGGGTCATTTCTGATAGGTAAATTGGCACGGACCGCAAAAAAAGGAAAAATAAATCATAAGAATCAATATTAGAGTACACTTATTGGTTAGACTTTATTTATTAGAATTTTATTTATTTATTTATGTACACTTTATTTTTTAGATTTTATTATTAGACTTTTATTTCGAGATACTTCCTTCTACGAATATGAGGAAGACAACTCAAGCATATGAGTGGCATAAAAGTAGTGAATGGCAAAGGAAGTAGGTGGTGGCAAAACATGGTGCAAACAATTCAAGAGTAAGAGGTGTCTTGCATTGGAGGCCTTAAAAGATGAGAAGATCATTTCTTTTAGTCTATAAATACCACCACAAGACATCTCTTCAATTCATAAGCCAAACCCTCTTCAAAGAGGGTTAAGAATAGTGTTAGAAAGTAGATTTGAAGGAGACAATACGTAGATCATGAAGGGCATGGGAGATGTTATTAGACAATGAAGTCTGTAAATAACATCAATTTGGGAAAAGAAGTTTTCCAATACTCTGTGTTTTAAGTAATTAGAAAGTCACCTAAAAACTCTGAGAGTCTAGTTTTTAGGGTTGGGCTGTCGGATAAGAAGTTCTAAAGAATCGGGCCGGAGAGTGTTTAGTTATTGTGTTAGATAGAAACAAAATAATATTATATATTTAGTAATTTAATTACTCTCTTAAAAAGATCCAAAAATATGTAACATTATGTTCTAAATTGTATAGGAGTTTCCAACCATTTGAATTTTACTGATACCAAATTATTTATCCGGTCTAGTATTTCTATTTTATATTTTCAATAAAATTAATTTCTCTAGGAAAGAGTTTTGGCCTACATTTCTTTAGGTCTCGGCCCACTTTTTGCCTAGATTTTGAGTTTAATTTTTTTCTGACACATATAAAATAAAATAGTTTTTGAAATAAAAATAAAAATGTGAAAAATAAATGTATTAAGTATTTTCCCACGTTTTCACCTAAATATACAAATATTATCACAGCCTTTTTTATTTTACTCTTTAAAAAATAGTTTTTTTTCTTAAGATTTAAATTATTTTTGAATTATCAATTTGATATTATCCATTTTTAATTTTAAAAAAATGGATAAATTTTTTTTTTTTAATATGTGGAGTGCGGACAAACATTGACCCTATACTTATTTCGACAAAACCAAAAAAATCATTTACTAAGATTACAGCATTAAAGTTTTGTAAATTTCATTTAATGCGATATCCTTGGTTTCAAATAAATAAATATATTTAATATAATTAAAAAAACAATAACTAATTTTTTTTAAAAAAATAAATTTTTTTATGATATCTTAACATTTTAATTGATTTCCAAATCTCAATTATTTCAAATTTAAAATGTTGTCAATTACTCCATAAAATATCTTAATTTGTAAACTTACTTTTTTTAGTAAGGGAAAATAACAAATTATATAACAAAAAATTACAAATTAAACTTTATAAACTTTTAATTCATAAATTAAAACTAAAACATGATTATAATTAAATTATTAGAAGAATGGTGTGTAGCTCAATTGATTAGAGAATTGATCTTAATGAGTTGAAATTTGTGGGATAAGTCTCCAAACTGGATCATTTAGTTTTCTAAAATATTTTATCATATTTTAATTTTAAGATTTATTTTTCTAACATAATTAAAGAGTTAGACACATTTTATTTATAAATTTATAGTTAATTCTTTATTAGTAAAAATGAATTTTTTAGAATAACAAGGTTTCATCGTTAGAATGTTGGTCTTATGAGTCATGTAACTTTTAAAATCAAATGACATCAATCACTCTAACAATTTTTTTAATTGATTACATTGTTTCTCAAAAAAAATAAAAATAAAAAACTCCAATAAATGGGAGAGTACATCGAAAAGATAATACATTGGTGCTAGAACAATTCTACCAACTAAAGATACCAAGATCTCAGTGGCGCATAAACAACTTCATCTCCAGCTTCTCCTTCCACTTTATCTCCACACCTCCCGTTGAATCAAATTCCTCTGCCAATACTCCTTCGTAGTCGCTGCCGCAATAATTGCCTCCTTTGAACCTATCAGATTTTCCAACTACGACCTCCTCTCATCCTCCGACTTTTTTGTAGCAACGAAATCCCTACCCAATTCTCTATGATTTCTGATTTCATCTCTTCCACCACCCTCTCCTAATCCATAGCTCCCGCATTGTCACTTCCATTGTCTCGGACGGTCTTACCGGCAACCCCACCACCAACTCCGTCAAAAGCTCCTCTGTTGCATATTCCATCGCTGCTCACATAGCCTACAAACCCATCTGAGCATTCACCTCTTACACCACCATCAGCGGCCAATCACTCTAACATATTAAGATATATTTATTCAAGGTAAAAGGATTACTGGGCGTACTAAAAAAGGATCCTTGGACTTTTTTTAATAAATTTATGTAGGCTTTTAATCTTAAAAACACACCCGAAAAATTATGTTTTTGAAAAGATAAAAAAATCTTGCCATTATCAAATTGTTTTACAACAATTTTGATATTATTTTATATTAAAAATCTAAATTTGATGTTCTTTAGAAAAAAAAAAAAAAGTAAAGTAAATACTTGATTTATAATTTTTAAACTAAAAGTAAATATTTGATTTATAATTTAATTTTTAAACTAAAACATTAAACATATTTTTCTTTTCCAAAATCCTCATCATTCTAGTTTCACATAACTCTATCTCTAAATCTCCTCTTTAACTAATTTTCTCGTGTCATTTAGATATCTTCATCTTCTCCATTTTTTCCATCTTCCTTCGACCACCTTTTTCTATCTTCCTCACATTAATTGCATTTATAAAATAAAGTAAAATAAAACTAATTAAAAATATCTATGAATTATTATCTTTTATTTAAGGTGGGTCACCGTATCTAAATATATTGGAATATGATTAAAAAAACAATTATAAAATATAAGCCCATGGCAATTAGATATAAATAAATTAGAAGAACAAATGAGTAAAACAAATCATGTATATAAGAAACTTTGGAGAGGAAGAAAATGCACATTATTGAAAAAGGAATGAGATAGAATTTAAAATTAAAAATTACGATATTAAAACTAAAAGAATTGTAAAGCAGTAACATTGTGAAATCAACCATTTACTTTATGTTATTTTCATAACTAACATGTAAATCATTCAATATATAAAGGATCAAAACAGAAAGCTAAGTAAATGTGTGAAGAATTAGTGAGAGTCGTTACAACAAATATCACATAAAATAGTAGGCCAAAAACACTATCGTAGACTTTTGATAGCATTTTTAGAGACACTATCATAGGCGACGTTACGAAAAGTCTAATACATTTGATAGCGTTTTTTGTTTGCTATAACATGTGCGATAAAAAAGTCCATTTTTATTGCAGAATTATCATGCTATGCAAACCATTCATAGCGTAAGCCAAAAATGCTATGTTTTCTCTTTCATAGCATTTTTAATAGCATGAAAAAAAAACATTGTCACAACTATTTATAATAGCGTTTTTAATAGTCTGAAAAGAAATGCTAAGATAAACATATTATAGCATTTTTAATAGCATGAGAAACAACTATTGAAACGTTTTTATAGTATCTCTACACGTAAAAAACATTATTTTAATCCTTTTATAGCATTTTTCTCCACGCTGTCATTGTCGATGTTATTGAAAGTCAAAAAACTTATTATAACATTTTTTCAACGTTACAGAAATTGATAAAACTTCACTTTCAATTGCAGTTTTTTTTTTTTATATATATATTATGGCATTATCGTGTTATACTTTAAACTTTTCTATAACACTGGGAGAGATGCAATAATATATATTTTAAATATTAATTGTTTTGTTCACATTTGTAGCTTTTTTCTCGTATATGATCAAAAGTTAATTTCCACTTAAATTTACATAGAATCTTTAGAGTGATCATATAAAAATGAAATACTACATATTAATCCCAAAAGTTAATTTAACCAATATTTTAGTGCTCACAATACATATATAAGTTAGCTTCTAATTCACGCAATCCCATAAAAATGAAGTACATAATAATCCAAAAATAACATTCACCTAACCAACAATTACCACCATCAAAGTATATTCTAGCTTTCCTATTTTAGAAAGCATCCAATATAATTATGCTTCCCATTATATGTATGTAAAGCTCGAACCCAAATTATTTTAAGTAAGAGAAAGTAATGATATGTCTCTTAATGAGTTGAATGAAATCATGACTTAAGAAGGATAGAGGGTGGAAGCATGAAGAAATAAGCTCGTGTAAGCTAAGTGTAAACCCCGAAATCTAAGTTCTTAAACAAGTATGTTTCGCCAAAAGAATGATATATTAAATATTATATAAGTGAAAATCCATGCAAATTATAGAGGTTGAGGAGAAAGGAAAAGAGAAACGTATTAAATAAAGAAACTCACTTATTGGCTTGGGCTGAGTCATTAGATATGAGTTGACATGGCGAATTATCCTTGAATTTGGGAGGCGACAGGTAGATTAAAAGGGAAAAAGGAACTTCAAAAGTTTGGTTTTGGCAATCTACATGAACAAATTTAGTGAAATCGGTGCCATTTAAAAGCTGAGAGAATCTAATTTTCAAAGTTGTCTTGCCAAAGCAAGATGGCAAGAGAAGAAGAATGGAAAGTGATGAAATTACAAGAGGGACAGAATCTTGGGTTAATCAGGGCTCGAGGTGAAGATTTGGAGCTCTAGGCCAAACTATAAGAAATTTGTGGCTGAAATTTTACAGTAAGAAAGTTACTCAATTCTAAACATGTTTGTAGAAGGAAGTTCTTCAAAAGAGAGCTGGATTTTGAGTTATGAATTTTTGAAATTGTAATAGAGGATCTGGGCATAAACAGACAGCTGCTTAGGAAGATTAAGTAGGCAACTCAAGAGCGAGAGCAAGCGAGAACGAGAGAGAGCAAGAGGAAGCCAGAATGAGAGCGAGCAACAGCGAGAGGTGGATCTCGCTAGGGACGGGAATCTCACTGGTTTGCACTGAATCTCGCTGGTTTTGCATTGAATCTCGCTGGTTTTGCATTAAATCTCGCTGGAAAGTGCCAAATCTCGCTAGAAATGGTAAATCTCGCTCATAAGGGTGGCCTCGCTCATGGGGGTGATCTCGCACATGATGATTTTCTCACTAGAAATACTGTTTTTGTTGATAAAAGTTCCATTAGTAAATGAATTAATTAAGGTATTTTACTAGGAATTCTCAGTGGTTTAACGGGGAAAAATGTCCTTTCAGGCCAAGAAGAGCTAAGAGAAGCATGTAACCTGTTAAGAGGCCAACAAGCTGTGAGTAACTATGTGATGAATTAATATTTTTAATGATTTAGAAATTAAGATTTCTTTAAAGTTCTTCTCATGTTAAGTGTATAGATGAAGTGCCAAACAACGTAACTGTGGGACTGTTTCTCATGCTATGTAAAGCATGTTTTCCATGGAATTGATATGAATTAAATATGTTATCTCTTCCAAATACTTTCAGCATGTTTAAGTAACTTTATTTTTATGATAAACTAGTATGATGGATGAATTAGTATGATGATCTGAGCACTAATCTTTAGTGTTCAACTAAATGTTATGACTAATTACGTGATGGATACTGAAGGACAATGAGAAGGTATCCTTTCAATTAAATGTTTATGACTAGTTTTACTTAAAACGAGGTACCGAAGGACACTTGAAAAGGTACCTGGGCAATTTGATATCGAAGAACTTTTGAGAAGGTGTCTGGCCAAATTGATACCGAAGGACATATGAGAAGGTATCTAATCAATTTGGTACAAAAGGACACTTGAGAAGGTACCTGGCCAATTTAATACCGAAGGACTTTTGAGAAGGTATCCGACCAAATTGATACCGAAGGACATATGAGTAGGTATCTTAGCAGCTCGATACTGAAGAACGTTTGAAAAGGTATCTCTGCAGAAGTACCTGAGGATACTGAATGACAATGAGAAGGTATCCTAGTCAGGTATATAAGGTACGACGATACTCAGTTATAACCACGTGCACGTAGGTAATACGACGTCGAGGGATTGAGCAAAACAGTTCTCCCCGACTAAGGTTGACGTTGAGGGTTAGAACTATTAGTTCACTCTCAACTGAGGATAAAGGTCGTCATATATTCTTCTGACTAGAAGGATAGTTTGAAATTTCTAATGCTTGTGAATGTTTATCAACACTTAATGTTTACTAATGTATGAGTTTTTCAAGTATGTTTTTCATGTCTAACGCATGCTAGTGGTTTTACAAGCTAGTTTAATATGTTTTAATCCAACATATTTCACAAAATATGAAGCATGCGTTAGAGTTAAAGCTAAGGTTGAATGAAGCTTGACGTACTATGTTTTAAATACCTAAAGTTGCTAAAGTACATACTTTGGTATTTCTAAACATAATGAGTAGGGATACTGGTAGGGAAGGTATCTGAATAGATGTACCTAAGGTATTGACGATACGTAACAAACTTTGTGTGTATGTAGGCAGGTTTGAATGAGAGGCCGAGATATAGGTCTTTTGGCCGGTAATAGACGATGGGAGCTAGAGCAGTGTATGCTCGTTCTCAACCAGGATGTAATGATGATTATTGATGTATAAAAGTTGTTATCAACGTTTATGTCTTGGGGATGTTTCTTGAGATGCCATCGGTATACTTAAAGAGATCGACGTAGGGATCTCTTCTAGCCATAGTTTAATGTGAACAGGTTGAAATAGAGGTCTCATCTGGCCATGGCTTGACGTTGAGAATTAGTGCAGTGAATGTTCATTCTCAACTAAGATTCAGGTTTCAGATACATTGGTTTAAAACGTTTTAAGTACACGTTTGCTTGGTGTATTTTAAGTTCCAGTATTATGTTTTCAAGCTTTCAGTTTAAGCATGAGTTTTACGTTTTATTAAGTCACTCACTGGGCTTCTAGCTCACGCTTTCGAATGTTTTCCTTTACAGGTAGCGGTTAGTTCCCATAAGACTTTTCTGCTGCTGCTCTCCCACTCAAAGAAACAGATTGAGGGAAGCGTAATTGAAGACCTGTATTAGCTAATACACATGTGTCTGTCTAGTGACTAGTATTCTTGATGGGGCTCACTAGGTGGTGATATCCATGTATAATCAATGTTACGGAACCCTGTAGTGCAAATGTATTAAGTTCTGAGTTAATATGTATATATTCAGGGTTTGTGTATTAGTTAACAAGTAAAATAGGCAGTAAGTGCCAGCAAAAGGGTTGGTAACTACTACACTCACTATTCCATCTAGGTTAGGAGGGTAATCTAGTGCGGGGTGTGACAAGTTGGTATCAGAGCAAAAGATTTTCGGAAGAGAGGGGAAAAGTTTATATATACATGTCTGAGTCTTGAGTCCTTAGCATGTGTACTAACTAAGTAAGACGAAGATGTCAAGAAAAGTGGCAAGCAGAGCATGCAAACAGACAACGGGAACCCTGACCCTACCTTTAGAAGTTCTGAGATTCGAGAAAATCCAAATGTTAGTGAATGGAAAGGTAAAGACCCAGTAAATCAGGAAACGACTTCAGGCGGGGAATCGAGGATTCCACAAATAGGAAAAGAATATTTAACAAGATCGCCAAGGGGTTGGCGGAAAGTTTTGAATCCGTTCTGGTGGATTCGGAAAGGAAGTATGGTGTTGAGAACGACCTAATAGGTATTGAAAAGAACAGGGAGCTATAAGTCAGCAAGGGTAGAAAGGAAGAAGCCAAGACTTGTTATTAGTATGGATGATAGATTAAGGTTTTGGCATCCTACCGGGCTAGTAGCTGGTACGAGTAAAACCGTTTTGTACGAATTCAAAGACTCTTTCAACAACAATCACCTTCACACTTAACTTTAACTTAAGATCAAATTAAAGTACCAATTTCATTTTAAATTAGGGTAACACTTTCATTTTAAAGGTGAGAAACCTTTTAATAAGAAAAAAATGGAAAAATGAAACCGAAAGAGGGAATGTTAATTACAACAAAGTCATAAAGTTAAGATTTTACTTTTCATTAAACAAATAGCCAAGTAAGCTAAAAAAAATAAACATGGAGATCGAAACATGGAGTTAAAACAAGGCATTGCGAGGAACATTCAAACATTTTAAGGGAGAAAAATAACAAACAATATGAACAAAATTATGTCCATTCACTCTTAAAATGATTGCACATAACAACAAATACAAAAGCACATGTAATCAAAAGCAAATGCATGGGTTAAAGTTGCAAACTCAAAACTAATTCACATATCATTTATTTTATACATACAAATGGAATATAGGTGTCTTATAGACTATCAAGACCACATAAAAAGCTCCTAAAAGTTTTTAAATCTTATTTTGATTCTCAAAACAATTGAAAAAGAGCTAAAATACCGTTTTGACTCTATAATGATTCTAGCAGGAAAAGAAAGACATAATTAGGTGTTATTGCTAAAAAAGAAATGTTGGCAAATCTACTTCACATATGCAAAAAAAAGAAAAGGACAACCACTACTTAACTAAACAAAAACATTGCAATAAAGAAAAGTCTGAAAGTTTGCAAGATACATAGATGCTAGTCTAAAGGGAGAATTAGCACAGAAGATTGAAGATTAGAAAGTGAAGATTACCACCTGCAACAAAAAGTTATGTTGAGACAAGAAAGGGTTTAAGAGCTTTGCACCTATGTAACACAAAAAATTGCGACAAGGACAAAATAAATTATAAATCTTCAGCAAAAGCAATGAAGAGATAATGAAAACAATCCAAAAAAATCAAAAATCTCAAGAGAAACTTAATATAAATTGAAGGGATTAAATCCCAAACGGAAGCGTGTGATCATCTTCCAATTTTGTTTTGGATTTTACAGAAACAAAATACGGTATAAAAATAATAACATAATGGATAACACAAAGATTAGAATGCATTTAAGAGAAGAAAATAGTGAAAAGTTAAAACGTCTCTTCAATAATCAAGGGATACCATAAAACGTCTCTTCAATAATCAAGGGACGCCACCGTAAGTGAAACCTTGTTATTCTCTAGGATCCCAAGAATTGGATATGTGGTCTTTAAGACATGGAAGAGGAAGAAGTAGTAGAGAAAAGAAGAGAGATTTTGAGAGAAGTAGTATGAGAATATTATTTAGAATTCCCAATTCAACTGTGTCATAAACAAGGGGCATGAAGACCTATTTATAGAAAGAAAAGGCGACCCCTTCTCCTAGTCTTTCTTATTCCTACTCTAGTTCTAATTTAATTAAATAACTTTTATTTAATTAATAAGTCCAATAATTAAATAACCATATATATTAAATCCAATTTAATATATATATAAAATTAATTAATAAATAAACATCATATGTTTATTTATCTCTACTTCTAAAAAATTAATTAATTAACCATTAATTAATCAATTAAACGACTATATTAAATCATATTTAATATAGAATTAATTAACATATAATAATAATAATTATAATATTATTATTATTTATTATTATTATTATTATTATTATTATTATTATTATTATATATATATATTACATCTCTTTAATATTTTAATCTTATTCAAATATTTTACTCTCTTAATTATAAATTAATCATATTATATTAATTTCATTAATATTCAGTTAATTTAAGCAATTTACACCATTCCTCTTATTTATCCTTTAGTGAGCTAACAAGAGACTTTATGGACCTACAGATTAGAAACTCTAATTAGTTGACAGTTCATAAATTGCTCATAATTATAGTTGGGTCAATATATCGTTTCACCCCTATAATTACATCTAACTCCTTAAATACCACTGATTCTTCTAATGAATGATAAGTTCATAGTCCAACTATATTCATAGTCCAACTATAAACTAATGCCTCTCGGGCCAGTAAAAGGTTGAGGCCTCAATATTCAAGACTCATATGAGCTATTAAGGGAGCAATTTATCTACTTTTCCTAAGGTCAGGAAAGGAGTGAATTCCATCTTGTGTAGTTGTATTCGTAACTCCTTAGTTAGACAAGTTCCCAAAATTGTATACTTGTTGAGTCGGCTAACAAGGCCACTTTCACCCATACAAATCAAAGGATTCGAGATCACAACTTACTCAAGATTAAAGTCAAGTCACCTATGGTCATCCCAGTGAAACGTAAGTCTCTTCTAACAATGGTGTTATATAGAGAGACTATTCATTTTGCAATCCGGTCTTATACAACTCTTTGTATAGAATACCCCTTACATGTCTCCACAAGAACGATTAAGATAGAACATTTGTAGTACTTTACAAAAATTGTAACATCTACAATATACGTAGTATCACAAGGATAAGGTACTCAATCTTATCCATCTATTACAGACCATTTAGGTTACTACTTAAATATGATTCACCTATATGTCTCTACATATATGTTTAAGTATCATAAAATAACCTTGGATCTTAGTTTATTGGATTGAATTAATGCAGTCTAGACATTAACAAAATACCTCTTATTTTATTAGACATATAATTTGTCTTTACAAACTATAAGATACACTCGATTTAGGACATCAACTTCAACATAAATAGCTTTGCAAGCATCCAACTCCCTTGCACTCAAAATCCCTAAATGAAAAAACATAGCTAGTGCAATTTCTAAACCTCTAAAAAGAGTTGTCCAAACATAGATAACAAAAATTTTCTAAACTTCAAAAATACTATTACAACGTACTAACCTTCCCCTAAGTTAGTAGTAATTTCTACATAATCTTCACCAACTTAAATTTAAAGCCTCTTAGTGTTTCCAATATTGAAAAAAAAAAAATAATACAAAATTAAACTTAGACAAATTCAATAGGTATCTGAAGATGTTCTCAACTCCTTTTTAACCATTTCTAAGAAGTAGTAGAAGAAAAAAGAAAGAGCAAAAACTAACAGCAACCACTACAAGAATCTCACTCCATTTTGGTGTACATACAAAAACGAAAAAAATGCTAAACTTTTAGGATATGTACGGTAAGTTGTAATAGAATCTAAAACGCAAATGATTCTTACCTTTTCGGTTCATCAAGGATCTTATGACTAGCTCCCAACTAGTTTAGTGGACTATAATCTAATAGTCAAGATTAAACAATAATATACGAAGAACAACTATAGTGTTAGAAGATTTTAGGAGCATAATCAATCTATTATTAATTATATGAAGATCAAGTTCAACTCACACATTGTAACATAGACCTGTGAAAGGGAATAAAATATAGCATTAGCAACAAAGACTAGCTTTTGCAAATTGTGTTAACTCATATTCAAAACTTTTATATGTATTGCCCTCCTAATTCATTCATGTACTAAGAAAGTGATCCTTATACTTGCCAAAATCACTATAATCAACCTTTGCCCTCCTCCCTTAATTTTCAACTTGAAATATTTAATTGCCAAAATCACTATAATCAACATTTGCCAAAATGTTCATGTAATATCTTGCCCTCCCCAAGACGAGCTCCACCCTATACTCAAATTTCATGATTTGCTAATGGAACAAAAAAACTATAGAATTAAAAGCAATATAAATATATTTAGAACTTTCATGCTATAAGTGATGGAGAGAGAATGAGAGAATGGGGGAGGGCAAGTACAATACTCAAATCATAAGCAGAGAGAGACGATAAAGCAGAAAGTAAAAGACAAATAGGTTACCTTGGAGCTTTTGTCAACTTTGATATCAATTGTCGTATTTTTGCTTTTTAGTTGAGTATTAACTATTGCAAGAAACAAGTCAACCTTCTTTGTTCTTGAAGAAGTTGCCTACAGATAGAAATAAATAAATCAAGAATAAGCAACAACTTGTAATAACAAAGGAAAGCATCAAAGAGTTTCTTTCAAAATACGTAGCATAACTATCCCAAGTTTTGAGAAAAAGCATGTCAAGGTACAAATTGAATACAACAGCCTCCAATAGCTTAAAAGACACTCAGGGGCCGTTTGGTTGGAGGGAAAAGAGGGTGGAAATGAGAATAGATTTATAAAGCCGATGTTTGGTTGGTGGGATTTGTTTATTTATCTTGGAAAAGGCAATTCCTAGGTATCTTTTATCCACACAAGTGAAGGAATTGCATACCCATTGAGAAGTGTGGATTTTCATTTCTTCTTCCACTTCCTACCACAATTTTCCTTCCTTCCAGCCGTGAAATCGTATAGCATTTTGTTACTCAGCGATCATGTAGCATTTGGTAAGCAATGGTGTAGCATTTGGTAAGCAATCGTATAGCATTTTGTTACTCAGCGATCGTGTAGCATTTGGTAAGCGATCGTACAACATTTCATAGGCGATTGTATAGCATGTTGTTACTCAGCGATCGTGTAGCAGAGCTAAGCGATCGTGTAGCCGAGCTCAGTGATCGTGTAGCATTTGGTAAGCGATCGTATAGTATTTGGTAGGTGACCGTATAGCACTGGGTAGACGATCGTATAGCGTTTTGTTACTCAGCGATCGTGTAGTGGAGCTCAACAATCGTGTATATAATTTAAGCGATCGTATAGTATTTTGTAAACGATCGTGTTGCAGAGCTCAACGATCGTGTAGATAATTTAAGCGATCGTATTGTTACGAAATCGACAATTAAAGAACACAAAAAAAGAGGGAACGTAGAGATAGAGAAGTTCGACACACATACTTAGTTGTTCGAAGCGCCAACAAACAGATTCAAGGCATTTCATCAAATGCTTGATAGGGACGAGACCCTCAAACTATCTCCACAATAGTATGATATTGTCCATTTGGATATTAACCCTCATGGACTGGTTTTCACAATCTCAATTTTTTTTTAGTTCCCACATACTATTCCCACACATACTATTCCCAAACATTGTTTTCTCATGCACAACTAAACATAGTCATCCTTGATTCCTAGTAATTTTATTCCCAGACATATAATTCCCAGATATCCCTAATTCCTGGGCATTGAAAAAACTTCAATCCAAACGGCCCCTCAAAGCTTACGACCAAGACAGTAAAATAAACAATCAAATACACAAAGAATTATGGTTGTTTGGAAGTATGCTTACAAACTCTTAAACCCAAATAAGAACCAAGAAGCAAAAGAAAAAGAACGTCAAAATTCATCTCTAATAGCACCCAACTTCCTATTTATTTTCAGTTTTAGTCGTTAGAGAGCTAACTAATTAATATAAGTTCACTCATATTTTGTATTCATGAAAATATTTTTTTCATGTAATGTTATGTAACTAAGGCAAGCATGAAAGCTATTTCTATGAAGATCATCATTATGATTCTTGTAACACCTTCACAATCTTTAACAAGGTCCATATAACTAGGCTTAATCTTACCAAAGTTATTAATCATATATGCATAGTCACTCACTAAATTTCCTCATCCGTTTTATTCTCTAAACTTACAACAAAATGTCCATTATTTCAGTCCTTAAACTTCAAAAAAAATGTTCATTGAACATGTGTACTAGCATCTAGACATAGACATTACAAAATAACATTTAGTAGCTCTAGCTACTGTTAGATGGCCAAGGTATCTATCTTGGATTCAGATGCAAAAATTAAACCAATCTTGAAATTTTAGACGTTAATGTGATATTTAAACCTAATTTCTTTTTTATCAAGAAAAAGAATACAAAATACAAACCCTTGTCTTTCATAATTGACAACCTGGTAACATTTCCACAAGTGCTAATATGTAAAAATAAATAAATTAGACTTTGTAAGATACAACCAAGAATTTTAGACTTTGTTTGACACCATGGTAACATCACAAATGCTAATCTATAATGTGTGTGTGAGAGAGAGTTGGATAAAAATTCATAGAACCTGAAGAAAAAAAGAAAAGAAAAAAATCTTGTTTGTTTCAAGAAATGATATGATGGTTACTCATAATCTGCAAAAATAAATATTTTAGACTCTTCTGCATTACCATTTTCTTTCACAAAGATCCCCACCCTCTCATTCAAGTTTTTCATCGGCACCACCGGATGACATACATAAGCAAGCGCATTATTCAAGTTTGAAGCACCAATATCAGCTAGAGCATACATTTCTTTCAAATTTTTCTCTCTCCTTTTGCTAGTCTTCTTTTCTTTTTTTTTTTCTTTTTTTCTTTTTTCTTTTTTTTTTTTTTTTTTTTTTTTTTTTGATAACTCTTTCTTTAAAACCTCATCCATCTACTCAAAACAAAGGTTCCTCCATGTTACATGAATGAAAAAGAAAATATAATATAAAAATACATTACCATAATTGGTGCTTGAATGAAGTCCCCTTATTATTGTGTGTGATTTTCCATTACATGAATGAAGTGTCTTTATCTTTCTAAGAACTAAAAGAACCTTAAAGCAATGAAGTGTACGCCTTGAGTAAATGTTATTTCTACTTGGTTTTTATTCTTACATTAATAATTTTCTAGCAAAAGTCCGTAAAATACAAGAGCCAAAGAAAAAGGTTAATAAAAATTTGTGGAATGTTTGATTATTAGTGATCTACAAGGTGAAGGGAGAAAATGAATTTCATTGTAGACTAGATTTTACTTTTCTTCCCCATCGTTTCATCTATTTCAATACTTTGTTATAGAATCTTGAATGAAACTAATCTCACCTCTACTAGTGCTTTATTCTTCCTTCTCCTTTCATTGAAAATTTGAACTTGAAGCCTAACAAAATTCAAACAACATCCTAGTTTTCTTTGTTCTTAAAATAAAAAAATTAAGATGTGATCATTAAGATAGGATGACAGTTGATAAAGCTAATAAATAACTGAATCCATAGCTAGAAAGCTATATATTTCATATGAACTACACAAAATACAATCTTAAACTACATGTGACTCCATTAGAAAATAAATATAATCAAGTAGAAGCTCAAGCTTAATTTTTTACTGGTAACTGACAAATATTTTTTACCTAGTCTACAGATCTAAATAAAATTTTTGAAGAAATGGCTAAGAAAGAATATTCATATGAAAACTCTCTCTTACTTTACTCATTTTCAACTTTTTGAACATGTAGAAGGAGTCGACTAAAATGGAGATTACAAAATCTGGAAACCTTGATCAAAATACCTTTTTACTGTTGCAGCGATTGGAAGAAAAATGAAGCAGAAGAAGTAGAAAAGAGGAAGAACATGCAAGCTTATAGTGGTTTAGCAATATTTTCTTACATCCACTTTGAAGACATCACAAATTCTCATTTCAATGAAGAGTTAACAAGATGAGTTTTCTTCATCATTTTCTCGTTGTAATTTTTCATTCATGCTATTTCACTCTTTTTATATTCAATTCAGATTTAGATTTGAAGGAGAAAATAAGAGATAATTAACTTTTTTTTTAATTTGTTTTCTGTTATAACAGCTCACAACAGATTTGTTTCAACAGATTATTGAGGATGGTTTGGACATGGGCTAACATTATCCTAGACGAGCATACCCAAGACAATTACTTGCCTTTAGAGAAAATAATATGAAAATATAGAGCAAAATAAACCTCATCAGATAAAATATTGAAAGAGAAGCAAAAAAGCAAAGAAAGGAACAATAGAGATGTAGAGATAGCAAGAAAATGCATGGTAGAAAATAGGCAAAATAGAGTGTACCATGCAAAAGTGAAGTAGCAGAGAAGAAGATGAAAAACGGAGATGGAGGGAATGAATATTATAGAATATTGTAAAAATGGTAAAAGAGTGACCTAAAAAACATAACCAACATAAGAGGAAGAAGTCTGCGATGGATTTTTAAGTAAAGCGTGAAATTTTTTTTTATTTTCTGCTTATATTTCCACTTTTTAATAGCGTTATATATAACATGCTATCTTGAAACGAAATTAAAAGAGACATTTTTTTGTAGTGAGTGCTTATCTGCTTTCAATTTAGCTCTGTAATTTCTCCAAAAGAACTTAGAAGTAACAGCTCCTCTCGTGGATGTAGGCCTAGTTGCTAAACCACGTTAAAACCCTGTGTTCTCTCCTTCTTTCTTACCTTGCATGTGAGCTTCTTCATCATCTTCCCTTAGTTTTGCTTCGATTTCTTTCTCATTGTTCCACTGTGAATCGATTTCAAAATAGAATAAAAATGAGAGAGGAATATTTTGTTCAAAGCATCATGATCTGAAGAAAATAGATAGAAAAGAGAGAAAATTCTAACCTTGTGTGTTGTAATCTCCTCAATGAGCCCATTTTTCTTTTGACATGGCCTCATTTTGTCCACTTAATATAACATATTTTCTCCTTATCCTTTTTTAACAATATTTTCTTCATATTGGGCCTCGGTGGAAACATCCAAAGCCATTTGGTATAAGAGTCTGCAAGAACAAATCCAGATCTTCAAGAAACATTGAAGAAAGAAAATATCAGAGCTTTAAAGCAAGAAAAGAAGCAAGATAATGGCAGTTGCAAGGTATGCCATTGAAAAATTTGATGGGAAAGGAGATTTCAGCCTTTGAAAGACTAAACCAAGGTTATTTTCAGGCAACAAAAAGCTCATAGAGCTTTAGAAGACCCCTTCAAAGTGGCCTATCACCATAACAGAAGATGATAAAGAAAATATGGAGTTGATTGCATATGGGACATTTGTTTTGAATCTCTTAGACAGTGTGCTTCGATAGGTAATTGATCAAGATACTGCTTTTAAAATGTGGTCAAAATTAAATGAACTCTATGAATCTAAAGATCTTCATCATAAAATGTTTTGAGAGAAAGATTCTTTACATTCAAGATGAATCAAGCGAAGACCTTAACTAAAATCTTGATGATTTTAAGAAGATCATGGTAGAATTTAAAACTCGAGGTGATACAATAGGAGCTGATAATGAAGCCTTTGTGCTTCTCAATTCTCTTCTTTAGATGTATAAGGATATGGAAAATGCTTCAAAATATGGGTGAGATTCATTTACCACAGATATCATCATTTTTACCCTTAAAATTAAAGAAATGGGGATGTTATCTAATAAAAAAGAAAAACCAAGTGCTGAAGGTTTGTTTGTGAAGACAAAAATAAGCATCACATAAAGAAAATGACAAACAAGCTTCCACATATGAGAATAAGGACAAATCGAAGATGAGATGCAAATATTGCAAGAAAGTGGGGCATCTAATCAAGGACTATAGAGCCTGATGAAATATAAGAAACCAACAAAAAGTTTACGTGGAAATCCTAGAACAGGGAGAAAAACCTCTTAGACAGTGTGCTTCGACAGGTAATTGATCAACACTCCCCCTCAAGTTGGGGCATAAATATCAATAAGACCCAACTTGTTGATACAGTAGTCAAAATTTGGTCTAGGTAACCCCTTGGTGAGAACATCTGCCACTTGTTGACTTGAGGGAATATAGGGGATGCAAACGCTCCCATTATCCAGTCTTTCTTTAATGAAATATTTGTCGATCTCTACATGTTTGATTCTGTCATGATGGACTGGATTGTTTGCGATGCTTAGTGCTACTTTATTAAACAAAACAACTTCATTGGAAGCTCACTATCTTGGTAAAGATCAAACAGCACCTTCTTCAACCAGATTTCTTCACATATCCCTAAGCTCATTGCCCTGTACTCAGCTTCAGCGCTACTCCAAGCCACCACTCCCTGTTTCTTACTTCATCAAATAACAAGGTTACCCCAGACAAAGGTGCAATACCCAGAGGTTGACTTTCTATCAACGACAGAGCCTGCCCAATCAGAATCGGTATATGCTTCAATAGTTCTTTTTTCAGACTTCCTGAACATCAGACCCTTACCAGGAGTCCCCTTCAAGTACTGAAGAATACACTCAACCGAAGTCATATGCTCCTCATAGGGAGCTTGAATAAATTGGCTTACCACGCTTACTGCATATGAAATATCTGGTCTTGTATGGGATAGGTAGATCAACTTTCCAGCCAACATCTGATACTTTTCCTTGTTAACAGGAACTTTGTTGTTTATAACACCAAGTTTTGCATTATACTCCACGGGTGTGTCAGCGGGTTTACACCCAGTCATATCTGTATCTTTGAGTAAGTCCAATGTATATTTCCGTTGCGATATTGAAATACCTTCTCTTGATCGAGCCACTTCCATTCCAAGGAAGTATCTCGGCTTACTAAGGTCTTTAATCTCAAATTCTCTGGCCATTCTTGTTTTGAGCCTTGTAATTTCACCCTCATCATCGCCAGACAGAACAATATCATCAATATACACTTTGAGGATTGCAATCTTCCTAGAGTCGGACCTCTTCATAAACAGTGTATGATCTGTGTGCCCTTGTTTGTATCCCTGTGCTTTAACAAATGTGGTGAACCTATCAAACCAAGCCCTTGGAACTAGTCTACAAACCCTGTGCTTGAACTGACTCTCGAATCTAGAAGGAGGGCTCATATAGATTTCCTCTTCAACTTCTCCATTTAGGAATGCATTTTTAACATCTAACTAGTGAAGTGGCCAATCCTTGTTTACAGCAATCGAAAACAAAACCCGAATAGTGTTGAGTTTTGCCATGGGAGAGAATATTTCAGAGTAATCAACTCCGTAGGTCTAGGTGAAACCTTTAGCAACCAGTCTGGCCTTATATCGATCAATTATCCAATCTGATATGTATTTTACGGTGAACATTCATTTGCATCCAATTGTCTTGTGCCCTTCAGGTAATGGCACCTGTTCTCACGTCCCATTTTTCTCAAGAGCCCTCATTTCTTCCTTAATAGCCATTTTCCATTCAGAACTCTCCATTGCTTCGCGAATACTTATTGGGACCATGATAGTGTCCATGCTGGTAGTGAGAGCTTTAAATTCGGGAGACAGATTGCTATATATCATGTAGCTGTGCATACAGTACTTCGCGCATGAACGAGTACCTTTCCTTAGTACTATTGAAAGATCGAGAGAGGCATCATGATTTTCCAACTCTCTAGGTTTCTCAGCATGATCGGTCATCTGTATATCAAGGATTTCAGTAGTATCTTCCACTTCCTTATAAAAAAAAACTGACATTTTTCCTTTACTGCTATCATTCTTAGTTGTCTCCCCATCTGTCACATTTTCAGTATTGCCACCTCCTTCATCCTTATCTTTCCTGCACTTATCAATCTCCATACATATATCAACATCATTAGTTTCAGGAATACACGTACCTGGACTAGATGATGGGTCTGATTCATGGATCGAAGTCGGCTATTCAACAGGTGGCATCCCTTCCTTTCTAAGATTCTCCCTATAGTAGGTTATTCATGGAATCTAGTTGGTAGGGAGGACAGGACAGGCTTTTTCAGAACTAGGAGAAGGAATTGGGGCGGATTCCCCTAAAGGGATATCATAGGAGGACCAGTTAGGGTTTTCACTCAAGCTCTCCCCCCTGAAGATGACTAACGGGGAAGAAGAGCTGATCTTCAATGAAAGTAACGTCCATGGAGACAAAATACGTACGAGAGGACGGATGATAGCATTTATACCTACGTTGGTGGAGAGGTACCCAATAAAAACACATTTCTAACCACGAGGGGTGAATTTTCTGTGATTTGGGCCATGAGAGTGGACAAACACGACACAGCCGAAGACACGGAGAGGTACATCAGAAATCAGGCAAGTAGTCGGATAGGATTCTTTGAATAGGTCCAATGGATTATGAAATTCAAGGACACGAAAGGGCATGTGATTAATGAGGTGAGGAGCAGTAAGAATGGCATCTCCCCACAGATAAGACGAACGAGTGGCAGACAACATTAAGGATCGGGCAACTTCCACCAGATGACGATTTTTATGCTTGGCTACTCCATTCTATTGAGAAGTATAAGCACACGAGCTCTGATGGACAATCCCCTTAGACATAAGAAAGTCATGGAAAAATGTGTTAAAGAACTCTCGTCCATTATCACTCCTCAAAATTCCAATATTTGCATGGAACTGGTTTCAACCATGGTATAAAATTGTTGAAAGATGGAAGACACCTCAGACTTATCAGAAAGTAAGAACACCCAAGTAAGGCGTGTGTGGTCATCTATGAAGGTGACGAACCAACGTTTACCAGTGGAGGTAGTAGTAGGTGAGGGTCCCTAGACGTCACTATGAATGAGGGAGAAAGAACTAGACGACTTATAAGGTTGAAAACGAAAAGTAATACGACTTTGTTTGGCACGAATACATACATCATAATTTAGAGATGCTATATTAATATTGGGAAATGAATTCGGAAACAAATATTTCATATATTGAAAGTATGGATGTCCTAAACGGTAATTCCATAACATAAAGTCATTTTCGAAAGTAGAAAAATTTAAAGTCATAAAACCAGTTCTATGATCCTCTCTAGAAGAAGCATCGTCAGACAGGAAGTAGAGCCCCCTATCGTGCCAGGCAGTGCCAATCATCATCCTCAACTTCTGATCCTGAAACACAATAGAATTTGGTGAGAAAATGGCCTTACAATTCAAATCTCTTGTAATTTTACAGACCAATAAAGATTATATGAGATTTTAGGCACATGAAGTGTATCACGTAGTATTAAACCATCAAAAGGAGAGGTATTTCCTTTCCCTGCAACCGGGGCTAAAGACCTGTATGCAATTCTAATACGTTCATTTCCTGCACTCGAACAGTAAGAAACAAACAATTCTGAAGAACTGGTGAGATGATCTATGGCCCCTAAATCTACAATCCAGGGTTTCTTGCCATTAATGCTAATAAGGCCAAAAGATGGAAATATACCTAACTTTGTAATGGCACTCACCCCAACAGCACTCAAATTGGTCTAATTATCGGCTGAGGGCAGATTTTGTATATTCTCATTAACCGAGTCACTTAGGAGTGCACGCCCAGAGTTTAATTTGTCATGTGATTGTCATCGCCTACTGTTTGGGGGCCTGTCGTGCAGCTTCCAACATTGGTCCTTCGTATGCATGGCTTCTTACAATGTTCACAAACAGATATTGGCTTTTTACCACTGTCGGCACTGGAAGGCTGATGCATCAGTGGAAACAACTACAGGATTGTTCATAGCATCTGACCGATCCTCTTCTAGTCGAACCTCTAAACAAACTTCTCTGAGAGAAAGAGTAGGCCGTTGACCTAATATACGACTCTGAACACTGTAAAATTTTCGGTTCAATCCAGCTAAAAACACATGCACCTGATCTTCCTCTTCAAGTTTCAAGTATTGGGCCCCATCTTGTGCGCAGTTCCAGACAACCTCTCGGCAAAGATCCCTCTCTTGCCAATACACTGATAATTTATTAAAGTAGGAAGTAACATCCATGGTCCCTTGTTTGCACTCATAGACCTATTTGTGTAACATGTACAACCGAGATACGTTATGTCACTTTGAGTACAACCCTGGCTTCCTCTCAGATATCTCTAGCAGTTGCTGCATACAGTAAGGGTCGGCCAATCTGTGGCTCTATACTATTGATGAGGACATAACATAATAGAGAATCCTCCCCTTTCCAGGTAATAGCTGGAAGTTTGAATTGTAACTGAGTTAGGGACAGGTACAATTAAGAAAACCTTATGTATACGGTATGGTAAGCCATAGCTTAGGAAATGTTATAGTATAAAGAATGTATTTCCTCAAGTGTGGATAGAAAGGACATCTTAAAAAGAGTGCCCTCGGTTAGGTCGAGAAGTCTAGTTGACACATATGATGTCACAACTAGCAAGTAATTCAAGGGTATAACAACTGGAAAAGAGTGTTCCAATAGTACTGTTGGGAAATGGAAAGGACCACCCTAGTAGTAAACGAATATTATGACTCAATGGAAAATAAAAGAGTAACCAGAGGAATGTGACAAATATAGTGAACTATGATGATCAAGTTGTTCATACATACAAGTATTATTTAATATGAACAAAGTTATATCAGAGTAGCACAGCAAAAAAGTAGTAAAAAAAAAAAAAAGGAAGCAAGTTGTAAAGTTTATAACCAAAGGATGTTGTCAACGCCTAAGTTATAAGTAGGTTCGAGCAAATTTCGAGAATGAAATTTCTTTTAGGGGGGAAGAATTTGTAAATCTTGAACCCTAATTATTTTAAGTAAGAGAAAGTAAGGAGACGTCTCTTAATGAGTTGAATGAAGCCATGACTTAGGAAGGATAGAGGGTGGAAGCATGAAGAAATAAGCTCGTGTAAGCTAAGTGTAAACCCCGAAATCTAAGTTCCTAAACTAGTATGTTTCGTCAAAGGGATGATATATTAAATATCATATAAGTGAAAATGCATGCAAATTATAGAGATCGAGGAGAAAGGAAAAGAAAAATGTATTAAATAAAGAAACTCACTTATTGGCTTGGGTTGAGTCATTAGATATGAGTTGACGTGGCGAATTATCCTTGAATTTGGGAGGTGACGGGAAGATTAAAAGGGAAAAGGAACTTCGAAACTTTGGTTTTAGCAATCTACATGAACAAATTTAGTGAAATCGGTGCCATTTGAAAGCTGAGAGAATCTAATTGGTAAAGTTGTCTTGCCGGAGATAGATGGCAGGAGAAGAAGAATGGAAAGTGATGAAATTATAAGAGAGACAAAATCTTAATTTCATCAGGGCCCGAGGTGAAGATTTAGAGCTCTAAGGCAAACTAGTGGCTGAAATTTTAAGGTAAGAAAGTTAAGTCAATTCTAACCATGTTATTAGAAGGAAGTTTCTTCAAAAGAGGTCTGGATTTGGAGTTATGAATTTTTAAATTTGTAACAGAGAACCTGTGCATAAGCAGACAGCTGCTTGGGAAGAACAAGCAAATAGCTTACAATGGAGATTATAGCGAGAATTTGTGAAGAGGATCTCGCTAATGAAGGAGATCTCTAATTTTGTGAAGAGGATCTCGCTCTAGAGGGGAATCTCGCTAGAAATTGGGCAGGTATCGCTGGTGTCGCTAGTGAGTAGGTATCGCTGGTGTCTCTAGTGGCTGAGTATCGCTAGTATCACTGGGGGGCTGAGTATCACTGGTGTCGCTGGTAATGAGATCTCGCTCAAGGTGGTCTCATTAAAGGTGATCTTGTTGGTCTTGCTCAAAGTGATCTCGCTGGTGTCGCTTGTGGTGATCTCGCTAGTGTTGCTCTAGGGGATCTTGCTGGTATGGCTCATGAGGATCTCACCAGTAGAGCCGTCTCTATAAAATTCTTTTACTAAATGAATTAAATAAGGTATTTTACTAGGAATTCTCAGTGGTTTAATCGGAAAATATGTCCTTTCAGGCCAAGAAGAGCTAGGAGAAACATGTAACCCGTTAAGAGGCCAACAAGCTGTGAGTGACTATATGATGAATTAATGTTTTTAATGATTTAAAAATTATGATTTCTTTCAAGTTATTCTCATGCTAAGTGTATGGATGAAGTGCCAAGCAACGTAACTGTGGAACTGTCTCTCATGCTATGTAAAGCATGTTTTCCATGGAATTGATATAATTTAAATATATTTTTTTTTGCAAATGCTTTCAACATGTTTAAGTAACTTTATTTTTATGGTAAACTAGTATGATGGATGAATTCGTATGATGATCTGAGCACTAATATTTAGTGTTCAACTGAATGTTGTGACTAGTTATGTGATGGATACTAAAGGACAATGAGAAGGTATCCTTTCAATTAAATGTTTATGACTAGTTTTACTTAAAACGAGGTACCGAAGGACACTTGAGAAAGTACCTGGCCAATTTGATACCGAAGGAATTTTGAGAAGGTATCCAGCCAAATTGATACCGAAGGACATATGAGAAGGTATCTAAACAATTTGGTACCGAAGGACACTTGAAAAGGTACCTAGCCAATTTGATACCAAAGGACTTTTGAGAAGGTATCCGGCCAAATTGATACCGTAGGACATATGAGTAGGTATCTTAGCAGCTCAATATTGAAGGACGTTTGAGAAGGTATATGAGTAGAAGTACATGAGGATACTAAATGACAATGAGAAGGTATCCTAGTCAGGTATATAAGGTATGATGGTACTCAGTTATAACCATGTGCACATAGGTAATACGATGTCGAGGGATTGAGCAAAAGAGTTCTCCCCGACTAAGGTTGACATTGAGGGTTAGAACTATTAGTTCACTCTCAACTGAAGATAAAGGCCGTCATATATTCTTCTAGGCTAGAAGGATAGTTTGAAATTTCTAATGCTTGTGAATGTTTATCAACGTTTGATGTTTAACAATGTATGAGTTTTCCAAGTATGTTTTTCATGTCTAACGCATGCTAGTGGTTTTACAAGCTAGTTTGATATGTTTTAATCCAATTTATTTCAAAAAAATATGAAGCATGCGTTAGGGTTAAAGCTAAGGTTGAATGAAGCTTGGCGTACTATGTTTTAAATACTAAAGTTGCCAAAGTACATGCGTTGGTATTTCTAAATATAATGAGTAGGGATACTGGTAAGGAAGGTATCTGAAAAGATATACCTAAGGTGTTGACGATATGTAACAAACTTCGTGTGTATGTTGGCAGATCTGAATGAGAGGCCGAGGTATAGGTCTTTTGGTCAGTAATAGATGGTGGGAGCTAGAGCAGTGTATGCTTGTTCTCAACCAGAATGTAATAATGATTATTGATGTATAAAAGTTGTTATCAACGTATATTTAAAGAGATTGACATAGGGATCTCTTCTAACCATAGTTTAATGTGAACAAGTTGAAGTAGAGGTCTCATTTGGCCATGGCTTGACGTTGGGAATTAAAGCAGTGAATGTTCATTCTCAACTAAGATTCAGGTTTCAGATACATTGGTTTAAAACGTTTTAAGTACACGTCTGTTTGGTATACTTTAAGTTCCAGCATTATGTTTTCAAGCTTTCAGTTTAAGTATGAGATTTACGTTTTATTAAGTCACTCACTGAGCTTCTAGCTCACGTTTTCAAATGTTTTCTTTTCCAGATAGCGGTCAGTTCCCAGAAGACCTTTCTGCTGCTGCTCTGCCACTCAAAGAAATAGGTTGAGGGAAGCGTAATTGAAGACCTGTATTAGCTAGTAACATGTGTCTGTCTAGTGACTTGTATTCATTACGGGGCTCACTAGGTGGTAATATCCATGTATAATCAATGTTGTGGAACCCTATACTGTAAATGTATTAAGTTCTGAGTTAATATGTATGTATTCAGGGTTTGAGTATTAGTTAACAAGTAAAATAGGCAGTAAGTGCCAGCAAAAGGGTTGGTAACTGCTGTAGTCACTATTTCGTCTAGGTTAGAAGGGTAATCTTGTGCGGGGTGTGACAGCTTTCATGTCCATGATTTGAGCTTCATCTGTAGAAGATGTCTGTGGTTGGTTCTCGTCAATGACGGATAGGGTTTTGTCGCCATGCTCTGATACCGTGATGAAATATAAGAAAAGAAATACCAACACACAGTTTAAGTGGAAACCCTAGAATAGGGAGAAAAACCACGATACAGATCTTTTTCTTATTATTTTAATTGATACACTGAATACAAAGGAATAGGGTGAATAAATAGAAAGTAGAGAGCCCTAAGGTAGGAGACAATTACGATAATACCCCTAGGAAAAAACCCTACTTTCAACAAAATCGCAAAGTGGAAAAATGAGTAAAAAAATAAATATCAGAATCAGAAAACTCAATCAACACAATCAAGTGAAGCTTCAGTAGGGGAAAACTCTTTCTTTTACTTAAATGCCTTAACTACCTCTAATCAAAGGGCAGAACTTGAAAATCCAGCAAAGAGCCTTCATTGGGTTCTAGACTCAGGATGTTCTTTTCACACGACACCTCATAAGGACTGTATTAAAACCTACAAGGAAATAAATGGAGGTTCAATCTACATGGGTAACAATAACTCATGTCCTGTGATTGGCATTGGCTCAATCCCTCTAAAACTAGAAGGTGGATCAATAGAGCAACTAAAAAATGTTAGGTATGTGCCTAAATTAAAAAAGAATTTGATTTCATTAAGCATGCTTGACTCAATAGGTTATGAATACAGAGGAAAAGGAGGCTACTGTAAAGTTTTGAAAGATTCCAAGCTAGTACTAAAGGAAATCAAGATAAATGGTGTGTATGTAGTCAAGGTGTTCAGAAAATTGAAATCGGCTTTGATTGTAACTCACAAGGAACCTACAGATGGTGACCTATGGCACAAAAGACTTGCCCACATTAGTGCTAAAGGTCTCCAAGCTTTAGTTAATCATGGAATTTTTCCTAAAGAGGTTCATCAAGACCTATCCTTTTATGAGCATTGTGTAACTAGGAAGGCTACAAGACAAAGCTTTATCAAAGCTCAACACACAATCAAAGCAATCCTTAACTATGTACACTGATAACTTGTAGAAATACAAATTATTTATATTGTCTTACTTAGAATATGCGGCAATAGGAAGGAAAAGTTGTGTCGAATGTAGTAAAATTAGCTTAAAAACGTGAAGATTGTAAAAGTATCGCAAACACACCCACTGACCGCATTGCGAGGGAAAAAAGGATGTCCAATGGCATCTTTAATGGCATTTTCACCTGTGAGAGGAGAAGTGAAGATGTTAATCCACCTCTTGAAAGAAGGTTGATAGAATACGTTAACTAAAGCAAGAAGTATTTCTAGAAATGGAAACAATCTTGCGTTTGGAAATGTTCGTCCCTGATTATCATAGAAATATGTTGACACAGGTAATCACCGAGAGGTGTAAGCCTAAGGAAGACTGAACCTTAGTTGCATCCTTAACAAGATTGATAAACTTGCGATAATCTTTTCCCCTAACCCATTTCACCCTATGTTTCTATCCACAAGACTTGCCATCACATTCACTCACGCACACCTTGCACAATTTCAGCTTTATTTGTTACCCATTTGTTCATTTACCATCGTATTTTACTCTCTAGGACTTCACAATCATAACCTTTTTATGATCGCACATATCACCTCACTGTCGCACAAACATTGCAAATCCCCACGTTCGACCTCGGATCATTTTGAGAAACTCGCGGTGGAATTATACTTGACTTCATCGCAAGAAAACTTATGACATGCATGACACTATCTGAATGCATCAATTGGTACTTTACAACATACTCTATAACATCGCATATCATTTATCATCCATTAGCAGCATTAAGACATAGAAGATAGATCACGCAATTACAGAGATAGCAAGTTTTATGTTGGCATATTCAAAAGAACATGTTTACGGCGCCGTTGCCAGGGATTTGTCACAACTCTAGTGCTGATATTTTCTGATATTGTGCAGGACAAGTTTTTGGAGTACGGTGTGCTTAAGTGAAGAGCCAATGATGGTGTATGAGTACTTGGACGGATCCAAAATTCAACACTGACCTAGAAATCGAGAGAAACTTTCACAGGAGAGTATGCCAAAATCCTAATATGCATCGCAGAAATATGGTGAACAACAACAATGACAAGGCCGAAGGAAACCAAGGAATGAATCAGTCGCCGCAAGAACCAGTCTTCTTGGCTGCTGATCACAATATTCCTATGCAAAACTATGATGCACCCAACTTATACGATTTTTTGCCTGGTATCGTAAGACCAACGGTAGAAGAAAACGCCAGGTTCGAGATTAAACCTGTTATGCTAAAAATGATACAATACGGGGGCTAATTTGGCAGTTTGCAAGGAGAAAACCCGCATGCACATCTCACCAATTTTGTCGAGATGTGCAATACGTTCTCCATTTTTGGCGTGCCACCTGAAGGCATCAGACTTTATCTATTTCCTTACACACTGCGAGATGATGCCAAGAAATGGGCCCATTCTTTGGAGCCAAACGAAATTAACTCCTGGGATTAACTGGTACAAAGATTTATAAAGAAGTTCTTCCCTCCCGCCGTTAACGCAAGAAAACGAGGGGAAGCACTAAATTTCGAGCAAGCAGACAATGAAACTCTAAGCATAGCATGGGTGCGCTTTCGATGTTTGGTGAAAAATTGTCCGCATATAGGAATCTAGATTTCGTTCTTATGGAAACTTCCTATAATGGCCTAAACAAAGCGACGTAAGCGGTCGCAGACGTCTCAGCAATTGGAGGTTTTATGGATAAGACATATACCAAAGCCAAAGTCATCCTAGATTGCATATCGCGAAATACGAATAATTGGGTTGGTGATGGATATCAAGGCATGAGCATGAAACGAAGGAAAACAGACAACGCCATTATACCAGTGGACACAACGACAATGTTGGCTGCTCAGATGGATGCAGTCACCTTGCTTCTACAAACCATGGCCATAAATCAAGAAGAACTCTCTTAGAACGCAGCCCTAGCCAATGCATTAACATAAGTGGCAGCAGTATGTTGTATACAATGTGGAGAGGCTCATTCAGTGGAAGTCTGCCCGTCAAATCAGCAATCAATATATTCGATCCACAATAACCCTTTCAGCAACACTTATAACTCAGGTTGGAGGAATCATCCCAACTTCAGTTGGGGAGTGAACACTGACCAGGGAAGCCAGAGGAACCTGCAGACCAATTATTCAGGAAATAGAGGAAATCCTTCAGGCTTTCATCATCAAGGTCAAGGCCTGAATCATTATCAAATTAGACAACCTTACATCTAACCCTCTTCATCAAACACTTCAACCAATTCATCATCTTTACAATCACTGCATAAAGAATACATCTAGAAGAATGACGCGCTCATTCAATCACAAACATCTTCCATTAGGAACTTGGAGGTACAGGTTAGGCAGCTTGCGACCGAATTGAAAAATAGACCACCTGGTACACAACCCAACAGTGAAATTGAGAAGCGATAAAAAGGCGGACCCCATTCCAATAGTACCAAAAGCAGTAAGACGATCAGAAGAAGTAACCACCAATAATAACCATCCAACTAAGAGCAGTAGAACCACGAGTTTAGAAGCAAGGACTACTACGCAGACGCAATCTGCACATGACTCTTCAAAGACCCTAGAATTAGAATCATCACAAACACCCTCACCAGAACAATCTCCAGGCCCAAGATCAGAAGAAATTAGGGACCTAAAAAAACAATCAATCGATCAGGAAGTGCGACGGGATCCTCCGCCATTCCCATGTAGGTTGAAAAAGAAGGACAACAATAAGAAATTCAAGAGGTTCCTAGACGTTCTCCGACAACTACATATTAACATCCCCCAAGTGAAAGCGTTAGAACGGATGCCCAAAAGTTCTTCAAAGATATACTCGCAAATAAGAGGAAGATCGAGGAAATAGAAAGTGTTCCACTAACATATGACTGTAGTGCACACTTCCAGAATAATATCCCCAAGAAAATGAAAGATGCAGGAAGCTTAACATTGTCGTGCTCGATTGGGGGAAAGAAGACAGAAACATACTCTGTGACTTAGGGGCAAGTATTAACCTGATACCCTTATCAATCTTCAAAATGTTAGACATTGGCGACGCAAGGCCCACCACAGTCACATTACAATTGGCTAATAGGTCGATAATGCATCTGGAGGGTAAGATAGAGGGTGTGCTTATGCAAGTAGACAAATTTATCTTTCCAGCTGACATCATTATACTAGGCTACAAAACTAATACTGAGGTGTTAATTATATTTGGTCGCCCATTTCTCGCAACTGGGCACACACTGATTGACGTACAAAAGGGAGAGCTTACTATAAGGGTTGATAATCAGTAAGCCAAGTTCAACGTTCTTAATGTGTTAAAATAACTAAATGATATAGCAAATTGTGGGTATGTTGGGGAATTGCACGAAGGACAATTGCACAAGCTTCAAGAAGGACAATGGAACAACTTGAAGAGCGAGAGATTGCTAGACGATTGCTCAAAAGAGTGAGAGATTGCCAGAAGAAGAGTTCTTCAAAGGTATGTCTCTCAATTCCTTTTTTTTTTTTAGTAAGAAAGCATGATGTAATTTTCTCTATAATGCATAACTGTTCTTGTATGATTGTGAATGTGTTTATTCTTTTACGATGGGCTTGGAAAGATCTTGCTTCCGCTCACTCATATTATTGAATAAGAGATTCTTTAATTGGTATCAAAGCCAGGTTGTTCAAATATTCCAAATCCATTGATGTATTGAATTGCATTTACATTCTTAGTGGGTTTTAAGCATGTCTACATTATGTTTAAATGTTAACTGTATTTGTGGATGTGGATAATGGAGTTTCTGGGATGATTGCCTCTTGTTATTGTTTTCTTTTACATTTCAAAGTTAATTGTAAGGGCCCCTGTGTTTTGGGCATATTAACTTGCTATGAGCCTGTAAGAGTCGCTCGTGATGAAGCTTCAAGGCATGGAGATGCAATTTACTTTGAGAAAGAAGAAGACCAAGAGTTGGTCAGATCTTGTAGCCCAGGCTAAACTATCATTTAGATTTGGCTAAACGATCGAGTAGAAACGTTCTAACTCGATCCTGTAGAATTTACTAAACGATCGTATGGCTGATGTTAAACGAACGAGTAAAGTGTTTACTCAATTGGTTTGCATTGGCTACTCGATCGTGTAAACAATCGAAGTAAACGATTGTTGAATGGTACGCGCGTGCTCATGTATCATATAACATAAGAGTTACATTTATGCATGCATTAAGCATATTCATGCATCATCTTTATATTATAAGTGTTATAGTATAAGGGTATATGGAAGCATGTATGCTTAGTTCATTATATAAAAGTTATATATAGTAATGAATGGACATTGCATGAAGTATGACACATAGTTCAAATTTATAAGAGTTATAAATACCTAGTCTAGCTTAGCAATATGGATGATTTTGGTTGTTTCCTTTTATAAAAGTTATAATGGAAATTAGAACTAAAATCAATAAGAAACACATGCATGCAAACTTAGGCTTGAATCATGTTTTAAAAGAGTTTTAAAATTTGATGGAGATAGACCTAAGATCACGGTACTAATGAGATTAGAAACCTAAGGTTTAATCTTTTAATTGGTTTAATAGGATTAAATTGACTAATAAAAGATTAAATATATACCAAAACTATCTATAACAAACCTTTTGTCTAAGGTGGATTCTGTTTAGGCTAGGGTACTTAAGTTGATGAAAATGGAACACCCCTACCTGGGAGCCTAGTTGGAATGGTGAATTAGATAGATTTGTTGCATGCCTGCAAATTTGATGATAGTCCGTTCAAGTGTTTAATGGGACTTGATTCGAACATATTTAATTATAAAAAAACAAGAGTTGTTTTTTAGTAAATTAAACTCACACTTAAGTAGAACATTCACTGGGAGGTACTTGGGTATATGATACTTCACTTAAACCTCTTCACTTTACTCTGTAATGTTCACACTGTGAGATCTATCCTCGGCCTCGAGGCATTCTGGGAGTGCCCTATAAAGGATGGTGTTTGGATAGATCAAAATCAAGGTGAATGGAAAGAATGTTCATAGTAAGTGGAAATGGGACGTGTGACAACATATCCCACGGTCTCTCTCATTAGGTTGGATAACGTTTTGTGCATCGTCTCGAGGTATCTTGGGAGTGTCCCCCTCAAGGATGGTAATTTTGCACGACACTTTATCTGATCTCCTGTATAGGAAAAGGTCGCTTTAGTCTCTTGTCCTAATCTACTTTTTCTCTACAGTGGGTGCATTAGAGCGGGATTCTAGGGCCTAAAATGAGGGGTTACACTTACGCAAAATTTTTAAAGATTAATAGTTCTGGACCGAAAAATGGTGAGTGTTAGAGTCAGTTACAAGAGTCATTTCTGTGTAGTGGTTGAGAATGTCTCATCCCAGTGAAAGGGCATTTGATCACCCCACCAGTGACTTTTATCCTGCCTCGTTGGGCACCATTGCAAAATAGATGTCTTTTCACTTAAGGTACATTACAATTATTTTGCTAAAACTAAAATTGGTGTTAAATTTGGTAATGCATAAACTCATTAAGTTTGTTCATGTTTTTTTCAACTACTTTAAAATGGCAACAACCACGTTAGCTCTATTAAGTGCTGATAAATTGACTGGCGAAAACTACGCTAGTTGAAAAAACACGATTAATATAATTCTTATCATCGATGTTCTGAGGTTCATCTTTACGGAGGAGTGTCCTCCTATTCCAACTCAGACCGCAGCTCAAAATGTTCGAAAGGCATATGAGAAATGGACACAGGCATCGAGAAGGCTTGAGCTTACATCTTGGCCAGTCTGAACAATATTTTGGCCAAGAAGCATGTGCCTATGGTCACTGCGCGTGAGATCATGGAGTCCCTATGGGGAATGTTCGAGAACATGTTCTAAACATGATGGTCCACTTTAATGTGGCAGAGATGAATAGGGCCCACATCGATGAGGGCAACCAGGTTAACATAATTCTGCACACGATGCTAGAAAGCTTCCTGCACTTTTTCAACAATGTTGCGCTGAAAAAAGTTGATTATTCCCTTACAACTCTCCTCAATGAGTTGCAGACATTCCATACCTTGCTAAAAATCAAGGAGAAGAAGGTTAGTGAGGCAAATGTTGCTTCATCATCTAAGAAGTTTTGTCAGAGTTCGACCTCAGGAACTAAGTCTACACCTTCTACTTCTAACACTACCAAGTGGAAGAAGAAGAAGACCAGTGGTAAAGGAAAGGGAAGGCACCTGTTAACCCACAAATTTCCACACAGCGGAGTAGGCAACCAATGTCGGTTGAAAAAGGAAAATGTTCCCATTGTAACCAAGATGGGCACTAGAAGTGGAACTGCCCTTGCTGGTTGAAGGAGAATAAGAAGGCTAAGGCCAAGTCAAAACAAGGTAAATATGATTTACTAGTTTTGGAAACTTGTTTAGTGGAGAATGATGATTCAGCCTGAATTAAAGACTTTGAGGCCACGAATCATGTTTGTTTTTCTTTTCAAGGCATTAGATCCTACCGACAGCTTCAGGCTAGTGAGATGATGATGAAAGTAGGCACCGAGTGCGTCATCTCAGTTGTGGCAATGGAAGGGCTCCAGTTAACTTTACAGAATAAATTTATCATTTTGAATGATATATATGTTGTTCCTGAGTTAAAGCGGAACTTCATTTCTGTAAAATGTCTGATTGAATGTAACTATACTCTCAACTTTTCGGTGAATAAAGTGTTTATTTTGAAAGATGGTGTTGACATTTGTTTAGCAAAACTGGAAAACAATTTGTATGTGTTAAGTTCATTAGCAAAAAATTCCCTTCATAACATAGAGATGTTTAAAACTGTTATAACTCAAAATAAACGACTTAAGTTTCTCCTAAGGAAAATGTCCAACTTTGCCACCTTTGATTAGGACATATCAATCTCAATAGGATTGAGAGGTTGGTGAAGAATGGACTTTCTAAGCGAGTTAGATGAAAATTATTTACCTGTGTATGAGTCATGCCTTGAAGGCAAGATGACTAAAAGACCTTTTCACTGGAAAAGATTATCGAGCCAAAGAGCCTCTAGAGTTAGTGTATTTAGACCTTTGTGGTCCGATGAATGTGTGAGCCAGGGGAGGCTACGAGTATTTCATCACTTTTACTGATGATTACTCCCTATATGGGTATGTTTATTTGATACAATAGAAGTCAAAAGCCTTTGAAAAGTTCAAAGAGTTCAAGGCTGATGTTGAAAACGCATTGGATAAACGGATTAAATACATCGATCAGATCATGTGGAGAGTTTTTAGATTCTGAGTTCCAGAACTATATGATGGAACATGGAATCATTTTCCAACTCTCAGCGCCTGGTACACCTCAGTAGAATGGTGTATCAGAGAGGAGAAACAGAACCCTATTGGACATGGTTCAGTCAATGATGAGTATGCTTCCTTACCAGACTCGTTTTGGGGTTTTGTAGTGGAAACTGCAGCTTATATTCTCAACTGTGTTCCATCCAAGAGTGTTGCAAGAACACCTTTGGAGTTGTGGAATGAGCGTAAAGCTAGTTTGCATCACTTTCACATCTGGAGTTGCCCAACACATGTGCTTGAGGCTAATTCTAAGAAACTGGAACCACATTCAAGGTTGTGCCTATTTGTAGGCTACACTAAAAGGACACGAGGGGGTTATTTTGTATGATCCTAAGGAAAACAAGGTGCTTGTATCGAAAAATGCTACCTTCATAGAGGATGATCATATGAGGGAGCACAGTCCACGTAGTAAAATCGTATTGCCTAAACTTTCCAACGAAAGTATTGAAACTATAACAAGAGTTGTTGAAGGACCTGCTACATCAACAAGAGTTGTTGATGGAAGTTCATCTAGTAGGTCAAATTCACCTCAAGATTTGAGGAACCCCGACGTAGTGGGAGGGTTATAAACCCACATGTTCACTATATAGGTTTCACTGAAATCCTGGCTATGGTAGCCGATGGCGAGGTTGAGGATCTATTGTCTTACAAGGAGGCAATGGAGGATGTTGACCAAGATGATGGGTCAAAGCCATGGATCTCAAGATGGAGTCTATGTACTTCAACTCAGTACAGGATCTTGTAGATCAACCTGATGGGGTTAAACCTATAGGTTGTAAATGGATCTACAAGAGGAAACGGAGTGTTGATGGATGGTACAAACCTTTAAAGCTAGACTTCTGGCAAAGGGTTATACCAAGGTAAAGGGAGTTGACTATGATGAGACTTTCTCACCTGTTTCCATGTTGATGTCTATCTGCATACTTCTATCCATTGCCTCATATTATGACTATGAGATATGGCAAATGGATGTCAAGACTGCCTTTTTTAATGGTAATCTTGAGGAGACCATTTATATGGTTTAATACGAGGGATTCATAGCCCAAGGTCAAGATCAAAGCTTTGCAAACTGAATCGGTCCATTTATGGGCTGAAACATGCGTCTTGATCTTGGAACATAAGGTTTGATACTGCGATGAAATCTTACAACTTTGACCAAAACGTTGGTGAGCCTTGTGTTTACAAGAAAATCATCAACGGTTCAGTAGTTTTCCTAGTATTATATGTAGACGATATCCTACTCATTGGGAATGATGTAGGTTTACTGACATCAGTTAAGAATTGACTAGCGATCCAATTCCAAATGAAAGACTTGGTAGAAGATCAGTTTGTTCTTGGTATTCAGATCTTTTGGGATCGATAAAACAAACTGCTAGCGCTGTCTCAGGCATCGTACATTGATAAGATGTTTGTAAAACCCGAACCCTAATTATGTTAAGTAAGAGTAAGTAATGAGATGTTTCCTAATGAGCTAAATAAAGCCATGTCTTAGGAAGGGTAGAAGAAGGAAGCAAGAAGAAATAGGCTCTTGGGTAGCTAAGTGTAAAAGTAGGACAAAACCAGGCTAGGCTAAGGAAGGTTATGCTTGATGATGGAATGCATAATAAGCATATGAATCAGACCATGCCATCTAGTGAGGTGTAGTGCTGAAGTAATATTGTGAGTGAAGTTAGCAAAAGGAGTTTTTCTAAATCCTAGCCCTTCATCACCAATAGTGGGCTAGGTGCCACAAGAAGGGTTCATGCTGGATTTTGGGCGGTAATATAAGCAAGAAGGTCGAATTCATTGGGTTAGTTTGGACAAACTACTTAGGCTATTTGTGTAATTCTAGTGGCATTCAAAAGCTCTGTGTGTCTATTTTCTGTGGCTGAGCTGCTGGAAGGAAAACTCGCCTGAATAAGACCAGAGGGGCAAAGTAAAGACGAAGGGTTCGTTTCTCGAGTGAATCTAGGCCATCAGTGAAAATTGAAGCTCTAGGACGAATTACGAAGCGCTTTGAGCTAAACATTTGAGGTAATATTGTTAACTAAGTAATGAACAACTTTGTAGAATGAAACTTTTTAAGATGAGGCCTAGAAATCGAGTTATATAATTTTGAAATTTGAACTGGAAATTATTGAACAAGCAAGCAGCTGCTTGATTTGGGGCCAATGTTGAATTTTTGAATCTTTAGATTAAAGGACGAGGAATTTTGATCTTAAATTTTAAGGTAATGTTGCTAACTCAATTCTAAATATGTTTGTAGAATGAAGTTTTTTCAAAAAAGGTCTGGATTTTGAGTTATAAATTTTTAAAATTGTAACAGAGAATCTGTGCATAAGCATATAGCTACTTGGGAGGAACAAGCAAACAGCCCACCGTGGAGGTTATAGCGAGATTTTGTGATGAGGATCTCACTAATGAAGGCAATATCGCTAATGTTGTGATGAGGATCTCACTCTGAAGTGAATCTCGCTAGAAATTGGGTTGAATCTCGCTAGAAATTAGGCTGAATCTCGCTAGAAATTGGGCTGAGTATTGCTAGTATCGCTGGTATCGCTGGTGAGGGAGTATCTCTAGGAAAAGCTTGATCTCGCTCATGAGGAGAATCTCACTTATGAGGATCTCGCCCATCAGAAGAATCTCGTTCATGAGGAGAATCTCGCTAGTAAGTTGTCTTTGATGATGAAATTTCCATTAGCAAATGAACTATTTGAGGGATTTTGCTAATAATTCTAAGTGGTTTAACCGGGAATTACATCCTTACAGACCAAGAAGA
The DNA here is from genome assembly GCF_027475165.1 of Benincasa hispida. Classification (NCBI taxonomy): domain Eukaryota; kingdom Viridiplantae; phylum Streptophyta; class Magnoliopsida; order Cucurbitales; family Cucurbitaceae; genus Benincasa; species Benincasa hispida. The sequence goes on from NC_143489.1 coordinate 8,673,691, forward strand.
GCTAAGAGAGGCGTATAACCTATTAAGAGGCCAATGAGCTGTGAGTGACTATGTGATGACTTACTGTTTAATGATTTAGAAACTAAGATTTCTTGAAGATATTCCTCATGCTAAATGTTTAAATGAAGTGCCAAGCAACGAATTTGTGAAACTTTTTCTCATGCTATGTAAAGCATGTTTTCTATGGAATTGATATGATTTAAATATGTTATCTTGTTCAAATACCTTTAGCATGTTCAAGTAACTCCATTTTTATGATGACATGGTATGATGGATGAGTTAGTATGATGATTTGAGCACTAAGCCTTAGTGTTCAACTAAATATTTATGACTAGTTTTACTTAAAACGCGATATCGAAGGATATTTGATAAGGTATCTGCCCAACCAGATACCAAAGGACATTTGAGAAGGTATCTTAACAGATCAATACTGAAGGATGTTTGAGAAGGTATCTGAGCAGAAGTACCTAGGGATACTGAAGGACAATGAGAAGGAATCCTAGTCAGGTACATAAGGTACGACGGTACTCAGTTAAAACCACGTGCATGTAGGTAATACAACGTCGAGGGACTGAGCAAAAGGGGTTTCCCCCGACTAAGGTTGACGTTGAGGGTTAGAACTAGTAGTTTACTCTCAACTAAGGATAAAGGCAGTTATATTCTCTTAGGCTAGAAGGATAGTTTGAAATTTCTAATGCTTATGAATGTTTATCAATGCATGATGTTTACTAATGTATGAGTTTTCCAAGTATGTTTTCATGTCTAACCCATGCTAGTGGTTTTACAAGCTAGTTCAATTTGTTTTAAGCCAACTTATTTCACAAAGTATGAAGCATGCATTAGGGTTAAAACTAAGGTCGAATGAAGCTTGACGCACTATGTTTTAAATATCTAAGGTTGCCAAAGTACATGCGTTGGTATTTCTTAATATAATGAATAGGGATACTAAAGGTAGGGAAGGTATCTGATTAAATGTACCTAAGGTGTTGACGGTACATAGCAAACTCCATGTGTATGTAGGTAGGTCTGAATGAGAGGCCGAGGTATGGATCTCTTGGTTGATAATAGACGTTGGGAGCTAGAGCAGTGTATGCTCGTTCTCAACTAGGGAATAATGATGATTATTGATGTTTAAGATTTGTTATCAGCGTTTATGGTTTAAGGATGTTGCTTGAGATGCCATCGATATATTTAAAGAGATCAATGTAGGGATCTCTTCTAGCCACAGTTTAATGTGAGCTGGACAGGTAAAGGTCTCATCTGGCTTTGGCTTGACGTTGGAAATTAGAGCAGTGAATGTTCAATCTCAGCCAGGATTCAGGTTTCAGATACATTGGTTTAAATGATTTTATGTACACGTTTGCTTGGTATATTTTAAGTTCCATAATTATGTTTTAAGCTTTCAGTTTAAGCATGAGATTTACGTTTTATTAAGTCACTCACTGGGCTTCTAGCTCACGTTTTCAAATGTTTTCTTTCAGGTAGCGGTCAGTTCCCAAAAGACTATTCTGCTGCTGCTCTGCCACTCAAGACACAGGTTGAAGGAAACGTAATTGAAGACCTGTATTAGTTAGTACACATGTGTCTATCTAGTGACTAGTATTCTTGATGAGGCTCTGTAGGTTGTATTATCTATGTAAACAATGTTGCGAAACCCTGTAATGCAAATGTATTAAGTTCTGGGTTATTATGTATGTATTCAGGGTTTGAGCAACATTTAACAGGTAAGATAGGCACTAAGTGCTAACAAAAGGGTTGGTAACTGCTGCAATCACCATTCCATCCAGATTAGGAGGGTAATCTGGTACGGGGTGTGACAATGTTGATCAAGTACTCAACGCAGAACTCCAAAAGGGGCCTACTGCCTTTTTCGGTATGAAGTTATATTGTCTAAGGAACAGTGTCCTAAGACACCTCAAGAGGTTGAGGAAATGAGATGAGTCCCCTATGCATCTGTTGTTGGCAGTTTGATGTATGCGATGTTATGTACAAGACCTGACATCTGCTACACTTTGGGGATAGTCAATACATATCAATCTAATCCATGACGGGTTCACTGGACTGCCGTCAAAATCATCCTTACATATCTTCGGAGAACGAGGGACTACATGATTGGGTATGGATCTAAGGATTTAATCCTTACTGGATACACAGACTCTGATTTTCAGACTAATAAGGATTCTCGGACATCCACTTTAGGATCAACGTTCACTCTTAACATAATGGTTGTAGTGTAGCGACGCACTAAGAATGGGTGCATCACTGACTCCACGATGGAGACCGAGTATATAGCGGCTTGTGAAGCTGTTAAAGAGGCTGTTTGGCTCAAGAAGTTCCTGATTAATCTGGAAGTTGTTCCAAACATGTCTAGGCTCATCACCCTTTATTGTAATAATAGTGGTGTTTTGGCGAACTACAGGGAGCCTAGGAGTCACAAGCACGACAAACATATAAAACGGAAGTATCATCTCATCCACGAGATTGTGCATCAAGGGGACGTGATAGTCACAAAGATAGCTTCGGAGCACAATGTTGCTGACCTCTTTACGAAGGCTTTCATGGCTACAGTTTTTTAAGGTCACCTAAAGAGCATGGGTCCACGGTACCATCCGCAATTAGAGTAAGGCAAGTGGGAGATTTTGTACTGGGCCTTAGTGCCATACTTTATTATTTTGTACTTCTTTTTATCTTGTACACCCACTCGCTTTAGGACAAGTGGGAAATTGTTGGGGTTGATGTTCTAAATCTCATAAGGTCTTGTAGTTTGTAAACACGTGAATGAACAAACATTTGTGATGTAATAATATGAGATATTTTTTTCACTGTTGTCTATGAAATATGGGATATTTTAGTTCCATTAACCACAAAACCAATAAAACAAGATCCCTGGTTATCGTTGTAACTTAATCATGTATGTGAAGACATACAAGTGGATCATGCCTTAAGTGATAATCTAAATGGTCTGTAGTATATGAATAAATGAGGGAAACCTTATCCTGGTGACACTACGGATACGACCCACTTTGTAGATGTTACAAGTATTGTAAAGTGCTACAGATGGTCTGATCCTGATCATTCATATGAAGACATGCGAGCGGGGGTAACCTATACGAAGGAGTTTATATAAGACCGGACCACAAAATGTTTAGTCTCGTTATATAACGCCGTTCATGAAAGAGACTTTCATTTCACTTAGATGATCATAGATAACATGACCTTAATCCTAATTGAGTTGGGAATTTCTGCCTATGAGGGCGGTCCTTTGATTTGCATGGGTGGGAGTGGCCAGATTGCCGACTCAAACCTACCATATTGGGGATTCATCTGAATGAGGAGCTGGGAACTCAGCTACACAATATGGAATTCACTCCTTCCCCAAACCAGAGGTAAGTAGATAAATTGCTCCGTTAAGGGTTGATTCTGAGGCTTGAACAATGTGGTGCCACACACTTTTTCATGGCTCGAGAAGTGTGTAGGATCTAAGGAAATACTAGGGGGTGAATAGGGTTGACTATCAATGTTTTTTTTTTTTAAATAATTTTATCTTCAAACAATGCTCAATAAAGTTAACCCACTAATTTGATTAAAGAAAATTTATGCAAGACAAAACTTAAATCATGCAAGCTATGATAACTTCAAATTTAAAGAAAAATTAACCAAGGATAAATTTAAATAACACACTAAAAATTAAATCATGCAATTTGGAAACATTAAAAAATAATTAAGACAAGAAGCAAAAAATTTGAAAACAGGAAATAAAAGAGAGAGCGGAAGAGAAAACACCAGGAATTATAGTGGTTCGGCAAATGGCCTACTCCACTCTCTAAGACTCCTTCTTGGGTATTTCACAAAGTGATCCTCTTGCAGGTGAGGACCAAACCGACACACGACCCTCTTTTCCTAGGCTAAAGAGAAACCCAGGATCCTTTTTATTAGTTCAGGATCAAACCAATTTCTTTTTCTCACAATCCAAGGTGTACCCACACCTTAATACAATTCCCAAAAATTAAAAGAAAACCTCACAATATTACCTCTTGAAGGCTAAATACATAAGTTGAGCACTAAGAAAAAAACTCACAAAAATAACTCTAGGCCAATTTAGCAGCAAGAAGGACAAGAATTTAAGAGTAGAGATAATTGAGAGCTTAAAACTTGATAGCTTTTTTGTGTGTCAATGAAGAGTAAAATCAAGTCGAATTTATAGGCGAGGGGGATAAATTTTGGCCATTGGATATGATTGCAAATGAAGGGTGGAGATTGAATAAAAATAGAAAAGAAAAGGATTTGAAAAGGAATTTTGAAAGAATGGAATTATTGAGATTTGGAGAATAAAAAGGATTTGAAGGATGAAAATTTAGGAAGGAAATCAAATTTGAAAAGGCTGAAATTTGGTGAGAATTTGGAGAAAATTGGATCAGAAAATTAAAGGAAAACAAGAAAATAAAAATAAAAATAAGAAAATAGCCGGATGATATGAGCACCACGCGCACAGGGGAGGATGTGAAGAAATCGCAGGCACGTGCGGCGCACACACGCGTCCGCGCATGAAGCTGGGTGACCGGCACTTGTCATTATCTCATTCGTCCACGGTCACCATATCACTGCCACATCATTGCCACATCATCGCCATGCCAGCAAAATTGATCGGGTCAAAGTGCCACATCATCTGCCATGTCATCAATATTGACCGTTTGTGTGCCACGTCAGCCGCCATGTCGGATGCCACGTCAGCAAGGTGCCAGTCACTACCACGTTGGATTTCCTCTCCAATCTTCTTTTGTTTATAACTTTCTCATTTGAACTCCGATTTGAGCGATTCAAATTGCGTTGGAATTGTCTTTCCGAGCTCTACAAGATAAGGACTCTGAAATACTGAAAATGTTAATACAAAAAATCTGAGTTTGTTATCATCAAAATACTTGGTTTGATTGAAGCCCTAAAGCTAACAATCTCCCCCTTTTTTATGATGAAAAACCACCATAATACCAAAAATACTTCTTCCCCTTTTGTTATCAACAAAAAGATGTACAAGTGATTTTTCTCCCCCTTAATCATACAAATAATACTCCCACTCAATAAATTATAACACATAAATTCATAGAAATATGAATAATGCTCCCTTTATCAAACATAATTAGGCAATTTTAATAAAACCAAGTGCAAGTCTATTTTTACAAAAGGCTTCTTCATTTAATGCCTTTGAAAGAATATCTACTACCTGGTTCTGCTTATTAACATAATTAATGACAATATTCTTATTTTGCACATGCTCTCGAAGAAAATAATGTCTAATATCTATATGCTTTGTTCTAGAATGTTGAATGGAATTTTTAGTTAAATTAATTGAACTAGTATTATCACAAAAGATTGGTATTTGTTCAAAATTTAAACCAAAATCACGCAACATTTAATTCATCCATAAAACTTGAGAACAACAACTAGCAACAGCAATATATTCAGCCTCAGTGGTAGATAATGCAACAGAATTTTGCTTTTTACTATACCAAGATACTAAAGAACTACCTAGAAAATGATATGTTCCACCAGTACTTTTTCTATCAGTTAGACTACCAACAAAATCAGCATCAGAATATGCAATCAAATCTAAAGATGCATTTTTAGGATACCATAAGCATAAATCAACGGTACCAAGCAAATATTTAAAAATTCTTTTTACAACATGCAAGTGCGATTCTTTAGGACATGATTGAAATCTAGAACACATGCATACACTAAACATAATATCAGGCCTACTCGCAATTAAGTAAAGCAAGGATCCGATCATACCTCAATAAGCTTTAATATCTACGTTTTTACCTTTTTCATCCTTATCAAGCTTTGTAGTGGTACTCATTAGGGTCTTTGCTAATTTTGCATTATCGAACTTAAACCTTTTGAGTAGATCCCTTGTGTACTTTTCTTGATTTATGAAGATTCCATCTTCAAGTTGTTTAATTTGAAGCCCAAGGAAGAATTTAAGTTCTCCCATCATGCTCATTTCAAACTCACTATGCATACACTTAGAAAATTCTTTACAAAGAGAAGAGTTAGTAGCACCAAATAAATATCATCAACATAGATTTGCACTAATAAAATATCATTATCTTTAATTTTGATAAAAAGAGTAGTATCAATAAGCCCCATTTTAAAATGATAAAAAGAGTAGTACCAATAAGTCCCATTTTAAAATCATTTTCTAGCAAAAATTTACTCAAACAGTCATATCAAGCTCTAGGAGCTTGTTTAAGACTATAAAGTGCTTTATTTAATTTTAAAACATGATTTGGATTATCAAAGCTTTCAAAACCATGAGGTTGTTCAACATACACTTCCTCTATTATGAAACCATTTAAGAAAGCACTTTTTAAAACCATTTGAAATAAAGTAAAATTCTTATGAGATGCAAATGCAAGCAGCATGCGAATAAATTCTAATCTAGCAACAGGAGCAAATATTTCCTCATAATCTATTCCTTCTTCTTGACTATAGCATTGAGCAACTAGTCTAGCTTTATTTCTAACAATATTACCATATTCATCCATTTTATTTCTAAATATCCATTTAGTACCTATAACAGGATGATCACTAGGACGCGAGACTAGTTCCCACACATTATTTCTTTCAACTTGATTTAATTCTTCTTGCATAGTAATTAACCAGAACTCATCAGATTCAACATCTTTAAAAGACTTTGGTTCAATTTGAGACACGAAAGCAACATTATTTAAAGCATTTAAAGAAGAGCAAGTTCTTACCCCTTGAGAGGTCTTTTGCTTCTTGGATTGCCGTCACCTTAGCTTCCCAACTCTTAGGCAATGATCTAAGAATTTTTTCTCACATTTTCAGAGGTGGTATAAGATTTTCCTAATCCTTTCAAAGCATTAACAATATTCGTGAACCTAGTAAACATTTTAGATATAGTTTCCTTTGCATCCATTTTAAACAATTCATAATTATGAACTAACATGCTAATCTTTGACTCTTTAACTTGATTAGTTCCTTCATGAGTTACTTCAAGCATATCCCAAATTTCTTTAGCAGAATTACATGCAGAGACTCGATTAAACTCATTAGGACATAAAGCACAAAACAGACAATTCATGGCTTTAGCATTAATAGAAAACTTCTTTTTATCTTCATCATTAAACTCTTTTTCTTCCTTACGAATATCTTTATTATCAACTATCTTAGTAGGAATTAAAGGACCATTAAAACAATTTCCCATAGATTATAGTCAATAGAAATCAAATAAATTCTCATCCTAGTTTTCCACCATGCATAATTATTTCCATCAAACAAAGGTGGCCTAGTGGTAGATTGACCTTCACCATACCCATTTATTCCAGTAGTTGCTAAGCTCAAATAATTAAGTTTTTCAAAAGAGGAAGAGAATATAATAATTTTTTTTTTTAACGATTCTTGCAAAGAGAAATACTTTTCCAAAATTTAGATTTTACTCAAAAAGATTTCAAAGATTAGGAAGTAGAGAAAAAAAATAAGGTTTTAATAACCAATTTTCAAGACAAAAAATTTATAATGAAAACAGCTTTTAAAACTCAATTTTTCAACCTTTTTGCAAAAATTAGAAAAATTCCAGATTTAATAAGATTAAAAAAAACATAATGTAAAATCAAGGAAAAAAATACAAAACCTTTTTGAAACAAGAAAACCGAGTTACCTGCTCTGATACCAATTGTAGGATCTAAAGGCAACACTAGAGGGGGGTGAATAGGGTTGACTACCATTTTTTTTTTTAAAATAATTTTATCTTCAAACAATGCTCAATAATGTTAACCCACTAATTTGATTAAAGAAAATTTATGCAAGACAAAACTTAAATCATGCAAGCTATGATAACTTCAAATTTAAAGACAATTTAATCAAGGATAAATTTAAATAATAACACACTAAAAATTAAATCATGCAATTTAGAAACATTAAAAAAATAACTAAGACGAAAGCAAAAAAATTTGAAAACAGGAAATAAAAGAGAGATAAAAAGAAAAAACACCGGGAATTACAGTGGTTCAGTAAATTGCTACTCCACTCTCCAAGACTTCTTCTTGGGTATTTCACTAGGTGATCTTCTTGCAAGTGAGGACCAAACTAACACACGACCCTCTTTTTCCTAGGCTAAAGAGAAACCCAAGATTCTTTTTACTGGTCCAGGATCAAACCAATTTCTTTTTCTCACAACCCAAAGTGTACCCAAACCTTAATACAATTCCTAAAAATTAAAAGAAAACCTCACAATATTACCTCTTGAAGGCTAAATCCACAAGTTGAGCACTCAGGAAACAAAAAAAAAAAAAACCTCACAAAAATAACTCTAGGCCAATTAGGAGCAAGGAGGACAAGAATTTGAGAGTAGAGATAATTGAGAGCTTAAGACTTGATAGCTTTTTTGGTGTGTCAATGAAGAGTAAAATCAAGTTGAATTTATATGCGAGGGGGATAAATTTTGGCCATTGGATATGATTGCAAATGAAGGCTGGAGATTCAATAAAAATAGAAAAGGAAAGGATTTGAAAATAAATTTTGAAAGAATGGAATTATTGAGATTTGGAGATTAAAAAGAATTTGAAGGACAAAAATTTAGGAAAGAAATCAAATTTGAAAAGGCTAAAATTTGGTGAGAATTTGGAGAAAATTGAATTAGGAAATTAAAGGAAAACAAGAAAATAAAAATAAAAATAAAAAAATAGTCGGATGATATGAGCACCACGCGTACAGAGGAGGAGATTGAGCGTCACACCCGCATTCTGTGAAGAAATCGCAGGCACGTGCGGCGTCTGCGCATGAAGCTAGGTGACCGCCACTTGTCATTATCTCATTCATCCACGATCACCACGTCACTGCCACATCATGTGCCACGTCATCACCACGCCAGCAAAAAGTGATCGGTTGGAGCATCATGTCATCTGCCACATCATCAATATTGACCGTTTGTGTGCCACGTCAGCCACCATGTCGGATGCCACGTCAGCAAGGTGCCACGTGTCACTGCCACGTTGGATTTCCTGTCCAATTTTCTTTTGCTTATAACTTTCTCGTTTGAACTTCGATTTGAGCGATTTAAATTGCGTTGGAATCGTCTTTTCGAGCTCTACGAGATAGTGATTCTGAAAAACTGAAAATATTAGTACAAAAAATCTGAGTTTGTTATCATCAAAATACTTGGTTTGATTGAAGCCCTAAAGCTAACAAAGTGTTCAATCATAGTAAGACTATGATGTATTGTTCATTAGAGGAATCAGTGGTATTTAAGGAGTTAGATATAACTACAGGGGCAAAATGGTAAATTTCCCTCGCTCTACTTACGGGCAATCTGTGAAAAGTTATCGTACTATCGATTGGTTATATCCAATGGACATAAAAATATATCTGTAGTGCGAAGAGTGCAGTTGTCGGTCTTTAGTGAAGTGCTCGACAATTAATGGATGATGGATATCGTGATTAAAGAGTTTAGTCAGTTATTCATGTACCGTTGGAGCTTCAAGCTATAGGTCCATAAGGTTCCCGTGGTAGCTTAATGAATTCAAGTTGAGAATCAGTTTTTGTGTTAGTTTGAAGTGTTCAAATTAACAAGAGCGAATTTGATTATATAGGATATAATTAAATTGGTTCAATTATATGTGATATAATTGATTTAATGTATTAGATACATTAATTGGAGGGATTGATACAAATATGATTTATATTAAATAAAGGAGAAAAGAACTATAGTTTAATATTATATATGGTGAGATATTAAAACTATAGGTTATAAATATAATATGATAAGTTAGTTATTATATTTATTTATAATAAAAGCAAGTATGAGATAATTGTTTTAGTTGGTTATTTATTTTCTCCATTAACTGTGCAAGTGGGAGGTTAATTTCATTTTTTAGACGATCACTTCATTATTGCATTATTAATCGATCGCTCATGAGAGGCTATATGATAGCCCTTTCAAGAGACTAAATGATCGTGCTAGAGATTGCTAGACTATTGCTCACGAGAGCGAGAGATTGCCAGACGATTGCTCATGAGAGCAAGAGATTGCTAGATGATCGAGTACCCACAATTTATATGATAGACTAAACTTTTTTCCCACTTATTCTCTCGTGTAGTTCAATTGTATACATCCTCCTTCCCTCTATGAAATTCACACAGAGCCCACACCTCATGGATTCTCACTCCGAGAATACCAAGGTTGCCAATTGGTAGTGTCGAGGGTTGTCGTTCAAGGATCAGACAGTTCGTGATTGTGACGAGAGCGAGAAGTTGCTAGAAGATTGCTCACGAGAGCGAGATATTGCCAGAAAAAGAGTTCTTCAAAGGTATGTCTCTCAATTCCTTTTGTTTTAGTAAGAAAGCATGCTATAATTTTTTTCTATAATGCATAATTGTTCTTGTATGTTTGTGAATGTGTTTACTCTTTCATAATGGGCTTGGAAAGATCTTGCTTCCGCTCACTAGTTCTCTTGAATAAGAGATCCTTCAGAAGGGATGTAAAATCTAAGGCATAGTGGAAGCCAAAACAAGAACCTAAACGTATTTAAAATTGGCATTTAAAACAGAACAATTTTGCATTGGAATAAAATAATAGAAAAATAGATTAAGCATGCAATCCAAAAACATAATTATATAGGGGAAGAAACCTTATCTTGCAAACCTTTTGACAATAGAATTTCTCTATTGGGAATTAGGATTGGGCACTACCACTTGGAGTCCTCCCAATTTTCGTAGGAAAATTGAGAAGATGACAATTGTGGGATTCTCTTTTTTTTTTTTTTTTTCTTTTTGGAATTGGAAGGAAGAGGGAAGACAAAAAACGTAGAGAATTTTAATTATCGATCAATTGATCTTCTCTACCTTTTTTTTCCTTTTTTTTTATATATATAGAGAAAATGGGAGAAAGGGTGAAAGTGAATCCCACATCTCTAGTAACTTCCCTCGATTTTATTTAATTAAGATTACATAAAATTATTCATTTAATTTAATTAAATACAACTATTTATTTAATTTAATTAAGTAAATAAAAACAATAACCATTGAAATCATATTTAAATAGTTCCCTCTCATATAACCTATAGTTTTAATGTGCATCTAATGTGCATTAATTTTAACCTATAGTTTTGATTTAATCAATTTAATTAAATTTAATTATTAATTAATTCTCCAATTAATTAATCATCCAACTAAATATCACATATTTAATTTAAATTTCATTTGTATCTTATTCAAATATATTTCTCATTTAACCTGTAGTTTTAATGTGCATCCAATGTACATTATTTTTAACCTATAATTTTCAATATAAATCTTATCCATATTAAATTAATATTTGAACACCTTTCAAATATTTTGTTCTCTCATTTATTAATTTTGAATCATATCCAAAATTAATAATAAAGTCTAAAATTAAAATTTTTATTAAAATGTACCAACATATATTAAAAAAATTTCCAATTCTGAATTTGAACATTTCAAATTCAATCTAATGAAAAATTACCTCACATACAAGCTAAGAATGGGACCTAATGGACCTGCAGATCAGAAACTCCAACGATGTGAGATTAATTGGCTAAACTAATTAACCAAATTAATCAATATTCGTTAACTGTGGGTACACTCCACTAAAGACCCATACCTGCACTCTTCTCACTACAGATATGTTTCTATGTCCACAGATATAGACCAATAACAAAAGGTTAGTCCTTCATGACTCACGAGTGTTTGTAACACCAGCTGGGTCAAACTACAATTTTACCCCTAGGTTACTCTACATCCTTAAGTACTAGTACTTCTCTAATGAACAACCTATTTATGGTCCAACCATTAGAAACACCTCTCGGGCCAGTGAGAGGGTAGGGCTCTCTGTTCAAGTATCAAAAACACCACTTAAGGGAACACTCATCTACTTACCCTGAAGTCGAGAAGAAGTGAAATCCATCTTGTATGATTATGTTCCCAGCTATCCACTCGGTCTTGTCCCCAAAGTGGTAGGCATATTGAGTCAGTGAACTGGCTGCTCTCATCCATTCAAATCAAAGGACAATCTCATATGAACAGAAGTTCCTCATATACTCAGGAGTAAGACTAAGTTACCTAGATTATCTTATTGAAATAGAAACCTAACTAGTCAACAGAGTTACATCTAGTGGTTATTATTTAATGGTCCAATATTGTGAAAACACATTGTCCAAGATACCCGCACTCACGTGTCTCCTACATGAATGCATTGGACCACTGTGTTTGTATCAAATACAAAGTGGGTCATATTCATAGTGTTACCAGGATAAGGTACCCAACCTTAACTCTATACTATAGACCCTTTAGGCTGTATCTTGAACATTGATCCCTATTGTTGGGGTTGATGCCCTAAAGTCTCGTATCCTATAGTTTGTAAACAGTTTGTATGAACGCTTGTGTTGTTAATATATGATATTTACTTCACATCTTCTATGTTTGCTCAGTTACTTGTTTTATTTGCTTTACCATAAACCAATAAACATAAAATCCCTGGTTATCTGTATGTGACTCAAGCATGTATGTGGTGACATACTAGTGGATCATGTCTTGAATGATAACCAAAATGGTCTGTAGTATATGGATATAGGAGGGAAACCATATCCTGCTAATGCTACGGATGCAGCCCGCTTTGTAGAATGGTCACAACTGTTGTGACTTGTCACAGATGATCTAATCCTGGCCATTCGTGTTGAGGACATGCAAGCGGAGGCGTCCTATACAAAGAGTTTGTATAAGGCCTGACCACGAAGTATTAACGTCTCGTTATATAACATCGTTCATGACAGAGACTTCACTTCACTACAAAGACCATAGGTAACATGACCTCAATCCTGAGTGAGTTGACTTCTGCTGTTGACAGCGGTCCTTTGATTTGTATGGGTGTGAGTGGCCAAGTTGCTGATTCAAATCTATCATTTTGGAGATTCATCTGATTTAGGAGCTGGGAACTCAACTACACAAGATGGAATTCACTTCTTCACCGAGGCAGGGGTAAGTAGATAGATAGCTCCCTTAAGGGCTGATTCCGGGGCTTGAACGATGTGGCGCCACACACCTTCTCTTGCCCCGAGAGGTGTTCACACATAGTAGGACTATGTTGTATTGTTCATAAGAGGAATCAGTTGTACTTAAGAAGTAAGATGTAACTACAGAGGCAAAATGGTAAATTGGCCCAGCTGTACTTACGAGCATCTGTGAAGGGTCATCGTACTCATAATTAGTTATATCTGATAAACACAGAAATATATCTATGGTAAGAAGAGTTCAGCTGTTAGTCTTTAGTGGAATCACTAACAATTAACAGATGGTGGATCTTGTGGCTAAAGAGTTTAGTCAGCTATTCACGTACCGTTAGAGCTTCAAGCCACAAGTCCATTAGGTCCCCTGGGTAGCTTGGATAAAGTCAAAAACCAGTGTTTGGGTTAATTTGAAATGTTCAAATTGACAAGAGGAAGTTTGATTATATATGATATAATTGGACTGGTTAATTATATATGATATAATTGACTAAATGTAGAAATACATTATTTTGGATGAAATTAGATATAAATATGATTTATATCAAGTAGAGGAGAAAATACTTAGTAGATATATGATATCAAACTATAGGTTAAAAATATAATATGATTATATTTATTATTAATTAATTGGTTAATTATATGATGATTAAGTCAATTAATCACGTTTGGACGTGGGTTAGTGGGAATGAGTTGGTTATTATAACTGATGAAATTAAAATGAAAAATATTTTCATTTTTGAATCATTCTATCATCATCCAAAAGAAAGAGTGAGCACAGATTGGTAGAATCCTAAGAGATCGCTTAAACATTTCGAGAGCCTATACGATAGCTCCTCTCCGCCTAAACGATCGTCCACCTCGTGCCTAAACAATCGCACATTATTTCTTACACGATTGCATAGCTTCTCTAAACGATCGTATAGTGTGTCAATTTTGTTAAACGATCGTATACCATTTCCTAATTGATCGTTAAGTAAAACCTACATGATCGTGTAGCTTCTCCTAAACGATAAGAATTTTGCTATGCGGTAGCGTCTTTTTCCCTCCCACTTGCTTATTGCCTATACGACCCGTGTTTCCTCCTTCCTCTACCAAATTCACCAAAGACCACGCTTTGGGTTCTCACTCCGAGAATACCAGGGGCTCTTTTCTAGTGGTGTCATCCCCGCGGCGTTTGTGTTCGTGCGGTTTTTCATGCTATTGTAGTCTACACTACTGATGGGTGTTGGTAGATCGTGTGAAGGTTTCCGCTGCAGTGAGTTCGGAAGTTTCGAAGACTATCTTCAACTAGTATGGAAATCTCTCCCTTGTTATATCTTGTTCTTAGCATGCCGTTAATTAAGAATTGTTTGCATTGCTAATTAAGAATTGTTTGCATAGTTGTGCATTTAAATGTATATTGTTGTATTTCAATCAATGTGAGATCAGAGCGATCCGAACGTGCTCATGGAACTCTTGGTAAGAGATCCTTCAATATGTCTCTACATACAATTCAAGACTCATAAGATAGCCTATGATGTTAGTTTATTAGATTTTAGGGTTAATAAGACAAAACTAAAGAAAATATCGATAACACTTATTGAGAAAAACATTAATAACTATTTATTAATGACAGTCATTTGATTACATTCAATATCTACGAGTTTTAGGGCATAAAAACCAACAAAACAATGGTTCAAAAACAGTGAAGTTGTCAAATTAAATGCCTTAAATATATAATATACTTGAGTTTTGTACAAAAGAATTCAACAATTGTTGCAAATAGTATGGAATTCTCAGATATAGAATAGTGAGGTATACACCCCAATAAAATGGGGTGACAAAAAGGCTGAACAGAACTATACTTGAAAGAGGAAGAAATCTTCTATCAGATGCCATCCTACAGAGAAACTTTGGGCCTAGGCTGGCTTCTATACAATCTACACACTCAATAAATACCTCCATGCATCTCTTGACTTACTTACTCGTGAAGAAAAATGGACCAAGCACCCTTCTAACTTATGCAACCTAGGGGTCTTTGAGTGCATTGGTTTTGTTCATTGGAATGAAGGTAAATTGAATGTCTGAGCCATCAAATTCATGTTTGTAGGGTTCACTAAAGGTGTAAAAGACTTCATACTACGGCCTTCTACTGAAAGAAAGTGTGTAACTAGAAGAGATGTTATTTTCAGAGAAAAAGAAATGTTTATGTAGAAGAGAAATGTCCCTAAATAATTACCTCAAGAGTGGATTGATGAAATTGAGTTGAAGCATTCATTTAATCCTAATTCAGCTCCCTCAAGCTTAAATTATTAAAATACTAATGGTATAATGTCTCAACATGATGAAGAATAAGAAGAGATAGCCACTGAAATTGAGTAAGGGGGTCCAGACCTTAAAAACTACTCTTTGGCTAAAGATAGGCAAAGAAGAATTATAGTACCATTTACAAGTATGAAGCTGATTACATTAACCTAGCATCGAATGCTTTAGAAGAAGTGGGTGACTCAGAACCATCCACATTTGAAGAAATAGTGAGTTGACTAATGTAAGAAAATGAATAGAAGTTATGAATGAAGAAATTGAGTCCCTAATGAAGAATGAAACTTGGGATTTAGTTTCTCTACCTAAGGGATGTAAACCAATTACCTCTAAATGGGTGTACCAGTTCAAAAAAGGCATCTCTAGCATACAACAATCTAGATTCAAAGCTAGGTTGGTTACTAAGGGATTCACTCAAAGACAGTGGGTGGATTACAATGAGATTTTCTCACCAATTGTAAAACAAACCTCAATCAGATTGCTTCTATCTCTAGTAGTACAATATAACCTAGAGTTAGACTAGCTTGATATCAAAACAACTCTTCTTCATGGCTACTTAGAAGAAACCATATATATGAGTTAACCTAAAGGTTTTCAAACTAAAAAGAAAGAAGACTGCTACTGTCTACTTAAAAAGTTCATCTATGGACTAAAACAGTTCCCAAGGCATTGGAATAGAAGGTTCAATGAATTTATACAGAAGATTGGTTTCCTAAAGAGCCCTTATAACAGCTCTGTTTACATCAATTCTAAATCGTTTTCTAATCCTGTCTATCTCCTACTATACGTGGATGACATGTTTCTATCAGAAAGCTCTAAGGAGGAGTTAAAACAAGTAAAAAGACCTCCTAAAGTGAGAGTTTGAAATGAAAGACATGGACTATGCAAAAATAATACTTGGCATAGACATAGAAAGAAACAGAAAGGAGCACAAATTATATATCAGTCAATTTAAGTATTGTGAGAAATTAATTTAAAAGTTTCATATGAAAGAAACAAAAACAGTTAACACACCCATTGCTTAGCATTTCAAACTATCAGCAAAGAATTCACCAAAATAAACATATCATGAACATAAAAAAAAAAAAAAAAAAAATTAGTGTCTACAATGCCCTATTCCTAAGCAGTGGGAAGTCTCATGTATTTGATGATCTCTATAAGACTAAACATAGCTTATGAAACTAGCTTGATTAGTAGATACATGGTCAACCTTGGCAAGAGACATTAAGAGGCCATCAAGTCGATTTTGAGGCACCTAAATGTACAAAAGAAGTAGACTCCTATGACAATAAAGCATTGACCTAGCTCCTGAACTATTTGGCTTTACTCACTCAGATTATGCAAGGGATCTCAATAAGAGAAGGTCACTATCAGGCTACATTTTCCTATTTAAAAGTTTTGTACTAAGTTGGAAAGCTTTCCTTGCAATCAATAATAGCTCTTTCTACCACTAAAGCAGAGTTTATTGCTCCATCTGAGGTTGTGAAAGAAGGCCTATGACTAAGAGGTTTACTACAAGACTTCGACATTATTCAACCAAGAAAAAAGATCTATTGTGACAATTAGAGTACCATACACCTATCCAAAAATCCCCAATACCAAAATCACTCTAAACACATAAACGTAAAGTACCACTTCATCATATAGCAGATTGAAAGCAAGAAAATTGAAGTTCTTAAAGTACATATATCAGACAACGCATTAGGTATGCTTATCAAAACAATCACTCAGCTCAAACTCGAAAAATGCCTTGACATCATCAGAGTTGAGCTACTTGAAAAAGGTTAGAAGAAGAGTGATTAAAGAAGATAAGTTGATCATTAATCAACTAGATGTTGATTTCGAGGTGGAGATTTGTAAAGCAGTAACTATTATTGTGAAATCAACCATTTACTTTCTATTATTTTCATAACTAACATGTAAATCATCCTATATATAAAGGATCAAAACAGAAAGTTAACTGGATGTGTGAAGAATTAGTGAGAATGCTTATCTGTTTCAATTTAGCTCTATAATTTCTCCAAAAGAACTCAGAAGTAAGAGCTTCTCTCGTGGATGTAGGCCTAGTTAACCACGTTAAAATCTTTTGTTAATTCTCTCCTTCTTTCTTACCTTGAATGTGAACTTCTTCATCTTCTTCCCTTAGTTTTGCTTTGATTTCTTTCCCAACTTTCCATTGTGAATCGATTTCAAAAAAGAGTAAAAATGAAAGAGGATATTTTGTTCAAAGCATAATGATATGAAGAAAACAGACAGAAAAGAGAGAAAATTCTGACCTTGCGTGTTGTAATCTCCTTCAATCACGTGGCCTCATTTTGTCCACTTATTACAACATATTTTCTCCTTATCCTTTTCTGACAATATTTTCTTCATTTTAGGCCTCGATGGAAACATCTTAAGCCCAACAAGAATCAAATCAATTCCTATATGATATTACCTTAAATTGCTAACCTCTCTCACAATATCTCTTTATTCTATAAAAAATCTTTTTATATAAAAAGTAAACCTATAACAACAAAATCGTCATCACCAAATGATCAAAGTCCATTTTGCTCTCTGGTTGCAATCATTGTTTCAAGCAAAATTTGTCACAACTTTAGAACAATGTTTATTCAAGTACACATTTTACTTCTTATTTTGTTGAATGATTTCTCTCTGTTGCAAAATTTCACTTGCTCCTCAGTTTGAGAATGAACAAATGACTAATTACGCTATGAAACACTTGTCCAATTTATTTAGCAACTATTTTTCATTCAAATATTTTATTTATTATTTCTTCTAATGGAATAACATTTCGAAGGCAAACATTTTACTTCAAAAACTTTCTCAAAACACAATTTATAGGAGCGAAAATAAATTATTTTAAATAAATAAAAAAAGAAAGAAAAATGATGGATAACAATACCTCTTCTTTAACTTGGTAAGATGTTTTCCTTCAAAGAAAAAAAATTGTAGTCTCTATTATTTCTTTTTAAAGATTTTACTTCTCAATATTTTGTGGAATTTCAAATTTTGCTATGATAATGAATGCATGTTCTTTTCTTACACCCATATACTTACAATGAAAGAGTTGTACCTCAAATCACCATCAAACCTAAATAGTCACGTCCCTTCAACATCAACAAACACATGAGATGAGAATTACTATATGAGTTGAACAACCATCTTATTGAAACCAAGAAGGGAATTATTAAAATATGTAAAAACAAAAAGGGAAGGAGAAAATTCTCCCCTTTTAATAGTATAGATGAGTATTCTATCCGAGGTCATAGATTCGACTTTTCTATCCTATATATTGTTAAAATAATATTTTAAATACATCTGAATTTTTGTTAGTTTACAGTTTATTGTCATACTTTTTACCTTTAAATTACAGATTTTGTCCCATGATTTTATGGTATTTTTGTGTCCCTTTGAGGAAATTCGTTTGTCTTACATTTTACTTTTAAAAAATTGAAATTAATTAAGTCTCGTTTCATAGCAATTTAATTTTGGAAATTATTCTTATAAAAACACTATTCCTATAAGTTTTCATGTTTTGTATAATTCACTTTCTATTAAATTCTAAAAAAAAATTAAGCCAAGTTTGTAGTTTTCAAGTAGTTTTTGATTTTATAACTTGTCTAAAAATTTTAGTGTTTCTTTAACAAAGCTAAAAACTATCATTCAAAGATTAAAATGAAAGAAGCACTTATTTATTTGCTAGATTTTCTTATTTGGGGTATTTTTGTCTCTTACACATTTTAGTTTATTGGTTCTCAACAATTTGGCTATCAATTGAAGAAAAAGGTTGACTGGAATATTTTTAAAAAATTGACTTTATTATTATTTTTATTTTATTTTTTCCTCAGTTTTAATTTTTATATTTTTCAATTGTCTAATTTTACTTCTCATACTTTCAATAAATCTTAAATTTAATCTTTCACAATTAAATATTTACCAAAATTGGTTAAATAATAGTTTTTTTTTTTTTTTTTTTTTTTGGAGAAGTGATTTGTATTACTATTATAAGGCCTCTTGGGCATGGGCTAAAGCCCAATTTGAATGAGAAACTGAGATGAGAAATTGTTGGATAAGTTCTTATTGGAAGCCAATGTAGAGCATAATGAACATCCCTATTAATATCAACATCCCTGATAAATTAATATGACATTACAACAAGATAGGATTTTACTCAGTTAAATCTGGCTATCGAGTATACATGAAAACATACATAGACGATGAATCATCAAGTGAAAGCTCCATGGCCAAAACATGGATGGACGTATGAGGATTAAAAATTCCACCAAAGATTAAACATTTTCTATGGGGTGTAATTTACAATATTCTTCCTACAAGAACTAAGCACCTGTGTGCCCTATGTGTACTGAAGAGGTAGAATGCACTGATCATCTTCTTTTCGAATTGTCCAGAGAATTTTCTATTTGGAGCTCAAATATCACTGTCCTGGTATATTTGAAAGCTTCAACCTCAGCTTTTCTGATAGATGGTGTCATCTCTCCACAAAATCTTCCTATGATGAGTTACTCTATAGTTGCATGTTGGGCAATTTGGTCTGATCCAAACAGTGTCATCCATGGCAAGACAATCGCAAACATGGTGAGGTAGAAAATGGAGTAAGTAAATATGCGTTCATTGTTCGTTCTCCATGCGTTGTTGGTCATGTGTTGGACTAAAAGATATGCAATATACATATAAGAATCTATGCAATGACCATGCGTTCCTGACACAAGTTTTTTTGCTCTCTCGCCAAGTATAACGAGATCACAAGTTTCTCAAGATGATCCGAGGTCGAACTCAGGGACTTGTAGCTAAATGTTATGAAGTAATGCGTTGCGGCGAAAAATAAAAGAATATTGAAGTTAAAGGCTTTACACTACTCCTACTCCTAACTTAACAGATTGAGCAATGGAAGTATGACTATGAGAGTTAGAGACACGGCAACTGTTAACGCGTAATAAGATGCATGGAAAAAATAAATAAAATGGCGGGGATGACTTCACTGCATCAATAAGCTTGATCGCAAGGGTCACCCCAGCCAACGAAGCTATGTGATTATGCTATACACACTTGATGAATACGCATGTGATGCATATGCAATAGTGTCGAGAGGACTTATGTCTAAGTCTCTATTCTTGCTCATGTGCTCCCACACATAAACAAGATGAGCCCATACCACCGTATCCTACTTCTGGACGCATGCGATGTGACCGCATACTTTCATATCCTATCTATAGGGTGCATACGTTGTGTAATAGAAAACATAACTTATTCCTAAGCTTCTATTCTTGCTTATGCATTCCAATCTGATTCTCTCAAGCCTAGATTTGGTTTTTGGATTACTCTCTCAAGTATGCCTAAATGATAAATGATGCGCTCATAAGACAAGATAATCACATAAAGCATGGTTGACATAAGATTATTCCTATCTCTAGGAACACTACTTATTTTGCTTGATGCGTTCAACTACTTACTCTCTCGGGCAATTAGCCATCGCTGATCAGCTCATAGACAAGCATTTCTATAGCCTCACACTAAGCAAATGGGATTTTCTCACAATACGTGCGCAACGCACACCTCTCGATGGTTTGTTACATGCTTCATATGTCTATGTGGCATGATTAAGTATGCAATACTCTAGCAATCTTACTTAGTCGTTGTAATGGAAGTAAAGGATGATAAAAGAGATAAATGAAGATGGAGTCGAAGGAAGTAGAGAAACGCATTGATTACAAAATGTATTAATCTCTTAAGCCACAATGTAATAAAATACATAGATAGAAAAGATATGGAGAGCCAGATGGGCAATGTCTTACTTCCATCAGATGTGTGTCAAGGCTATTGGTGGTGCCGTGGATGGGCGGTGGAATAGTCTCTCTCGAGATCTATCTCCGATGAGGCTCCGGTCGTCACTCGGAATGGTTGGAGGGATGAAGAACTCTCAAGAATATCTTCTCACGCTTTTGTCTGGATCACATGGTTCTGCCCTAAGGCAGAAGGCTCAGATGAATCGAAGTTGGGTTCTAAGGCTTCTATTTATAGAGATTGATCGCCGACAGTATTAATGGTCCTTCTCTGAATTTCTGCTGCTAACGGCGTGATGGACCTGCTCTAACTCTCTGCTACTAACGGCGTGGAAGGTGAAATGTCAACATCATCTTTTGATACTCCCGAAGTATGCCTTCATGATTGGTTTCCGAAGTACCAACGCATTCCACCACCCTTGTGTTCATCCCTCTATTATGGTTATTATTCTGTAGCCGCAACCTCTATGTGATGGACGCATGCGGTTAATGGCTACAACATCTATGCGTCGAACGTATGTGATCGCCTTTTGTGATGGTGGGAATCACCGCATGCAATCGATTCCTGTGTTAGCTACAAAAATAGACAAGTGGACACAAAATAATGCATAATAGTGGGTTAGCCGAGATTTTCATTGCTGACCGACGGAAGCTCACTTTCTCGTGAATTCTTAGTATAATCGCTGCATATTCTTCTTAACAACCTTCATAATTCTAAATAAAAGGCCTATAATAACGTGCATTTCTGCCCGTCATCAAAATACTAAGATTAGAACACAATGGATACAAAATTATTTGGCTGAAATTATAAAGAGAAACAATTCAAACAAGCTATATTATGAAAATCCGAAAACCATTTCTATTATATCTAACCTTAAATGAAGCAGACCTCATGAAGGCATAATTAAAGTGAATGTTGATGCTGTATGGAAGAAAAATATGTCAATTACGAGAATCAAAGTCATTTTTCGGGAATCTCATCTCATGAATAAAGTTAATATAAATTCAGAAATTACTAACAAACACAAAGTAAAAAAAATATACAATTAAAATTAAAACATCGATTCGATTTTCTCTGTTCATGATAAAAAAAAAAAACACCGATTCGAAGCCAGAACTCCATCACGATGACATGGATAAATACAGACTCGATTTCATGAAAAATAAACACCGAAAACATCAAGCAATTACAACTTTAAAGACTTTAAAGCAATAAATTTTAGGCCAATTTTGAAAGCATCCAATATGTAAAACTTATTCCATAAAAAGATTCATCATAAGAAAAATAATACAAAATGCACCCACCAATTCTATAATTAAATTTCGGAATTAAAAAAAAAACTTGGGATTGAAAACCTCTACTCTAATACCAATAGAAGGGAATACTATTGAAGGTTTTTGCAACGAAATGTTGCGATCAGTCCCAATTTTCTTTTTTCACATAATTCCCAAGAATTATGGAATTAGTAAGAAAGATTATGCATTCAAGAATAAAATTACAGCATGGATTTCTAATTAGAAAGGGAGGAAACAAATTTACCTTTAAAGAGACTTTTTCTTCACGTAATCCCTCGAACAAAGTCACGAAAAAATCTCCTAAACGCATATCCCAATTGAGGCACCACTAAAATAGAGCCTCTTGTCCTCTTGTTAGGGTTTGAGAATTTATAGGAGGCATGGACTCTACCTTAGATTTGGTAGAGGGAAAGAGAGGATTGAGAGGGAAGAGAAGAACCCTTCTTCTTTGTATTCTTTTGGCAGAAAGATTTCCTTTTTTTTTTTTTTTTTTTTTTTTTTGAGAACCAATGTCTGATCCACTTTTTATGGAAGAAGACAACCCCAACTCTCTGCGTAAAAAGATGAGAGAAAAATAAGGGGAGGGAGTAATTAAAAATAATTTAATTAAATTAATAATAATATATAATAACTACTTTATTATATATATGTATACTATATGTTACATCAAATATAATATATATCCTATAGTTTTATATTGTATCGAATACAATATAACCTATAGTTTTATTTTCTCTCATTAATGCATCGCATTTAATATAAATAATATTTATACTCAATTCAATTATGAATCTCATCCATACATTAACTATATGAATATGTTGGATTTTATGTCCTAAAACTTGTAGTTTGTAAATTAATAAACATATTCTGTTTTATTTTTTGATAAAGATGTTATGAAATTGTAATCTTAAATCCAATAAACTATGGATCTGAGGCTATTTAATGTAGTTTGAACTATATGTAGTGACATAAATGTGAACCAAGTTCAAATATATAGCCAAAATGGTATATAGTATATGAATAAGGTTGGGCGCCTTATTCTGGGGACTCTATGGATGCGGCCCACTTTCTAGTTAGTACAAACGATGTGATCCTGAATCGTTCATATAAAGATATGTGAGTGGGGGGCATCCTATGCAATGAGTTTGCATAAGACTGAACCATGAAATAGTCATCTTTTACGTTCTAAACACCATTTTATGTATAAAACTGACTATTTTGTTAATTGATTACCTAGGTAACTTAATCTTAATCCTGAGCTAACTATGAACTCCTGTTCACTCGGAATTATCCTTAGATCTGCATAGGTGAGGGCAGCTCATCATCGCTGGCCCAATAAGCCTCCCATTTCAGGGGTATGATCGGGTGCATAGCTGGGAACATAGGGTGCAAGACAGAATTCACTCCTATCCGTTATAGGTGTAGGTTGTTCTCTTTAGTACTGAATCCAGGTCTTGAACAAGGGGCCCCACCTTCTCCTTGGCCCGAGAGGGATTTGGTTTATAGGTTAGACCTTAAACCAATTGTTCATTAGAGGATTAGTGGAACTTAAGGAACAAGATGTAGTCTTGGGGGTAAAACGGTTTTTATGACCCAGCCGAGATTACGAATAACTTATGAAGGATTAGCTTACTAGTCATGGTTATATCAAATGGACACAAATATATCTATAGTAAGGGGAGTGCAACTACGGGACTATAATGGAATGACCCGTTAGTTAACGAATGTTTATTAGCTCCGTCTAAAGAGTTTAGCCAACTAATCTCGGATCGTTGGAACCCATGATCTATAGATCCATTAGGTTCCCCTACTAGCTCATATGGAATAAACCTAGAATAGTATGATAGAATAATTCGAATTGTTCGAATTAGGTGAAGAGAGAGAAACTAACAAGTATATGTGATATAGTGGTAGGGTTTTTCAGTTTAGAGATACAACTTTAATATTTAAATGTGATTTATCAAGAATATGAATACATTCATATTCGGAAGCTCGAAAATGATGGAAATGGTCAAAGATGTAAAAAGTCATGTAAAAAGTCAAAGAGTTGACTTTTGACTTTGAAAAGTCAAACTTTGACCGACCTTATATTCAAATGTGATTTAAATTTTGAGAAAATGAATGTAGATTCATGCTCGGGAGGTCAAAATTAGTCAACACAGAAAAAATCATAAAAAGTCAAAATGTTGACTTTTTGGTCAAAGTTTGACTTTGACCAAATGACTATTTTGCCCTTTGACTAAAGTTAGTAGAAAAATCCAAACGTTTGTTGGATAATTCCACTAACAAAATAGTGGGCTAGGTGTTGGCTTATAGTAGAGACATAGCCCACTAAGATAGTGGATTATAGGTGTTGGGTTTCTATGGATTTGTTCCATACAATTGTTACATGGTTTTTTTCTATAAATTGGGCTTTCATTTTGAATGAAAAACTTTTTCCATTTTTTAAAATTGTTTTCTAAAATTTGGGCTGAAAAAAGGAAAACCCAAAACCACAAAATTCTATTTTCATTTTCCATCTATTTTCTCTCTCTCGAGTTTCTTCATCCACCGGGTCCTACAATCCGGTTCTGAGTCCAGAGGATAGTAGGTCAACTCTAGTGGTGGTCAGTTCATGTTCGGGTCGAGATTCAGCGAGGAAAAGTGGGCTTCGGGAGCTTCAAAGGTATTTTTAATTTACTGTTTTTTTTCCCTTCAATTTGCATGCTTTTATCCTTTTAATTAAAAGCAATTAGAGTGTAATTAGGTCCTTATTCCGTTGCGTATATCTCAAGTTCCATCAGAATAATATTCAAATATTTAATTCTTCTCAACTTAATTATGGTATTTAATATAAATCATATTTATATTGAATTTCCCGAATAAGTTCCATCGCTTACATACCAAGAGTTTTAGGACATAAAACCGAAAAATTCAAACTCCTCTCAAATACTTTATACTACAATGTATCAAATACATTATATTAATTATATCACATATATTTAATTTAATTAATTATATATATCATATATAATTAATTCTCTCAATTAATTTGAACACTTCAAAGTAATCCAAAAATAATTCTCAACTAAATCCCTATTGAGCTATAGAGGGGTCCTTATGGATCTAGATTGAAGCTCCAATGGTACTTGGATAATTAATTAAACTCTTTAATTAAATTACCCAACTTTCATTAATTATCGATCATTCCACTAAAGATCAGGAGTTGCACTCTTCACACTACAAATATATTTTTGTGTCTCTTGAACATAACCAATCAACAGTGTGATGACCCTTAACAAATTGGTCGTAAGTACAGTTGGGTCAAAAAACCGTTTTGCCCCTGTAGTTACAACTAACTCCTTAAGTACCACTCCATTCCTCTAATGAACAATAAGTCATAGTCCAATTATGACCAAGTCTCTATCAGGCCAGGATAGGGTGTGGCCACTATGTTCACGCCCTGAAATCAGCTCTTAAGAGAGCAATTTATCTATTTACCCCAACATCAGGAAAGGAGTGAATTTCGTCTTGTGTAGCTGTGTTTCCGGCACCTTAGTTAGACGAATTCCCAAAACAGTAGGCTTATTAAGTTGGCAATTTGGCCACTCTCACCCATACGAATCAAAGGACTACCTTCATGAGTAGAAGTTCAACACTCACCAAAGATTCAGGTCATGTCACCTATGGTCATCCTAGTGAAATGTAAGTCTCCATTATTAACGGTGTTATATAAAGAGACTAATCTTTTTGTGGTCCGGTCTTATACAAACTCTTTGTATATGATACCCCCACTCACATGTCTCCATATGAATGATCAGGATCAGATCATTTGTCGCACTTTACAACACTTGTAACACCTACAAAGCGGACCGTATCCATAGTGTCACCAGGATAAGATACCCAATCTTATCCATCTACTATATATCATTTAGGTAATTATTTAAACAAGATCCACTTGTATGTCTCTACATACTTGTTTAAATTACATAAAATAACCTAGGATCTTAGTTTATTGGAGTATATGTTTATAAAATAACACTTATTTTCATAAAATAACACTTATTTTATTAACAACAATATGTTTATACAAAGTTTACAAACTACGAGATTATGAGAGATTTAGGACACCAATCCCAACAATCTCTCACTTTTCCTAAAGCTTAGGGAGCCTAATGTACAATACAAATAATGTACAAAATCACAATAAACTAAGGTATACACTATACCTCAGTAACATCTCCCACTTGCCCAAGATAATATGCCATATCTCGTAGACTCATACTTTCTAGATGACCCTCGAACACTTGTCGTGAGAGCCTTCACAAATGGATTAACGATGTTGTGCTCCGAATAAATCTTCATGACAGTCACGTCACCTCGATGCACAATCTCCTGAATCAAATGATATTTATGTTCTATGTGTTTGCCTTTTTTATGACTCCTAGGTTCCTTAGAATTTGCCACAGCACCACTGTTATCACAATAAAGTGTCATGGGCAAAGACATATTTGGAACAACTTCCAAATCAGTAAGGAACTTTTTAAGCCATACAGCCTCTTTAGCAGCTTCACAAGCAACTACGTATCCAGCTTTCATAGTGGAATCTGTGATGCATCCTTGCTTGATGCTTCGCCATACTATAGATTCTCCATTCAGAGTAAACAATGACACTGATGTGGATTTTCGAGAATCCCGATCAGTCTGAAAGTCAGAGTCTGTGTATTCTGTAACGATCAAATCCTTATCTTCATATACAAGCATATAGTCACTCGGTCCCTAAAGATACCTGAGGATCATTTTGACCACCCTCCAGTGATTTAATCCTGAATTGGACTGATATTGACTGACAATCCCTACTGCATAGCAAATGTCAGGTCTAGTACATAACATTGTGTAGATAAGGCTACCAACAGTAGATGCACAGGGAATTCGTCTCATTTTCTCAACCTCTTGAGGAGTCTTAAGACACTGTTCCTTAGATAATACAATTCCATGCCTGAAAGGTAATAAACTCTTTTTAGAATTGTACATCGAATATCTGACAAAAATCTTGTCAATATACGATGCTTGAGACAAGGCCAACATTTTGTTCTTATGATCTCTAATAATTTGAATCCCTAGAACAAATTGTGCCTCTCTCAAATCTTTCATTTGGAATTGGGTGGCTAGCCATTTCTTTACATCAGCCAGAAAACCTACATTCCCAATGAGTACGATATCATCCTCATGCAGCACGAGGAAATCTACTGAGGTGTTGAGGATTTTCTTCTAAAAACAAGGCTCATCAACATTATGATCAAAGCCATAAGATTTGATCGCAACATCAAATCTTATATTCTAAAATCGAGATTCTTGTTTAATCCATAAATGGACCGATTAAGCTTGCAAACCTTTTGCTCTTGATCTTGTTCAATGAATCCTTTTTGTTCATTCATGTAGATGGTCTCTTCAAGATTATCATTCAAAAAGGCAGTTTTGACGTCTATTTTCCATATTTCATAATCATAATATGTGGCAATGGACAAGAAAATCTTGATAGACTTTAACATGACAACAGGTGAGAAAGTTTCTTCATAGTCCACTCCTTCAACCTAGGTATAACCCTTTTCCACAAGTCTAACTTTAAAGGTCTATACCTTTCCATCTACACCTATTTTCCTCTCGTAGATCTATTTACAACCTATAGGTTTTACCCCATCAGGTTTATCTACAAGTTCCCAAACATAGTTGAAGTACATGAACTCCATTTCTTGATTCATGGCTTTAATCCATTCATCCTTGTCAACATTTTCCATTGCTTGTTTATAAAACAATGGATCCTCAACTCCATCATCAGTTATGATGTTTTGGGCTTCTGTTAAACCCATGTAATGTACAGGTGGGTTCATAACCCTCCCACTACATCGAGTTAATCTCAACTCTTGAGATGGATAATTAGATGAACTGACATTAGCAACTTTTGTTGATGTATCAGCCCCTTCAATAACTCTTGTTGAAGCCTCAGTAGATTCATTAGAAATTTCACTTAAAACAATTTTTTTTCATGGCTTATGATCCCTCATGTGGTCTTCTTCCAAGAAGGTAGCATTTTTTGATACAAACAATTTATTCTCACTTGGATTATAAAAGTATCCACCTCTCATTTCCTTGAGGTAGCCAACAAATAGGCACATTTTTGAATGAGGATCCAACTTTTTGGGGTTTACATGGGTTGGACATTCTCAAATTCTGAAATGGGGTAAACTATCTTCACAACCTCTCCATAACTCAAAAGGTGTTTTAGAAACACAATTTGAGGGAATGTTGTTTAAAATATAAACTGCAGTCTCTACTGCATATCCCCAAAACAAGTCAAGAAAATAAGCATAACTCATCATAGACCGAACCATGTCCAACAAGGTTCTGTTTCACCTTTCTAATATACCATGTTGTTGAGGTGTACCTGGAGCTGTGAGTTGGAACATGATTCCATGTTCTATCATATAGTTTTGGAATCTTAAGTCCATATACTCTCCACCACGATCAGATCGCAATGTTTTTATCTTTTTACCTAACAAGTTTTCAACTTCAATCTTGTACTCCTTGAACTTTTCAAGAGCTTAGACTTATGTTCATTAGGTATAGATACCGAAATCTAGAATAATCATCTATGAAGAAGATGAAATATTCATACCCTTTTCGTACTCTTACATTCATCGGATCACAAAGGTCTGAATATATAAGCTTCAAGGTTTCTTTGACTTTATAACCTTTTCCAGTAAAAGGTCGTTTTGTCATTTTGCCTTCAAGCCATGACTCACATACAAGTAAAGAGTTTTCTTCTAAATCATTTAGAAGTCCATTTTTTACCAATTTCTCAATCCTATTGAGATTAATGTGACCTAACCTTAGACACCAAAGATGAAAATTTTCTTTAGAAGAAACCTTTGGTCTTTTTATAGTTGTTGTCGTTTTGAACATTTCAGTATTTAGCACGGTTTTTGTAACTAACTGCCTTAGTACATATAAGTTATTTTCCATTGAACCAAAAACTTATTTCATTCCATTCTTGAAAATAAACACTTTATTTTCAGTGAAGGATAAGGAATACTTTTGTTCAATTAGACAAGAAACAGAAATTAAGTTCCTCTTGATATGAGGAACCATATACAAGTCATCTAATAACATATATCATTTCTTGTCTAAAAATAACTTAAGTTTGCCTACAACAATAGCTGAAACTGCCTCCCCAGTACCAATTCTGAGAGTCATCTCTCCAATTACTAATTGTTTCCAAGAATTAAATCCTTGATAGGAAGAACATATGTGGTTAGTAGCTCCTGAATCAACTATCCAGGCAGAATGATCATTCTCTAATAAGCATGCCTCCAAAACAAATAAATTAGATTTATTTTCTTTGGAGTTTTTTTTTTTTTTTTTTCTGGAGAACAATGGGACCAACTTCACAACCCAAATCATAATCTCCAAGTTTCATTTCTAGAGGGTGGTTCGGTCGATGATGAGTTACGCTTTCTTATCGGACTCGTTTTGGGGTTTTGCAGTAGAGATTGCAGCTTACATCCTTAACTATATTCCCTTCAAGAGTGTTGCTAAAAAACCTTTCGAGTTGTGGAACGGGCGTAAATCTAGTTTGCGTCACTTCCTCATCTGGGGTTGCCCATCACATGTGCTTGAGGCTAATCCTAAGAAACTGGAACCATATTCAAAGTTTTACCTATTTGTAGGCTGCTCAAAGGGACACGAAGGGTTACTTTTATGATCCTAGGAAAACAAGGTGTTTGTATCGACAAACGCTACATTGTTTGAGGAGGATCATATAAGATAGCACAGTCCAAGAAATAAAATCGTGTTAAGAGAGCTTTCCAAAGAAACTATTGAAACTTCAACAAGAGTTGTTGAAGAGTTTACTACATCAACAAGAGTTGTTCATATGAGTTCATCTAATAGGTCAAATCCACCTTAAGATTTGAGGGAACCTCGACGTAGTGGGAGGGTTGCAAACTCACCTGTTCGCTATATGGCTTTCAATAAAATCCTAGCTATGGTAGCCGATGGTGAGATTGAGGATCCGTTGTCATATCAAAAGGTAATGGAGGATGTTGACCGGGATGAATGGGTCAAGTCATGGATCTCGAGATGGAGTCTATGTACTTCAACTCAGTATGGGATCTTCTAGATCAACCTGATGGGGTAAAACCTATAGGTTATAAAAGGATCTACAAGAGGAAATGGTGTGCTGATAAGAAGGTGCAAACCTTTAAGACTAGACTTGTGGTAAAGGGTTATACCCAGGTGGAGGGAGTTGACTATGAGGAGACTTTCTCGCCTGTTGCCATGTTGAAGTTTATCTGCATCCTCCTATCCATTGCATCATGTTATGACTATGAGATATGCAAATGGATGTCAAGACTGCCCTTCTGAATGGTAATCTTAAGGAGACCATTTATATGGTGCAGTCTGAGGGATTCGTAACTCAAGGTCAAGAGTAAAAAGTTTGCAAACTGAATTGGTCCATGTATGGGCTGGAACATGTGTCTCGAACTTGGAACATTAGGTTTGATACTGCGATAAAATCTTATGAATTTGACCAAAACGAGATGATGAAATATCGATTTTGTTCCTCTTACAAAATCATGGAACCGTATGGGAAAAGAATAGAGAATCAGACAGGAGATTGTAGAAGACGTACGTGAGTGATGAAGAGAGAATCACGCGAGAGATTAAAGAAGACGATTGTCCCCAAATCGCGCTAGATATTGTGTTTTTCCATTTAAAATGAGGTTATTTTAGGAATAAAAAAATGGCAACATGATTTTTCCGAAATATTTTAAATCTGCAATTAATTAGAAAATGCTATATAATTGGTTACTTATACTAAAAATAACACCCACGGCAAATTTCCCTTTGAGAAAAGATCAGCCCAATTCAACCTAATATAAATCTTGGCCCAACCTAAAATTAATGGTGTGAGTAGGCCCAACCCATTTGAACTATTTGCTTTTATTTTTATTTTTTTTATTCAGTACTCAATTTTTATTATATTATCATTTTCTGTATGTTGACCCTCATATTATTTGCTACATATGATTTGGAAAGAATCCTCTTTTTGACCTTAATTGGTTAAAGAGTAGTATTATACTAAAAAATAATTTAATTTTTTTAAAAAAAAACTAATGGATCCCTGAAAAAAAAAATTAAACTTCACCAGTTTGAATTAATTTGAGGGCCTGTTATCCATTCTCAACATGTAAATATGAATGGTAAGCCTTGTAAATACATATTCATAAAACTATAAATTAAATATAAAACATTATGCAAAATTACTAAAACGTGTTTTTGAATTATTTTTTTAAAAAAAAAACCTCAAATTAATGACTACTCATTAAAATATAAATTAAATGCATGATTCAAAACTATTAAAAGAAAAAACCTGTTAATGATCAAGTGTGCTCATCCTCAGTCCTTTTATAATTATCATTCTTTGGTGAGTCCCAATTTAGGTCTAGTTAAAATTAGAGTCAATTTTGGGCCTCCAATAAAATTAGCTGGTAGAATTAAATTTTGAATTGGGATTTGATCAACTTTTTATAATCCAAAAGTTTTGACCAACTTTTTAGACTTGTAAATCAAATTGATTTTCCTTATGTAATTAATTTAGTATGGTTCATTGTGACTAATATTATTACTTTTTGTGGGTCTCAATTTTCTCATAACTTTAAAAGTAATCTACTTATAAGTTGTATACCAAAGAGACACAAACTATAAATCAAAACTTTCATGTTTTACATAAAACCAAAAAGACCCTCAAACAAAATTTAAAAAAGAAAAAAAAAAAAAAAAAAACAAACTCCAATCCACAAAAGGCAAATGTACCTAAACTAAAAGGCATTATATTGTTTAATAAATTCAAAATTGACACAAAAAAAATTAGGTACCAAATTTGAGAGAGTTTAAGGATGGGTTCAATGCATAGAAATAGAAAGCAATTTGAGAGAACCTACCTTGGTGGCTAAATAATGGCAGATAAGATAGCCACCATAACCAACCCCAATCATAAACCTTGACCCCCAACAACTTCAAATATATTTTCCTTTCAAGTAAAAGTTGTTTTTTTCAAATTTTTTTTTTAAAAAATTAATCACTTTTTTAGCTCTCTAATGTGGTGGGGTGGGGCTAAATTAAAGCCTTTCAAAGTTGTTATTAGGTTGAACATTATTATTTCTGTCCCTATAATTAGTGATTTGTTTTAACTAATTGGATATTATTTTAGAGGTTTATCTATTTGATTCTGGCAATGAAGTTGAATAGAATCTTATTAATTGCTAATTTTTTTTTTAAGGTACAATACAAATTTTCTTATCACTAACACATTTATATGTCGGTTGAACTTTAGTTGCTTTGACAATAATATTTACAGTTATGTTGTATTTGAGTTTTTTCCCTTTTTGATTTGAGATATATAAAGGAAGAGGGACTTTCAAGTTGCCAACAAAGAAAATATGTTAGGTAAGAAAAATAGAAATGTTGACATTTTTACTTTTTAAAAATAAACATATTTTATAACTCAACAACATATCAGATTGGACAAATTTGAATCAGGTGAGCTATGTTCAGTTTGACAAAAAAAAAATACTATTTACTAAAACATATATATTAAAAAGGTTGTAATAAAAGTAAACCATCTTAATTTTTTTAAGGTAGAAAATGAAAAGCAAAAACTTAACCGTTGGTAACTTTTTAGAAACGTATTTTGAATATTTGACCATAATATATTCTTGATAACTTTTTAAGAAAAAAAATATATAAAACAGCTTGTGGTTATTGCGGCTAAATTTCAGCCACATAAACTCAACTTATAAATTTATTATTTTTTCCAAGTCATGCTTACGAGTAAATTAAACTTTTGTTGGCCAATTAAAATGAAAGGAATAAAAATATTTGTCCTACACACGTTGGTATGTCTATTGATATATTTATAGACTATAAACAGTCTATTGATATATATATATATATATATGTTTTAAGTTTATAATATTTTAAATTAATTAAAATAATAATATATGTGTGTTTTTTTTTTCTTTTTTGACTTTCAAGAATATCCCCATTTTTAACCGTTTCATACAATTATGTTTTTCTTTCTTACTTTCATTTTTTTGTAGAAAGGATATTTAAATTAATATTGAATATCATGCAAGAATTAAATTATTGTCGTCTGATATGGAATTTCAGTT
The DNA here is from genome assembly GCF_027475165.1 of Benincasa hispida. Taxonomy (NCBI): domain Eukaryota; kingdom Viridiplantae; phylum Streptophyta; class Magnoliopsida; order Cucurbitales; family Cucurbitaceae; genus Benincasa; species Benincasa hispida. The sequence continues at coordinate 8,707,348 of NC_143489.1, forward strand.
TTATAGATAGAGATATTAATGAATTTTGTAAAATAAAAATTAATAAAAAAAATATATTGAAATTAATAATCAGGTTGGTTTTACTTTCAAACTAAATTAAAAATCATATTATTAATATATATCTTCATACTGGAACTAGTATATATATATATATATATATATATATATATATATATATATATATATTGTCTTGGGGATGTTTATAAAAGACATAGATGATATTGATATAATATTTAACATCAATGCAGTACCCTCTTATTTATAAATATAACTTGATGAATAGATAAATATTTAAATCATTTGGCATACGATATACATGATTTTTCGTTAGACACTCCTCAAGATTCAAAAATACATTATTATTTTTTTAAAAAAAAAATCACTTTTCAATGTTAAGAGAGAAAATATATATTTATGTTCACTGAAACAAATAAATAGAAAATGGAAATTATGTCAAATGGACTTAATTTTAGTATATATTCTCAAAATGTCTCAAATAACTTTATTTTTTATTTATGAATTTTTACCATAATTCCTTATTTTTATCTCACCAAAATATTTTATTACTATTAGTTATTATTGTTTTTTTATTTTTAATTTAGAAGTTTTGAATGTTTTTCTTCTTTAATTTATTTTGAATTCTGTAGGTTCGAGAAGCACCATACGGAAGTTTTTTTTTTAATTTTTCAATTGAGTTGGAAAATTTTAAACACGTTATTTCCTTTCAATTTTTTTGGGTGGAAAAAAAAAATAAAAAACCATCTCTCTTTTATTTTGTCATTTTTTTGAAATTAAAATAAATTTAAAGAAACTTAGTAATATGTTATTATTTATTTGTTATGTTTTATAAATTTTTTTATTATTTAATGGCGGAAATATTGATTCACTACTTAATATATAGAAATGTGGATTATTGATGGTAATGTTAACATAGGTCATAAATTTAATTAATACTACGATTTCTAACTCATTTGAACTAATCCAAAAGTATTGGTCTTTCTATTAATAAATGTATTATTATTAATAGTAGTTGAAAAATTTTTACATGTTGAAAAAAATGTCAAACTATTTATAAAAATAGCAAAAAAAATATTGATAAACTTCTATCAATTTCTATTATTGATAAATACTGATAGACTTCTATCAGTCTATATCAAAGAAAATTAAAATTTTGTTATATTCTATAAATATTTTTTCTTATTTTTTTTATTTTTGAATGAAATTAAAATTGGTCATGTTTTGGAATGAAATTGACCAATTTTTTTTTATTTGGAATATTGTGTAAAGGTGTTTGTGGTGCTTGCTTTTGTTATTTGGATAATGATGAAGATGACAAAAAATATTTAGCCGATTAACTCATAATACATAAAAACATTTTTTATTGTGTCTCTCACATTCGTAATGAAGTATCTTTGAATTTAATGTGGCTATGCTCTTGGGTATAATTATCATAGGTCAAATCATTTTTCCTTCTTGGTAAGCTTATCTTATTTAAGGAAGAAATATCAAAGGTTTATTGTGATTTATTTATATCATTCTATTTTTTTAATAATAAAAATAAAACTTTCTAAACAATATGAGGAAGGCTTAAAAACCAAACATGAATAAACAACGAGTTGGTCATGGTTACATATTCTTAACACTAGATATAAATTTTAAAGTAATTCTCTCTCATACATCCAACGGTAAATAGTTATTCACATTTCCACTATTATATTAAAAAAGAAAAAAAAGACAAAAGTGAATAAAATTCTAGAATTACAGATTCAAATAAACTGAAATACAACAATTCAATTGAAACATATACCAATCAAACTATGGTAAAGAGGAAAAAAGAAGGCGAACAAAGTGAAACCCTAGTCTAAAAATCCAACCTTTTGGAAATTTTAGTACACTTGACAGTGAACTTTGATTGACCCCAGTTAGTACACCTACACAAAACCTTAATGTGAAATAAGAAATCTTATTCTTGAGATAGATAATGCATGTGGACCTTATATATTGACTACATATGCAAAAGGCAACCATATATATAAAAACACAGCTAATTGCAAGCTATATATATATATAAAAAGCTTTACAATAATATCTCTAAAGCGTGTGTGTGTGTGTAATTTGTTGATTCTTCTCAATACAAAAACATTTTGCCAGAAAAGCAAACCAAAATTCAAAACCCCTTCAACTTAAACCCTAAAATCTCTAGCCAACAACTTGATCATATTATTTCTTTTCAAGAAATTCCCCACGAATTCCCCACGCTTTGTTTTTCTTTTTCTTGTACACGCAAAGATTTGGTGTTAAATATTTGATATCTAAATCTCTTTCTCTTAATATCTCTACCAACCAAAACTCTCTCTCTTTCTTTCACTCTAATTCTTAATTCTTTTGAGTATTAGTAGTATATATGGCTGACCAAAAGCTTCCAGTTAATGAGAGCCAAATAGACCAATCTCTTCAAAACCCTCTTCCAATATCTAAACCAATTCCCAATATTGACCCTTTTGTCCCCACATCCCAAATTCCAAATCCTAAGTCACAAGAGGGTGAAGGTGAAGCAAAACAACCATCTTTGCTTCAGAAACTTCCACCACCTCCTCCATCTTCCATGGCTTCTTCTTTAACTTCTTCTTCTTCAACTAAGAAGCATTCTTCGTATCGAGGAATCCGGTGCCGGAGCGGGAAATGGGTGTCGGAGATTCGCGAGCCACGTAAGACGACACGCATATGGCTCGGCACATTTCCAACTGCCGAGATGGCTGCTGCCGCCTACGATGTTGCTGCCCTTGCCCTACGAGGCGGGGATGCGGTCCTTAACTTCCCTGCCTCCATTCCCACCTACCCCATTCCTTCGTCGACTTCTCCGGTTGACATTCGCACTGCTGCCTCCGCTGCTGCTGCTAATGCGGTGAAGAAAGCTGCATCGTCGACTTTGACAGTCGACATCAGCGTTATGAAAGATAGTGGCAATACGATGATGGGGGCGGAGGAGTTTGTGGATGAAGAAGAGATTTTTGGGATGCCGGGTTTACTGGCAGATATGGCGGAGGGGATGATGGTGTCGCCACCCAGAATGAACTCGCCGCCGCTGTCCGATGATTCGATGGAGAATTCTGATGGAACGGAAAGTTTATGGAGCTACTTTTGATAGTATTAATGAATTAAGATTAACTACAAGTTGTGATTAAGAAGATGCGAGTTAGGTGAAAAAAAGAAAAAAGGAAAAGGGGTAGCTTCAAAAAGGCGAGTTCTTGGCCGGCCGCCATAGCTTAGGCTTGATGAAAAATTAGTGCATGGTATACCTTTTTTTGGTCCATTTGATTGATTTTACCCTCTATTTCTTTTATAAATGTAACTTAAGAAAGGGTGAAAGATAGCATTAAGTCAAATATTTAAACATAATCAATTTTGATTAATTCAATAGTGTTGTATAACAGCCAATATAATTCAATTTTGACCCATTTTAATTTACACATAATCAATTTTAATTAATTCAACGAGTTCAGAGGATGCAAGGGTTGCAATGGCGACTATGACAGAGTAATGGTTGAAAATTTTGATATAATGGGAGGCAACAGAGATGGGGTGGCAGGAGAAGCCGACGACATAGTTGTTTAGACATCGGTGATATTTGTATTGATATCTTTAGTTGGTACAACTGTTCAATCATTAATGTATTGTCTTTTCGATGTACTCTCTCATTTATTGAAGTTTGCTTTGGAGAAATAAAACTATCTTTCAAAAACATATTATTGTATAACAACCAATATAAGTATAGCTTAACTTGGCATATGACATGTACTTTTGAATCTTGATCATGAGATTAAGGGTTTGAATCTCTCATCTCTAAATTGTTTATTAAAAAAACATCATAAATCCAACATAGTTCAATTGTTAAAATGTTTTTTTTTTTTTAAAGTAGTTGAGTTCTACTGAATTAAGTAATACTATCATACTATCTTTTTATTCGATACGACTCGGTTCATTTGAAGTTTTTATTTAATGATTGTGTCTTAAAAGTAGAATTCAAGGTAATTTTAATACTAAAGTAAACAATTATATGAAAGAAAAGCTTTTATTTTCTTTGTAATAATATTACATTACAAATATGGAAGTGAAATTTTGAAGTTATAGATATACATGTTTACATTATAGTTAGGTTTGGATAACCATAAAAAAAACAAGTTAAGAGGTTGAGTTAAATTTGTTTAAGGTTGTTTTTAATATCTAAATTTTATAAAAAGGAATGTTTGAGAAGAAAGATCCACTAGTTTTTAGGCATTGTTTGATGAGTAAAAAGTGGTTTTGAGTTGGTGGTTTTGAGGGGATGATTATAAACTGTGTGTTTTCAATGGAAAAAGCAATATTTGGATCAAATGTCATTGCTTATATGTGAGTTTGTGTTAAGAACTTTTTGAGATGCTTCTTGGACCCCCACCCACAAAAATAATGCTCGAGAGAATTACTACTCCATGGCCATTTTCATTCCAATCAATCATCATACCCTCACACAACTTTAGCAAAAAAGATGAAATATTATTGAATTAGTTATCATTATTATAATAGGGTTAATTTCTTTTTATTTTATTTTATGTTGGGATAATTATATAAAGGGAAACATATTTTTAAATTAGTCAAGATTTATTTCTATATTTGAAGGTAGCATATAAATGTCTCAATCACTTATTTCAAATAAAATATAATAATTAAGGGCTTGTACAATGTCTTTTACAAACTACTTTTTTAAATAAATATTTTAAAGTTTTTGATGATTGTTAAGTATTGAAAAAAAAAAATAGACAATTATAAATATAGCAATCAGACCCAAAGTATTAGCAAATATAATATAATGTAAAAAAAAATTACAAATATGACATAATTTAGATAGTCTATTAATGATAGATCATATTGTTTAGAAGTCTATCCGTGACAGATCATATCATGTCAACGATAGAAGTATAGACTTTACTATATTTGTAATTTTTTTTTTAATGATGTTATATATTTGGTTATTATCCCTAAAAATACTATCGATTGTAATTACCCTAAAAAAAAATTAAAGCCAAATTATTTCTAAAATTTGTCAAACATTTTATAAGTATTTTTAAAGTAGAAGAAAGTCAACTGAAACTAGAAAGAGTTGTTGCATTCATCTAACTAAATTCTATTTTAATCCTCCAAAATTTGGTTATTTTAACTTCCATTTTTGTAAAAAAAAAATTAGTGAGAGGAAAATGTTTGTCTACAAGGGCAAAATTAAGTCCAATTTAGTACATTAGTTAAGATATATATGTTTTAATATAAAGTTTTTGGGGTTCGAAATTTCTCTATCTTACATGGTGTTAAACTAAAAATAAAAAAAATAAATCTTTGATGGAAATTCAAATACACAAGCAGCAGTGATTCAAATTTTCTTTTTTTTTTTTTTTTTTAGTACATGGTAAATCATATTTAGAATCTTAGTGAATCATGACCATGTTGATAACTATATGATAAAAAAAAGAACAAAAAGATTGTAGACTTTATTATTCTTATAATCTCTAAACTCTGATACTTATTTTTTTTATATTAACTTCAAGAAAAAAATACTTCAACTTTATTAACATTGTCATTAATTTTATATGATTTTGTTCATGTGTGACATGCAACGCACAAAACGTCTATCTAACTATCTCTAGAGTTTTTATTAAATAACTTGTAAAAAGAGGAGGGAGAAAAAAGAAGAAACTTAAAATAAATAAATTAATTAATTAAATAAAATTATTTATTTTTCTGAGTACAATAGAGATAGGATATTCCAAACATAAAACTCTGTGATTACTAATTCACTTAGTTGTCAACTAAGATATTCTTGGTTTTACTAAAACATAACTTTTTTAACTTCAAATAGTAAAGTAAAATATTTGAAAGTTCCAATAAAACAAATGGAAATGTGAGAACTTTTTATTTTTATTTTTGACAATTTATAGATTGGGAGAATTTGGACTCTAACATTGAGGTCAATAATACAAATTTTATATCAATTGAATTAGGTTCAGATTTTTTTATCCACAATACGTATTGGTATCAATTGAGTTAAGCTCTTTTTATGGTAATTCCGTCATAGTTGAAACATTGTATCTATATTTAGATGGTTAAAAATTTGAATCTCTACCTATTATTAAATTTAAAAAAATAATTAAGACGGTATTTAAATCTCCACCTACATTTGGGTACGAAGTATTCAACCTCCATTCCCACTAATTACGTACAAGGGGTTTCATTTAAAAAAAAAAAAAGTTTGATTAATGATAATTTTTGGTAGAAAGATGTGGAAAGTCAAGATAATGAGTCAAAAACTTGATGGGGTCCCATTGTTACATACAAAAAGTCAAATTATTTGATTCATAAAAGATTCTTGTACTAAACAAGAATTATTTGTCACAGAAACATTATTGTAAAACTTTATTTCTTGTTCCCATTCTTTGGACTTTATTCTAACCGTTTCACTATTTAACTAACATCCGACAACAAAAAGACATCGCCCCTACCTCGCCTTACATATATCATATTCTTCATTTTCTTAAAAAAAAAAAAAACAATTTTCAAACAAATTCAATTAATGGGATTCAAACTTATTGTTAATTATCAATCCATTTATCCATGAATGTGAACCTAATTTAATAATAATTGACATATATTCCTTCTTTCAAGATAAAAAATAAATAAATAAATTTAGCAATACTTTACTAAAAAAATATAGGAAGATTTTTAAAAATAAAAAAAATAAAAGAAACTATTTACACAAAATAATAAAATTATAACATTTTGTAATATATTAACTTCTCACTATAAATTTTGATAAAATATTTATAAATTATTTTTTAGCCAATTTAAAAAAACAAAAAAAATGAGCAAAATATATAATGTTTTAACATTAAATATATTAATTAGGTAAAGTAGTTAAGTTAGTTATTAGACTTGTGATAAACTTAAACTCGTGGTATTTTATAGACCTTTCATACATAATCTTTCCGATGCAATTAATTATTTTTTCTACAATAAATATCTATACTTGTTATTAATTAGAATTTAATTGGGCATCACATGTTTCAACCTTTTATTGGATATCCTCAAAGACTTTCTGATGCCTAGAAGGAGACCTAACAGATTTTTCAAATGAGTCAAGAGTTGGGGGTTGAAAACCACTTCCATATAAATTAATTATTGTAATCAAATTAAGAGTCCTTTGTATTTTTGTTAGGTTATAGTTATTTGAACTAATAATGCAATCTACATGTATATGTATAGAAACATGTTATAGCATTTTAATTACCATATTTAAATTAAAATCACCTTACATTTTTTTAAAGAAAAAAGAAAAGAAAAAGAAAACACAAGTCAAAGTAAAAAAATTAAATTTTAGGCAGAAAAGATTGTAAAATTTAATATATATATATATAAAGGATGTATACCGAGGCCATGAGTCCCCTAAAAAAAATAGGTCCAGTCTGATAATCATTTTGTTTTTTATTTTTGCTTTTGAAAATTAAGTCTATAACAATATTTTTACCTCGAAATTTCTTCCTTTGTTATATACTTTTTAATAATAGTTTAAAAAATCTAGCCAAAATTTGAAAACTAAGGCATCATTTGGTAACCATTTGGTTTTTTGTTTTTATTTTTGCAAATTAAGCCTATTTCATCCACATTCATTACAATGATTTGCATCTTTTTTAAGTAAATGGCTGAATTTTGAGCCAAATTCTAAAAACAAAAACAACTTTTTGAAAGCTATTTTTTTAGTTCTCAAAAATTGGTTTGATTTTTTAAACCATTAGTAAAGAGAAAATAATAAAAGAAGAAATTTGGAAGTGGAAGTAGTGTCCATAGGCCTAATTTTCAATAACAAAAACAAACAAAATGGTTACTAAATAGGGTATAAAAAAATAGCTTTTAAAAAATTGTTTTTGTCTTTTGAGTTTGGTTAAGAATTCAACTATGGTACTTAATAAGGATGAAATTATTTTAAGACATAAAGAAGAAAAGGCTTAACTTTAAAAATAAAAAAATAAAAAAAAATGGTTACGGAGCCTTAAAGTTTCATTTATATCATTTTGCCCTTTATTTGATAATCATTTGGACCTCGTTTGGTAATTTTTTTTTTTTTTTTTTTTGAAAATTAAGTCTATAGACATACTTTCACCTCCAAATTTCTTTCTTTATTATCTAACTTTTATCGATGGTTTAAAAAAATCAAGTTAAATTTTGAAAACTAAAAAAATTGTTTTTGGTATTTAGTTAAGAGTTCAACTATTGTACTTAAGAAAGATGCATAGCATTTTAAGAAATGAAGAAAAAATAGACTTAATTTTCAAAAACCAAAAATCAAAACAAAATAGTTACCAAAAAGAGCCTTGGTTTTCTGTTTTTTGTTTTTGAAAAATAAAGCTTATAAACACTATTTTTATCATTTGATTTCTTCAATTTGTTATCTACTTTTTAAGAGTGTTTAAAAAATCAAGCCGAGTTTTTTACCACTAAAATAAATTTGAGAACTTATTTTTGTCATTAGAAATGTGTTGATAATTCACATGTTGAGTCCAACATCATATAGTAAAGAAGTTCCAAGAAAACAAACATATTTTCAAAAATCAAATTGTATTACCAAATGGTTTTTTTATTTTTTATTTAAAAAATTAAGCCCTTCCAACCTCCACCCATAATTTCAAGATTTTATTGTCCACTCTATCGATTAAAACCAAACCATGTTTCAGTTGAAATTCATTCAAAGATTTTCTTTTATGACAAAACATAATTGGAAAATTGGAAAAACATCAACATAAATTTAAAAAAAATAATAATCAAATAATTAGTGAAGGGCTTCAATAATTTGTTATATGTTTTTAAATAACATGAGTAAAACTTCTATTATATGTTTGTTTCACTGGTTGAGATGATATAGAATGTGGAAAGTTATGATGTCTGGAGAGTTCCGAATTCTGGGGAGTTCTGATCGAGTATGTTCAAGTACTGAAATGATATACGATATACAATACACGGAAGAAAAATGACGGTGAGATATGAAACATGTTCCAGAAATTGGTCCATAAACAATTAAAATCGATAAGATAGGATAATGGGCCTCTAAACACTGAGATGATATAGGATGTGGGGATATACCATCTCATGTTAGGTCCCCAAACAGCTCCTAAAATAAATTTGAATTCTTAGCTATATTTCAAGAAAAAAAAATTAAAAAAATTCAAATTAGTGTTCAGTCTTATTCCATCCTTTATTTCATGAAAGACAAATAAAATAAAATAAAATAAATTACCATGCATATACATTTATCTCAATAACCATCTCCCAATTAAAATAAAAATAAAAATAAAAATAATACACTTTTTAAACCTTTAGCTAGACTAGAATAAACATTAGCTAAGTATCAAAATTCAATAGCCAACAAAATAGTGAAAGTATAAATCCTAAAATCAACTAAACTATAAAATAGCATTTAAACACACATATATATATATATATTGTAAAGATATTCTAATTAAAGTGTGAAGAGGAGGAATCGAATTTCATACCTAGAGATCGATAGTATGAATTAGTTGAGTTATACTCTTGTTAGCCACATATATATATATATATATATATATATATATTCATAAGAGTATGAATTAATTAGGACAATGATTAGGTAAAATTTCATCCAAATTTGTTTCAATTTATTATCTCTTTAATGACTTGAAAACTCACCCACAAGGAAATTAGTAAACCTTTCTACTTGGGAGTACTAAATTCCATACTCCAACTCAAATTGCCTACCTCTACTTAAAGCAAAATAAATTAACATTGAAATGGAATATGGCAAGTTTTGGAGTATCTAACTTTGAAACCGTTAAAGTTTCTTTTGTTTACCTTGAAAATCACTTTTGAAACAATTAAAAGTGTAAAACCGAATACTAAATTTATTTTAAGTAATTAAAAATAATATATATAACCAACATGAGATCATAGTGCTCAACTTGCATAAAATATATACCCTCGAGTTTAGATAAGAAAGCTAGAATTTTAAATTTCTCCATCATCTATATTATTGAATTAAATATATATATTTGTGAGCAAGTTTAACCTAACAAAATCTATTTTAATCACATTAAAAAAGCCTCAAATATTTGGCAAAGTAGTTTTCAAGTCTTTTAATTAAGGAGACAAAATCTTTTTTTTTCCATATATTTGTAGGCTCAAAATGTGCTCACCACTCACATTCAAATGCCTTTTTTTTCTCTTTCACCCCAAATCTTTGACCCTTTTATTTATTTTTTTTTTCACCCCAAATCTTTGACCCTTTTATTTTATTTTTTTTTCTCTCTCTCTTTAATTATATGGGTTTGTATCTATAGAAATCTTTTTTCTTTTTTTTTTTTCTTTCCCATTAACGTTGGACGACAAACGAACCTACATGTCGATTTTTAAAATCACATCTATTTCTGCACCAATAAGTTAATTATAAAAAAATCCAATCCCTTCGTATAAGAAATCAATTTTCGTTCTTAAATCTAAACTCTTATTGAATTGGACCTTAAATTTAGATGAGTATTATAATTTTAAAATCTTAGAAGTGTTAGCAATTCTGACTCTTTAATAAGTTATTGTTATAAATTTTGTTAATGTTCTTTTTTACTTTAAAAAACTAAAAAAATTTGTACAATATGAAATTAATAAAATTTGAGAAAACGTCATTAAAACTATTATAAATATTATGACAATAAATGTCTATTAGATGCTCATGTTTAGTATTCATTGATCATATATCATACCCTCATTTTTCAAAGTGTTGTCCATATATCTCCACATTACACATTATTAGTGTCAATGTAATCCACCTCCTAAGTGGAGAATATTGAGAAATTCTCATATTTTATATTTTTTTATTTATTTTATTATTATATATATTATTTTATTATAGATTATTATTATATTTTAATGGTATGTGTGTCCCCGTTATGCTCCTCAAATTTGCAACACATAATCGACACATGCTCCTATCGTTTTCCTCACTAAAGGTAGGTCCTAAAGGTATGTCGATTTTTCTCTCTTCGTTGTAATTCATAAATTAAATGTTATTTTACATATTATATATTGAATTTCTAATATAAATATAATATTCTGTAATAGTGTTACTATGAAAATATTAAAAGATTATAATTTGTAGCATTTGATATTAATGGTAATAATTATTTGTCATTAGTGCTTAATGCCAAAATATACCAGGATGCCATAAAAATGTAATCATCAGAAAATAATTTTTCTTCCTAAAGCTCATAAAAAATGGATGCACTTGAGGCTCCAAAATTTTGAATTAATATGTTAGAGAAGACATTTTTCTACATTTCATATATACTCCTGCAGTAGCAATATTGAAAGAAATGTTTTAAGCAGTATTATGAACTAATTTCATAACTTCTCTTGATCGAACAAAATAACGAGTTATTGATGAAAAACTATGAATCTCGACCAATTGGAACAACATCATTATCTGAAGTGAATGTTGTGAATGTTAATAATCGTGGTCGAGATTGTGATCGCAGTCGAGGTCGTGATCGTGGCAGAGGAAGAAATAATTATTATTTTCGTGGTGGTCATTCTAATCATTTAAACTTCAAAAGAACCACACAAAATGATAATCACAAAGGAAAAGCTCCACAAGATAAGAGTTCAAAAGGTGTTGAAAATAAATGCTTCTGATGCGGAATGACTGTGCATTGGTCACATACCTGTCGTACATTAAAACACTTAGTTGATCTCTATCAAGCCTCCTTGAAGGAAAAAGAAAAAATAATAATGTGGAAGCAAAATTTTCAAATCGGGATAATGACATATTTGACTCGTCTCATATGAAAATTTTGGATGTGACAGACTTCTTTAAATCTTTTGAAAAGAAAATCGACAAAATTGTTGAAACATCAAGTGTTTCCTTTGACTTTGAAAATATCTAGACTTAATGTTGTTTTTTTATTCATCTCCATGTTTTTTCCTCTTAGTAAATGTTAACCTTTGTATATTTCAAATGTTGTTTTTCTTATTGTAATTAGTTTCTTTTAATGAAGAAACCTAGACCATTTTCATATGTTGGATGACTAAAAAATGAGTAAAGAATATCTATGTCTAGCAGACCGTGTAACTACACATACAATACTTACAGGTAAAAAAAATATTTTTTCAAATTATCAATGCTGAAAGCAAAAGTCAATACGATATCAACTTCTACAAACCTGATTGAAGGTTTTGGAAAAACAAATATTATTTTGCCTAGAGGAACAAAATTTTCAATTGACAATGCATTGTTCTCTAGTCAATCAAAGAGAAATATACTTAGTTTTAAAGATATATGTTGCAATGATTATCATATTAAGACTAATAAAAAGAATAATATGGAGTATCTTTATATCATATCTATTGTTTCATATGAAAAACGTATATTGGAAGAGTTGTCTACTTTATCTTCTGGATTATATACTCATATATGAGTAATTGAAACATATGCAACAATGAACCTGAAGTTCATGAATCAGACACATTTACAATTTGTATGATGAATTAGGTCATCCAGGATCTATAATGATGAGAAGAATTGTTGAGAATTCAAATGGACACCCATTGAAGAGCCAGAAAATTATTCAATATAATGAATTATCAAATGATGCTTGCTCTCAAGGCAAATTAATCATTAGACCATCACCAGTTAAAATGGGGTTTGAATCACTTGCATTTTTAGAACAAATTCATGGTGATATATATGGACCTATTAACCCACTTAGTAGACCATTTAGATATTTTATGGTATTAATAGATACTGTTGAATGAGAAATTTTGGACTGATCGCAAATTACCACGTCATTTACTAAATTAATGACGAAATTCCAAATAATTGAATTCGAGACTAATTAGAAGTTGACATTTGTCCCAAATTGAAGTTGCATACATAAATTGGGGAAGTCCAATGATGCCACATGTTTCCTTCGTAACCGTTGGATTGAATAAAATTACTTCGGTCCAATTTGATATTATTATTTGGGCTAAAAGTCCAATTTAGCCCATAAATAAGCTTAATTTGACCAAAATGTCAAATAAGGCCCAAATCCAATTAGTCAGGCCCATGGACCGACCAAGCCCAAGCCCATGAATTCTAGCAAAGAACCCTATAAATAGAGGAGTTCTCCTCATTTGTGGGGCAACAATTCTATACTCCAGAGAGCTTATAAGGAATTATTTACAATCAGAAGACTCTTTGACTCTTGAAGCTAACCACACCTGAAAACTGAAGTCCTTTGAAGATGCAAGCATTCTGAAGGCTGAAATCCTGTGAAGATACAAGCCTGAAAGCTGAAATCCTGTGAAGATACAAGCCTTCTGAAGACTGAAGTCTTTTGAAGATACAAAAATTTTCTACATTCAGAGAGCCAGAGAGAATTCATCAAAAAGCAGAAGACTCCCAAGACTCCTAAAGTTGCACTCCTAGAGGACAGAAGATCCTTGAAGACACAAAGACTCTTCCAAGACTTCTACTTCAAGAACATTCAGTGCTTTTTTTCTTCAAGTCAAGCACATTCACCCAACTGAGAGAGAATCAGATGATCAAATACTAGAGGATCAACTTCAACATCAACACCAACTTAAGTTCAAATCCATGAAACAAGTTTCTCCGGAAGCCTCATGCGAACACTAATCCTCCAATAAGATCAACAAGCCTAAAGGTCGATCATCCAAGAAGATCATCAAGCCCAAAGGCCGATCATCTTAGAAGATCAGCAAGCCCAAAGACCGATCATCCCAAAAGATCAGCAAGCCCAAAGACCGATCATCCAATAAGATCATCAAGCCCAAAGACCGATCATACAAGAAGATCAATAAGCCCAAAGGCCGATCACCCAAGAAGATCAACAAGCCAAAAGGCTGATCGCCCAAGAAGATCAACAAGCCCAAAGGCCGATCGCTCAAGAAGATCAACAAGCCCAAAGGTCGATCACCCAAAAAGATCAACTAGCTTAAAGTTTATAGTTTATTTTGAAAGCATCAAAATACTGTATATTAGAGATTATACTCACTTTCCACAAAATTAATACAAATACAAAGTTCAAGTTCCACGAAATAAATTTCTATTGAAATCTCGTGTGAACAGACACATCTAGCAGATGGTCACACGTATGCTTATTATCAAGTTGAAATCGATTACTTGCTCAAATAATTAAGTTAAAAGCACAATTTTCCTGATTATACAATTAAGACCATTCATCTTGATAATGCTGGTGAATTTACATTCTAAGCTTTTTATAATTATTGTATGTCAATTAGGATAAATGTTGATCATCCTGTAGCTTATGTTTATACACAAAATAATTTAGCAGAATAATTCATAAAACGATTGCAGTTAATTGCTAGACCATTGCTTATAAGAGCTAAACTTCCTGCATCTGTATGAGGACATGCTATTTAGCATGTGGTGTCACTTGTACGCATTAGGTCAATAGCTTATTATAAGTACTCGCCATTACAATTAATTTACGGCCATGAGCCAGATATTTTCCATATAGGAATTTTTGGATTTGCAGTATATGTTCCAATTACTCCACCAAGATGTACTAAGATAGATCCTCAAAGAAGGTTAGGAATATATGTTAGATATGATTCCCCATCAATTATTAAATATCTTAAACCCCTGAGGGGTGATGTATTTATTGCACGATTTGCTGATTGTCATTTTAAGAGACAATTTTCCAATATTAGGGGGAGGAATTAAGTTGGAAAAAGAAATTATGTGGAATGCATCGTTATTGTCTCATTTAGATCCCATATAAATCAATGTGAACCTGAAGTTCAGAGAATAATTCATTTGCAAATATAGTAAATCAGTTACCAGATGCATTTATAAACGCTAAAAAAGTAACTAAGTCACATATACCAGTTGCAAATTCTTCATTAAATGCAGTAAGTTGTCACTAATGAGTCTGGGACATACAAAAGTGTGATAGACCATTCGGTTCCAAAGATAAAAATCTTCGAAAAAGAAATAGTTAATAAATAACTCGGTTAAGAATATGGATGTTCTAAGAGAAATCCTAGATATGGGTACTCATAAGGATATTGAAGTAAATGAGGATAATAATGAGATCTTAATAAATTATGGAACCATTTAAGTTGACAACATTTTTGCATACAATATTACCACGATATTATTTATGAAAGTGAGTATGAAAAATATCAATATAGAAAGGATGGACTTATGTGGGAAAAAAAACAATCCAATATAAATAAACTCATTTTTCAAATCGTGAGGACCGGTAGTCCAAATATTAGAGAATGTCAAACATGTGGGATACAAATGGAATATTTGTAAAACAAATTTAGTGAAGTTACAAGAAATAAAGCAATACAGATCCCATAGTAATTCTCACAATAGACTATTATTAATTATGAGAAAGCATATTTTCTAATAATGGTTGATATATAGTACCATGAGATATTTAATTTATCTGATTTTGTATGAAAAGTTTAATATATATCTTATGAATGCAAGCATAGTACATTTATATGAATCTCTTAATAATGATATCTATTTATGAAAATTTCTGAAGAATTAAAGGTACCATAATCTTATAATTCAAGTATTAGAGTTATATATATATATATGTATATATATATATATATATATATGTATATGCTTATAAAATATTCCTAACGAATGTGATATAATCATCTTATTCAATATTTGTTGGTATAAGAGTACATAAATGACCCTATTTGTCCATATCCTGTTATAAAGAAATCAAAAAGTTTACTATATGTTGATGATTTGAGCAGAAACTCCTAAAGAGATTTCAAAGACAATAGAATTTCAGAAAAAAATTGAGATGATAAACTTTGCCTTAGCTTGCAAATAATTCTATAGCTTGACTAGTTTATACACTACACTCTATAGTATTTTTTAGTAATATTGTTACGTATATATGATATTCCTCCAGAAGGAGGATATTGGAATAGAGCTAAACATATGGTACATTATATTTGAGAATTAGCTTATATTGATTTATTTTATTCTAATAAATCTAATTACGATCTAGTTGGTCGTGAAGATGCAGGTTAGTTATCTAACCCATACAAGCTAGATCTTAAACAGGTTACTTAGTACATGGAGAAGAATTTTTACATCATGACGATCAGTGAAATAGACCACAACGGCTACTTCCTTAAATCATGCTGAAATTCTTGCAATTCACGTTGGCAGTCAAGAACATGTATGACTAAGATCAATGACTGAGCACATTCGTGGAACATGTGGTTATCTTATAGTGAAAATCTTCCAACGATATTACATGAAGATAACACATCATGCATATCCCAAATCAAAGGATGATATATTAAAGAAGATAAAAAAAAACATATTTCATCAAAACTTTTCTACACTCATGATTTTGAAGAGAATAGTGACATCAGTGTACAACAAATTTGTTCGAAGGATAACTTACCAGACTTATTTACAAAATCATTACCAACCACAACCTTTGAGAAATTGGTGCACGATATTGGAATGCGGCGACTTAAAGATCTCAAATGATATTTTCATGAAATTGAGTAAATATACTGTATTCTTTTTAAGAGTATTAGATTATATGAAATATGTACTTTTTTTTTTCTTCATTAGGATTTTTTTCCCAATGTGTTTTTTTTAGTAAGGTTTTAATGAAACATATATAGTGGGCATCTAAGGGAGCACATTGTAAATATTATGATGATAGATGTTTATTAGATGCTCATGCTTAGTGTCTATTGACCCTATGTCATACCCTCATTTTCCAAAGTGTTTTCTATGTGTTTCAATATTACACATTATTGTATTTATATAATCTATCTCCTACTTGTCAAATTGCCAAGTGGTTTTGGAATACATACATTTAGCAAAATAAAAAAAGATTGGAGAAAATGGAGAATCTTGAGAAATTCTCATATTTTATATTTTATTATTTATTTATTTTATTATTATATTATATTTATTTTAATATTCGTGTTCACGTTGTGCTTCTCAAATTCACAACAAAAACTAAATTGTATTTTGTTGAACATTTTGGGAAAGTTAATTAACTGCCATTAGTTTGTAAAGTAGTTAAACTTATTTTGTTTTCAATTAAACAAAAAAAAAAAAAAAAACTTATTTTTCTACAATATTTTATTTATTTATTGAAATTACTGAGCTTTTAAAGTTTATATAATTTTTTTAAATAATTATATTAGTGGATGAATTAACATAAATATAATTCAAACTAAGGGTAAAGATTGTCACACTTATTTAGAGTCTACCATAATAAAAGTGAAAGTTTAGAATTAAAATAGATTCAACATGACTAATTTTGGAGTCAAAATTTTTTTTTCCCCAAAGTATTAAACTTTTGTCGACGTTTTTATTAATATTTTCACATGCCAATGTATTTGATATCAACATAAGAGGTGAACGATATTTCTATTATATTATAAAAAAATTAATAAAATGAAAAACAATAAACAATAAAATGTTATTAATTGAAATATAATATAAATAATAAACATTTTTTAAAAAATATTATTTTTTAATTGAAATATTTTTTTTCATATTTGTTATTATAACTTTTTCATAAATATTTATGAACTTTACATTTTTATCGATATTTTCATCAACCTTTCGATTAAAATTTAATAAATATGGACATTTTAAACCCTGGTTTTCCTATGTCCAAATCAGTTTTGAATAGTGAAATTAAAAATTCAAACCAACTTGAAATGGGTTCAAAACGACGGGGTTTTGTCTCTGTGGAAAGTCAGCCATTAGAATAAGCACGGTCGGCCGGCCATGCTTTCCTTTTCAAATTTTCAAAGTCATTGTATATACGTACGTCTACATATATTTATATATTTGATTGAATTATAAAATTAGTCTCTAAATTATTATTTGTAACGATTTCATTTTTAATTAATTTTTTTATTTTTAAAAGTTATACTCATTTTTCTTATAATTTTTTTAACATAATTTTCATTTTTTTAATAAATATTTAAATTTTTGACAAAATTACGAAAACAAAACAAGTTTAATTTCCAATATTTGGCTTGAACTTTAAAAATTCTCATGAAGAGTAGACAAAAAAAATCAATACATGAACATTGTTTTTAATAGCTTAATTTTTTAAGATAAAAAACTTTAAACGTTATCTCATAAATCTTCTAAATGCGTTTAATATATATGTTTAAAAGCTTTCACTTCTTATGTTATTTGATAAATTTTTAATTTTTTTCTAAAACAATGTTTAACAAGTCATAGTGTTACTCAACACAATTTTGAAACTTTTAAGAAAATTTAACAAAAATTTTAAGGAAAAAAGTTTAAAATTTATTTCAATCTAAAAGTTTGGCGTCAAGACCACAAGAGACTTAGAATTTAATCATAAATACCAAAGCCTTGTTTCGTTTTTATAACGATTTGGTTTTTGAATTTTTGTTTTTTAAAATTAAGTCTATAAACACTATTTTTACCTCCAAATTTCTTCATTTGTTATCTACTTTTTATCGATGACTTTAAAGACTAAGGTAAAATTTTGAAAACAAAAAAAATAATTTTTAAAAACTTATTTTTAGCTAAGAATTTAATCGTTTTCTTTAAAATTAGATTAGTATACAAAATTGAAATTATGTTCTAGAAAAATGGATGCAACAAAATGAAACGGAAGTTTTTTTTTTTTTTTTGTCTAAATAAAAAAATTTGAGACAGACAAACAAATTAAAGTTTGACTAAGGAAAGAGATAGGGGTTGGCCGACATCTCCACCTTCATTCTTCCATTTGACTTTTTTTCTTCTTCTTTTTCTTCTTCTTTTTCTTTTTTCTTCTCTCTATCACCACCAAGTTTGACGTTCTAAAATTCAAAATCACTGTATTTATATATTTCAAACTTGAATTAAACAAACAACGGCAATCTCGAAGTTTGAAGTTTGATCTCCACATCTTCCATATTATCAAAAAATAAATAAATAAATAATAATAACACTAAACGTCTATAGGTTATGTTTGATAACTATTTAACTTTTTAAAATTACATTTGTATTTTACAACTTTTTTGTTTATTTCTACCAACGAAACTAAAAATGTCAATAGATCTAAAATGAAATGGTTACCAAACGGGTTTACTACACGTTGGCTTAGATAAAAAATCTTGTAGTGAAATTTTTGTTTTTTTAAATATTTAACCTAGAACTTATTTATTTATTTATTTTTGCAAAGGAAAGACTTTTAATGTTTAGTTAGGAATAATGAAGATCATGGTAAAGAAATGGTGAGAAATTAAGCACATATTTCATAAACCAAAAATCAAAAACGAAATGGATATCGAACATACCTACCACATTGTTTGATAACTAGCTTTCGGTTGTTCAAATTTCAGTGTATTTTCAATATTTTTTAATATTTTTCAATGAATCATTTGACTTTTTACCTAAATTTCAAAAACTAAAATAAGTTTTGAAAATTTTACAACTTTGTTTTTATCTTAAAAATATTTCTATAAAGATAATTAAATCTCTAAGTGAAATTAGTAACTAAAAGTTAATTTTTAGAAACCAAATGAAAAAAATTAAATGGTTGCCCTAAATCTTTTTAAAACATGTTCATAGTCAAATAGGACTAAACTTTTGTTTTCCTTCTTTATCTATGACTTGTAACATTCTTTTCTTTCTAATTTAGACCATTTAGGATTTTCTTTTTGGCAATAGAATTTGTAACATGTCGTGTGCTTTTTCCCCAACCAGATTCTTCTAATGGAAGTGGAGAAGATAATATTTTATTACAAAGCAGAGATATGTATGGGGAAATTTGCCACCCAACAAATATAATGCTTTTGAATCAAAGTGGTTTGTTTTTATTTATAATACAAGTGTGAATGAATGATTTTAATCATTGACACTTGCTTCATATTAATTTAATATGGGATTTGTCCAATTTTGGCAAAGATTTAGAAACTGCACTACTGCCCAATGGTTTGGTGTTCATGGAGGAGTTGAAAATTTGTGTTTTATGAGTGGGAATGAGATCGCGTAAAATATATTAAAAGTCACATAAAAGATCGCGTAAAAAGTCTACATCTTTTGATTTTGATATCTAAACTTTCATCCTAATCTATTTTATTTGCGTTTTCAAACTTTTAGATATCTTATTTTTAATCGAGAAATTAAAGTATCGTCAGACATATTAAATATATCTGTAAATCGAAGGGTTCGATATCGATATCAAAGATATTTATTGATATCTCTAATATATTTTATAAATGCATGTAAAACATTAAAAAGAAATCCATTTCTTTAGTCCCGATATTAATAGAAATACTTATAACAATATTCATAACTTAATTTAGAAGTTAAAACAATTTAATTATTAATCGAAATAATTTTTATAATTTTTTTTACTTATAGGAATATTTGTCGGTATCAATATATCCACAAAATTGAAATTTCGATATCGTTATCGTAACATCGATATTTTGATGATTGGTTTTAATCTATCTAACTTTCAAACATTATTATTTTAAATGGATTGTGTTATCTTATATTCAACCTCTCTAATCTAAGATGTATACTTCTAAATATTTGCTCATGTCAATTATACTCATTAAAGAAAAATATTTGAAAATTTAAAAATCAAAATACTAGCCACTAAAATAAAATTTGAATATAGAAGTTCATTGAATGTGTTTTCGAGTGAAAAGAATATATATATATATATATATATATCAAATGATAGTAAAATTCTAAGAACTTAAGATTTAAGAAATTATGATATTTGGAAACCTGTGTGAAAGCAAAGTTTGATTTGTAGGAAAGAAATTTGTAATTTGCCATTTTTTATTTTCAATAAAACAATAAATTAATTTCTTAAATTAAGATTTTTTGATATACTCTTTACCTACTTTATACGTTTATAGCATAACACTTTACTATTCAAGCTACATTATAATACATAAATTATCCTATTATTTTGTCAACCAAATAAATATATATGATATTTTTATAAAGAGAAAATTATTTTTTTTATTAATAAAACAAACATATGAATGGCTTATGGTATACTATTAAGAGGGACCCGTTAACTAAATTAACTATAAACTATCTGCCCATAATAAATTAATAAGAAAAAAAAATATAAATAAAAAGGTCAATATCGTTGAATATATAACAATATTAAACCATTTAGTCAAACTTTTCGCACAAAAAAATAAATAAAAAAAAAAGATATATATTTATATATTTATTACCGACTTCAAATCTCAACTTTTGAAGACAGGTATCAGTGACCCTTAATAAAAGTTGGTCGGAAAAATATCCATATTTAAAAAAATTGGAGGAAAAAAACAAACTAAAAAAAGTTAGCTTGAAATGTAGGGTTTCTCAAATTTTGTGTAAGAAAAAGGGAAAAGAAAAAGGAGGTGGGACAAAGCATCTAATTGGAGATTGATACAAATATTGCACCTCTTTTTTATTATTATAAATATGCTTTTTGAAAAATAGGTTAAAAAAGTTAGTTGAGTTTTGTATGAATTTTTATCTAACTTTCGATTCCATCAAATTGCATTTTAAATTTGGATAAGTGTTACAATCTTAATCTTAAAAAAACGATTACAATTTCAACACTCTAATTAGTTATCCCTCCAAATATATATGGTAGAAACAAAGTTTTCTCGTTTACGTTCAATTAATTATAATACAAATGTACGATATGAAATTGATAAAATAAAATAAAAATAAAAATAATTACAATAGAATTTGTTCTTTTATATATACAATTTGAGAAAGTTAGTCTTTTAAAATATATAGAGAGATGGAAAAATCGAACCTTTAATCTCAAGGTTGAAAGTATAAGTAATGGTAGTTAAGTTATCCTCATGTTAATTGAGAAAGACAATCAACGGTTAATTTGCATTAATTGTACTGTTTTTTCTGCAAAACTTTTTTGTTTGAAATAAAAGAATTTAGAATGGTTCTTGAACGGATATTTTTTTTCCTTTTTTTTAAAAAAAACAAGGGTGAATTGAGAAAGTTGAACCGATGGTAAAATTACAGCACTTGTTTGGTTTATGATCAAATTTGATGAAATTCAAAATTTGGGTCCAAATCGATACAATCTAATAAGTTAAGAGAGTCGATTTTTTTTTCTTTTTAAATTGCAACTTGATTATATGCACTTCGACTTTAGTGTCAGCTTGGTTTCTATACTTATGTTTTATATAACTAAAATATGTAGCGGTGAAGGATTTTAACTTCTGACCTTTAACCAATGATATATATTTAAAATAGGTGAGTTAAAAGTACGTGTTTATAATACGATGCTAGTTAAAATGTAGAAGGAATTTGCATTGTTCTTAACAAAGTTCATCACAATTTTAGACTCATTTACAAATGTAGCCCTGCATAAATGGTACATTAGATTTTTGTCACCTTCTTTAATCATAATCTAAATGTTTGGTCAGTTTTAACTAAAGGTAATAGACAAGAACAAAAGTGTTAAAAGTGCAGGGACTTGACATTAAAGTCAAAATATTAAAAATGAATGCTAAAATATTATTTTCATCTCTTATTTTAGTATTTTTCAATTGTAATCTATGTATTTCTAAATGTTCAATTTTAATCCGTGTACATTCAATAAATGTAAATTTAATGTTTAGTGCCTGATTTATTAAGAAAAATATATTATCTATTTATATTTTTACTATAAATTTTGAAAATAAATTTATATATATTGTATTATTATTATTATTAAGCTTTGGAGGGACCAAATAGAAGAATATATAAATCAAAATTGAACAAAGTTTAAAATAGTATTTTAACTTCTAAAAAATATTAAATTAAAAAAAAAGCAAAAGGGGACAAAGCACCTAATTAAGATTGACACAATATTGTACCTCTTTCCATTTTGGCTATTTTTTAATTAAAAAGCCTAAAAATTTTCTTCTTTTTGGACCCCTCCCTACATCTCTCTTAAAAGGTCTCTCAATTTTGGCAAATAGAAGGTGACCCTAGCCATCATCTCCCTTTCAATTTCAATCATAATATATGCCTTTTCCTCTTCCCCCCCCCCCTTCTTCTATTTCCTTTGCTTTCCTTTAAAGAATTTTGATCTTTCATCATTTAAATGTTTAATCACATGCACATCTTTTAAGACATGTCGTATTTGAAAGACTATTGGTCAAATTCAATTTGAATTCGAACGTTTGTTCTCCAATGAAATGTTAAGAATTTTGTGTTACTTTAAGTTGAAAAGTTGATGTCCCGTTCAAAGTTTTCTGTCAACTTGACCATAAATTCAGTAGTTATTATGACATATCTATCTTTTTAAGAATATAGTTTGAATCTCTACTTCAAATTTTTAAATTTGAATTTTTTCTCTATACCTATGATGTAATATTTTTTTGAAATAAATTATAAAATGGATCTTATGATTAATTTTTCACAAACTAATATTTATTTCAACCTATGTATACAACTTCTAAATGAAAGTTAATTTACAATTTATATATTTCTTAAACTTTCAAAACCCTATCCAATCAATCCAAACTATATGGTTTGAGTTGACTTGATCTAAAATTAGCTTGTAGTGAACCTAGTTAATTCAAATTTATTATTAATTTTTTTGAAGAAATATTATTACTTTTAAAAATATATTTCTTTTGTTTTCTCAAGAATTATATATGCACTTGCATATCTTTATTTTAGTTTTGTTTCATTCGATATTATTAATCTTTGCAGCCCTGAAGAATAATTTCTTTAAGCCACTGAAATGGATAAGTTATAAGAAAATAAAAACTAAAAAAAGGTAGATTAAAAAATAATAATAATTACAATAGATATCATTTTCTAACGATAATAATTAATTGTATAATAATATTTTAAAAAATTATACATATAGCAAAGTCTATCAATTATACGGTATATTATTGATAGATTTCTATAATAATATGGTCCATCACCGATAAACTCCTCCTATCTAAGGATCTACATGATTGGGTTGGGTTGAGAGTGTTTTTAGACTAACCTAAAAATTCAGGTTAGTTCGGTTGGCAATCCAAATAATTCAAAAAAAGTCCCCAACCAATTCGGGTTGGGTTGGGTTTGGTTGTCGGGTTATAACTTTTTTTTTTAAATTAAAACTATGTAAACTTATATACAACACACTAATAACTAAAAATCTCATAAAATTAAGATGGCAAATACCAAATATCTATGATATTTGTTGCAAACTTTAAACAAAAACAAATATCATAATAATTTTAAAAAGAATATATTAAAAATTCACAAATTAATCAATAGAAAGTAATCAAATTTTAAACAGAATATATATATATATATATATAATTCGGGTTGGGTTAGATCAACTCAAAAATTTTTTAGACAACTCACAATCCGATCCAACCCAACAAAAATAGAAAAAGTTTAACTCAACCCAATCCAAGAATAAACTAACCCAATCCAATCCTACTCCTATTAATGTTATGGTCTATCATTAATAGATTATCTAAATTTTGCTAGATCTATAATTTTTCTTTTTTGTATTATATTATATCTATCAATATTTTGAATTTGATTGCTATATTTATCATGATCTTAAAAAAAAAAAAAACATGTGAGGTTGTGTGAGATTTAGAATTTGAAAAATCAAAGGCTTCGAATATAGAAAAGAAAAACAATGAGATTCTAAGATCTCGAACTTACCATGATTTTAGGGGATGAAATCCGAAAATTCAGATTTCATTATTCTTTATTGTCTTTTTCCGCACATATTTGTTTATTTATTTATTTATTTAGCAATAGTAATTAGGATTTGTTGATGTGTTTAGCAAGGAGGGCAAAAGAAAATACCCGTATTATAATAAAATATAATCAAAAGTTTATTTTTAAAAAAGATTTACTAATAATATTATTTTTTTTATTTTTGCATATACAGCCACTGATTAAGGGCATTTGCATGTATGACCATCGACCACAAAAAAGAAAAGGAGAGTCTGTACACTAACGAGCACATAACACACATAATGCACGTAAAATTTATAGTTTCATTTTAATACATAAAATAAATATTTATTAATATTTTAATAAATAAAACAATCTTTTACGTTGCCTAAATAATTATAAATATTTGAAGAGAACGAAAAAAAAATAAGAATTTGTGAAATTTTAAGGGAAAGAAATTTGTCGAATACATTTTCTTGATTGGTGTCTAGATCACATTTTATACGAATGGATATACCATTTCATCATATAACCACTCAAATTCAAATAGTTGTGACGGAGCGAAAGAAATGATTGTTTGTTCAATATATCTCCATTATTTGATTGTGATGTTTCATATCTATAGCCGAGATCACATCTACATACGAAAGAATATACAACTTCGTCGTTT
Organism: Benincasa hispida; assembly: GCF_027475165.1. Taxonomy (NCBI): domain Eukaryota; kingdom Viridiplantae; phylum Streptophyta; class Magnoliopsida; order Cucurbitales; family Cucurbitaceae; genus Benincasa; species Benincasa hispida. The sequence continues at coordinate 8,732,796 of NC_143489.1, forward strand.
AACCACTTCGATAAAAAATAATTGGAACAACAAATAATGTGGCTCTTCGATCAATATATCTTAGTCATTAAATCATGATGTTTTATATATGTGATCTAGATTATACCCGTATTGGAAAGGATACACCAGTCCGTCTTCGACCAAAATATTTATTTATTTTTAGACGTGGACTAGAGTAGGTAATTTAAAGTGGATGTGGGAATTTCCAACAAAATCAATTATTATTAATTTGGTCATGGAATTTCTGAATTTTGAGTTGCAATTATTTTTATATTGAGGCCAACGATCTTTTTCAGTGGGCTTAGGTTTGACTAGTTGACCACACGGCCCAAATGAATCTAGAAGGCTTTATTTAGGAGCCCAACTTGATAGGGTTTTATTAAATTTTAGCCCACGTGTTTCCCATGACTCCGTGGGCTAACCGTAAGACAGCTGTCTGACGCAGAGTGTGAACGCCCACTAACAGATACCTTAATTTAATATTAAGAAAGCACAACTGTGTGTGTGTTTTTCTCTCTTTTTTAAAATTAAAATTTTTTTAATATCATATTTAAACTCAAAATTAATTCTTCTTTTTTATCTTCAAATTTGCGTTTTACTTAATTGATATGATGGCACAATAGTTGAACTCAATATATATAATAATATATATTGTCTTATTTTTATAATTATTTTTAACTCAATGGAAAGAAATCTATATAAAACTCAAAATTGAACCCTTTAACAATTCGAATCAAATTTAGAGTCGAACAACAAAAATAGCGATAAAAATCAACCTACCTTTTCTCTTGTTAATCTTTACGACACTAATTTATTTTTTTAAAAAAAAAAAGAAAAAGTTTATATAACTAATTTAATTATGTGTTTAAGTCATGTATATTATTTTCTCAAAATACAAATAAACCAACCCGATGGCCTTGGACTAGTTCGACATGTCGGCTTTGTGCCAAGCATGTGCTCTAAGAGAAATCAAACACATGTTTATTAATAATATTAATTTTTAAGAAGATAAAAAGGAGATCACTCATCTCTATTTAAATGTCTCTTTTCATGTGCATGTATTTTGTTGGAAGTACATGAGCAAGGCTTTATAATAAGAAACAAAATGAGAAGCATGGCTGATGAAGTTATAAAAGCCTATTTTTCTTTTCTTTTTTAACTACAATATGGTTAGGAAGATATACGAATCATGGATTTTTTTATCACTAACACATTTATATATCAATTGAACTATACACACTCTAACGTCTCAACTCTAATATTGCAAGAATGTTATAACATTTTGTAATGCTATTAACAATATTCTAGCATCATTGTTGATTTTACAATGATTTAACAATCATAACGCAAAATCTGCTAGAGTAACATTAAAGTGTGTGTACAGTACATTGTAATTTTCAAATTTTGTTAATTGATTTTTATTTTGAATCGTATTTGAACATGAGTTGCTAATTTTCTTACATGTAGGTATTAATGTAATCCCAATTTTTTATGGTTTGATTAATTGAATATTTTTTAATTATTGTTTTCGATCTTGCAATTATTTGCTTATACTTTTAATTACCATGTATTAAATTGTGTTGTATCTAAATCTTAAGAAGAGGAAGATTAAACTAGAACTTAATTGCATTTTAAAATAGTTCTAGTTTACGAGAAATTTAGGAGTCCATTAAGGGACCATTTGGTTGGAGGGAAAAGAGGGTGGGAATAGGAATGAGTTTTCAAAGCCCATGTTTGGTTGGTGGGATTTGTTTATTTATCTTGGAAAAGACAATTCCTAGGTATCTTTTACCCACACAAATGAAGGAATTGCATACCCATTGAGAAGTGTGGATTTTCATTTCTCCTACTGCTTCCTACCACGATTTTCCTTCCTTCCAGCCGTGAAATCGTATAGCATTTTGTTACTCAGCAATCGTATAGCATTTTGTAAGCGATCGTGTAACATTTGGTAAACGATCGTATAGCATTTGGTAGGGATCGTATAGCATTGGGTAGGCGATCGTATAGCATTTTGTTACTCAGGATTGTGTAGCATTTGGTAAGCGATCGTGTAGCATTTGGTAAGCGATTGTATAGCATTGGGTAGACGATCGTATAAAATTGGGTAGGTGATCGTATAATATTTTGTTACTCAGCGATCGTGTAGCATTTGGTAAGCGATCATATAGCATTGGGTAGGCGATCGTATATCAATTTGTTACTCAGCGATCATGTAGATAATATAAGCGATCGTATAGTATTTTGTAAATGATCGTTTGGACTTGTTTTTACAATCTCAATTTTTTTTAAATTCCCACATACTAGTACCACACATACTATTTCCAGACATTGTTTTCTCATGCACAACCAAACATAGTCATTCTTGATTCCCAGTAATTTTATTTCCAGACATATAATTCCCAGCCATCCTTAATTCCTGGGCATTGAGAAAATCTCAATCCAAACAGCCCCTAAAGTATGTCAAGAAAGTGCATATAGAATTTTAATAAAGATACTGATTTTATATTCTCTCTGTAAAAATAAAAAATAAAAAAGATAATTTATTAATGAAATAAACTATTTTACGAATAAGAACGTAGCTCAACTGACATAGTGTTTGTATTATGATCTCAAGGACAAAGAAGATTAAAATTATTATTGTCATTTTCATTCATTTCAAAAGATATAATTTAAATAATTTCACACATTAATTATTGTATTAATTTACGTAAATGATATTATAAATGATTTCACATGTGTTTTCCAATTTTTTTACATTAGTTGTCACCTCAAATTTACCAAAATAATTTTATGATGGTTAATTTAGAGTCAAAACTTAATGGAAGAGAATCAAATGCAAGTTAATTAAACGTGTTGAAACTAAAACCACAATTATAATGAGTAGATATTATCAAATGGAATCTTTTTCCTTAAAAGAACCCAAACACCCAACTTCATACGTCATCAAACAGCGATATTAAAAATTAAAATGAAAATTGTCACTAAGTTCTCACGTGAGGAATTAGTATACCACACAGAATCCATGCGTAGCTCACACGCTCTAACGAGACCTCAAATTTATATAAATATTATAATTTGACTCTCATATTTCAATAGTTCTAAAAATTACACTATCAAATGATAAAAATTAAATCCTCTCGAATTCAATTGTTAAAATTTTTACGATAATGAGTTTGAAGGTCAAATTTTAACACTCAATTTAAAAGTTCAATTTTTACAATTAAAATTTTTATGATAAAATTGTATTTACTATCATATTTTAGAAGTGGTTTTTTTTTAATTTATTCCTTTTTTTTCTTTATTAATTAATTTTTTAATATGTCAGAATAAATCCATTGACAACTGATATGTCTAGCAATCAATAACCAACGATTTTTTTTTGTTTGAATCATGTTGTACAAAAAAAGGAAAATTCTTGATACAATTGAAGTATATATCATTTTATTGTGATTTAAATTCCAATATTGTGAGATTCAATAACATAAAAATAATATTTATTAAGGTATCATTGTAGTGTTAACAAAGGATGTATATTGTGTTCAAAGAATTTTCCTATAATCTCATTTATTGTAAGTCATGAATATTATTTAATAATGATGTAGATTGGAGTCCACTGACCTAAACAATTAATTATTAAGCAAAAATTATGGCAATGGAAGGACTATAAAAAAAAATTCGTACTCTATAATAATATAAATTTTTTTGGTTAAAATACCAATTTGGACTAAGATGTCTATGGAAGGGGTCGGGGTTGGTTTTTCTACACCCCATTTATTCTCTATCCTTGCCAAATTTTCCACGGATTGAACGGGGATTCTCTATGAAAAATTTGTAGAAAAAAAATTTCTCAAAAAAATCAATTAACTTAAATCACAACTATAGAAAATTTTTAATTAAATAGTTAGTTTTTTCTATATGATTAGTTCCATGTGGACAATTAGAAATTAAAGAGAAATTACACAAAGTTTTCTATCAAATTATTTTGTTATATAATCTAAATTTAGAATTCAAATATATCTTTTTTTTTTTTTTTTTTTTACGCCAATTCAAACATATTCATTATCTTGATACTTAAACATTGAAAATTGAAAGTTAAATATAATATTTATATAATAATAATTATTTGCATGAGGTTTCCAGAGAAACTTATTTCGTGGAATTGAACTGCGTATTTGTATCAAGTTTAGTGTAGCAAGTACAATATCTAACACAATAATTCTTTGATGCATTCAAAATAAACTTTAATATTTAAACTAGTTGATCTTCTTAAATGATCGACCTTTGGGCTTGTTGACCTTCTTAGATGATCGAATTTTGGGCTTGTTGATCTTCTTGGATGATCGGTCTTTGGACTTGTTGATCTTCTTGGATGATCGGCCTTTGGGCTTGTTGATCTTCTTGGATGATCGGCCTTTGGGCTTGTTGATCTTCGTAGATGATCGGCCTTTGAACTTGTTAAACTTCTTAGATGATCGGTCTTTGGGCTTGTTGATCTTCTTGGATGATCGGCCTTTGATCTTGATGATTTTCTTGGAGGATTAGTATTAGCACGAGGCTTTCAGAGAAACTTGTTTCGTGGAGTTGAACTTGAGTTGGTATTGATGTTGAAGTTGATTTGATGTGATGTGGTTCAATCTCTAGTACTTGATCCTCTTATTCTCTCTTGGTTGATTGTGTACGCTTGATGTATAGAAGCAAACCGTATGGATGTTCTTGAGCTTGGAGTCTTAGAATAATGTTTGTATTTTCAAAGGACTTCAGTTTTCAAGTGTGGTCAGCTTAAGAGTTAGAACGTCTTCTGATTGTTAGGAGAATTCTCTCTAGATCCTCTGGAGTATAGAGTTGCTAACCCTCATAGATGAGGAGAGCTCCTCTATTTATAGAGTTCTCTTGAGTATGGAGTTGCTGACCCCAACAAATGAAGAGATCTTCTCTATTTATAGAGTTATCTGGTGGGCCTCATGGACTTGGGCTTAGTTGGTCCTGAAGGAACTCGTATGAGGAGAACCTTAAGCGGAAGTGGATCGACCAAATTTCATTAATTATTGAATACAAAGTTTACAGTAAACAGACAATAAGATATGCATTTAAAATCTAAATTACAACATGTTTTACAAGAAAATGTTTCAAGAAACATCACCTTCGTAGAACATTTTCTTCACGATTTCTCTCGTACGGATCACGAACTTTTTGAAGACCTTCTTCAAAATAAACCTCGAACCAGAAAGCCTGGACACTACCACAATGAAACCTTAGTATTCTCAGAGTGAGAACCCAGGAGTGGTGGGCTCTAACTATTTTGGTTAAGAGAGAAAAGCTTTTAGGTGGAGGAGGAAGAAGATTGAGAAGTATATCAAGAACACAAAATACATAAAACACTTCTGTAATTTCTTTCTCTCAATCATTTGACAACAACAGTCATCAAGAAGAAGAAAATGATTTTCTTTTATTCTCCTTGCCATAAAGAATAACTACCCCCACTAATGTGGGTGAAGAGAAAAGATGGAAAACTAACTCTCTTCCTTATTATCAAAATAATAATAATAATATAAATATAAATATGATAGCTAACTTATCACACATATATATATATTATGTTATATCAGATATAACATATAACCTATAGTTTTAATATTGTATCACATACAATAGAAACTATAGTTTCTTTTCACTATTTTATAGCATTTAAAATAAATCTCATTTATATTAAATTTAACAACTATGAATCTCATTCATAGAAAATATATTTGAATCTTATTAAAATATTTATTTTCTCCTATTAAGCTATAATGTATCAAATAGATTATGACACTTATATCACATATAATTGAAACAATTTAACTATATCATATATAATTAAATCTCTCTATTAATTTGAACAATTCAAATTAATCCACAAACTGATTTTCAACTAAATCCTATTGAGCTACCAAGGGACCTCATGGACTTATAGTTTGAAGCTCCAATGGTTCGTGAATAATCAATTAAACTCTTTAATTACATTATTCACCATCCGTTAATGGTCCGGCACTCCACTAAAAACCACAATTGCACTCTTTGTACTATAGATATATTTTTATGTTCATTGGATATAACCAATCAACAGTACTATGACCCTTCATAAATCGCTCATAAGTATAGTTGGGCCAAATTACCCTTTGCCCCTGTAATTACATCTAACTTCTTAAGTACCACTGATCCCTCTAATGAACAATAGATCATACCCTTTCGAGGAAAGGTGTGACGCCACATTGTTCAAGATCCGGAATCAACCCTTAAGCTAGCAATTTATCTACTTATCCCTACCTCGAAGAAGGAGTGAATTCCATCTTGTGTAGTTGTATTCCTAACTCCCCAATCAGACGAATCCTCAAAATGGTAGGCTTATTGAATCGGCGATCTGACCACTCTCACCGATACAAATCAAAGGATCGCTCTCATAGGTAGGAGTTCAAATTCACTCAGGATTTCGGTCATGTTATCTATGGTCATCCTGGTGAATTGTAAGTCTCTATTATGAACGGCGTTATATAATGAGACTAAACATTTCGTGGTCCGGTCTTATACAAACTTCTTTATATAGAATATCCCCACTTGCATGTCTATACATGAATGATCAAGATAAGATCATTTGTAGTACTTTACAATAATTGTAACACCTACAAAGCGGGCCATACTCGTAGTGTCACCAAGATAAGGTACCCAACCTCATCCATCTACTATAGACCTTTTGGGTTATCACTTAAACATGATTCACTCGTATGTCTCTACATACATGTTTAAGTTATAAAGATAACATTGGATGTTAGATTATTGGTTTGTGGTTAATGCAACTAAAATATCACATATTTTATAGACAATGAATAAAATATCAAATATTTTATTAAATACTTAAAGAGTTTGTTCATCAAAGTTTACAAACTATAGGATCCTACGAGATTTAGGGCATTAACCTCAACAGGTCCATGGGTTTGGCCCTTGAGCCTGATTAGTTGGACCTGGACTTAGTTGGTCCATAAGTCTAGCCTTTGGGCCCAATTAGTTGAATTTGGGCCTGACATTTGAGTCAAATTCTAGTTGGACTTTAACCCAAATAATAATATCAAATTGGGTCAAATTAATCTTATCCAATTCAATAGTCATGATGAAACCAAGTGGCATCATCTAAATTTATCTTCAACTTCAATTTGGGACCCATGTCAATGCCTAATTAGTCCCAAATTTGATGATTTAGAATTTCGTCATGAATGACATAGCTATTTGAGATTGGTGCAAAATTTCTCATTCAACAAATACCTCTTTTCAAGATTTATGCACATATATGGGTGAATGAATCTTGAAAAATATAAAGTTTGAATCAAAATTCAAATCCATATTTTCTTGAATTTGATCTCAATTGATATGTCATTCAAACTCTGAATTTAGTATATAACTTTAACTCGAATTTGGAATAAATTTTGGAATACGGTCAAATTTTAATTTTACATCAATTGAGATTTACCTCAATTTAATTTGATTGAGGATAAAAGTCTAAATTTGGATGATTTAGATTTGGGATAAAATTTGGAATCTGTCCAAAGTTAAATTTGAGATTTTATATACAATTTAATCTCAAAGTTGAATAATTTGATTTTTTTTAATAAAATTTGGAATAAGGCCAAATTTTATTTTAATTGGAGATGTTATCACAATTTGATTTGGATAGGATAAAAGTTAAACTAGATTGAATTTGCGATAAAATTTGAAATAAGACCAAATTTTATTTTGAGATAAATTTGAAACTTTATCCCTAATTTAATTTTACTTTGAAGATAAAAGGCTAAATTTGAATTATTTGAACTTGAGATAAATTTTGGAATGTGACCAAATTTTAACTTGTGATTTTATTCACAATTTAATCTCAAAGTTGAACTATTTGAGTTTGGATAAAATTTGGAATATGACGAAATTTTAAGTTGAAATAAATTTGAGATTTTACCCTCGATTTGATTTTGATTGAGGATAAAAGCCAAATTTGATTTGAATATGAAGTAAAATTTGGAATATGACCAAACTTTAATTTGAGATGAATTTGAGATAAAATTTAGAATATGCCAAAATTTAAAATTAATGTAAATGGATTTTGATATCATTTGATTTAAGGTTAATCCATTCAAACCTACCAAGAATCTTAAGTTCAAATTTAAAAGATAAGATATTTGATTCAAGTCTTGTCAAAATCTTTTAAAAAGATAAGATTTTAGTGGGAAATCCAAATTAAATTAGGATTTTGAGTCTATCTTGGCCTTTATAAATAGTGTTCACCAAATACATTTTTCTCGTTCTCATCTTCTACTCCTACTCTATTCGCCTCTTTCTTTTCTTCCTTCTTTTTTTTCTTCCTTCTTTTTGTTTCTTTCTTTTTCTCCTTTCTTTTCTTCTTCTATACTAACTTACCCCCACCCTTTTTTAGTTTACAGGAGCTACAACTACTCAATCGAGGGAGTAATCCTTTTTTTGTTTTGCCAACTCATCAGTATTTTTTGCAAACAGCAAGTTTTTTTTTATCACTATTATTTTTTTTGTTTGTTTGCAGCAATGGCCCGTTGCGTGATCGTCTCCTTGACACACACAGGGATGACCCTGGAAAGGTCTAAATAACCCTATTATCCCAACACATTTCGATCAACATGGGGATGACCTTAGAAAGGTCTAACAACCCCCATTTGACCAACATAGGGATGACCCTGGAAAGGTCTACCTTATTATATTGCCACTTCCTGAGCAACATGGGGATAATCCCGAAAAGGTCTAACAATCCCCATTTGATCAACATAGGGATGACCCTAGAAAGATCTACCCTATTATATCTCGATCAACATGGGGATGATCCCGGAAAGGTCTAACAATCTCCATGTGATCAATATAGGCATGACCCTAGAAGAGTCTGCCCTATCATATCTCGGTTAACATGGCGATGTCCCCAGAAAGGTCTAATAATCCCCATTTGAACCACATAGAGATGATCCTGGAAAAGGTTACCTCATTATATCGCCACTTTTGGATTAATATGGGAATGACCATGGAAAGGTCTAACAACCATATTACATCACTTCTTGATCAATATAGGAATGCCCCGGAAAGGTCTAAACAACCCTATTACATCGGCATTTCTTGATCAATAAAAGGATAACTCCAAAAAGGTCTAACAAACCTAATTGATCAACATATGGATGACCCCGGAAAGGTTTAAGAAAACCCTATTACATTATCATTTCTTGATCAACATAGGGATGACTCTGAAAAGGTCTGATGATCCTATTTGATCAACATAGGGCCCCAGAAAGGTCTAAACAATCCTATTACAACACTTCTTGATTTGAATTTGAAGATAAGGAAAATATGCCATCGAGTTTTGAAGATGGGGCAGATATGCCATCAAGCTTTGAAGATGGGGAGAATATGGCATCAAGCTTTTGAGTGGAGTCGAGTGGATCAGATCCCATATGAGGTGAAGCCAAGCAGACTAGAGTCGTTTTCACGTATAAGGCGGAGCTAAGCAAACCAAAATTTATTTCACATATGAAGTGGAGCCATACCAACATTTTTGGAGAGGGAGCGAAGCTGCACCAACATTTTTGGGAGGGAGTGAAGCTGCACCAACATTTTGGAGAATAAGCGAAGCCGCACCAACATTTTTTGGGAAGAAGCAAAGCTGCAGCAACAATCTGGAAAAGGAAGGAAGTTACACCAATATTTTGAAGAGGGAGCGAAACATCTAAACTTGACTTCAAAGAGGAAATGGTGAAGCCTCCAAACTTGAAGATGGAAGAGCATCGAAGAAGCCTTTGAACTTAAAGATGAAGGAGCATCGACGGAGTCTTTGAGCTTAAAGATGTTAGAGCATCGATGAAACCTCTAAACTTATAGATGGCAGAACATTAATGGAGTCTCTGAACTTGAAAATGGAGAAACATTGATAGAGCCTTTCAATTTGAAGATGAAGAAGCATTGACGAAGCCTCTGAACTTGAAGATTGAGCACTGACGAAACCTCTGAACTTGAAGATGAAGGAGAATCGATGAAGCCTCTAAACTTGAAGATGGATGGGTATCGACGAAGCCTCTAAATTTGAAAATCGAGGAAAATTGACGAAACCTCTAAATTTGAAGATGGAAGAGCATCGATGAAGCCTATGAGCTTGACGATGAAGGGCATCAATGAAGCCTCTGAGATTAAAGATGAAGGGGCATCGACGAAGCCTCTAAACTTGAAGATTGAGGGAAATTGGCAAAACCTCTAAATTTGAAGATGGAGGGGCATTGACGAAACATCTAAGCTTGAAGCTGGAAGGGCACCGACGAAGCCTTTAAACTTGAAGATGGAGAACCATCGATGAAACCTTTGAACTTGGAGATGGAAAAGTATCAACGAAACTTCAAAACGTGAAGATGGAGAAGCATCGATGAAGCCTCTGAACTTGAAGATGAAGGAGCATCAACGGAGCCTCTGAAGTTGAAGATGGAGAAATACCGACAAAGCCTCTGAACTTGAAGAAAAAGGAGCATTAACTAAACTTGAAGATGGAGGGGCATCGACGAAGCTTCTGAACTTGAAGATGGAGGAAAGTCGATGAAATCTCTGAGCTTGAAGATGGAAGGGCACCAACAAAGTCTCTGAACTTGAAGATGTAGAAGCATCAACAAAACCTCTGAACTTAAAGATGGAGAAGCATCTACGAAACCTCTGAACTTGAAGATGAAGAAACATCGACGAAGCCTCTGAGCATTAAATTTGATGAAGCATCGACAAATCCTTCAAACTTGAATTTTAAGAAGCATCGGTGAAGTCTCCAAACCTAAATTTAAAGAAGCATCGAAAAAACTTCTAAACTTGATCTTGATGAATGTCTATAGTTGAAGATGACGAGTCGAACTATAGATGAGTGATGCTTCGAAATTGAAGTAAGCAATGTCCAACACTGCTTCTTTATTTAAGTGAGCGAAAAGATAATCAAATTTTATAGTAATAACCTTATTGAGGGAAACCTTATCCACTAACTATAGTGGATCATGTCTTAAGTGACAACCAAAATAGTCTGTAGTATATGGATATAGGAGGGAAACCTTATCCTGGTAACACTACAGACGCGGCCTGCTTTGTGAAATTGTTACAAATGTTATGACTTGTCATAAATAGTCTGATCCTGATCATTCGTGTAGAGGACATGCGAGTGGGGGCGTCCTATACAAAGAGTTTGTATAAGACCTGACCTCGAAGTGTTAATATCTCGTCATATAACTCCGTTCATGACTAGGACTTCACTTCACTAAGATGACCATAGGTAACATGACCTCAATCCTAAGTGAGTTGGGAACTTCTGCCATTGAGGGTGGTCCTTTAATTTGCATGGGTGTGAGTGCCCAGAGTGCCAACTCAAACCTACCACTTTAAGGATTCGTCTGACTTGGGAGCTGGGAACTCAGCTTCACAAGATAGAGTTCACTCCTTCCCCAAAAGTAGATAGATTGCTCTTTTAAGGGCTGATCCCAAAACTTGAACGATGTGGCGCCATGCACCTTTTCATGGCCCGAGAGGTGTTCACACATAGTAGGACTATGTTATATTGTTCATTAAAGGGATCACGGAGGAAGATGTCATTACAGGGACAAAACGGTAAATTGGTCTACTGTAATTATGAGTATCTGTGAAGGGTCATCGTACTGATAATTGGTTATATCCAATGGACATAGAAATATATCTATGGCAAGAAGAGTTTAACTATCGGTCTTTAGTGGAATGCCTTGCAATTAACGAATGGTGGATATCGTGGCTAAAGAGTTTAGTCAGCTATTCGCATACCATTGGAGCTTCGAGCGTTAGGTTCATAAGGTCCCCTTGGTAGCTTGGATACAAGTTGAGAGTCAGTTTTTGGGTCAGTTTGAAATGTTCAAATTGACAAGAGGGAATTCTATTATATATGATATAATTGAACTAGTTAATTATATATGATATAATTAATGTTTTGTATGAGATACATTAATTTGGAGGAAATTGGATATAAATATGATTTATATATAGTGGAGGAAAATACTATAATTAATATATGATATTAATTTATATAATATGAATATAATGAGATCACATTCATCGGACAGTTAAAAGGGAAATGGGACGGTGTCTTTTCTGTTTTAATAACGGGTGAGTGAGTTAAAAGATCACTTTGAAATGCATAAATAGCTTATGGAGTGTTAACCATGAGATGTGCAGACATTGTGTTAAAAAGTGTGTCATCGTTTAGAAAATCAGTGCCTATACGATAGTGCCTGCACGATCGCTTACCTATACGATATTCTTAAGCGATTGCTTACCGATTACACACTCGTGCACTATTTACTAAATGATCATTTACCTTTTCCTAAGAGATTGTTTAGCTCCCGATATTTACTAAACGATCATATAGACGATCGCTTAGTTTTTTCTACACGATCGTTTACCCTTTTTCTATACGATCGTTTAAACGATCGCTTACCTTTTTCCTACACGATCGTATATTCACCTAAACGATCAAGCATCTTGTCTATACGATAGACGAGCTCATCTCCCACTTACTTGATCGTTGTGTACAATCTCTCTTCCTTCTCCCCTCTACCAAATTAGAACAAAGCCCACACTTTGGATTCTCACTCCAAGAATTCTAAGGGCTCTAAGTGGTGGTGTTATCTCCGTTTCCTTCTGTTCGTGTGGAGACTGCTCGAGGTAGACGATTGGGTTTTAGATTTGCTGTGAAGAAGAAGTCTTTAACTGGTATGATCTCTCGATCTCTTTAGAATTATGAATGCATATTATTATGTTTGAATATATATATAGAATTCTATCACAATGAATTGGAAAGATCCGCTTCTGCTCGTAGGTACACTTGAATAAGAGTTCCTTCAAAATATCCATTTACAACCTATGAGTTTCACTCCTAATGGAAATTTGAAAAATTCCAAAGTGTCATTGTCTTTCATGGATTTTATCTCCTCTCCTATAGCATTTATCCACTTTGAGAGTTGGAACTTTATAGAGCTTGTTGGAAGTTGATTGGATCATCTTTCATTATACCCACATCATCTTGATATACTTGAAGAAACACAATATAATCATCTGGAATTGCACTTCTTCTCTCTCTAGTAGATTTCTTTAGTGGCACTTCTTGAGATTGTTGAGTTTGAATCTCAGGTTCAACAATCAGAACTTCAATGTTATCTTGATCTATAATTGGTTCAATAGTGATGTCAGGAATTGGAACTTAAATATCATCTATAACCATATTAGGAAAAGAAACTAATTCCTCTTCAAACAAAAATTTCCTTATGTTATCTTCCCCCCCAAACTCAACATCTTTAAGGAATCTCGCATTTCCTATCTCAAACAATGATCTAGAAGTGGGATCATAGAACTTAAAACCCCGAGAGCGCTCAGAATACCCAACAAAATAGCACCTAATAGTTCTTGAGTCTAATTTTCTGTGCTTAGATCTATAAGGCCTAGCCCTAGTTGAACAACCCCATATGTGAAGATGTCTAATAACATCCAACTTGTGTAGCATCATGCAGACGATATGCATCTTCAATTTTTTGCATTGACCTCAGTAGGGATGAACATTTTCAATTTGTTGTACTACCCCCAGTAGAGATGAACATCTTCATTTTTTCATGTAACGCCACACGTAGGGTGATTTTGGCACTCTTTTTTTTATGAACTAAATTTTTCTTTAAGTTGCCTACGTACCCTTGAAGAAAAGGATCAAGTCGTAACATAGTTCAAAAAAAGATTTTTTTTTTCATGTGATTGAACTTAAATTTCTTTAAGTTGCTATGTACCCTTTATAATGAGAGAGATCAAGTCATAATGTAGTTCATACAAATTTTTTTTTTCTTTCAGGACCATTCATCTTTTAAGCTCATGCGGGCCAGAAGCAACATGCAGTTTAGGTTCTTGCGATGAGAAGCTTCTACATTTAAACTTCAGAAGCTCTTATTTTATCAATTCTTTGTTTATCCTCTTCATTTGTAGGATTCAACAATATGATGAGCTTTGGTTTCACCATTAAGGAACCTTTTGTATTTATATCGACATACGATATGTCGTTGTTTTTTTTCATGAATGGTCTTACCTTTAAGGTTTTCATCTTTCTTTTATGTTGATCGCTTGTCATCTTAAGATAATCAAAAGAAGATATTGATGGTCAATTTTTCTTTGATGTGAATATACTTAGTTTCTTGAAAGCTAAAGTTCAAGTTACAATAGACATTGGACATTGGCTTTCTTCTTCTATCGTGGCCATACTCAATTTTTGGAAGACTGAAGATCGAGTAGTTGAAGGCTTGATACGATCGAAGACAGAAGTTCTTTGCTTAATTTCTTTTGAATCATCGACTTCTTCAGTAGTTATATGATTGTTGTCAATTTTCGTTATGTTGGTAGCATGACATGCAATAACTTTTGATACCTCACTGGATGATTATCAAGGAAACTTCTTGGGAGAAATTTTGTCAAAGTTACCAATCGTTAAAGTTTAGGGAAGTCCTTGTCTTCTTCTTTAGCAAGCTTATGTCATCTTTTTTCCTTTCTTTTTATGAGTGTCGTTCCTTCTTCTATAGCTTCGATAGGAGCGCAATTCTTTTAGGGTGAATTTGGCTTTTTTCTCTTTCGATGAGTCACGAGGATCCACCATTTGTCATTATCTTCAACAGGCTCATCTTTCTTCTAGGAGTAATTCGTTTGAATCTATTGATGGAATCGAACAAGTATAGGCTCGAAGGTTCCAAACTGGATCATGCTTTCTCTTTGATCATAAGACGTAAACGGTGTTGGAACACTTGAAGTCGTCACTACTGTGGTGTGATTTGTTTAAGTTACTTCATCCAAATCTAGCTCAATCTTCTTTTCATAAGCCAACTTCAGAATTAGCTCCTTCAACACGAAGCACTTTTCCACTGGGTGGCTAATGACCTGATGATACTTGCAGTAGTTAGGATCATGTACTTTTCCTGCTTGTTTCGGTCGCTTGCATTCCAACAGCTGAATAATTTTCTTCTCTTGCAGTTGCTCCAGCATGTTCACGACATCAGAATCAGGGAATGGATAAACCTTTTTCTATCTTTCTTTAAGAGTTGGACGACGCTTCTTTTTCTCATTGTGTTTTCTTTAAAATTTTATTTATTTTCCTTTAGAGGAAAATTTCATTGGGGTAGCATGAATGATCATAGATTCTTTAGTGGCGCTATCCACGATCTTTTCAGTGCCCTTGGTTTCAAGCTTGTACTTTCTCCTTTCAAGGACTAGAAAATATTTAGTCCTCCTGTTGGTGATGCTTAACTCCATGTCATGAGCCTGTATTGCCAACTCCTTAAACATATGAGGTTTTATCCTTTATAGGATGTAGAAAAGCTCTCAATGCATGTCTTAGTGCACATCTCAACTGCGAACAACTTTGTGAGACTAACTTTGCAATCTAGACTTAGAGCTCTCCATCGATTGATATAGTTGATGTCCGGCTCTCCTTTTTGTTGCTTGGTACTTGTCAGCTCCATCATGCTGGCGATATACCTAGTGTTATAAAAGCGGTAGGAAGTCTCTTTCGAACTGTTTTCAATTATCAATCGCTTTCGGCTCTAGATCAGTATACCAATCGAAAGAATTTCCTTTTAAGGTAAAAATGAACTGTTTGACTAGCAGGTCTCCTCTGGTTCCTACACTTTCATTGGTTTTGATGTATTGAGCAATATGTTATTTTGGATTGCCCTTTCCATCAAACTGCTGGAACTTTAACGGTTGGTACCCAGCAGGCATTCTCAGGTTATCGATTCTCTTAGTATACCGCTTGGCGTACATAAAATAAGTTTGAGATAGGCCTTCATAATAAGCTCTGATGGAGTTGGTGATCATATACTACTGTTGCTAGACTGATCAGGGGGCAACAGAAGTTGATTTGTTGCGATTGGTTTTCCTGCAACACGGTTTTCCCTTTGTTATTGGCTTTAACAACAAGAGTTTGACTCGACTCAACAACTTCACCAGCTGCATATTTTCTCTTAAGACAAAGATTTCATGATCTCTACCATGACCGACTCAGCCATTACATCAGCCATCATGACAAACACTATATCAAAGTGTGATTCTTTCCTCAATCGATCAGAAGCAGGAGCAAAGTTGTCAAACAAGGTATTTTCTCTAATGACGATCTCATCTTTAGGAAATTTCATCAACTATTCCAAGATTTTCTGACAGAGCCTTATTCTTGCTCATCTATAATCTTCTTTGAGTGATTGCGGGTGATATGTCCCATGTAGGAATCACTTGCAAAAGTAGCTTTGGATGCAATTTTATTTGGTGTCATTTTTTGATTTGTTGACTTGGATGATGGGAGAGAGATGAGAGGTAGAGATGTCTCACTAAGCGTGCCAATTTATTCGCATGAGGTTTTTAGAGAAAATTATTTCGTGGAATTGAACTTTTTATTTGTATCAATTTTAGTGTAGCAAGTACAATCTCTAAAACAAAAATTCTTTGATGCGTTCAAAATAAACTTTAATATTTAAACTGGTTGATTTTCTTGGATGATCGACCTTTGGGCATATTGACCTTCTTAGATGATTGACTTTTAGGCTTGTTGATCTTCTTGGATGATCGAACTTTGGACTTGATAATCTTCTTTGATGATTGGCCTTTGGGCTTGTTGATCTTCTTGCATGATCGGCCTTTGGGCTTGTTGATCTTCTTGGATGATCAATCTTTTGGCCTTGATGATCTTCTTGGAGAATTAGTGTTCGCATGAAGCTTCCGAAGAAACTTGTTTCGTGGAGTTGAACTTGATTTAGTGTTGATGTTGATGTTGATTTGATGCGATGTGGTTCAATCTCTAATACTTGATCCTCTGATTCTCTCTCGGTTGAATGCGTACGCTTAATGTATAGAAGCGGAGCGTGTGGATGATCTTGAGCTTGGAGTCTTGGAAAAATGCTTGTATCTTCAAAGGACTTCAGTCTTCAAGTGTGGTCAGCTTCAGAAGTTAGAATGTCTTCTGATTGTTGGGAGACTTCTCTCTAGGTTCTCTGTACCCCCACAAATGAGAAGAACTCCTCTATTTATAGAGTTTTCTGGAGTGTAGATTTGTTGACCCCGACAAATGAAGAGGGCTCCTCTATTTATAGAGTATCTAGTAGACCTTGTGGGTTTGGGCTTTGTTGGTCCATGGGTCTGACCCTTAGGCCTGATTAGTTCGACTTTGGTTTGATTGGTTTATGGATCTGGTCTTTGGGCCCAATTAGTTGGATTTGGTTTAATTGGTTTATGGATCTGGTCTTTGGGCCCAATTAGTTGGTGGACCTGATTTGACATTTAGGTCAAATTCAACCTATTTGTAGGCTTAGTCGGACTTTAACCCAAATAATAATATCAAATTGGGTCAAATTAATCTTATCTGATTCAACGATCATGATGAAATCATGTGGCGTCATCAAAATTTGTCTTCAACTTCAATTCAGGACACATGTCAACTCCTAGTTGGTCCCAAATTTGATGATTTTGAATTTCGTCATTAATTTAGTGAATGGTGTGGCAATTTGTGATTGGTCCAAAATTTCTCATTCAATAATTATAAATAACATAATATTAAATTTAAATAATAATTATACGAAAAAGGTTAATGGGGTGGTGGCCAAGAACAGGATAGGGATGGGGGACAAAGAATGCTTTTAGAGAATTTTTTCCCCCACCCCATCCTCCATTCCCCGCCTAAATGAGGAATCTCCATCCTTATGGAAAAAATTGATCTCTCTATTTTGGACTTTGTTACTTTAGGTTCCACACCATTTTGGTTCCATATACTTTCATTTGTCAAAATCTAGTTTTTGTACTTTTAACCAATCTTAAATTTAGTATTTCAAGAATATATTATTGAATTGGTTAAATAATAATAATAACTTTCATGCCAAAAATAAATGTTTTAATTATACTTTCCAAAATTTAAGGAATGTTAATCCCAGTATTAAACTTTTGTCGACATGTATATCTTTCATCCACATTTCCACATTTCCATGAATTTGACATCGACATGATAGCTAATGATATTTTCACAATATCGTAGAAAAATCCATGAAACCTAAAAAAGAAGCAACAAAGTGTCACTAGTATAGTTATAGATATGTTAATGTGTTTAACAATCATAAAATGTTAATTTACTTATTTAAAATTATTTTTTTTGAAGTTTTTGAAGTTTTTGAAATTTTATAATTTTCCATAAATATCTATGAACGTCGAAATTTTATCAATATTTTCATCGAAATTTTCGTAAAATTAAAACACTGAAAATTTTGTCGACATTGACATTTTAAACCTTGATATTTGAAGAGGTCAAATCTCAACGGGAGAGCATTTCATCGCTTTTTGTGTTTGATTTGGGATGAGAAAAAAATACATAATCGAAATACAAATTAAAATAGGCAAATCATGTTGTTAGAGATTTGAAAAATAAATACTTTGTTGGCACCTATGAAGCACAGATACTTTATGTGAGGCAAAGAATCAGTATCAGATACGTATCTGACACGCGATTTTAACGTATCTATACTTTCAGACACTTTCCAAATACGTATCTGACACGTGATTTAACGTATCTATTTTTATGCATACTTTTTTTAAAAGAAAAAAGACAAGTAACTAATCTAATCTTTCCCAATCTAAAATTAGGCAACCTATTTAAAGAGTTCACTACTCGAGTCCAAAACTAAAAGAAAAAAAACAACGGACCAAACCCTATACTAGAATCATCTAATCTCCATCTTCACATTTTAGTCCCCACAAAGTCCACCAAAATATAAACCATTTGGATATCTTCAACAATAAGTTATTCGTTTATCTTCATACTTTTCTCTCTAATCTTCTTCTTCTTCTTTGCAATATGAGTCACTTTTCTATTGCATTTTATTAACTATTGTACTTCAACATCTCATATGTGCTTTTTTTGTATTGTATTTTAGTGTTTGTATTCTATTTTGCGCTAATATTATTAACTTATATTCTAAATTTATCTATATCCTATATTTTTTAAAGAAAAAAAATGTATATTCAACGTATTAGTATCCTCATTTTTTAGAAATATATATATTAATATATATATATATATATATATAAATGACGTATCCTTCAACGTATTTCTATCTTAGTTTTTTAGAAATTGACGAATCGTCGTATCCGATCGTATCCGTATCATGTAGCTGTATCTGTGTCCGTGCTTCATAGGTTGGCAAAGAGTGCTTCTTCAAAAACTTCAAGAATTTCCTCGGCACGAACGCTTCAGCAAGACACCACCATTAGGCTACCCAACTATGTTTCCTGGAGGATCAAGAATGGTGGGATCTGAAGATTGGTAGAGAAATTGATGTCAATCTTTTAGAGAAATTCAGAGAGAGTTTTGAAAGAAGAGATGAATTATGGGTGATCCTTCTGTGTGGAATAAAAATCTTATTTATGTATCAAATAAAGAAACAACGTTAGGGAGTTAACTCTCGTCACCCCATTATTCACTTCCCTGCAACTGTAGGGGAGTTAATTCCTTGTTTTTTTCCTTTTATTAAAATTATTATTTTTACTTATTTAATTTATCTATATACATAATCATATTTAATATATAATTAAATAAACAACAATAATAATTAGTTAATTAACAATGAATTAATTAATTTTGAATATCACATATTTATTCAATTATGCATTTAAATCATTTTAAAATACATATCTCTCTTTTAACTTATAATTTTGATATGAATCTCATTCACATTAATTTTACTCTATAGTTTTAATATGAATCCATTTCATATTAAATTAATATTGGAATCTTATTCAAATATTATTCTTTCAATAAATAATTTTGATAATAAATCATATTTATAATTAATTATATACTATAATATATCAATATACATTATAATTTACATAAATCACGTTAATACAAAATTCACTTAAATAGTTTGAACAATCCAAATTATTCTAAAAATTAATTGATCATTGTTTTACCCTTAGTAAGCTAGCAGGGAGATATAATGGACCTACAGATTATAAGTTCTAACTATTCGAGATTAAATTAATTAAACTCTTTGATTTATTTAATCAACATTCATTAACTGTAGGTCACTCTACTAAAGACTCACAGCTGTACTCTTCGCACTGTGAAATATTTTTGTGTCCATAGATATAATCAGTCATTAATAAGTTGACATTTCACAAATTGCTCGTAATTACAGCTAGATCAAAATTACCGTTTTACGCTTGTAATTACTTCTTTCTTTTTAAGTCCCACTGATCCTTTAATGAATAACCTATTTATGGTCCTACTATAAACAAATCCCTCTAGGGCCAATAAGAGGAAATGGCCCCATGTTCAAGACCCAGAGTTAACACTTATTGATCCAGTCTTATACAAACTCTTTAGACAGGATACCTCTACTCACATGTCTCCACATGAACGATTTGGATCAAATCGTTTGTACACTTACAATATGGGTCATATCCATGGTGTCATCAGGATAAGACACTCAATATTATCCATATACTGCCGACCTTTTATGTTATTACATGAACATGATCCACTTATATGTCTACCACCGACTGTTCGAGCTACATTAAATAGCCTTGGATCTTAATTTATTAGATTGAGTTAATGTAATCTAATGTCGAATAAAATACTTATTATTTTTATTAAATAAATCATTTGTATTTACAAAGTACAAACTACGAGCTACACGAGATTTATGACACTAATCCTAACAATATTGATACATAAATAGGTATTTATTTGAAAAATAATCTACAATAAAGTAATAATAGGAACTAGAAAAATGAAACCATTAAAGGGTGTTTGTTTCAAGGGTTGGATTGGATCGGTTAGGCATCCTAAGCCCAACCCTTGTTTGGGACATGGATTTAGCAAGCTATGGTTTTCTATATCATTTTCTCATGGGTTTGAATAGTAAACACTTGTTTGGGAAGTACGTTGACTAACATTTGGACACCACCTTCGCGACTGCTACGACCAACTCTGGCCGCCACACTCCGACGACTACCACCGGCTAACTCTGACCACCACCTTGGACGACTGCTGCCAACCAACTCCAGCCGCCACCTCGAGCAACCACTGCCCGCCAACCTCCGGCAGCCACCTCGACGACTGTCGTTGGCCAATATCCACTGCCACCTTGGTGACCATTTTCGATTAACCTCCAGCGGCCACGGGTCAACTCTGACCACCGACGACCAACCTCTTGTAACCCCCTTCCCCCTACACTGGCAAAATTCTAACCACCAACTTCGTCGGCCAATCTTTGACTGCCACCTCCGGCAACCGCCGCCATCCAACCTTTAAAAACATTAGTAAAAATACTCTGGTAACAAATTAGACAAATTTATATATAAAAACGCTTTTAAGAAAGAATTGTAATACACATGTGTTTTTGTTTTTAATGAGTTCTTATCAAAAGTGTTTAAATAAATATGAATTTTTGAAAGATATTTTTTTTTTCTAAGTCATTCCAAACACGCCATTAGACATAGGTATATTTATTTAGGTTATATGTGTAGAAAGCCCTAATTTAATTTAATAACATTTTTATTTTTATTTTTTTTTAGTCAATTTAACTAGCTTGAAGACTTAGAATCATTTTCTAAATGTAAAGGTTTAAAATGTTTAAAACAACATAGCGACCAAATAAAAACTAAAACTCAAAATTTATGATTTTTGATTCCTCAAATGTAATTTGATAAATATATATATATATATATATATATATATATATATATAGTTTTTCAATAATTGAATCTAATATTAAAATACTAGTTTATTTTAATTTTAATTAGTGTATTATGATAAAAAAAATTGATCATTTTCAAATTAGTTAAAGTGACAAAAATGTATGAAATTTTATTTCAAAATCTAATAACTTATCTAATTATTAAAACAATTTATTAAATAAAATTATAATTTTAGTCAAAATCTCTATTTTAATTTTTTTAAAAAAATATTCTTCTAAATTTTTAGTTCATTTTAAACTTAACTATATTCAAATAATTAAGATGATAAATTTAAACTAATCTAAAATCTAACAAATGATTAAATACAATAAAATATTTTACAAATTAAAGATTTATAAATGTGCACTTCATTCCCACATTATATAAGTTTGTACTCCAAACACAGGCTTCTTCGATCCAGACTTCCAAAACCTGCACTCCAAATACAGTTTTTTTAAACTCATGCTACTTAAACCCTCCAGCTTAATCCCTTAGGTTTCACTCTCAGACTTAAGATTTCAAATATGCACGTCAAACACCCCTTTAAGTATTTAAATTAGTGGATGTGATTAAACCAAGATATTAACGTTATTAGTATTATCAAATGCTGAATTCACCTCGTTAACAAGAATATAGCTCAGCTAATATCATTTATGAACTATAGAAAAAAATAAATAAATAAAATAACAAATCCACATTAGACCACCGTTAGTTATCTCACAAAGGTTGGTGAGTAGAGACTAGAAAAACGCCACCTCATTGGTAACTTTTGTTTGACTCGAAAACTTAAAAAGACCCAAATATAAAAAGTAGTTTTTCTTTAAAATTTTATTAAAAATACAGAAATTAAAGTGGAATATTTGAAAGAATATATATTAAAGTGAAAAAAGAAAAAAGAAAAGAAAAGCGGTCAAAATGATTTTTTTACCGAAGTTATGAGGACAAAATAATAATAGAACGGCGCCACGTGTCACGGTTTTATTAACTCATTTGTCGCCATTTTGCGTGTGCGTTTCGCTGCTCTTCTCCACGTGTTCAAATCCCCTGCAGCCGAAACTATATAAACTTCTCACTCCCAATTTTTCCAGTCTTCAAATCAAAACCAAAAACAAAACCCCCAAACAAAAACCTTCAAATCATTTCTCTCTGAATCTAAATTCAAAACAATTTTTTTTTAGTCAATGGAATGGTTCGCTCAATTTTCTGATCCTCTTCCTTATTATGCTCACTGTAATTACAAATCCGAATCCTCTTCCACACTTTCAGACGCCGGAACACCTCCTCAAACGGTGGCCGCTAACTCCGATGAAGAAGTGATTCTAGCCTCCAACCGCCCAAAGCGGCGGGCCGGTCGCCGGGTTTTTAAAGAAACTAGACATCCGGTTTACAGAGGAGTACGGCGGAGGAACAACGACAAATGGGTTTGTGAGCTGAGAGAGCCGAATAAGAAGACGAGGATTTGGCTTGGAACGTACCCAACAGCGGAGATGGCAGCGCGTGCTCACGACGTAGCGGCACTCGCGTTGAGAGGGAAATCGGCTTGTCTCAATTTCGCTGACTCGGCTTGGCGGTTTCCGCTTCCGGCGAGTGATGACCCGGCTGTGATCAGGGAGGCGGCAGCGAGGGCGGCTAATGAGTGTAAGGATGAGGAATATAATGTGGGTCGGGAAGAAGACGATGGCGTTTTGGGTCAGGCGACGGCGGAGCCTAACCAACCGGATTATATCGACGATGAGGCTATGTCGAATATGCCGATGTTGCTTGCCGGCATGGCGGAGGGACTTCTTCTTTCTCCTCCATCTTTTTGTGTCACTGATGACGTGGAGTGGGATGATGTGGCCATGAGTGATGATGTGTCATTGTGGAGCTTTTAGAAGTAGTTAAAGCGAGCAGTCAACCAAGCAACTTAAATGTACAGACTTTTGTTGGAGAAGTCAGGCTTTATATAATTACATTTTTCATTTAATATAAACTTTTGTTTTTTTTTAAAAAAAGAAGATTAGACCCTATCAAACGTGAAATTAAAATTTGTATCAAATCCCACTAAAAAAATAGTATCAAATTAAGAATTTAGTTCCTATTTTTTAGCTTAAATTCAATTTAGCTTTTATTATTGTAGTAAAAGTTTTGATATAGTAAATATCATTTTAGTTTTGTTTGTTGTACTTTGAATCTTTCTTTTTTAGTCAAAATACTATTTTAGTTTCTATATTTTAAATTTGTTAACTTTAATGACGATAATTATAAATCTTAAATTTAGTTTCAATTACTAATTTATTATTATTATTTTTTTAAAAGTATTGTTTATTGGTATTTTTATTATAAATTTTGATAAAAATTATCCACATGTTTTATTTCTTTCCATGAAAATTATTATTATTATTTAATAAATTTCGATAAAAAATTAATTTTGCGGGATTCAAATTGGAGCATTAAAATCACATGGACTAAAATTAACATACTTTAAAGTATAGAGATCAAAATGGTATTTCAACAAATAATTTTTTTTTAAAAAAAATGTTAACTCTTTGCATAGTCTTTTCCATGTCATTTATATTCAACATGGCAACGAAATGCCTATTTTTGTATTAAAAATCTTGACACCATAGTAGGTTATTCTAAACATTTCAGTCATCGAAGTTATCACGCTTCAAGAATCACTCATTTATCATGTAAAAATAACTTTTATGTTACCTCACCTCAAATAGCAGTCAAAATATCCATTCAACATTGGTGTGAGGATTGATAATTTACAAGAAATGACTAAATCGTGAGAATATTTTCAAAATATAGTTGAAATTTGAACTTAAGCATTTTATTACACGTGGGAGCAAATTTGGAAAAGACCAACAAAAAGGAAGTCATAATTGTATAGCAACTGATTTATTTAAGTAAAAAAAAAGAATAAGAAAAATATATGAACCAAAAAAGATTTAATCCCACGAGAAACATTATTTTCAAATTTCAACCCAAAAAAAAGAAAAGGAAAAAGAAAATCTTAAGGGCATGGAAATTGAAATAAGCGAAAGGGTAGTCGGCAGTCAAAAGACCTTATCCGCTAAGAAGTGTAACTTAACGGAATAAAGAAATAAAGAAGAAACCCGTTTTATGTGTTGGAACCGTGGAGCACGTAGACGGCGTTTCCGTTCCGTGTATACACCGTGGCCTGAAGAAGGCGATTTTACGATTCTGCCCTTGTAACTGCCACTTTCCGTTGGATAGACAGTGTCTCTCACCTTTGCCCTTTGCCCTTTGGGGTACGTCAGAAGGTGAAGAAAATAGATCAAATAAAAATGTTCATCTCATGAGAGTGATTTTAATAAAATTGATTTATTCATAGTGATTTTAATATAATTATTTTAGTGTACTGATTTTTTTACCTTCAAAGATTAATTTAAATTGTATTGGCATATCTGGAATTCACTTTTAGAATAAGTATCTTAAGTTAAATTATTTAATTGTAATTTGTTTTTATAGAAATGCTACAAATCATGTTAATATGGGGTTTCATGCTTATACATGTGATTTAATTTAATTAAAAGTATATTTGAATTATTAATTCTCTTTCCAAAGTAATTTTAGGATATCAAATTTTTGGGGGAAAAAACATTATATTTGAGATTAAAAAAGATTAGAGAGGTAGAGAAAAATAAAAATTTAAGAGAGAAAAAATAGAGAAGTAAAGGAAATTTTCTAAGAGAAAAAAAATGTTACAAATGAGAGAAATTTAGAGGGGGACAAAAACAACTTAGAGAAAAAAATTTAATAGAGAAAAAAATGATTCAAAGAGAGAGAAATAAAGTTATAAAGATACAATTTATTTTGGGCAAGAATGACAAAAATTTAAGACGAGTAACTTTAACGAGAGAAATCTTTTAAGGAGTTGTGTTGAGGTGTTAAGTTGAATTTTGAAGTTTGTAGTTATTGGAAACATTGAAGGAAGAATGATAGAGAAAAAGGGAAAGATAGAGCTCCTCCATAAATGTGTAAACTTCAATAGTGAACACTGTTGAAACTGGTGGAATTAAGTTATTTTAACACTGACTTGTAAATTTGATGAGCCAAATATTGAATTGAACTAAAATTATCTAACTTAACTCTATGCCCTAAATAGGGGTGTTAAAAAAAATCGAAGACTCGAGCAACCCAACCCAACCCACCTAGTTTGGGTTGGTTCTAAAATAAAAATGGTTTGGTTTGGGTTTTATTTAATGAACTCGAGCAGGTCTGTTCAGTTTGCAGGTTCAGAGGACAAATTTTCAGTTTGAATCGAACCAACCCAATTAGCTAACCCAACCCATTTACATTTTTTTTACGTTTCCGTTTCTTCCCCATCAACGCACAGTAGGTCGACATGTAGCCTTTAGGGATTCGTGTTTGGCTTTTTGGATTTTCTAGAACATCTTCGTATTCATTCTCCGTCTTCTCTTCACAGTCATTCATCGTGGCTTTCGATCTTCTATTGCTTCACATCGTCTAGCGTCTCTTCTTCCATCTCGATCTTCCATTGTCTTTGTTCTCGATCTTCCATCTCCGTTGCTTCCATCGTCTGGCATCTTCTTCTTCACCATCGTGTTTCTTCACAGTCCTTTCTTCACTGTCGGTTCAGTATCCACCGTCATCTTCACGTTGTAGTCAATCAATCACGTTGGTTCATCCTCCACCGTCACCTTCACGTTACGCTGTTGCTTCACGTCGACACTGGTTAGCCACCTAACTCCTTTTTTTTTTCTTTTTGTTTTTTATATATTTATTTGTCACCAATTCACGGTTTCACCCATGCTCACAAATTTTTTTTGTTTTTCTTTATTTGTTAATATTGTAGATAGAAAACAGTGAGTTGATTGACAATGAATCACCACCTACAAATATCCCATATGCATGTTCTAAACCATCGCAATGACAGTCATTGACGAGAGGAAACCAACTAGGTCATCGTCTTCAGTGTGGGATCACTTTACAAAGATAGTCTAACATTGAAGGTATAAGATGCAAATGTAACTACTATGATAAAGATTATACTCGTGACACTTCTTCATGTGGAACTAGTACCTTATGGAAGCATTTGGGAAAATAATGCAAAAATTATCCATTCAAAGAGCAACTTGGCAAACCATACTAAAGTTTCAACCAAATAAAATTGATGTTAAAGGTGCTATCAATATGAATTTTTTGTCTACTGCCATTAGTCAACAAAGAGTTAGAAATGCATGTGCTAAGATGCTAGTATTGTCTAAGATACCATTTAGATTAGTAGAGACAGAGGAGTTTAAAGAATTTTGTAATGTTGCATGTCCTAAGCTTGATATTCCTTCAATAATCAATTGCTAGGGATATTTATTAGGTGTATGTGAATGAAAAAAATTGTTGAAATCAACTTTAATCAAAAGTGGTCAAATAATGACCCTAATAACAAGCACTTGAACTTCCTTACAGAACATTAATTATATGGTTCTTACAACACATTTTGTTGGTTCTGAATGGAATTTATAGAAAAGAATATTGAATTTTGTCAAGTGCCTAATCATAAGGGAGAGACAATTGGTAAAGTAATTGAATGTTGTTTATTGGATTGGGGTATTGTAAAGTTTTTCAATTATTGTTGATAATGCAACTTCAAATGATTCGAAAATCTCATATATAAAGATAAAACTAAAGACTTGGAAGTCTCTTATTTTAGATGGTGAACTATTGCATATGAGATGTTGTGCTCGTATTATGAACTTGATTGTCAATGAGAGATTGAAAGAATTGCATGATTTGATAGCTAGTATGCGAAGTGTTGTAAGATATGTTAGATTTTCTCCTAAGCGATTGAAATTTTTTTTAGGGTTTGTTGGACATGAAAAGATTGAATCTAAAGCCCTTGTTTGTGTGGATGTGTCTACAAGATGGAATTCAACATATTTGATGCTTGATCATGCTTTAAAATTTGAAAATACTTTTCATGATTAGAAGAAGAGGATGGAGATTTTATACATCACTTTATTGAAGACGTGAATGGAAAGAAAAGAAAGGGCCCCTCCGACCTTAGCCGATTGGAACCATGTTAGAACATTTGTCAAATTTTTGAAGTTGTTCTACGATCTTATATTGAAGGTTAATGGTTCAACTTATGTTACTTCTACTACATTCTTTCATGAACTTTGTGGGGTTCAACGACGTTTAATAGGTTGGAGCCAAGATGTAAATAGTGTGATATATACTATGGCTTCCAATATGAGAATGAAATTTGATAAGTATTGGAGATCTCTTGACAAGATGAACAAAGTGTTGTTTCTAGCTATTGGGCTTGATCCACCATATAAGTTGGATTATGTGTCCTTTTGTTTCATAGGTACCTATGGGGATGAAGTTGCTAGAACAATGACGGAGGAGGTGAAAGTTAGTTTGGTGCAATTGTATGAGTTTAATAAGACAAGTGATTTAAGTGGTCATGCTTTTGAACAACCATGTCACATAGTTGAAATAAGTGAGGATTGTGATAACATGGAAATGGATTTACAGTCAGAATACAAACGAAGAAGAAAAGAGAAAAAATTGAATGAAATAAGAAATGATGTGGAGAGATATTTGTCAGAATCTAATGAGGACCTGATAGAAAATTTGGACATTTTGAATTGATGGAAATTAAATGCTCCTAAATGAAAAGTTTTACCACAAGTTGCTCGAGATTTCTTAGCTGTACTAGTATCAACAATTGCTTCTTAACCAACATTTAGTACAAGAGGTAGAATGCTTGACTCTTTTAGAAGTTCTTTAAGTCCTAAGATGGTGGAGGATTTAATATGTATACAAAATTGGCTGTGAAGTCGATGTTATTAGATCTTACTCCACAAATTGAAGAATTGGAAACTTGTGATCAAGTTTTATCAGACATATAATGTTACCTTTTATATCTTTTCTCTATATTAATATATTGAAATTGTGATAACATTCTTATATAATTTATTTTTTAAATCTTGCTTAGGGTTCAAGGAGCAATGTAAGATTACAAACGAATGGTTTGAAAAATTATGAGAAAGTTTCTCAGAGAATCACTTACAGGAAGTGGATTTTGTGGTAAGTGATCAATAAAAAAAAAATTACAAAAACTTTTATAGTACTCTAATATTTTCATACATATATAGGATCATGAATGGATTGTTCAAATCTATTGGTTGCTGTTAAAAAATTCAATTGATTGCTTTTTTTAGTGGATTTTATGGACACTGCAGTCGTATTTATAGATTTTGAAGATTTTTGTAGACATTATAGTATTACTTATAGATTTTGTAAACATTTGAAAACATTGTTATCTTTATTGTGAATTTTGTAGACATTATAGTATTTCTTGTGAATTTTAGAGACTTGTTTTGTTCTTGTAGATTTTGGATATTGTTATTGTGGAATCTTATATTTTTAGCATTTTTTATTGGTGAATCTTATTTTAATTTGATTCCATATATGTTTCTTTTATTTCAATGAATATTATAATAGTTGTTTCACATCTTTGAACATTATTAGATCATTGAACATTTTCAATATGAGGTCATGCGTAAAGAACTAAGATCCTCTCAAGCTTTTTTCAAAGAGAACCGATGGAACCAACCCAACTCAACCCAACCCATTTTTTTACAGATTGGTTTGGTTTGGGTTCATAATTTAACCAGTATTAGTTTGGGTTAGAAAAATACACAAACTGAAGCATAGGATTGAGCCTAAAATATCCCTAAACCCAACCCAACCATAAATACCCCTAGCCCTAAACACCGCTTAAGAGGTCGTTTGGTTAGAGGGTTCTTAAGATGGGAAATAAAAAATGCTACTTTATGATTTATGGGTTAATTAGCATTTATTTCGCCATAACCGAGTGTCGTTTTGAGTTTCATGCATGCATATATTTAGTAACGACCTAACTTAAGTCCTAGGGGGTCGGGTCGTTACATATAAATACCCTTGTATTTTACTTATTATATACACACAAAAAAAATATACAAAATACATTATTATTTCAACTTGGTATCAGAGCTTAAAATTATGGTTTGACATTGTGGTTCGTCCACCGCCAGTAGCCATTTTTGTTCGTTCGATTCTCGATTGTTTGATCCGTCGATCTCTGTTTATTCATTCGAGCATTTATCTTCTTCGTTCTTCGTCCGTTCGGGAGTGTACGTCTCGATTTATGAGGATTTGTATAACGACCCGAGTTCAGAAGAGGTACATAAATGAATCGGTATCACATCCGAACGAGAGGAATCTTGAGGATATGAAAGTATGGTTAAGAAAGGCTTAAAAGAATTGAAAGCTCCTACCTATACCAACAAGGTGCACCTTCTTTTTCGGTGGCTCAATCATAAGAACTTCGGACCCGTGTTGGTTTATGAGGACAACTTTCACTTCTAGAAGCATTCAAGGCAAGTGAGGATGACATAGCCAGGTCGCAGGGGAATGCCGGGGCCATCAGATGCCGAATCCGGATTCCGATTCCTGGTCCAAATCCTAGGCCTGAGGTGTTAGAATTTGTCTCCAAATTTAAGCACCATTTCATATCTGTTTTTGATCCCATCTGTTCTGGTTTGTTCATTCGTGGTTATCGTCCTCAGATCCAGTGTCGTCTCAGATCCGACCAAATTTATCAATTCTCCCATTCTAGCTACACTGCACCAATCCTGTCCATCGAAGCGTCCTTTCGTGGAGACTTGAGTCGAGCCAAACCATTCCTCTAACTAAGTCAAGCCGCATCGCGTCGTACGAGTCAAGCCGAGTCGAGCCATATCTCTCAACCAAACCAAGTTGATCAGTTGTTTAATCTGGTGCCACTTGTGAATTTTTCTGTCTCTGTTTATTTTTCTTTGTAATGGAAAAAATTTATATTTTTCGTCCTATTAGCACTATGCTTCATGGCCCCAACTACATCATGTGGGCTTATCAATTGAAGAGTTTCTTGATCGAACATAAGTTATGGCAGATTGTTATCGAGGATATTGCTCAACTTGTCAAAAGTGACACTAAAGAAGATAACAAGTTTATTAAAAGATTAGAGGATTGGGATAGAAAAAATTACTAGATCATCACCTGGTTGGATAACACTTCCAGCCATTCATACCCAATTTGATGTGTTTAGTACTGTTAAAGAACTGTGGAATTTTTTGTCTACATGGTTCCAAACTATTGGTCTAGCTCACTACTATCAGTTGCATATTACTCTAGTCAACACCGATCAGGAGGCAAGACAATCTATGGATGAGTACTTAGCTATTCTTCAGCCCATTTGGACTCAATTAGATCAAGCCAAAATTAGTCTGATTATATGTGACTCATCAAGGTTCTTATGGGGCTCCAGCTAGAATATGAATCTATTCGGGTTGCCTTGTTACATCGCAATCCTTTGCCATCTCCCGATGTTGCATCTAGGAAATTCTCTTTAAGGAAAAAAAATACTTGGGATGGTCTTTTCGATATCATCTAATGTTGCTCTCTCCACCACTGATTCACACTCTTCCACTGAGTAATTTTTCTGCAAAAATTACAAATCCCTTGGTCATAAGTTTTCTAATTGCGCTACCATTGAGTGTAGGTATTGCCACAAGCGTGGACATATTTTAGACAGTTGTCCTATCAGACCGCCTCATCCCCCAGGTTATATCAGTAAATCGAAGAATTTTTCTAAGTTTGACTCTCCATCTATTGTTATTGTTGCCATATTTTCTGATGGGACATCTTCCACCCCTTCGAGTCTCCAAAGCAGTGATCTTCAGGATTTTCTCAAACAGGTGTTATCTTCCAATTCTCTTACTCTTTCTATCATACCAGGTACATCTTGGCTCCTTGATTCAGCTTGTTACAATCATATGACCTCAAATATTTCTCTGTTATCTTCCTCCAACCCTATCAAATCTCTTCCTCCCGTTCACTCCATTGATGGTAACCATATGACCGGTTTTCGTATTGGTACTGTGAATACACACCCATAACCTTTTTTGATACCTACCATGACCTCAACCTAATATCTAATCTTGTTTCTATTGGTCAATTGTGTGACCTAGGACTCACTACTTTCTTTTTCCCTCATGGTTGTTAGGTTCAGAATCCGTGGACGGGTCAGACGATTGGTACGGGTTTAAGGAGGGCAGATTATTTGAGCTCACATTCTTTTAGCCACTCGTTCTCCCTCCTCTGTCTGCTATTGTAGCTGATACCAATATATATCAATGGCATTTCCGTCTTGGTCATGCATCATTTGACAAGCTTCGTAATTTAATTTCCGTTGATAGTTTGAATAATCTTTTGCAATTCAATTCTTTTGACTGTTTACATTGCAAACTTGCGAAGTAACCTACTCTGTCTTTTTCTACCTCTACTTCATTATGTGATACCCCATTTGGTCTGGTTCACTCTAATGTTTAGGGTCTTACACCTACTTCTACTGTCAATGATTTTTTATATTTTGTGTTATTTTTATTGATGACTATTCCTGTTTTACCTAGATATACTTTCTTAAACATCATTCTTCCCTACCTCACATCTATATTGAGTTTGCCAAAATAGTCTACACTCAGTTTTCACGCACCATGAAAATTCTTTGTACCGATAATGCAACGGAGTATAAGAACTCTCACCTAATTTCTTTCCTCGTCAACAGGGTACTCTTGTCCAACGTTCGTGCCCTTATAGTTCTCAATAAAATGATTAAGCTGAGCGTAAACATCGTCATATCCTCGATTTTGTCCGTGCTCAGCTTCTATCCGTGTCTTGCCCTGAGAATTTTTGAGGTGAGGCTACCCTTACATCTGTTTATGTCATCAATCGCCTACCTTCCGCAGTTGTTTACAGTCTCTCCTTTTGAACGATTGTATGGTACCTCTCCTTCTTACTTTCAGGTCAAAGTCTTTGAGTTTGTGTGTTTTGTTCTTCTTCATTCTCATGAACATACAAAACTCAAACCCTAGGCTCGTCCAAGTTATTTTCTTGACTATCGAATAGAGCATAAAGGGTTTTGATGTTGGGATCCTATTTTTAAAAGGTTATCTCCCGTCATGTCACGTTCTGGGAGCATCGTATGTTCTCTAGTTTTTCTTCTTTTCATGCTTTCATCACTATACCCTCTCGTTTTTCACTGATCCCTTTATTGATTTCTTCCCTCCTTGTGATCCTTTGCCTGACTTTTCCACTCCGCCTGTCTCTGAGCTTGATTCATCTTCTTCCACTGATGCATTCCCGAATCTACCATCTGCCCCCAATGCGGTACCAGAACCTACTCTAGTTCGTCGATCCTCCCAGGTAAAAGAAATTTCTCATTATCTCAAAGACTATCATTGCTTTTCCATTTCATGTCTTTGGTTGAATCTTCCTCTTATCATGAGGCCTGTACTAACCCTCGTTGTCAGCAAGCAATGAACGACGAACTTCAGACTTTAAAGAAAACCCATATCTAGGATTTTGTTGAGTTGCCTTCTGGTAAGAAACCTATCGGATGTAAATGGATCTATAAAATCAAGACTCGTTCTGATGGGTTCATTGAATGTTGTAAAGCTTTCCTGGTAGTCAAAGGGTATTCTCAGGAGTATAGTATCGACTATGAAGGAACTTTTGCCTCTATTGTCTGAATGACATCTGTTCATAGTTTGTTAGTTGTTGTTGCTGCTAAACAGTGGCCTCTTCTTCAAATAGATGTCAAAAATGCTTTCTTTAATGGTATTCTATCAGAAGAAGTTTATATGAAGCCACCGCCTGGTGTCTCTTCTCCACCTCAAAATGTTTGTCTCCTTTAACGTGCTTTGTATGGGCTAAAACAAGCACTCTGTGTCTGGTTTACAACTTTCAGTGCCACTGTCACCCAACTTGGGCTTGTCTCTAGTGCTCATGATTCCACTCTTTTTACTCATAAGACTCTGCATGGTGTTGTTCTTCTACTTTTGTTTGTAGATGACATGATTATTATTGGTGATACCTTCATGCTATATATGATCTACAACGTTATCTGGGAGAACATTTTGAGAAGAAAGATCTAGGACCCCTCAACTATTTTCTTGGTCTTTAGATCTCATCATGTTATGATGGGTATTACTTATCTCAGGAGAAATATGCGTCTAATCTTTTGGCGTGTTCTGGTATCATTGATGTTATCACTGCACCAACACCGATGGACTCCAATGTTCACCTGACTTCTTTTGATGGTGTTCCTCTCGAGGATCCCACTCTGTATAGGCAACTTGTTGGCAGTCTCATCTACTTATCCGTGACCCATCTAGACATTACTTATGTGGTTTATGTGGTCAGTCAATTCATGTCTGTTCTTCGTACTATTCATTTCACTGTTGTTCTTCATATTCTGCGTTATGTTAAAGGCACCTTAGGGCATGGTCTTCAATTCTCTTCTCAGTCCTCCTTAGTTCTGTCCGGCTATACTAATGCTAACTAGACGAGTGATCCTACTAATAGACAGTCCATCGTAGGTTACTGTTTTTGTCTGGGTGATTCTCTCATCCCCTGGCGGAGTAAGAAACAAATTATTGTTTCTCGTTCCAACATAGAGTCAGAATATCGGGTGCTTGCTGATGTTACTTTCGAAATCATATGCCTTCGTTGGCTCTTGGCTGACATGGGGGCTCCCCAAGCCTCTACTACTATTTTTTATTGTGACAATCATAGTGCTATTCAGATTGCTCATAATGATATTTTCCATGAACGAACAAAGCACATTAAGACTGACTGTCATTTTGTTCGTCATCATCTTCAAAGTCCTACCCTACGCCTTCAAGCCATCTCTATGACTGAGCAACCGGTCGACATCTTCACTAAAGCACTCTTTCCTACACACTTTGGTCATTTATTTGTCCCTACTCCCTCGCCTTGAGTTTGAGGGGGAATGCTAATATTTATGGGTTTGTTGGCTTGTTACGTATTTGTATGCCTAATTTTGTGGGTTGTTTTTATTTATTTTTTAGTATTCCTCTGTATATAAATATCCTTGTATTTTATCTATTATGAACACACAAAAAGAATACAAGGTACATTATTATTTCAACTATCTAATTATATAGATTCGATAAAATAAAGGGATGGGTTAGAATTTAGGTCTAAGAGTAGTGATTGAATAAAA
The DNA here is from genome assembly GCF_027475165.1 of Benincasa hispida. Taxonomy (NCBI): domain Eukaryota; kingdom Viridiplantae; phylum Streptophyta; class Magnoliopsida; order Cucurbitales; family Cucurbitaceae; genus Benincasa; species Benincasa hispida. Next base: position 8,767,696 of record NC_143489.1, read on the forward strand.
AAGTAAATGAACCTTTTTTTTTTAGTATATAAAAATAAGTGAACTTGATTTTACGTGATACACGATGAGCTTGTCTCATCCATATTTTTTTTTAGCCTTTTTAAAAGTGACATTGGATATATATATATAAATTAATTAGTGCAATTTCCATGTTCGAAAAAGAAAAAACATAAGGGGTGTGGTCCAATTTTTTATTTTTTCCTTACCAATACTTGACATTTGAGGGACCATAGTCCAATCGAATACCACAAATAATTCAATCATTATTGTCAAAGCACTGGTCGGTGTCCGTACAGTTGAATATTTCTATAAATTAGACTTCAAAATATAAGTATAAATATGGATGGCCCTCTTCTTTGTTATATCCCCATCAAGATTCAATGTCACAACATGGCAGGAATTGGTCCTATCATCCATCTAGTTAGTCTTTTTCAAAGTGTCTTATTTTAACAATTTATTATATAAATTTATGTTCTAATATTCTTTACAAAATAATACCATTCAATAATTTCAATTTAGGATATAAATATATTTTATTGAATATTGTATGAATTGGATATAAATATACAAAAAGAAAAATCAAATTAGGAAGCAAACTTAGCTAATTTACAACTCACGTAATAATTAATACATATATAGTAACAACCTCGATTCAAGCATCAATGAAATAAGGTGTCATTAATAGTTCCATGTTGAACTGCAAAATAATAAATCGATTATTTAAAGTCTATCTTTATTTCCAATATTTTTCATCATTTTTCGTCTAAAATATAAGTTTAAATATGATTTTTAACGACATTATGAAAATTTTTTAGTATAATTTTAAAACTCGAAAATAGTTTCTTTAAAAACTTTTATTAAGTGTTTACAAAATTAAAAAAGTAAATTAAATTAAGAGAATGATTACTAAACCACGTTTAATAACTATTTATTTTTTTTAATTTTTAAAAATTAAGTATATAAACACTATTTCTACCTATTGACTTGTTTGCGTTGTGGTTTACTTTTTAAGAGTGGTTTAGAAAACTAAACCAAATGTTAAAAACTTAAAAAAAAAGTTTAGACAACTTTTTTGGAATTTGGTTAAGAATTCAAGTGTTTAGTTAGAGAAAAAACTATGATAAAGAAGTTATAACAAAACAAAGCATATAATTTACAAAAACAACAAATAAGAAATAAAATGATTAATGGGACTTAAATTATGTTCATATGAGATTTTCAGAAAAATTTAATTTATTGAATTTGAAATTTATATTTATATCAATTTCAATATAATACAACGAGTAATTTGATTGGTTGAATTTGAACTTTGTATTTGTATTGACTTCAGTATAATAAATCTCTAATAAATGATCATTTGATACTTTCTCTTGAAAAGTAAACTTGCCTTGAGGACTTTGGCACTTGTTGTCAAGGTAAGGATGATTGATTTTAAGGAATTTTTCTACTTGTTACTGATGTTGACTTATTTTAAGAGCTTTGCAGTTTGTTCTTGAACATGGATTTGTCTCGAGGATTTTGTAGCTTATTCTCAATGTTGATTAGTCTGGATAGCTTTTCAGCTTGTTCTTGATGTTATAGTTCTAGGGCTTGGAAGTTAACTCATTTTTTAAGTGCTTTTGGTCTGCAAAGGCGTGTTGGATTATCAGAAATTTGGAGAATGTTCTTCTACTCTGGATCATCTCTACAGTTTCTGACTTTAAAAGCGTTGGAGAGTCTTCTGATCTTCTGGAAATCTGCTAAGCTTTAGTATTTAGATAATCTGAAGAGCAAAAATTGATCATTGGAGTTTGATAACTTCAGAACTTCGGTCTTCAAAATTTGGGGACTTTAGTCTTCAGAGATTAAGAGCTTGAGGGGAGTTATATTCTTTAGATCTTTAAAGCTTCAATTTTCGGAAATTCTGATCTTTAGAGCTTAGCCTTCCATTTTCTCGACCCCCTCAAAATGAAGGGTAAAGCTCCTATTTATAGAACTTTCATGGCTTAAGTGAATTTAGGCTTTGTTAGTCCATGGATATGATTTTGGGCCCCATAGGTCTTTTAGCGAAACAAAGGTTTTTTTTAGCTCAATTGAACCTAAGTCCAAATATTAATATTTAATTGATTTAAAATTAATTAATTCAATCCGACAATTAAATATCATTTGGACTTGTCAATTTTTGTCTTCAATTTCAATTTGGGACATATTGACCTTAGTTAGAATTTGAAAATTTGGAGGTAGAGAAATTCAAGAAGTCGAGCATACATATTATAAACCATTGAAAATAACCAAAAGATAAACAAAAATAGTTGAATTTAAAAAAAAAAAAAAAAAAAACATGTATTTATTTTTCCTCCAATAAAAACAAGTATTCATTATTTCTACAAAAAAAAGTAAAATAAAAGACATGTAATTCATTATGTTGTCGAGGATGGGTTGAGCATCATAAATGCATCAATTTATGCGCATTAAATTTATCCTTTTTTGTTTGAGTACACATCAATATAAATATATATATATATATATATTGAGTACACATTAAAGTAATTTCAACAACAATAAGTGTATGGTTAATTTGCATTATGTAGCAAACCAAACTTATACTTTAATTAAACACCTAATTTACGCCTTTTCAACGACCCAAAAATCAAAGAAGGGGAAAAATGGAAAAATTAAATCGAAAGGCTAGAAAGTACAACCCAACTTTGCCTCACTGTTCATTATTGGAGCCATTTATTTAGGTTAAATTATTATCATTTTTTTTTTTTAAGTAATTTGACGAGCATTATTGATTACGAGATCTGTGGTTCGAATCCTTTTATCCCTTATTGTACTCAAAACGATATTATGGAATTTCAAGTTTTGTATCTATTGAACTTTCAAAAATTGTATAATAAATCTTTGAACTTTTAATTTTGTGTCTAGTAGATCTTTGAACTTTAAAAGTGTCTAATATATCCTTAAATATTCAATTTTGTATCTAATAGGTCTTTCTAAATTTTTAGAGGATCTCACATTGGTTGGGACAACAAGAAGATGCCGGTTTATGTACTCCTATCTTCCATTGTAGGTTTAGGCTCCTACCTAAATTTTAGAAGGAGTGGGGAGGTATACAAATGGGCGTTTGATGGCCTTTTCACATGTGTGCATACTGCCACCGTCCGTCGTGTATGACGTGTGGGATAATAATTATCCATTTTTTTTGCTCGTTAACAAGCGCATGTTACTCCATTTTTCAGTTTCATCGTTGGCCTTCAAGGCTTTTTAATAAAATGTGTTTCGGTTCTTTAAATACATAATTTTGAAAATAATCGCAGTTCTTCTGCATTTTCTTTCTCAACTACATGTTTTTTCCTACCTTTTTTGAGCACATTCTAGAAGGGTGTTAGCATTTTCGATCAATTTTCAATACAGTTTTGATCAAGATAGATTGTAACTTAAGCATGCTATCTACTCTCGATCTCACGAATATTGCAAACAAACACCACCATCTTTCCCATTATTTTTAGAAACGAGAATCGTGCAGAGGTGTGGTCTTGCACTTAAAATTGGCATGAGGGAAGGAGAAAAGAATTAAGAGAAATTTTCTTCTCTATAAAAACTCATCTACATAATACAAAGAGCCAAAGAAACCAAAGAGAGAGCGAGAGAGAATAGTTTTCTCCTTCTCACCCAGTTTGTTACGTGAGATCTTGGGAAAAGAATGAGTGGGGGAGTTATAACTCCCTCCCCTTTAATTTAATTAAATTCAAATTCAAAAATTAGAATTTAACATATATATTTTAACCATTTAATATATATATGTATATATATACAAACTATATGTTATATCACATATAATATATATAACCTATAGTTAATGTTATATCACATATAACATAAACCATAGTTTATTATTCTCTCAAATAACCTAAGGTATTAATGTGAATCACGTTCATAATAATTTTTATCTATAGTTTTTATATGGATCACATTCATATAAATAATAATTGAATCATATTCAAATTATAATACCTCTCAATAAAGTATATAAATTTAATATTATTCATATTCATATTAATTTTAACATATATTCGTAGAATTAATATTTGGATCATATTCAAACATTTATTTCTCTCATAAAACTATATAAATTTAATATAAATCATATTCGCATTAAACTTTAATATATAGTTTTTATTTAATCATATTCATATAATTAATATTTAAATTATATTCAAATATTTATTTCTCTCATAAAAATGTATCAACATACATTTATATAATGTATCAATATACATTACTTAACTGTATCTTATACAATTAATTTCCTTTAATTGATTTGAACAATTCAAATCATATCAAAATTAATTTGATTCTCATTAGTCCTCATTGAGCTAACGAAGAGACCTTATGGACCTATAGATTGAAACTCCAATGATACGAGATTAATTGATTAAACTCTTTTCATCAAATTAATCAACATTCATTAACTGTCAGTCATCTCCACTAAAGGTCGACAGCTAAACTCTTCACACTATAGATATATTTACGTGTCCATTAGATATACCAATCAATAGTACGTTGACCCTTCACAAATTGTTCGTAAGTACAACTGGGTCAAATTATCGTTTTACTCATGTAGTTACATCTAACTCCTTATGTATCACTAATCCCTCTAGTAAATAATTAGTCATTGTCCAACTATGACTGAACCCTCTCGAGCCGTGAAAGGATGAGGTGTCTCATTGTTCAAGCCCTAGAATCAGCCCTTAAGAGAGAAATTTATCTTTTTAGCCTAACTATAGGAAATGAGTGAACTTCTTCTTGTGTAACTGTGTTCCCAGCTCCTCAATCAGATGAATCCCAAAATGGTAGGCTTATTGAGTCGACGAAGTTAGCCACTCTTACCCGTATAAATCAAAGGATCACCCTCATAGGCAGGATTTCATAACTCACTCAGTATTAAGGTCAAGTCACCTATGGTCATCCTAGTAAAATGTAAGTCTCTTCTAGAAATGACGTTATAAAGAGAGACTTAAGATTTCGTGGTCCAGTCTTTATACAAACTCTTTCGTATAAGATACCCTCGTTCACATATCTCCACAATAATGATCAGGATCAAATCATTTGTAGTACTTTACAACAATTGTAATAACTACAACGCGGGTTGTATCAGTAGTGTTACCAGGATAAGACACCTAACCTTATCTATATACTACAGACCATTTAGGTTATCACATAAACATGATCCACTTGTATGTCTCCACATATATGTTTAAGTTACATCAGATAACCTTGGATCTTAGGTTAATGGATTATTGCACAAGTAATATAACATCAATCAACCATTGATAAAACTAACATAAAACTATGAGGTTTTAGGGCATACACCCCAACAGGTAGATCCTTTGAAGAAAGGACTAGTTAGAGAGAAGGTTTTCAAAACGTCAGAAAGAATGGGAGTCATGCCTATAGAAGGATGAATCACTTATGAGGAAAACCCAACCTGTAGACTGAAAATCCCAAGAAATAGGTTCAAAGGGTAATAACTTATCACAAGTGATATGAAGTGAATCATGCTAAAAACAATACAGAGTTCCTTTCCGATGACCCAAAGTTTTGACATGATATCCTGAAGCGATGAAAGGTTGAACTCAGTTCTTAATGAGATCTATACTTGATTTCAAGTGGAGTACCAAGCTATAGAAGTACTTTTGATAGACTCACCTATAAGAATGTAGAAGTTGGGGTCGCTTCTTATAGAATTTTAGGCAAATTCTCTAAAGTGTTCACTAAACTTGGCCTTAAAGGATGAGCTTTCGAACGACACCCTAATAATGTTGTATGTGAGATGCTATTAGAGATAGAATTCAAAACCAAGAGTTACTAAAATATATTCTAAATCATCCTCACTATACAAAGATTCAAGTCGTAAGACACCTTTCTTATGTTTTTAAAATTTTCAAGTGGGGGATTACTGGTGAAAATTCCTTATGTTTTAAATAATTTTTTTTTTAAAAAAAGGTGGAGAATTCTATATTGGTTGGGACTATAAGAAAATGCCTCCTTATTTACCCCTACCTTTCCTTGTGGATGGCCCCAAAGGATACCCAAATTTTAGAAGGGGTGAGAAGGTAAGCAAATGAGGGTTTAATGGTTTTTCCAAACACGAGTGCTGCCACCTCCATCCGATCAAGCGTAACGTGGTGTGGCATGTGGGATAATAATTTTTAACATTAAAAAAAAGATTTTCTTTAGTTAAGTTTTTAAATTCCTCAAGAAAAATCATTTATTTTTTTCCATTTAATAATCATCCATTTTTTTGCCCGTTAACACGCACAAGTTACTCAGTTCACTGTTGGCCTTTGCGCACATTACTCCGTTTTGCTTGTTCACTATTTGCCTTCAAGGCCCTTTAATTAACTGTGTTTTAGTTCTTTGAAAATACATTATTTGAAAATAACCACAATTCTTCTATGTTTTCTTTCTCACTCGCATTTTTTTCCTATGTTTTTTTAGTACAGTCTAGAAGGGTATGAACATTTCTGATTGGTTTCCGATGCAGTTCCAATCAAGACAGATTTAATCTGGGCTGTTTTATCCTGTGGATGACGTGACATTCTTTGCAAGCATAGTCTAAAAGAGCATAACCACGAAACACCTTAAAGAGAGCTTGATCTGCAAGTTAACCTTTCACATGTTTCTGTTTTGTAGGTTTTGTTTGTTGCTGCTAATTTCTAAGCTTCTATACCTGTCACTTTTTGCCAAGTAGCCGTTTGAACAGTCTCAAATGCATTTTATTTTAAAATTTTCAGAATTGGTCATACAAAATTAAAAGTTTATGATCTTAACTAGACATAAAATTCAAGTTTATATCAAATAGATTAATTACGATTTCCTTAAATTTGCTTGAATTGTAAGGTAAGTCATCACCATTCATTTATGATAAAACTTTAGCCCTAGATTTTCTCCGTCCCATTCATTGCCAACTTCCATAGATTAGAGTAGATAGACGGAGTTTTTCTTTTTTTTCTTTTGCATTATACTTCTTCTCATATGTTTGGTTGATGTTTTGGTTTGGTTTGGTTGTCAACTTGCTATATAATAGATAAATATGTTGCATTATTGATGTATTTTGCATGCTTATAGACTATATTTCTGATTGACTGATAGACTTTTAACCGTTAGAACTTTATCATTCTCTATTAATGATAAATTTCATTTAAATCGAAATCTATAACAGACAAACTTTTATCACTAATTGAAGTATGTCGATGATAGATTGTGAATGAAGTATATTAGGTTTTTATCATTGATAGACTCAAATTGTGATTGTAGCTTGAACTTGCTCCTAGAATATGCACAATCCCACTTCTAAAACTAACGATATTGAGATGCGCTAGTATACTTTTTACAACTATTTAGGACATACTGAATTCAATTGATTTTGATTTGATCTTAAAATATTAAATAAGAATAGATTGAATGCAAAATCACATAAATCGAAAATCTAAAATGAACAAACCAAAATACATTGAATTTGATAAAATAATACAAATTACAATTTGACTTCAACAGAGACGTTTGTATTTAGGAATAATAGAGAAATCAAAACCAAAGTTACAAAATCACTATTTTGATCCATGGTGCAAATTCTTGAACACAAAAATCACAATGGATTGAATACAAAGTCACCAAGATCGAAATCAAAATGTGAAAATCACAACGGATTGAAATTAATAGAATAATAAAAAATATATATAGATTATATAATGCCAAAATCACTCATTCTTTATGTGTTTCTCATTCACTTTCTTCAAAACTCATATACACGGTTTTCATCCAAAAAAAATACAAGAAATTAGTTACCTAAAATACATAAAATTAATTCCTTAAAAAATCCTCCTAATTAAAGATTGTTTGTTACCTAAAATACATAATTAAATTTAGGAAATATAATATATTCACGATAAAATCTTGGAGGAATAATAATATAATAATATTCCTAATATCCCTCCTCAAGTTGGAGTGTGGAGATCTCGAACGTCGAACTTGTGAAGAAAAAGTTCAAATTTTGCTTTCCCCAACGCTTTTGTAAAGATATCTGCCACTTGAGCTCGGGTAGAAACATATGACGGGCAAATAATCTCCTCAGTCACCACATCTTGAACAAAATGGCAGTTAGGCTCAATATGCTTTATTCATTCGTGCAAAACTGAGTTTTGACCAATATACAAGGTGAACTGAATATCAATATACAACTTCATACCCTTCAGATGTCGCAAACCCAAGTCACCTAAAAGTTGCTTAAGCCATTTTAACTCACACACTGCTGCCGCCATTGATCTATACTCAGCTTTTGCAGAAGATCTCGACACTGTTTGTTGTTTATTGGTTTTCCACAATATAGGTGAACAACCAAGTAACACAAACCATCTTGTTAAAGAACGTCGTGTGGAAGGACAACGAGCCCAATCTGAGTCACACCACCCTTCTAAGCAAAGGACACTCTAACTACGCAGCAAAATTCCTTATCCTGGACTCTTTTTTAAATAACGAACGAATCTGAGAGTCACTTCCCAGTGATACTCCTGCAGTTGATGCATAAATTGGGACAAAACATGAATTGAATATGTAAGATCAAGTCATGTAATAGACAAGTAAATCAATCTTCCTACAATACGTCTATATGGCGCCAGACTGGAAATAAATTCGCCTTTTGCAGAAGCCAAATTGTGATTTTATTCCATGGGAAAGGTCGCAGGCTTTGCGCCCAAAAGGATAGTTTCAAAAATTATCTCGAGCATGTATTTTCTTTGCAAAGAAAAATTCATTTTGAATTACGAGTTACCTCTAGCCCTAAGAAATATTTCAACACTCCTAAATCCTTCAAATGGAAGCATTTTCCAAGATAATTTTTTAAGTATTCAATGCAGTTTATTATTATTTTTCATGCCACAACTCGATATGGGTTGCTTTGAACACGGACAAACATCACAAGGTTTATTATTTTTCCTACAAGAATGACTCACAACTGGAATATTCTTCAATATTTTTTCTGATGGATGTCCCATTCGTTGATGCCACAACTCGAACGATGAGTCATCATCCAATGTCAAGACCTTCACTTGAGACACACCACAGAAAAAATAAAGTCCATCCAATTGTTCACTCGCTCCAATCACCTTTCTCGTTAGTTGGTCCTATATAACACAAAGATTATTAGTGAATTGTACCATGCAATATTATTCATAAATTAATTGAGTCACAAAAATTAAATTGCATGTTAATTGTGGGACATAAAACACATTATCAAGTTGTAATCCTCCTGACAGTTCCCTCTCGACTCGCTTCTACCATGTTTCTGTCTGGCAGCCTCACCGGACAATGTTTCACCTTTTAATCCAACTAAAATTATTGTTCTTACCATATAACTGATCTTTCGTTACTTCAGCGAAATCGACCAACCCCTGTGAGGTTCTTATTTGTTGCGTAGAAGATGTTCCAACCCCACCAACTTTATTTGCTCAAACAGGCGGTGTATTATTCCCTTTGCCACGATCGGAGTCTACATGCCCACCGCTTCTTCCTGTTCGTCCTCCACCACGACCTGATTCCCTTCCTCCACGAGGTCGATCCCCCTACCACTCAGGGAACTCATATAATTGGAATTGGAAGCAAGAGGACACGTCGTGTTCGTTGCTATTATAATTCGAGCAGGGAGTGTATTGTATAAAATAAGTTGGAAAAATAAGTGTTAAGTATGAATGGTGTGTTGATGTTGTGATACGTTTAAGTAGTTGTAGCGCGTTGATGCGTTAGAGATATGCAATCAGAACGCACGACACTCCTATTAATGACGTTCAAGTTTTCCTAAACCAGACCTAAGTATAAATCTAATTTAGGTTCCTGACAAGTCCAGGGTTGAACTCAAGGATTCAGTTAAACAAACACAGACCTTGCGTTGTATCTATTATAGGGGTTTTCCTAAATGAATGAGAGAAATGTGTTATTTACAATAAAGTATTGTGCCTGTGCAAGAAGATACAAAAGAATTGAGTGGTGAGTGATGGATCATGCGAAAATGGAGTTTAATGTAAGTGGATACGTCGGTCTAAGATGAGTGTACACAAACCTGTGATGTAGATGAGATGGGATGATTTGCTTATCTTTTGTTCGTGCGTTAGACTTTCTTCAACACTTCTCAATGCGAACAATATACAAAACCTATCTTTAGGATGCATGCATCTAACACAGAATGCAATAAACACCAGTAAGTCTATCTCTAGCTATACTAGGCGTTCTACTTGATGCGGCTTAGTTATTCTCTCGAACAATCAAAGTTAAAGATGCTTTTACCAATTGGTCAAGTTAGCTTAAGCGTTGAAATGAATTTTTTTTATAAAGTATAAATGCATTCAACATGAACAAGAAATAAACAATGGCAAAAATGTGATGGATCAAATATATGAATTTTATAAAGAAGCAAATTGTCTTTACAATCAATCAAGTGAAATGAAAGCGATAAATGAGATGAAGGAAACTGAGTCAAGCCGCAGAGTACAATCTCTTGTATCTCTTTGGCTCAATTCTATTGTGTACAATCACTTGTATAGGAAGAGGACGAAGTGTCTTTCTCAATCTTGGCTTCCTTCGCTCCCTGATCGGTGGTGGTGGTAGTTCTCAACCCTTCTGATCATCTTGGCACCACAGCTTAAACTATGACTAATTACAGGGTCTTGATAATTTCTGAACTGAATAATTTTCTCACTACGAACTCTGGAGGGACTTCATCTATTTATAGGCGTTGGTCACAGCTTAAACTATGACTAATTAAAGTCCATATCCTGGTCAGCATTAAAGTCCATGCCCTGGTTAGCCGCCTGACTCTCGGAAGCAGGTGCCCATACTTGCAAGTGGTGACGTGACACAATCAGCCTGGATCAATGAATCTTCTCTACATTGAACTCCCTCCGACGCATGGCCCATGCGTTAGAGCTTTCCCTACGGCACTTCTCTAATGCGTTAGCGTTAATCCTCATATTGAAATCCTGCTACAATGCGTTAGCGCCGCGATATTTAATAATAAAACTTTTGCATGAGTTTGCTAATATTTGAATAATTCCATGCGTTTCTACTAAAAACAAAAAATGAAGAGAATTTATCATTAAAAACCTTAGTTGTTCCGACTTAAGAGCAAGAATAACTTGTATTTCTACAAGTTATCATATCGTGACTTTTTCTATTACAATTACTACAAAATTTATCAAGATTTTCCACAACTTGAGACTTACCACGCAAAAGCCATGACATTTTATCATTCTTATTTAAAGGACAAGCTGTCTCCTCATTGAATCATTTGTTGATATACTGTATCAACTGTCGACAATGACTCTTGCCCCAGTAGATTTGTTCGAATAGAAGCATATGCACCATCAAGGTCGATAAGAAAGTGATGTAGATAGTCCTTATTTCTCATCGTTTTAACATGAGTAATACTTTCACATGTGCAACTTCCACACTTATAAATTGGCACTTTCACATATGTTGTCAAAGTATTGTGCCACAGTTTCTATTTTACATTGTTTGTACTCTCCCAATGACATATTTAATTGGCAAATACGATGGCGTACCACTTACCACACAAAATCTGTTTTTGAGATTGTTCCACAGAAGTTGAGCATTATCATATTCTCCAAGTGATGATTAGATGGAGGATTCAATAGTATTGGTTATCCATGACACCAACATCGAATGCACAATTATCCAATCCTTAAAGTTTCTCTGTGATTGTTGGCTTCGGGACCGTCCCTTCCATAAAACCAAACTTTCTCTTTGCCTTTAGAGAAATTTGAATTGTCCTACTTCATTCATCATAGTTCTCACCACGTAATTGAATCAGGACCGGAATGACATATCATATCCATCTTTTTGTCCTCTCCGTTAGCCAAGATCTCTCAAGATTACTCTAAATGAGAAGAAGAGAAAAAAAAATTTGAATTACATTTGCCTTTGAATTTCTATAACGCTTTGATACAGTGCCAAAATCTTTCGCTCTTTCTGTGTTTCTCATTCACTTTCTTCAATACTCATATACATGAGTTTCACCCAAGAAATATAAGAAATTAGTAACCTAAAATACATAAAATTAATTCCTAAAAAAATCCTCCTAATTATAGATTGTTTGTTACCTAAAATACATGACTAGATTTAGGAAATATAATATATTCACAATAAAATCTTGGAGGAATATTAATAATAATAATATTCATAATATATAAACCTAGAAAACTCTATAGTTGTTGAAATCGAAAATGTTCTTGGATTTTCTTTTTGAAAGTTCAAGCGAAATCGAAGTGATAAAAAAAAAAAAAAAAAAAAAAAAAAAAAAAGGAAAAAAAGGTTTGATGTCGACAAAGCCTATCGTAGATGAAAAAATTGAAAGCAAAGAGAAAACCAAAGAAGAAAAAGGAGAATTGTATGAACAAATATTATTTCAAAGAAGGAAAATATTCTTAGGAAGAACTTTGAAACTTTGACTCACGGCAAAATGCAAAAGTGATTTTGAGGAAAAGAAAGTAGAGATTTGTCAAACATTAGAAGATTTAGTATTGCCAAATGAGTATATATATATATATAAAGGCTTAGATGAGAGCTTCCAAATTGTAGTTGTAGTGAAAATATAAATTTTTCTCACATGCATATTATTGCTACTAATTTAATGAGTTTTCAATATTTCTAACAATTTCCCTTAAACATGTTTGTTCCAAAACTTTTTTTTATTTAAACCAATGAATTTAATAAGATTTTTATTTTTTTTTTCAAGTTAAAAAGTAGTGGGTGAATGGACAGAATTAAATTTTTTTACCACACTACTTATTTAAATGTGTAGAGTATATGAAATAAAAAAATTGTGGTGTAAATGAATAGACCTGACAAATTTGAAAATAAAATTGATTCCCCTCTAGAAAAAAAGAAAAAACAAATAGAAGAAAGCAACAAGAAGACAGAAATAAAAAGTAGAAAAATAAAAAGAAGTGGTATTTTTAATTATAATAGAGCATGGATCATGCATGCACACGTGCTACCGCGCGTGAAGAGTGGAAATATTCAGAAAAAAAGTGCATAAAACAAAGCGATGAAATTATATAATTCCACTTTTTAGATTTAGAAGGTCAACTACGGGTCTCACCCTTTTCCTTTTTCAATTTCAACCCTTAATTTTCAATTCTGTTACACTTTTTTTTTTCCTGTTCTTTTTGAAGCATGTTACGCCTTGTTTTTAATCTGTTTATTATGTTATAAATCTTTTATTTTTAAAATATTTTTTTTTCTTCTATTATTTTTTTAGATTGCACTATTACCTTAAATCATGCATTCAAGTATTGTTTTTTTTTAATACTTTAGATTTTTTCCATTTTGATTGTCATATGAACTTAGTAAATCTTAAGTTTAGTTATAATTTTGGGTAAATGGTAAAAGACATCCCTTATGTATAGTGGTAGTTGCAATTACATCCTTAAATTTTCAGTTGTAAATATTAATCCTTCCGAACTTCTAGAAGTGTTAAAATTGGACTCTCAAACATATAATAATTGTAGAAATTGAACTCACAAATGATAACCATTGAGCACTCAAAGTTATAAAATCATTACAAGTTATAGAATTACGTAAGTTTAAGGGTCCAATTTTAACATTTGTATAAGTTTAAGGGTATAAGTGCAACTACCACCATATTTTAGGAGTGGATTTTATAATTTTTTCTTAACTTTAATAAATTGGTTAAATAATATGGTAGATGTTAAATTATAAATTTAGTTTCTATAGTTTGGAGAGAGTTATAATTTAAGCTTTAATGTGATAAAATGTCATAAGTAATCTCTATGAATTGATAAAATTATCATAGATATTCAATTTCATAAGATAAATTTTCTAGAAATTCTATGGACCAAATTTACAATTTAACCTATGATAAATTTTCTGTAAAAAATATATCTTTTACAATTTATAAAAAGATATCGCTAGCAACTACTTTATTTTTTAAAAAAAAAAAAAAAAAATCAACAATAAGATAGCAGAATTAATTTTAAGATTTATTAAAAGTATATAGATTAAAATTCAAAAGAAGGTTAAAAATAACTTGTATTCCCTAAATTTTTATAAATGTAATGATTTAGTTCCTGAACTTTGGTTTGTGACAATTTGATCTTTGTACTTTCAATTTTGCAATAATTTAGTCCCTAAACTTTACCATGTCAATAAGTTCTTATACTTTAAAATTTGTAACGACTTAGCTCATATTGCAGAAATTAATATTAAGATTTAATGAGATTTCTCGCATAAATAAATCTCTAAATTAATTAGAGATTCAATATTTTTATAAAATACAAAGTCTACATCATAAAATCATAAAATTAACATCTAATTTTGATGAATTTTTTTAAGTGAGAAACTAAATTGTTACAAATTTAAAAATAAAAGGATTAAATTGTTAAATGTTAAAGTTTAGGGACTACATTGTTACAAAATTAAAAATATGAGGATTAAATTGTTACAAACGAAAATTCAAAAATTAAGATCACTATTTGAATTTTTATTTTCGGTCTATAGACTTAATTTAAAGAAATATAAACAAAAAAATAAAATGATTATTGGAATCATAATTATTACTTTCATAAAGTTCGAAGGATGAAAATTATTTTTAAACAAAAAAACGACTAGAAAGGAACCAAACTTAAAATTGATGGAGTAAGTAACATGTTAGATTATTTTTTTTCGCTGACAGTAAAATCGAAATCTCCAATCTTAATTGAAAAAAACAATAAAATATTCCAACTTCAGATTCAAATTTTTAAAACTTCACTCCCAATTCCACTAAGAACCATCCTGTAACCTTCTTCTTCATCATCATCATCATCTTCTTCTTCTTCTTCTTCATCTTCATCCTTCCTCTGTTCTTTTATATATTAAGTTTTGTTCTTCTTTCTTAGATTCAAACCTCCATTTCTATCTCTGAATTTAAACAAGGAAAGTGAATTTATGGAAGTTTTGTTTCTTCCTTTTCTATATACCAATTCACCACTCTGCTTTTAATGCTCTACTCTCTCTCTCTCTCTCTCTCATCATCATCATCCTTTACAAATTCGAATCCTCTGTTCTGTCAATTCTCACTTCCTCTCTCTGAATTTTGAATTCTCTGTTCTTCGATTATGGCGTCGGCGTCCACTGATTCTTCTAATTGGACTCTCATATCGAAGCCTCCGCTTGAAAAACCTAAGTCCTTCATGCTCAAGGATTATCTTCTTGACGATTTGAGCTCTTGCTCCTCCAATGGCTTCCGATCATTTCCTCGCCGCCAATGCTGCACCACAACCGTCCGATTTCTCCTCGAAATCGATCTCAAAGTGAAAGATACTTCCCTAACTAAAAGATTCCTTCCTCGAACAACCTCCAGAAAAATCGCTCTCTCCACTATCTCCACTTTGCAAAGAGCTTCCGACGCTGTTCTCAGAGCCTTCAAGCAATTTCCATTACCTTCTTCACGTAAGTCGTTTTTGCCGAGGAGTATTTCGCGGAAATTGATTTCGAAAGCGTTCTGGAAGAAATCGGAAATCGTCGATCCAAATACTAGACGGTGGAAATCGTTTAAGGAATTTCTTGATGAGAAAGAACCGCCGTCATCTGACTTGAATCGCTCCGATTCTGCCGTCTGTACCGCCATTGCCGTCGCTGGAAGAAACTCGACCAGTAGTTGCAGTAATAGTATCAGTTGGACGGAGAGTGAATTTACATCGGAGATGATTCCGTCGTCTTCGAGCGGTAATTCCGAGAGTTGCAGCGAAAACGACGCCGTTAAGGACGATAAGGATTCACCTGGTAATCTCATTGGCAAAAGAGATGGCGTATCGTTCGGAAAAGATTCCATGGAGGACACAACTACCGCTCCGGCCGCCGCCGCCGCCGCCACCACCGGTTACCGGAAAGATATCGTTAAGGTCAGGATTTAGTTTCCAATCCCATGCTTCGCGTGCATTTGATAACCGCCTCTGATTGTTTTTCCATTCCATCTCCACCGTTCATTTTACAAACGACTTGGAAAAAAAAAAAAAAAACTCCAATTTAGATCTAAAATGTAAATTAAATTTGGTTTATTTTAAAATTTGAATTTCGTGAGAGAAATATATATATATTTAATTTTTTTCTTTCAGAAAAAGGGAAGCTATGATTTGAAATATTCGTAGAATTAAATTATAGTTGTGTAGATAAAATAATAGATAGAGAAAATACAGCTGGATTTTGAGAGTGTATTAATTTCACGTGTGGGGTATATATTGGGAAAAGTTAGAATACAAATCAGGGACACGTAATTAAATACATTTGAGTTCATCGAGGCCTACGATCTCGCCATGTGTCTCAAAGCAGCGGGATCTACGGCTGTCAAACCTGCGAGACCTTTTGATTTCATGGTACACGCGATACTAGATTGCGGCTTCATGTCTTTCTTAACATTTTGGTGATATTTACCATCATGCCATTCCAAGGAAAACTAGTGTCTAATATTATTGGTCTGTCATCTGCTGGCTTTCTTCTATGTGTCGGTAAGAAAATCATAGGGATTCTTTTATTTAAAATAATAATAATAAATATTGGAGATTTTGTTTTGGTTTCTTAAAATAATAAAAATAAAAATAAGAGCATTCCTAGTGGTCTGTTGTTGTGTTGAGAGCACACATTGAATTAATATTAATTTACAATTTTTGTCTGTTTTTTTGACATTTGTTATTTATAAATGTTATCTATTGTTGCATATGTCAATTAAGCTAATACATTTTTTTGTTTGTGTGTTTTAGAAAGGTATATTTTATATATATTTTTTGGAAGAGTATATTTTATAACTTTATTATTATTTTCCTTTTTTAGATATATGAGAATTTGCCTCTTAAGTAAATGAAAATCACTAACAAACAAGATTGTTTTAATGTCAATAATTTCCTTCATTAATAATTATTTTAAATGTGAAGAAAAGACTGAGAAACTTTAATAATGTAACCGCCCTAAGTATGCATGGGAAAATAATTTCATCTAACTTCTTTGTTAATAAACTTACTCGTAATATAATATGACTATATTATTTTCATTTTTTTAGTATAATAATTATAGAGATAGGGATCGAATATTTCGATCAAGGTAATTTCTATTACCGTTAATAACATACAATTTTGTAATATATATATATATATATAATTGACCATATTTTAATTTTGAAAATTTGTAATATGACTTCTAACACGGGAAGAATCATAAAAAAGATCGATTTTATTTGTTTAGTTAATGAAATAAAATCGTTTGTTTATTTCATATCGTAACAGCAATGGCAAAATGATGAAGAAAAGGAACAATTAAGTCCAGTTTCAGTGTTGGATTTTCCTTTCGAAGATGAAGATCAAGACATTTCCTCATCTTTCAACTGCAACATCAATCTTGTCGAAGGTCTCTCTCCTCTCTCTATATATAAGTCTTATAATTTATTATAAAGTTTTAATTTAATTCTTACCATAAAATGACCAAAGAAAATTTATTTATGACATGATACTCAATAAATTAGACAAATTTTACAGAAACTAAAGAAAACTAAAAAATTCCCCAGTTTCTTTTAAATTTGAAGAAGAAATTAAGAACTTCTCTTTCTGACATTTTTCTCCCTCTTAATTTCCATCCATTTACTAAAATATAATGTCACATTAAGATTATCATCACCCACATTTTATTTTTTTATTTCGACTAAATATTTGACTTTTTGGCTCATGATATATACCTTACATTGTTCAAGTTAAATCAATTTTGAACTTCAAAAAAAAAATTGAATAAATTCAAATAACATTAAAAAAAAAAAAATCAAATTATAAGTTTACTCCATGAACTTTAAATTTTTTGTTTATCTAATCCTTAAAGGCATTTGGTATGATGAAAATAGAATTGTATTTCATGTTTTTCAGACATGTGATTGGTAACAAATTTAAAATTAGATTATAATTTAAATAATTGTTTAAAATGTGTTAGATATGTTACATTTATAAATAAAAAATTAGTTGAAGTAATCCACTAATATTTAATTGACAATAAACAATTATTAATTTATTTATAAATATGATTTACGTTAAAAAAACTATATAATTATTATTTTGAAATATTATGCATTACATAACACATATCATATTTTTTAAAAAATTGAATTGAGTTTTTAACATGATATATTGTATTTGTAAATATTTTTATCTTTTTTTAATATAATTAAACATATTTACTAAATTTAGTGAATCTGAAAACATAAAACAGATTCTATGCTAAATAAGCTCTAAATTTTTCAAAATTATGAATTATTCTTCGAACATCTTTTTTTTTTTTTTAATTTTTTAATATACACATACACCTGCCAGATACAAAATTGAAAATTTAAATGGATTTATGAGAAATTCGTAAGACATTTATAAATAGTAATGGGCATTGTGATGATGACAGGCAAGAAGCAAAAACATAGAGAGAAGAGTAAGCGATTGGAGAAGGGAATGGAATTAGAGCCTGTAGACTTAAAGAAACGATTCACAGACATAAGTGTTATTGGTCAACATTTCACTTTAATAACTAAAAAGGAACACCAAATGGAAGAAAAGGCTTTCGAGTTCCTAAAGCTTCTGAAATCCACAACCAAATCAACAGAGAATCTGCTTCTCGATTTCTTCCACCAGAAACTCGAAGAACACGAAGCAACTGCAACTAATTCAGATTTTGATCAAGCACACCTTTTGAAATTCACCCAAAATTGGATCGATGGAGACGCCGGAGATATGATGGTAATGGGATGGGAGTCGCCGGAGGAACGGATTTTTTACATTAAAGATATGGAAGTCGCCGGAAAATGGACAAGTTTCGCCGGAGAAAAGGAGGAGTTAGTGGCGGAGTTTGAAGCTGAGGTTTGGATCTCTTTGTTTAATGATCTTTTAATTGACCTCTCCTTATAGCTTCTTTTAATTTTTTAGACAAAAACAAATGTAGCTAATTAACACCGAAATCGGTTTTGGGAAAATTTCTAGTACTACTGTTGTATTATTTGATAGCGTGTCAAATTAGAAAGGATAGTACTCGAAATTTTCCTATAAATTGTATTTCATAAATCTCTATGAAATTTCAATTTGTTTTTTCATTATTATTTTGATTTTTTCTCTAAATTTTATTTTATGGTTCTATTGTTAGGCATACATGTTTCGGATTAATTTTGAAATTATTAAAATCACTTTTGTCATGTTCAAAATAACTAAAAGAATTTAATATTTAATTTTATACTTTTAAATATAATTTTCATATCATCGAAATTAATTTTGAATCATTAAAAGTAATTTTCAAATTGCTCTTAACGAATCACTCATAAATATGTCCTTGTTCATATATTTGATTAAAACATATACTCGAACCAAAAAGTTTGAGAACATTTGATTTTTATATAGTTTAATCACAATGGGCAGTGGGTATTTTATATTATGTAATTGATAATTTGTAATGAGAATTTGATGGTAATTGATTTTTAGTATTGTTTGCTCCAAGGTGTAAAGAAAACTTGCCATTGAATTATAAGGAAAAGTTAAGCCATTTCTAACATTTTAGATAGACTTTTAACCTAAGGGAAAGAATCCTCTTTAGAAACATTCACAATACTCAAATCCATAAATATTGGGCATGGAATTTTATTTTTAAAGGCAATAATGGGCATGGATTTTTATTTGTTATTATTATTTTCTTTTTTAAGAAAAAGATGATAAAATTAAGACCAGCAGTGGCAAATTACTAGTTTTTGTTGATGGGCCTGAATTAGAGGGAATCCAAAAGCCCATGGGCATCAGGAAGCTCATGCCCAAACCCATTTTGTCAAATATATTATAAAAACAGGGACCATCTCAATAAAACACAATATATTTGTGCTTAAAATAAGCGTTGAGAAACTTTGGACGAATCACAAATTATTAAAATAACGAAATTATACATTATCAAATTTAGAATATCAAAAATATCAAAAGTCAGATAAAATAAACAGCCCGATAATGTCACGTGGCTTGGTCCAATTAGATTATAATATTTGGAAAAATTGATTTGATCCAATTGGATCATAATATTCGGATCTAGTTAACCTAAAAATGGGTTATTGATCAACTAAACCCAAAATATAATTGATTGAGCTTAAAGGCCATCATCCAAACTCGAGCTCATATTCCCCTGTGAGAACTCTAAACTACATCAACTACATTGACTAAAGGGAAATTGTGGTTCATAGCAAATTTTGAGGTTCCATCTGGAAGAATAATAAAAACAAAGTTGTATTAGAAAATAGCAAATATACTCAGTGACGGATTCATGATTTTATACAAGGGGCACAAGCTTATATAAATATAATTTTAGATGCATACATATAATATTCAAATCATATAATATCGAAAAAAAGATCATAACTAACTACATACGGACAGTAGCATATCCTGAATTTCATGTTAGGGGGCACAAATTTATATAAGGTTAAAATTTTAGCTCATTAATGTCAAAATTTGTGTCATTTATAGTTCTTGAACTTTAAAAACTAAATATTAGATCATTGACATCTCAAATAGTGTGTCTAATATGTAGTAGTAAATATATTTATATTTTTAAATAATGTAACTATTGGCTACAAAATTGAAATTGTGAGGTTCAATTAGATTTAGATTTTTTTTTTTTTTTTTTTTGTGTCTAATACAAAGATTAAAATTTTAAGCATTTTTAATATTTTATGAAATTTGTAGATACTAAATTGAAAGTTTACATATTTTTTTAGACATTTTTATGGGAAAAGCTAAATTAAAAAGAGGGTATTTATTAGTCATAATTTTAAAAACTAATAATTAAATTTATACCAACTTGAATATAATGTTAAAATAATGGTAAAGTAATTAGAAAATAAGAAAACAAAAAATTTATATGTGAAAATGGTGTTTATATACCTTAATTTTCATAAACTAAAAAACAATAAGCCAAACGAGCGTAGAATTTAAAAAATATTTATATATAAACATGAACACATGTGTGAAAAAAAATACAAATGGAATGAAGTATTTTAAGCTATATATATATAAAATTTCAAGCAACAAAAATGGGTTAAAATAAAAAATAAAAACAACTATCCCCTATCTCCTTTATAGATCCGTCTCTAAATACGCTTTCACTCACATGATTAATTTGATTAATCACATATTAATTTGATATGTTGTGCATACAGGACTTAAAAGAGGAATAAAGAGAGTTCCAAATTAACCATAATTATGATTGACATTTACATGAAAAGTTGGGGTTGGATTTGCGAAAAGGACAAGAAAGAGTGTTAATGTTTCTATAATCAATCAAAAACAATTTTTTGATTGATTTTCAGAAGATTCTCCATTCAAGATGGTGATTGACGGAGATAAATAAGGAATGAATACTTTTGTTATTTTTATGGTCAAATTTGGCAAGTACTATTATAGCAGAACATTTAACTATTCCAAGCTTTAACTGATGAGACATTTTGCTGTTATAATCTGGTTTGATTAGTGATTGTTGATCATACTTTACAACTCTCCCATTATCAGATGTCTTTAATCTCCCATTATGGAGTCCACCCAATCACCCTCTCAACCGTTGTTTTGCGACGGTGATGGTTGCC
Source organism: Benincasa hispida (assembly GCF_027475165.1). Classification (NCBI taxonomy): domain Eukaryota; kingdom Viridiplantae; phylum Streptophyta; class Magnoliopsida; order Cucurbitales; family Cucurbitaceae; genus Benincasa; species Benincasa hispida. The sequence goes on from NC_143489.1 coordinate 8,789,381, forward strand.
GTAGTGACCACATGAATTAATACCCACTTCGCTCTAAAACATTTGCAATCTCATTAACTTGTTGGCATTTGAAGCTCTCACACTTCCCATGGGTTTATTGGTCCAATCTCCAATTACAATGTACACTGATAGTGGCAGAACCAGACGAATGATTCCATGAAGTTTAATTATAGAGATTTTTTTTTGTTGGTAGGTCCGTTTTGGGTTTTTATGTCGGTTAATGCATGTATAGGGGCTGTTAATCATTATCATCTAATTTAATTACTTCTATTGGTTCTTGTATTATTAGTCTTTCATTAGGTTATCATTAGGGTTTTCATTTGCAGTTTAGTGTCTAGAAGGTTTCACTACCATAAATAAATAAATAAATACAAATCATTTGGTAGGGATGAAGGATTAGAGGTTCATTTGTTGTTGTTGTTTTTTTTAGGGGTTGGTTAATGCATGTATAGGAGTGTGTTAAATGTTAATCATTTCAATCTAATCTATATTTATTGATTTTTTCCTTTGTAGCTTAGTGTCAACCTTTCCAAGAAAGTTTAGTTACAATGTAATTTCATTTACAAGTTTATATTTTATATTGACTTTTTTGGGAATTGTATTAAGGTGTGGGTACACCTTGGGTTGAGAGAAAAAGAAATTGTTTTGATCTTGAACCAGTAAAAAAGATCTTAGGTTTCTCTTTAACCTACGAAAAAAATGGTCGTGTATCGATTTAGTCCTCACCTGCAAGAGGATCACTTAGTGAAATACCCAAGAAGAAGTCTTGGAGAGTGGAGTAAGCAATTTGCCGAACCACTATAATTCCCGGTGTTTTTTTTTTCTTCTCTCTCTTTTATTTCTTGTTTTCAATTTTTTTTACTTCTTGTCTTAGTTATTTTTTTTAATCTTTCCAAATTGCATGATTTAATTTTTAGTGTGTCATTTAAATTTATCCTTGATTAAATTATCTTTAAATTTGAAGTTATCATAGTTTGCATGATTTAAGTTTTTTTTTTTTTGCATAAATTTTCTTTAATCAAATTAGTGGGTTAACTTTATTGAGCATTGTTTGAAGATAAAATTATTTTTTTAAAAAAAAAAAAAAAAATTGGTAGTCAACCCTATTCACCCCATCTAGTGTTGTCTTTAGATCCTACAATTGGTATAGAGCAGGTAGCTCAGTTTTCTTATTTCAAAAAAAGTTTTGTATTTTTTTATTTTACATTATGTTTTTTTTAATCATATTAAATCTGGAATTTTTCTAATTTTTGCAAAAAGTTTGAAATTTTGAGTTTTAAAAGCTGTTTTCATTAGAAATTTTTTTCTTGAAAATTGGTTATTAAAACCTTATTTTTTTTCTCTCCTTCTTAATCTTTGAAATCTTTTTGATTAAAATCTAAATTTTGGAAAAGTGTTTCTCTTTACAAAAATCTTTTTTAAAAAATTATTATATTCTCTTCCTCTTTCGAAAAACTTAATTGTTCGAGCTTATGGCAACTACTGAAATAAATGAGTATGGTGAAGGTCAATCTACCATTAGGCCACCTTTGTTTGATGGAAATAATTATGCAAGGTGGAAAACTAGGATGAGAATTTATTTGATTTCTATTGACTATAATCTATGGGAAATTGTTTTTAATGGTCCTTTAATTCCTACTAAGATAGTTGATAATAAAGATATTCCTAAGGAAGAAAAAGAGTTTAATGATGAAGATAAAAAAAAGTTTTCTATAATGCTAAAGCCATGAACTGTTTGTTTTGTGCTTTATGTCCTGATGAGTTTAATCGAGTCTCTGCATGTAATTCTGCTAAAGAAATTTGGGATATGCTTGAAGTAACTCATGAAGGAACTAATCAAGTTAAAGAGTCAAAGATTAGCATGTTAGTTCATAATCATGAATTGTTTAAAATGGATGCAAATGAAACTATATCTGAAATGTTTACTGGGTTCACGAATATTGTTAATACTTTGAAGGGATTAGGAAAATCTTATACCACCTCTGAAAATGTGAGAAAAATTCTTAGATCATTGCCTAAGAGTTGAGAAGCTAAGGTGACGGCGATCCAAGAAGCAAAAGACCTCTCAAAACTTCCACTGGAGGAGCTCGTTGGATCTCTCATGACACATGAGATAATCATGAAGGCCAATATGGAAGAAGATATCAAAAAGAAGAAGTGCCTAGCATTAAAGTCCACTCAAGTTCAAGAGGACCTCAAACTGAAGTTGAACTAAATGATGAGGAGTTCGCTTACTTGACCAAAAAGTTTAAAAAGCATTTTAGGAAAAGGAACTTCTCAAAGAAAGTCAACAATCAAGAAGGCAAAGGAGAAAAGAGCAACAAAGATACAATCATCTGTTATGAATGCAAAAAGCCCGGACACGTGAAGTGGGACTGTCCTCAAAGAAAATTTATTTCAAAGAAGAGCAGGAAGGCCATGAAAGCTACTTGGGATGAAAGCGATGAAAGCGAATCTGAAAGCGAGGAAGAAGTAACAAATCTGTGCGTTATGGCTTTTGGAGACGACGACGACGACGATGAGGTAAGTTCTGAAAACCTTACTTTTGATGAGCTCATTGATGCATATAATGAAGTTAAAATTGAATTTGAAAAACTAGGTTGCAAATATATGTCTCTTAGGAAGAAAAATGCTAAATTAGCTCTTGAAAATAATAATTTATTAATTGAGCTAGATAATCTAAACGAGAAAAATGAGACATTAGGAAAAAATCTAGATTTATCTAAATCAAATTTGCATGCTTTAAAAGAAGAGTACAAATTATTAGAAAATAAAAATGAAGATATTTCAGCTACTCTTTTAAAGTTTACAAATGGGAAAAAGAATTTAGATATCATGATGGGTAAGCAACAATGCATATTTGATAAAAGTGGCTTAAGTTATAAACCTCACCAAAAACAAAAGAAATTTACAAACTACTTTGTCAAAGAAGGTTCTATTATTTGTCATGCATGTGGAAAGCATGGTCATAAAGCTTATGCATGCAATTTTAAAAAAATCAATATTATGAATGAAAAGAGATGAATTCCTAAATTTTTGTTAGCTAACCCCCAAGGACCCAAACAAATTTGGGTACCTAAGGTTACATCTTGAGAATTAATTCTCTCAGGTATGTTTGAGATCCATAAAGAATAAGTGGTACTTAGACAGTGGATGTTCAAAACATATGACTGGGGACCACACAAAATTCACATACCTAGAAAAGAAAGATGGAGGATACGTTACCTTCAGTGACAATAAAAATGGTAAGATTGTTGGCAAAGGTAATATTAGTAACAGTTCGAATTTTCTTATTGAAAATGTTTTGTTGGTTGATGGTTTAAAGCATGATTTATTAAGTATTAGTCAATTATGTGATAAAGGATATAGAGTAATTTTTAGTGATAAAAATTGTACAATAGAAAATGCATGTGATGGAAAAGTTCTGTTTGTAGGAAATAGAGATAAAAATATTTATACTATTGATATATTAGATTGTCCTATAGTAGAAAATAAATGTTATACTATTGATATATTAGATTGTCCAAAGAAAATGGTTTCTACTTCTAGACCTTTACAATTGTTACATATGGAACTTTTTGGACCTACTAGAGTTGCAAGTCTAAGTGGAAAACATTATATGCTTGTTATAGTTGATGATTTTTTTAGATTTACTTGGGTTTTATTTTTATCTCATAAGGATGAAGCTTTAAAATCTTTTATTAGCTTTTCAAAAAGAATTCAATATGAAAAAGGCTTTATGATTTCAAAAATTAGAAGTGATCATGGAGGAGAATTTGAAAATGCTTCTTTTGAAAATTTTTGTGAAGAAAATGGAATTTCTCATGATTTTTTCTCTCCAAAAACACCTCAACAAAATGGTGTTGTAGAAAGGAAAAATCGATCTTTACAAGAATTAGCTACATCCATGCTTAATGAATATGATTTACCAAAAACTTTTTAGGCTAAGCTGTTAATACGGCATCTTATGTAATGAATCGTGTTTTAATAAGACATGTTTTAGATAAAACTCCTTATGAGCTTTTTAATAATAAAACTCCAAATATTAGCTATTTCAAAGTTTTTGGTTGCAAATGTTTTATTTTGAAAGACAAAGGGAAACTTGCAAAGTTTGAGTAAAAAACGGACATTGGCATATTTTTAGGATATTCTACATGTAGTAAAGCATATAGAGTTTTTAATAAAAAGAACTCATGTACTTGAAGAGTCAATGAATGTTGTTTTTTATTAAATACATGTTGCCACTAATAATGTTTCTGCTAGTGATGAATAAGAATTACCTGTTGAAGATCTTAGTATTAAAGATAGGGAAGCAGTATCAAATGAATCTAAAAAAGAGCCAAAAAAATCTCTCCCTCAGGATTGGAGATTCTCCACTCACCATCCTCAAGAGTTAATAATAGATGATATATCTCAAGGGGTAAGAACTTGCTCTTCTTTAAATGTCTTAAATAATGTTGCTTTCGTGTCTCAAATTGAACCAAAGTCTTTTAAAGATGTTGAATCTGATGAGTTCTGGTTAATTGCTATGCAAGAAGAATTAAATCAATTTGAAAGAAATAATGTGTGGGAACTAGGCCCGCGTACTAGTGATCATCCTGTTATAGGTACTAAATGGATATTTAGAAATAAAATGGATAAATCTGGTAATATTGTTAGAAATAAAGCTAGACTAGTTGCTCAAGGCTATAGTCAAGAAGAAGGAATAAATTATGAGGAAACATTTGCTCCTGTTGCTAGATTAGAATCTATTCGCATGCTGCTTGCATTTGCATCTCATAAGAATTTTACTTTATTTCAAATAGATGTAAAAAGTGCTTTCTTAAATGGTTTCATAATGGAGGAAGTGTATGTTGAACAACCTCCTAGTTTTGAAAGATTTGATAATCCAAATCATGTTTTTAAATTAAATAAAGCACTTTATGATCTTAAACAAGCTCCTAGAGCTTGGTATGACCGTTTGAGTAAATTTTTGCTAGAAAATGGTTTTAAAATGAGACTTATTGATACTACTCTTTTTATCAAAATTAAAGATAATGATATTTTATTAGTACAAATCTATGTTGATGATATTATATTTGGTGCTACTAACTCTTCTCTTTGTGAAGAATTTTCTAAATGTATGCATAGTGAGTTTGAAATGAGCATGATGGGAGAACTTAAATTCTTCCTTGGGCTTCAAATTAAACAACTTGAAGATGGAATCTTCATAAATCAAGAAAAGTACACAAGGGATCTACTCAAAAGGTTTAAGTTCGATAATGCAAAAGTAGCAAAGACCCCGATGAGTACCACTACAAAGCTTGATAAGGATGAAAAAGGTAAAAACGTAGATATTAGAGCTTATAGAGGTATGATCGGATCCTTGCTTTACTTAACTACGAGTAGGCTTGATATTATGTTTAGTGTATGCATGTGTGCTAGATTTCAATCATGTCCTAAAGAATCGCACTTGCATGCTATAAAAAGAATTTTTAAATATTTGCTTGGTACCGTTGATTTAGGCTTATGGTATCCTAAAAATGCATCTTTAGATTTGATTGCATATTCTGATGCTGACTTTGCTGGTAGTCTAACTGATAGAAAAAGTACTAGTGGAACATGTCATTTTCTAGGTAGTTCTTTAGTATTTTGGTATAGTAAAAAGCAAACTTCTGTTGCATTATCTACCACTGAGGCTGAATATATTGCTGTTGCTAGTTGTTGTTCTCAAGTTTTATGGATGAAACAAACATTGCGTGATTTTGGTTTAAATTTTGAACAAGTACCAATCTTTTATGATAATACTAGTTCAATTAATTTAAATAAAAATCCCATTCAACATTTTAGAATAAAGCATATAGATATTAGACATCATTTTCTTCGAGAGCATGTGCAAAATAAGAATATTGTCATTAATTATGTTAATACTGAGAACCAGGTAGCAGATATTCTTACAAAGGCATTAAATGAAGAAGCCTTTTGTAAAAATAGACTTGCACTTGGTATTATTAGAATTGCCTAATTATGTTTGATAGAGGGAGCATTATTCATATTTCTATGAATTTATGTGTTATAATTTATTGAGGGAAGCATTATTTGTATGATTAAGGGGGAGAAAAATCACTTGTATATCTTTTTGTTGATAACAAAAGGGGGAGAAGTATTTTCAGTATTATGGTGGTTTGTCATCATAAAAAATGGGAGATTGTTAGCTTTAGGGCATCAATCAAACCAAGTATTTGATGATAACAAACTCAAATTTTTTATACTAACATTTTCAGTGTTTCAGAGTCACTATCTTGTAGAGCTCGGAAAGACGATTCCAATGCAATTTCAATCGCTCAAATCGGAGTTCAAACGAGAAAGTTATAAGCAAAAGAAGATTGGAGAGAAAATCCAACGTGGCAGTGACACGTGGCACCTTGCTGACGTGGCATCCGACGTGGCGGCTGATGTAGCATACAAACGGTCAATATTGATGGTGTGGCGGATAACAGGTGCCTGCGGTTTCTTCACAGAATGCGGTGCGTGACGCTCAATCTACTCCCCTGTGCTCGTGGTGCTTATATCATCCGGCTATTTTTTATTTTTTATTTTTATTTTCTTATTTTCCTTTAATTTCCTGATCTAATTTTCTCCAAATTCTCACCAAATTTTAGCCTTTTCAAATTTGATTTCCTTCCTAAATTTTCATCATTCAAATCCTTTTTATTCTCCAAATCTCAATAATTCCAATCTTTCAAAACTCCTTTTCAAATCATTTCCTTTTCTATTTTTATTCAATCTCCACCCTTCATTTGCAATCATATCCAATGGCCAAAATTTATCCCCTCGCCTATAAATTAGACTTGATTTTACTCTTCATTGACCGACCAAAAGCTATCAAGTCTTAAGCTCTCAATTCTCTCTACTCTCAAATTCTTGTCCTCCTTGCTCATAAATTGGCCTAAAGTTATTTTTGTGATTTTTTTTATGAGTGCTCAATTTGTGTATTTAGTAAGAGGTAATATTGTGAGGTTTTCTTTTAAATTTTTGGAAATTGTATTAAGGTGTGGGTACACCTTGGGTTGTGAGAAAAAGAAATTGGTTTGATCTTGAACGATCTTGGTAAAAAAGATCTTGGGTTTCTCTTTAGCCTAGTAAAAAGAGGGTCGTGTGTCGGTTTGGTCCTCACCTGCAAGAGGATCATTTAGTGAAATACCCAAGGAGTCTTGGAGAGTGGAGTAAGCAATTTGCCAAACCACTATAATTCCCGGTGTTTTTTTTTCTTCTCTCTTTTATTTCTTGTTTTCAATTTTTTTTGCTTCTTGTCTTAGTTATTTTTTTTAATCTTTCCAAATTGCATGATTTAATTTTTAGTGTGTCATTTAAATTTATCCTTGATTAAATTATCTTTAAATTTGAAGTTATCATAGTTTGCATGATTTAAGTTTTTTTTTTTTGCATAAATTTTCTTTAATCAAATTAGTGGGTTAACTTTATTGAGTATTGTTTGAAGATAAAATTATTTTTTTAAAAAAAAAAAAAATTGGTAGTCAACCCCTCCCTCTAATGTTGCCTTTAGATCCTATAATAGACCATTAACATTCTACCATATGACTTTTTTATGTTAATAAATAATGTTGTACGACGAGCGATGCGAGTCGTGAAGGCCGATCGTCTTACTCAATTTCTTTTGTCGTTTATGCTCTTTACCAATCGTGTAGTAACTTTCTTCTATCGTCTAAGTCCTATCGTGTACTCTCCTTCATGTACACTTCAACCCAATCGTCTACTTTTTATCGTGTACTTTCTGTCGCCTACACGATCAACCCATCGTCTACATGCTTTCCTCTATCGTGTAGATGCTTGTCCTATCATTCACCTTTTTCCCTACGATCGTCTAGATATTTGACCACAATCGTCTAGTTTCTTTCTCCCAACGATCGTTTAGCCTTCACCTCTCAACAATCGTTTAGTCTTTGACAACGATCGTTTAGCTACCCTTTCTTCTTCCTCCTCACATGGTATCGAGCCTTTAAAGCCCAAATGGGTGATGTCCCAAAAGAGGCACTATCTTGAGGGGCATGTTGAGAATCCCACATTGGAAAAACCAAGGGGACCCACACTCTTTATAAGGTAGATGAGGTACTTCTCTCATTGCCAATTGGTTTTGAGATGGAGCCCCATCCTGTCAAACATTTATGACTAAATTATTACAAATTTAAAAATTATGCATTTATTTATTTAAATTTTCAAATATGATGTTTATACTGTTTTAAAAAGTACTAGATTTCTGAGTTAAATTCTAAAAAAACAAAGCACGTTTTTAGAATTTTTTTTAGTTTTCATTTTTTATTATTTTTCATAACACTAGTGATTAGTGAAAGTAGTGTAAATTAATTGTTATTTAAGCTTATGATTCAACCAAAAAGCATAATAAAAAACATGTGCAACTTCACTTGAATCGTTTTGTTGGTGATGACGTGTATTTCGATTTTATTTTTTAAAAAAACACCACAAAGTTTTGAACGTAACGATTTAAAAAAATATATATAATTTTCTTTTTGAAATTCAAATCTCCGAAATTAAAAGGAGAATCATGGATTTTTGACCCAAAAAACTTTTTTTTCAATTGAACAGTAACCTCATTTTTAAAATTTATTTTTTTAACCTCTTTTCTATCCTTTTAATTTTAAGTCCTCCACTTGAAAATACCATTTTGCTCCTCAATAAATGATCATTCAACTGTCTTGAATATGAAATCATCAACTTACCTAACTCACATATCTTAAATTAGAAACTTCAATATTCAGTTTCACATTTTGTTTTTTTAGATAGAAATGTTTTACGTGAGGGTCCTAACTTTAGAGTAACAATCCTTTTTAGAGGGTCCCAAGTTCGGAGGAACGATTTTTTTCCTTTTTTTAGAGTTCCAAAAGAGGCATGTATGTTAAAAAGTAATCTTTTACTTTTTTTTTTTTAACTTTTTTATGTTGAAAAGTAGTAGTTTGTCTTGTAAAGTTGAGTTTATAAATAAGCCTTTTGTTTTGTCATGACTCGCTTTCGTATTTCCTTCTTTAATAGTCTCCCCAATATTTATAACATCCAGGTGGATTTTGGTATCAAGTATCCATGACAAATAATTATTGTCATTAACATCAAGAGTGGTAAATTTTAATTTTGTGAGATTTGTCATGACAACACTTTCATAAAATATTGTAGTTCTGTTAGAAAATTAATATATATTGAATATGCAAAATAACAATAAATTTATTAATTATAACGAAGAGGGAAGAATCGACATACCTTTAGGACCAGGAGCTCGAGCTGATAATGTGTTGTGAAAATGAAGAGCTCGACGGGAACACGGATGTGGAAAAAATATAATATAATAATATATTTATATAATAATAATAATAAATATAATATAACTAAAAATATAAAATTGGATAATATGAAAATTAATGAAATTTTGAAGTGGATTTCTCACTAATGTGCATACTTTCGAGATCCACAAAATGCCACTATTTATAAGCAAGTAGCAAGTAGGAGGTGGACTTACATGAACACCAAACATGAATTATTACAAGGCACATGGACAATATGAAAAATGACATATGACTTCTAGGACACTAAGCATTGGACATCTATTTTTATGATATTTATAATAGTTTTAATCTAATGCATTTGTTGAGCGTGGATAATAAAATCTTCACTTTTTTTTAAAAAAAAAAATGTATAGTAAGATTGAATGGAAAGAATAGAGAGAGGTGAATAGGGTTGTTTTCAAAAATTAAAACTTTTTCGATAGATTTAAAACCAAATTAAAGAAATTTAAATAAATGAAATGATTAGGACATAAAAAAATTAAATTGCATAAATTGAAAGAGTAGAGAGATAAAATAACACCACTAATTTTTATAGTGGTTTGGAATCCTACTTCACTCCCAAAACTCCTTCTTGGGTACTTTATTGTATAGATTCTCTTAGGATGAGAACCAATATTTACCACTCTTTTCACGGTTCAAGAGTCAAACTGCTACTAATCCTTTTTTGGGTTTAGGATCCAACGTATTCCAATCATTTTCAACGGGTTAAAAATCAAACTACTGCAAGTCATTTTTCGGATTCAAGATTAAATCATTACACTCAATTTAAGGTGCATCCACACCTTAATACAAATCCCATAAAAATGATGAAATTGAAAAACCTAAAAAAAAAAAAAAAAAACACTCTAAAAAGAGTAGATAGGCACATTTTATACACTCAAGACAATGTCTCTCAAAATAAACTCTCTCCTACAAAATCAAAGTTATGAAAACAATGAAGCCTTGAAAGAATGAAGAACAATGAATAATTAGAGAGATGTTTTGGAAATAATTTGGAGATGAGAAAATTTTTTATTCAATAATAATTAATTTTTGAAGAAGATGATTGTTGAAATCTAAACAGATTTTTTACCTAAAAAGGACAATAAAAGTAAGATTTAAAAATAGTCATTGAATAACAGCGTGAAGAAATGAAGGGTAGAGAGATTAAGTAGTGAAAAAATGAAAGTATATTTTAAAGATAATAAAATTAATAATATGTTGTATTTTCTCTTTTCTTTCAAAGGAAGTAGTCGTCCGAAGACTTTCCTCTTTTTGTTTTATTTAATTTAAATTCTTTTTTAAATTAAAAATCAAAATTTTAATTTATTTAAAAAGGATTATTCGTAATAACGTCACCTGTCATGATTTGGGCTATTCAATTGATTTGATTCGCCATGCATGTATTATCTCTTTTGTCTGTATTGTCACGTGATTTGTCCACGTGGCCATATCATCCCCACTTAAGAATTTTCTTCTTAATCTTCGTTTGACCACAATTTCTTCATTTGATGTCCAATTTGAACGATTCAAAATACGTTAGAATCGTCTCTTCAAACTCTATGCATACCCTTGACATTTTAGAACACTAAGACTATTAATAAAAACGTTTGTTATCATTAAAATATTTAATAAGATTGAAACTCATACAGCTAACATAGACGAAAAACAAAATGACTTGTTAGCAATTTAGTCTAACTTTTGTATATAAAAAAAGATTAGTTCATTTATCCATTTATGTAAAAAATTAAAAGTTTAGATATTTCTGCATATATTTCGAATGTTACAACTATGTAGATAGGTTGTTTAATTTGTAAACAAATATATATATATATATTTGGGGAGATTGGATTTTGGGAAAAGAGTATGAGACTTCCTACCTCATTTGGAGAAATTTCTTAATGATAAGAAATCTAATTTGGATATAATATAAACTCATTTTATTATTTTTGGAATAAATTGTAAACCAAATAATCATTGCAGGTTTATCTCTAAATTCGAAAATTGTCCCAAAAATGCTCAAAGTCTCACTTGAGTGGAATATGTCTTGATTTAGTCCATTGAATTTTTGGATTGTCCACCATTATTTTATTAAAAAAAGAAAAAATCAACAATATTGTATTAATGATACGAAATAGTGAACTAAAAAATAAATATTAAATCGTAATGACTCAACATAAATTATTTGTCAAATTCAATCAATTTAGTAAATAAGATAATTATTGAGCTAACAAAAAATATGGATTATTTGATTTTTTAAGAAAAAAGATTAATTTATAGAGTAAAAAGTTTTGTTTAAAAACAACATGAACTTTTTTTTTTTTTTTTTACAAAAACTACTAATGAAGTCTGGTTATTGTTGTAATTATACTTGTCATAACATCGTTCATGTAAATTGACTTGATAAATGATGTATAAAAATTAATTTGGTAGATCTTGTAAACATTGTCAAATATATGTTTTCGAGCTGAAATGAATAGTACCAACGATGTCTTTTTTTTTTCTTCTTATTTTTTGGGAGAAAAGACTGATGTTATAATATTATTTGAGTTTGGGGTGATCTGTACTTTTAGGTTCACTTACCTACCCGTTTGAGATTTGTATTGTATTGCAAAGAAAATGTGTTGCAGTGGTAATTAGATAATCTTTGATGTTATTTTAAACGTGTAATAACAATGAGTTCAATCATAATTAGAAAGTTATTAATGATGTTTATTTTTCTCTATAATGTGAATGAAATTTGATAGGTTTGTTGATAGTGTTCAGAAGAGGGGGAAGAAAAAAGAATTTTAATATGGAGATTGAAAAAGAAGAAAATGAGGGATTCATGGAAAGTGATAGGATGAAGAGAGAAAAAAATATAAAGTTTGATAAGTTTTGATTTTTTTTTTGGTCTTTAAAGGAATAGTAACATGTTCTTCTCTCTCTAAAGAGAGAGGATAGAGAGTAAATTTATAAATCGTAATAAGAATATATCTTGAAATCAATTAAATTACATGATTGGGTGTAATAAAAAATGGCGGAACCAACAATTGATTATCCGTGTATATTTAGGTAAACAACTCCAAATGTAATCCAATGTGACCCACCTCCCTAAATTGCATGTCATAAATAACATTTATAGGTAGGTAAGTGTGCCCTTACATTTTTACAATAAGTATGATTGTAAAAATTGAAAGAACGTCCGAGAGTATAAATTAAATTTAGAAATATTTTCGTATAATTATCAAATTAAGAATTATGTAAAATATTATGGATGATTTTATAAATTAGAAAAAAAAAATATAAATCTATACTCTAAACTTTTCGATTGTATTAAACACAACATTGAACTAATGATCGTAACAATTTAAACTTTACACTATATATCAATTTACACATTTTTCAGATAATTTCGTCAAAAAAGAATTGTGAGACTTATAATTGTTTCGATTAAACGTCTAATGAACAATTTGTTTAGATTATTTTTGGAAAGTATAAATACAACAATAATTCTTATGAAGTGTGCAAGTTTCTTCAAATCTCGAATTAGCAAAATAGGCCAGTAAAATTAGTGCGTGGACACTTTTCAAAAGTAATTTTAATTAAGAGTCTAAATTGATTTGTTTGTATAAGTTTATGAAATTAACTAATAAAATTATAAGTCTCATGTTATATTTATTCAAATGAAACATAATAAGAGGTATAAATTGATACACAACCAAAGATTAAAAATTATTTTTGGTTCTTGAAATTTCATGATTTCATGAACATAACAATTTAGTCCATAAACTTTAGTTGTAATTATTTACAATTTTGTCCCAATCATGAAAATTGTCATGATGATTTGATTAAGTTTATGACATATGTAAATTGATAAACAAATCATAAAACAGACGTATTTATAAACTATAAAGACTAATTGGTAACGACATAATAATTGAAACTTAAAATTGATTGAAAGTTTTCATTATACAAACTAAATTGTTATAAATTTCAAAGTAAAGGGTGAAATTTATTTATTAAAATTTAGAAACTAAATTGTTATACATTTAGGTCTCGTTTAGTAATCATTTGTATTTGTATTTTGTTTTTGAAAATGAAGCCTATAAACAGTATTTCTACTTCTAAATTCCTTCATTTATCATCTACTTTTTACCAATAGTTTACATAATCAAGCAAACTTTTGAAAACCTAAAAAAATAGCTTTTAAAATTTTATTTTTATTTTTAAAATTTGGCTAAAAATTCAACCAATATACTAAAAAAAATGCAAATCATTATAAGAAATAAAGACGAAATAAACTTAATTTTCAAAAATAAAAAACAAAAAAAATATAAAGGTTACCAAAAAGGAGACCTTAAAAATGGACTAAATTATTACCAACTAAAATTTAAAAACTAAGGTATCGTTTGGTAAATATCTTATTTTTTGTTTTTGTTTTGAAAATTAAGTGTATGAACATTACTTCCATCTCAAATTTATTCATTTGTTATCTATTTTCATCAATGGTTTAAAAAATCAAACCAAATTTTGATAATTAAAAAAAATAACTTTAAAAAAGTTTTGTTTCTAGAATTTGTTTAAGAATTCAACGATTGTACTTAAGAAAGATAGAAATCATTATAAAAAAAAAGTGATAAAATATGTTTAATTTTTAAAAATAAAAATAAAAAAAACAAATGATTATTAAATAGTTACTTTTATTAAAATTGGAGAACTAAATATATTTTTTAACTTAAAAATTATTAGGGTAAAAAATGAAGAGATATATATGGATATTTTTCCAATAAATTAAATCGTAATTTCCAAAGCGACGGTGACTCGGTCATGCAATTTCACAGGCGGCTGCCGAACTATCAAAGCAGCCTACTTGACTTGAAAAAAGAAAAATAATAATAATGAAAACAAATATTTTTTTTAAAAAAATCGAGCCCATTTCTGTAATTTCCTAAGAGAAACTCGGTGGGTATACGAAGCCAAACCGAAAGACACGGCTTGTAATAGAAACCCATATCCGTAATTTCACAAACCTCGTCCTCTTTCTTTCTTCTTCATTCCTTCCATTTGCAGGCAGCTTTAGAACAGAAAGCGAGGCCCACCCACAAGTGTATCGCAATCGTTTCTTCTTGTGGTTTAAGCTTCTCTCTTTCTTCTTCTCTTCGTACCAACGTTTTCTCTTTCAAAACTCTCTCTACAGACTTGCACAGAGAAGAAAAAAAAAAAGGATTAAAAAGTCCCTTTGATTCCATCTCTGTTCCGATTCCTTTCTTCCCAATGTAATTGATATCCCTTTTTCTCCCAATTAAAGAAATATTACCAGTGAATTAAAGTTGTCTTGGGTTTTCGTTTCTTGGGATTGCTGTTTGGGTTTTCTTTGTTTTCAGACGTTGACGATTGTGGAAGATGAAAAACGAGGATCAAACCAGGTCCCTGTTTGGGATTTCGCTCACTGATCGACCTAAATGGCAGCAGTTTCTCATTTGCAGTTCTGGGTTTTTCTTTGGCTACCTTGTTAATGGTGTTTGTGAGGTTTGTTTCTTTCAATCTTCTTTTGGGTTTCTTTGTTTTGATTTTTTTTTTTGATGATGAGTGTTCCTTGGAACGATTCTCATTTATGTTAATGGCTCGACTCTTAGTTTAATTTATGTGATGATTAGTCCTGCATCTGTTTGAGTAACTATTTGGTGGCTCAGAAAACGCAAGAGAATAAAGCTAAATCTCTGTATAAAGCAGTGAACGTTCTGCTTTATGGTAAAATAACTGAGAACTTTTACATTTCTTGTTCTCTTCCCTCTTAGTAATGGCTTTTACCCTGATTTTCTGTGCTAGCATCGGTTAGTTTAGTGTTAATGGTTTGGTCAACTTTCTATTACCAAATTCTGTTTGATATTGACAGAACATGTTATTGGTTCGCAGGAATATGTGTATAATCGTCTCAAGTTCAGGTATTTGATTAATCTTTTTTAGTTTATATCAGAGTTTTTTGTTCGAACTATTCCATCTCTATGGAACTATGTTTTTATGCTGAATCCCTTTTCTTAACAAATTTTAGTTCTGCAGTTATGGATGGTACTTCACATTTGTCCAAGGATTTGTTTATCTGGCACTTATTTATCTCCAAGGTTTCACCACCAAGCAAATGGTTAACCCATGGAAGACATATGTGAAACTGTCAGCTGTTCTCATGGGATCTCATGGATTAACCAAGGGCTCCTTGGCTTTTCTGAATTATCCAGCACAAATTATGTTCAAATCTACCAAGGCATGTTTTCAATCAGGAAAAAACTGTTGAGATTTTCGATGATATGTATAGATTTTACCTTTTGATCTGTCTTTGAATTGAGTTCCGGTTATCTTAATTCTGTGATTTTAGATTGACCCTTTTGCTATGTAAAACTTCAGGTGCTTCCTGTTATGATAATGGGAGCCTTCATTCCTGGCTTGAGAAGGAAATACCCTATTCATGAGTATATCTCTGCTCTTCTTTTAGTGATTGGATTGATCCTCTTCACCTTAGCAGATGCACAGACTTCTCCAAATTTTAGTATATTAGGTGTTGTTATGATAAGCGGTGCTCTTGTCATGGACGCCTTTCTCGGGAATTTGCAGGAAGCCATTTTTACTATGAATCCTGATACTACACAGGTAAGCTTTGATCCCCTTCAGTTTTACCCGTTCTAAGCAACAGATGAAAATTTTAGTTCAGATTATCATTTCTCAGTCTTCAATTTGTTCAAGAAGTGTGCTGAATGTTTATATTATGAAACAATGGCAATTTCTTTTATTTCGATTCTTGATAATAACCTTTTGATACTCTTTGGCAGACTGAAATGTTATTTTGCTCGACTGTAGTTGGCCTCCCTTTCTTAGTAGTACCGATGGTGTTAACGGGAGAGCTGTTTCGAGCCTGGACTTCCTGTGCTGAAGTAAATATCTTAATCCAACTCTCTGCTAATTTGCTCTTTTTTATTGCTAGACTATACGTATTTTTCTTGTCATATAAAGAAATCCTTGTCTACAACTTGATGGCAAGTCATGTAGTGGTTAATGTTTGCCTCCATGTTTCTTCTTTTTCCTATAAGTCAACCGTTTATATAGTCAACACATCCATTTGATTAGTTCAATATGTGCAAGAAAATGTCCTGTCTGCAACTTAGTCAACATATGCCCTTTATTCTAATATAAAATTGGACATTATACTTTATTAATTTACAATAACATCCCTATCCTTGAAGACAACAATCTTTGCTAGGTCAACAAAGAGAGGATAGTTAAACATTAATCTCGACTTAGCTATTTTATGAATATACAGCTCATATCTTGACTTTGTACTAAATGTATAACAGCACCCGTATGTCTACGGAGTCTTGGTGTTTGAAGCCATGGCAACATTTGTTGGTCAAGTGTCTGTTCTATCCCTCATCGCCATTTTTGGCGCTGCCACAACCGCAATGGTATGTTCTTCAAGTTCTATCATATAGTTCAAGCGAATCTTTTCGGGTTTTACAGTTTACCAACTGGGTTTCGACCTTTACCGATGTGTGCAGATAACAACTGCAAGAAAAGCAGTCACTCTTCTACTTTCATACCTCATATTTACCAAGCCAATGACAGAACAACATGGAAGTGGGCTGCTTCTTATAGCCATGGGAATTGTACTGAAGATGTTGCCTGACAACAAATTGCCTTCAAGACCAGCAAAATCTTCACATAGAGTAGATGATAACCAGTTAGATGAGGGAAAAGAAGAAGATGAAGTGAAGAGGCCATTGGTTTAATTATATATCCTTTAATGGAGTGTTCATGTAGTGTGTCTATCAAATAAAGAGTTTCCCTTGTTTTTTTTGTTATGATTTTTTTTTTTTTTTTACTTAGATTTCCATAAGTGCTTATTTATTCTCTTTTACGTTTTGCAAAGTTGTTACTAGAAATGAATGTAAAGTTAGAGAAAATAGAGAATATTTATACCCACAAGCTTATTTTTCACTTGTTACCCAATGTCAATTTTGGAAGTACAGCTGATTGGTAAAGATTTTTTATTTTTATATTTTTGGGTTAGGGTTGTTTCAGTTTCAATTTCAATTAGTTGTATTATATTATATAGCAGTCGTAATTCAATATTTGTATGATTTTTTTAAATTTTTTTATTTTACTTAAAAGGGATATTTGTCTGATTAATAGCCCATTTGCAATTTTGGATTTAAAAAACTGTTGAAGGAAAACTTTTCAAACTTCTCTGTCATTCTCAAGTCACATCAAACTCACATAGTCCATTCAAATGTTTTCTAAAAAACGTCTATTCAAAATCTCTATTGTATCAACATTTTAATTTAATAAATAAATTAATAAATTACTGTGCTAAGAAAATGATGTTATAATATATATATATATATATTTGTTAAAATACTCTTTGATAAAGAAATAAGAAACTTCACTATAACTAATTGAAAGCACGGTTTGAAAAAAATTGAGTTGAGATCATTGTTTTTTAATTTTACTATAAAGGATGCTTAAGTTTGGTGTACTTTCAGATGTCTAATTTCAATTCATATACTTTTCATAAATATTAAATTGAGGATTCGTTTAGATTGATTTGAAAACAAAAGGTTTTTTTTTCTTCCTAAAAACTCGTGTTTATTTAAATATTTTTAATAAAAACTTATTAAAATACATTTGAAAAACTATTCTGAATGATTGCTAAACATTTTAATTTATTTTAAAATGACTTATTTTTCAAATTAAACATTTGAAAATATATTCCAAATATACCTTTGACCTATAATTTTTTTTTGGGTGAAAAATCAACAATAAATTAATAATAGAGACTAAATTTATTAAAAGTACAAACACTATTGTAAACGAAAGTACAAAAACTAAAACTTGAGATTTGAAAGTATGTCAAAAAACTATCAAAATAAATGGACGTATCTTAACCTAGTTAAATTGAGTATGTGTTTGATTTAACTTTTCAAATGTTCAATTTTGAAAATAATTCATTTTGGAAAAATACAAATGTTCAACAACCACTCAAAATAATTTTTCAAATCGTATTTTAAACAAATTTTATAAAAAAATGACTATTTTAAAAAACAATTTTTTCTCTAGTAAATCAAAATAGGCTCACAAGGGTCAAATTTGAGTTATTTTTTTTCTTGAAATACAAAATGTGTTAAAATAAAATTTTAAATATTCTAAAATTTAAATATATTAAATGCAAATTTAAAAGTTTGAAACTAAACTAAAGTTTAGTGGGCGAAGGTTATGGGCTTTCAGGCCCAGTTGGTGGCCCAGATAAGCAAATGGGTTCCACATCGGAGGAGAGACAAAACAGCTCAGCAAAACCGAAGGCGAAGACCACGTGGTCTTTCTCTTCGCGGCGAACAGATCCAACGGCTCCAATTGAAAATATCGTGTG
Organism: Benincasa hispida; assembly: GCF_027475165.1. Lineage (NCBI taxonomy): Eukaryota > Viridiplantae > Streptophyta > Magnoliopsida > Cucurbitales > Cucurbitaceae > Benincasa > Benincasa hispida. The sequence goes on from NC_143489.1 coordinate 8,808,110, forward strand.
CAGATGATCCAACGGTTCATATTAATACATTTAATTAATTTGCATAAATCTCAGTTCCCCACTACCGAAAATGTTCCTTTTCTCCTCTTTTGAGCAAGCTACTCTGAAGCAAAAAAAGTTGTAAAATTTTGGAAAACCCTAAATCTTTCTTTCACTGTTCTTCGCTTTTACAAGATTTGTTCAAAATTATGAGAGGAACTAAGCGCTCTGCCTTATCAGACTCGATTCCCGACACTTACGATTCTGTGGTATGTTCCTTTTTCATGTTCTTTCCTTTCTCCGTAATCCGCCGAAACCTGATTTGTTCTTCCACATATCCTACTCGTGTTTTTTCTATATATTTTACAGCTTCAATGATAATTATGAACTACTCTTTTGGGTATGAATTTCTATCGACTGTGCTTTGCTTCATTGAATTTTGACTTGCTCTGTTTGATGGCTTTCATGAAGAGCGTAGTTAGGATTGAGCATTTTCCCCCAATTTTTGGGTTGTAACAAGTAGAATATTTCCATGTACTTGAATTCCGTTGGGTGGTCGGTGCTTTTTGTCTGCTTATAGTAATCTTAGCTTCTTTGAGTGTTTTGAAAATCTCCCTTTGCGGGAGTTTAAGTTATAAGGTTGACGTGTTCTTACTTTATTGAATCATTAATTGAGTCCTATTGGGTTTTCCCCCGAATTTTTCTACAAAAGAACAGGGAGTCGATGAACGACGTGTTTATTGCTAATTGATAAAGCACTTCCTGATTTAATCACCTGATGTCTTAAAAGCTTATTGTATTTCTCTCTCTCTCTCTCTCTCTCTCTTGCAAATTTAATGCAGTTTGGTAACAAAAGAATATTGGCGGGATCCTCATTTGATATTCAGAGGGCAGAACCATCTCAACAACAGAAGACAAAAACACCTACACTTGATGTGCGCCGGGCGGAGTCATCTCAGCAGCATGTGAGAGCACTTAACACTCAATTTGCAAGGTCTAACTGTGAATACCGTAATTCAAATGAACCTCTTGATCATTTGTTATCTTGCATTATCATTGCTTACGCTTATTGAATTTGCTGATTTTTTGTAGAAAGTAGCTAGTTGTAGTTGCTAGTGTTTATGATTTTAGAATGTTAGAAGTGTCAATATGGGGATTCCATACCTGTATGATATTAAATGTATACTACATTTTTTTGTTTGCATACAGTTGGGTGCAGTCACAATTAGCCAATCATCCAGATGAACTTTGGGAAGATGGTGTCCGTGATTACTTGACTCATGCCTCAAGTATTATGGTAAGCGCTGATAATTGTTTTCTTCTGCTTTCATCTAAACTCCACCCTGCTATTTTATAGGTCCTGTTTGATGACTAAATCATGCCCTTCAGATGAATTTGTAGACGTGTAACATCTTTAACACAATAAGAAATCAATTTGACTTGATCAAGAATTTCTTAACTATTAACAAGCATTCATCTCTCTTTTGATAAGGCAGAATCAAATGCACCCTGCTTTATATGCTGTAAATTTATTGCATATCAAGAATTCATTTGTTTAAAGTGTCTTTGTTGAATTTCACACTAAATGTCAGGCTTACATATCCAAATTATTTTTCAAATCAGTATCCATGACTTAATTCGTTTTGTATTCAAAGGAAAAATTTAGTGATATTGTCGAGTGGCTCAAAGCAAACACTGTTAAAGGAGAAAGTTCACCTTCTACTGGATCTTCCATAGCTGAAAAGAAGACAGAAACTGAACGCAAGAATACTGATGTAAAACTATTTCAAGGACAAACTGGTTTTGCACCTACTAGTGCAACTACTAGCAGTACAACTTCATGGACCTCTGGGGCATTCTTCAACCATCAAGCCCCTAGCATATTTGGTAGCATTACTTTCTAGCTCTTAGCATTATTCTTTTGCAAGGATTTTGGTGTCTTCATTGAGTATTCAATATGCTAAATTTTGGCGCAACATGGAAAACAAAGGGAAAAGAAAGTGAACTATATTTGTTCATCACGTCTGTTACGTCACTTGAAGTGTTATGGCTAGCTTTGATTTTCATGGGTTGTAAAAAAAAAAAAATTAATAACTAGAGAAATTGTATTACCAAAGTGGATTTACAATTTTTTTTTAATAATTATAGTTTTTTGTTATTTATGTTAGATATTATAGAAAATGATATAAGACTGGATTTGACCATATTTTCAGTAATTTCATATATGATCTCTTGATCAATGTTTCTCACTAAAAAAAAGTAATTTCATATATGTTCTCATGATGTTTTTAGATACCAAAAACATGATCACTCTCTTGGAAACTTATATGGAAATGTCACGAGTATAAAGGGCCTTAGGGCATCCCACGTTGAACTTCAAATATCTATCAAGTCTCCTGGCTGATTTGCTGGGTTATGATGCATCTCGATGAATAAAGAAAGATTGACATTTTGTTGAAGTTCCACTTATGCCAGATGTTTATACTGGTTAGGCTAGGACTGATTTCTTTTAATTGATATGAATTATTCATAGTAACAAGGAAAACAACCATGTTCTTATTATTTTCCGAGTCAAGTTTTAGCATGTGATTCATGATCTTTTAACATTTAGTTATAATTGATTACCTCTCCTCTGTTCCTTTGTTGCTATGATTACGTTCTTAGAGAACTAAAAGTAGTATAGTTTGTTATGCAACTAGTATTAAACTATCCCACAATTCCTTAGTTTGGTTCTAAATGAACTCCTTTTCTTTTCTCTTCCTTTGGCAAGGATTACAAAATTCAGTTCTTGCCAATGGTGTTTCTGTTGGTCAAACTGCAGTCCCAACTTCAGAGAATGCGGATGACGGTGAGATTCTTGAGATTTTGCACTTTCTTTTAGTTATTTCTTGATCTAGTTGTATCTCTTTAAACTACTCTGCTTATATTTATATTTCAATACATCTCTAGGTTAATCTTAATGTGAAGGTCCAACTGTTATACATTGTTGCACCAATGATGACTTGAGACTAGCAAATTATAAATAAGTCAAGTTATCATGTTCAATCTGTTATTGACGGCCTTAATGCTCAAATTTTGAGCTCTAAATAGTTAAATGGATTATAGATCATCTACTGTTAGTTATTTTTTTGGCAATTTTCTTGACTTTTCTTTACCGAAACTTGGACTCAAATTTGTAGTAAATGTTGGTGCTGGGGGGAGCAAGGATTTTAATTGTGAATTCAGAATTGTAGTAAATGTCTTTTGTTTTCAAGCTGATGAGTCTTGTCACACCATTTCACCATCCAACAATGCAAAAAAAAAAAAAAAAAACTGACACTTGTTAGTGTGTAAGAACTTCACATACGAGATTATGGTTCCCCCCACCCACATTATTTTAAAAATAAATTGACCTCATGGTATCTTCCCGGGGCTGGAGCATATTCGAGTGTAAATGTTGTTTTTAATTTTAAAGTGCCACTTTCTTAATTTGAGGCCTTGTTTTGGTTGTAGAAAATGACTTGGAGCAGCCAAGCAGCCCATCTGTGAAGAAGTCTGAAGAGAAAGGGGTGGTTGTAGTGCATGAAGTTAAGTGTAAGCTTTATGTGAAGGTATTTGCTTCTGAAAAGTGGAATTTAAATGATTATAATTTCCGGATAAAGTTAATTGGCCGCACAGGAAGGCATTTGCATTGTGAAAAATTGTCGTTCTATTTTTTTTTTTTTCCTATGAGCACTCTTACTGGGAGGGGGATCCATTTTGTTTGAATATTACCTTCTGGTACTCTTACTCTCCAAGGAAGAAAAGAGGTAGATGAGGACCAGAACTTGAAATGTATTGTGCCGACTGCCGTGAGAGTTGAGACTGGAGAGCTTGATTGAGCAACTTGTTTCCAAACAAAGATTGTAGTTTGTTGTAACTATTGTAATAGTTTTCACTTTCAACTTTTATGTATGAGAGTATAAATTGAGTAGGGATATTATTTTATGGTTTCTGCTGTAAGGGATGAATGGGTATTTGGTGTAAAAGTAGTTTAATGTTGCGGGGAATATTAGAATATTTGGGAAAAATCAGTAATGAATTCAGTAGTGCATGAGTAGATTTGCGGAGATATTGTAGACAGTCCAATTTTTTTGTGGTTGGCTCGTATCAATTGGAGCATTACTTTTGGAAGTTGAAGAGGGAAAATTGTACAATCAAATTGATGTAATGGAAACACAAAACACTTTTGGAGGAGTATCCAAGGAGTAGTAAAATCAGTTGATGGCAAGTATGAATATCCAACATTCCTTGGAAGGGATTAGGGTAGGTAGCTGTGCTTACTGCTTGTTGTATCAGTGGGGTAGCCTCTGTGTAAAGATTGCTGTAGGTTGTAGGGCTAGCAACAAAAATTCTTGGATGAGCAGCTGATGAAGGCAGTTAATTAATTAGTGACTAAGAGATATCTTAGGCTATGGAGTCTAGAAAACCTCTTTGAATTCTTCAAAACTTGTGTAACTGTTGGTGTTGTTTTTGATAGCTAACTGTCTTCATCCCTTGAGTTCTGATGAATTTGTGAAGAAGTACAAATGGGAAAAAAAAAAAGTTAGAATAGTTGTTGCATGATGTTATACACATTGAAAATTTGCTGTTGTCATTATATTGCTTCTGTTCACTGTTATTTTTATTTGCGTTGTGTTTCATCCTGTTTAAGTTTTTATTTTCTTAGTATCCGTTCTAGATTAATTACTGTATTCTTGACACTATGTCATGTTGTGTATATGCAGTCAACTGATCCAGCAGATAAAGATGCATGGAAAGACAAAGGCACAGGGCAGCTTTCCATAAAATGCAAGGAGGGTATCAGCAAGGGTACAAAGGAATCCAAACCAACAATTGTAATTCGAAATGATGTATGGTTTATTATGCTTAATCTATACTGTTTGATCATACTTTTTATTTATCCCAGCTCTCTCTTCCATCAAGTCTTTAGTAACAGCTGTGGGTTTTGGTTTCTTTTTTTCTTTTTTCTTTCTTTTTTTTTTTTTTTTAATCTTACAATATGTTGAATATTCTACTTATAGGTGGGGAGACTACTGCTGAATGCTTTAATCTATCCAGGGATAAAAACAAGTACTCAAAAGAATTCGCTTGTTGCAATATTCCATACTTCGGTAATGTTTATCTTCATACTGATTATCAACATATTGAAGTATGACTTGGTCAGTTTATTTCTACTTCGTATGCATGATAAAAGTAGCATTTAACTCCCCCATACAAGGATTGCGAATGTGAGGTTCAAAAGTTGTCTTTTATAGCGATCTAGTTACCACCTACACAATCGATCCCATGTTACATTTTTGTTTTGTTTTTTTTTTTTCCTAAGTTCAACTATTGTGGAGGGTGGGAGATCAAATCATCAACCTTTGGAATGAAAATTGGTGTCTTTTATTGTGTTTTTGTTGTTCTATATTCCTATTCATTTAAATGAAATGGAATGAAGAGAAATTGCTGTTGGGTTCTATTCATTGTGGATTAATTTGTATTCCAATATTCCTGAAGACATCTATAGCTAATATTTGTTTTCTTCTTTTGTAGAGTGAAGGCGATACAAACGAGAATGGTGATAAAGATACAGTTGTGGCACGCACGTACTTGATTCGATTAAAAACAGAGGACGATCGGAATAAGCTAGCAGAAGCGATTCAAGAATGCGCTCCCGCTCCTTGACGGTGATAAAAGATGGTGCCTTTAGAGGCCCTTTATATCGGAAGAGAATTTTGTCTGTCTATTTTCTTTCCCCCCATTTGTGAGAGGGGGTTTCTTCGGAAAACAGGATCAGTTTAACATTCTAAATTGATCTCTCTACCAAATGAATCTACTTCTTTAAGAGAGGCTGAGGCAGTTGTACTATAAAGAGAATGGATGCTTTTATTTAGTGTACCAATACAATAATGCAAAATTTCTTGGTTTCTCAATTTCATCATCACTGTTTGTAACTTTAATTTTGAGTGTGTTTGGAATATATTTTCTAATGTTTAAATTAAAAAAACAAGTCATTTTAGAAAAAATTAGAATGTTTTGTAATTATTTAAAATAATTTTTCAAATATATTTTAATCAGTTTTTATTAAAATGTTTAAATAAAAATGAGATTTTTAAAAAATATATTTTTCTCAAGTCAATCAAAACGGATTTTTAGTGGATGGATGGGACCAATTTTTTACAAATAAGATACGAGACTCTGATTTCTATTAACTTGAAGATAAGTAGGACATTTTGAACAAACGAGCACAGGTTTGGTATTGTTATCGAACTTGGCAAAAATGTAAGGGATATTATATTTTACTTTAAGAATTAGTTAAAGTCCAGCGTTTGTAGTCCAACGGTTAGGATAATTGCCTTCCAAGCAATAGACCCGGGTTCGACTCCCGGCAAACGCAGTGCTTCTTTTTCTTTTTCTTTTTCTTTTTTTTTTTTTATATCATTTTTTAACCTCAAAAAACTTCTTTCCGACTCTTCAAATAAGTTTAATGGTACAATTATAAAAATGTTGGATCTTTTGTTACCTCAAGATAGTTTTCTTTAGATTGAAGATAAATTTCATCCAGAAGCTTCTGTATCAATTTAACTCAACCTGAGATAGTGTTGTGACTGTTACTATCTGTGTATATATTTTGGAGAAAATATCAATTTATGATTCTAAGAGTTGTATCAATTTATATCCTTAAATTTTAGCGATGGTATCAATTTATACTTCGAGCTAATAATTATTGCAATTTAAACTTTTAAACTTTTCTAAGTGTAGTGATTTGCACTTTCATTATGTTTCATTAGGAAGAAAAAAAAAAAAAAAACTCGTGTGAAACTTATAGTTGTATCTATCAAACCTCTAAAATTTCACAAATGAATCAAGTTAGACTATTAGTTAGATTTTCTTTGACAATGGTCCATGCATTTACTTTAATCGTCCATTTTGTAAAATCGACATTTGAAGAAGTCTACATGTTTGAGAATGAATGCATTGATGATTTTCAAAGGTAATCACAATAAAACGTCTAAATTGATTCATTTATAGAAATTTAATAGTTTAATAGAATCAAAGTATAAATTTCACAGGATATTGGTGAAACGAAATATAGGGTGCAAAATGTCACACTTACAAAAATTCAAGATTTAAATTACTATAATTATTATTAAAAAGTTTTGATTAATACAATCTCCTAAGTGTAAATGTATAAATTAATATTTGACCTTTATATATATATATATATAAAAGATTGTTACCTCTATTCAATTTCCAACATATTCACTCACTAATTTTAATTTTAAAAAAATGAAACTCAAATTAAATAATCAAGTTTTGAATAATAATATTAAATTTGATTAATGCACACAGTTGAATGAAAATTTTGGACAATCACATAATTTAGTTTTAGTTTCATAATTAAAATTTTCATCATAGATAATTCCAGAAGTACAATGTTTTTACAATTGAACTTTAAATTCCAATAATTTAATAATTTCCCCCAAATTTCTCCCTTGGGTGACTTTTAAAAATGCCCACATCTTGAGAGCTCCTCCAGTTTTACAAGCTTGAAACAATGTACAAACCTCAAAACACTAATCAATTTCATTGGGCTAATTAAACCTACTTCCCAACAAAATGACACCTTTACATAAATTTAAAATTACAAGATCTACTAGGCCTTATCATTAAACAAAAAGCTAATTTCTTTTTCCTCTCCAACTCTAAAACAACACTCAAAAAAGGAACAGAAATCAACAGGTTGTAATTGGATTTTCAGTAACTAGGCTAGAGAAGTTAGGGGAGTTGTCAAAAAAGGCCAAGCAAATGCAAAACCTCTCATTCTTTGCTTAGTGACTACTTCCAAATATAACAAAGCATCAGAGTCCCAATAGCACCACATTGAAAATTATAAAACAAAAAAATGCTGCCCAGACTCTATATAACAACAGATTTCACTTTCCTGAGACTGAAACGTTAAGAAATCTCGGGATCATCGGCTTTCCTTGTTCCCCTGCATGACTTGTCTGTACTTTGGCAAACAATTTTAACAAACCGAAAATGTTAACAGACAAGTGATAGCCTAAGGGATGGAGTTGTTGGGATATGTGTGCACGATGCCCATCGTATAACTGATTCGGTCACAATGAGGTTGAGCTGATCGAGCTCGCCAAGTCCGATTGTATGATTCCTTTTGCTGGGAATGTTGGTCCCTCTAGATCCACCTGGTCCCCCCTTTCGAGTTTCTTTCCACTCCAATTCTCCAAACCTGTACTTGGCTGGAATTGTAGGTTCCAGGAGAAGAGAAAGCTTTCTCTTGATTGGTTCTGCATTTAAGATAATATGGTCCATCGTAATTGGTAAAACTAAAGAAATCATTTCCTACTAAATGATATTCAGAGAAAGCCCAATTAGTTGTTGCTTTGAACTAGCTATTGATAGCATTTCAAACATGAAGTAAATGTTTTTTGTGGATAAGAAACTGTTTCATTGATTGATGAAATATCTAAAGGCATACAAAAGAGTCTTGATTAAAGGGAATACAAAACATGAATGAAAGATTGCATCTAAAAGTTTTCGTTTTCCTTTTTAGGCTTGTTCAGAGTTCGTTCTCAACATCTTCTTTTTCACTTTTTTACTATACCACCATCCTAAACCTATAATCAATATAATGAAAAGGGCCTGAAAGAGAGAAAAAAACACACCTTCATGAAGCGCTTCTGACAGTGACAGATTTGCTTTGAATCTCATGGAACTGTTTCCTTGATCAACTGTTGAACATGGACTGAAGAAAGTAAAACTGGGAAGCTTTGGAATTGGGGATGAAAACTCGGTGGCTGTATCTAACTCAACGCAACTGCTGAAAGAAAATCCTCCTGGAACAGAACTAGGCGTGCCACCGTTATCTAAAAGGAATGAAGAGAACGATGATTTGCAAGTGAATACAGGTGAATGTCCCATTTGGTCCTCACAAATAACAGGAGTTCCATCACTGAAGCTAAAATCCCGATTTCTCATGATGAATGGAGCGGGCGAAGAACTTATGCCCATTTCCACCCATCTGCAATCTCGAGCATCTAGCTTTTCCTGCTCTTGAGATGCTTGGGCAGCATCTTTCATCCATGAATGAGCTACATGAAACATAAAGTATGTTTGCCTTTCAGAGAAGAAGAAATAAAGAATGGCGCACTTTGTTGATATGTAATGCATAAGCTTATTCCAAAATTGAAAGCTAAAAATAAGCATAGAATATATGTCAGCAGGAATGCTCAAGGGTTGTCTTAGTCAATGGTCAATAAATTGAGAATTTTACATAATCATAAATGTTTGTTCGTCACACCATGCCAAATTCCCAAGTAAACAAACCTTTCTAAAGTGTGACATTAAAGGATAAAAAGTACACAATGAAAATAATGGTTTGCGATGTTCATGTACCCATTCCCCGGTCCACCAAAAGGGCGACAATACAGCTAATCTAATCTAACTTTTGAACATGGACAGTCTTCCAACATGACGATAGGACCAAATGTATTGAAATATAAAAGAGATCAGAACTATACAATAAACCAAGTGTTTCAAGGTACTTGGATTCTCTTTTCTTGAGATCACTCTGAAGCCCTAATTCATTCGCCATCCCCCCTCCATTTATAACCAACAAGTATAAAAAAACTCCCTAACTAATTACTACTATACCTTTAACAGCATTCCTATAACATAATGTTGGCAATGTGGAAGATGCTTCTGACGCATCCAAGAACCAAATCTCTTGCCCTTTACTCTAAGTTCTTGATTGTTGTTTTTTCTTACATTCTTACTCGATTGTCTAAACAGAAATTTGGCCAAAAAAGTATTAGGATTACCTAGAACTTCCTTAGCAGTGAGCCGCTTTGAAGGATCCATACAAAGCATCCTGGAGATCAAGTCCTTTGCATATGTTGACACATGATCCCAAAGATTAGAAGGAAAACGTAAATCTGCAGCTCTAACAGCTTCAAAAATTCTTGATTTCGTCTTACCCCAAAATGGGGGCATCCCACTGAGAAGGATATAAAGAATAACTCCAGCACTCCAAACATCAGCAGCTTGGTTATAGCCTCCTGCAAGGACTTCCGGGGCAATGTAAAATGGACTCCCAACAGTACCATGCAAATTCTGACCTGTTGTCAGAGGACAAATGGTCACAAAACAGAGTTTTGAATGATGGTTTTTTAGTTTATGTTAAATACTAATTGGAGAAGAAATTTTGTAGATAAGTTACCAGGTTTGATATAGGTTGCAAGACCAAAATCTGCCAACTTAATTGGAGATGAGGAGGAGGTTGTGGCTAATAGAATGTTTTCTGGCTTTAGATCTCTATGAACGACACCATTCTCATGACAATATTTGACCACTTGAATTAGATGCCTGAAAATAACCCGAGCATCAGATTCCGAAAACCTGCCATGCTTCTCCAGCTGGTGGAAAAGCTCCCCACCAGCACATAACTCCATTAACAAGTGCACACATTCTTCCTCCTCGTAGACTGCCTTTAGATTTACAACATTTGGATGCCCAGACAATCGAGACATTATTTCGATCTCAAGCTTAACACTGTGCACATCATCAACTGTCATCAATTTATCCTTGGCAATGGACTTGCAAGCCAACATTTCGCCAGTCAGCCTATCAGAACATGATCGAATCACACCAAATTGTCCCCAACCTAATCGTTCCCCTAAAACATACCGATCTTTTAAATTTCCAACTTGTGTAGTTTCTAAAATTGTTTCACTCAGGCTTGAAACTTTGAAACAGTTGTAGAATTGTATAGACTGCCCAATCTGGTCACTTTCAGTTTCAGCTAAGTCCATACTAGGGCAACAGAGTTTAATAACAGGACAGCTGAATTAACCTCACTAATATATCCTAACTTATCAAATCTCCCTCAACGACGTTTCAGAGACGATGTTCCTGAAACGTCTTTCCATGAATAATTAAACAACAAACATAGAACAATGCAGAGTCATGACCTCATCCTGGACCAACCAGGTTGAGCTGAGATACCAAGTTAATTTGGCATATGAAATCCAGGTTCTGCATCAGCTTCCAGGTATTACCTAGCAAGTAAACTGCAAGAATTACTCGTCAGATAGCACAATCAAAATCTAACCAACTTCCCTCCTCTCAACTTCCCCAAAATTTTCAAAATTCAAACACACCCCATCATCAAAATTCAACAAATTAATTAAACAAACAATACATTTCACAAAAACACTACAAGAATCACAAGCCACTAAAACGAACTTGAAACTCAAAAGCTGCAAAAACACCCACAATCACACACACACTTCAACTACAGATGAAGATCGAAACAGACCCAAATGCAATTAAGTCCAAATTCGGATCAAGAGAAGATACCATACACAACCCAGCACGATCATAAGTCCAGTGGGGGAAAAAAAACAGTTAAAACATCAGAAAAACCCCAAAAAGAAATACAGAAAGCGCGTACCAGAAGCACCATCCGAGCTCGATTCTTTCAATCAAATGACAGAAACACAACAAAAATCGAGAACTGAGAGAGGGAAGTGAAGAAAAAAAAGAGAAAGAACTCTTGAAAATGCCATGGTGGAACAAGTCCAATCCATTAAACCTCCGTTGTTCAAACCCAGTCTTCATTTTCACACTATTTCAAAAAAGGCTCTTCTTTCCTTTGCCTCCTTCTTGACCGGCTACCGGCTAAACCCGACTCCATTTCCTCCCCCACTTAAAATTAATTAATTAATTAATTACAATAACAATAATCATCATTATGAAAAACACAAGCATCCAAAATAAAGCCCATGGAAAAAATCACGCCATAAAAGTTTGACACGTGTCGTTTAGAAGTTCTTTATCCATATAAATAAATTTTAGCGTAATTACGATTTTGTCCCCCACATGTACATGTGCCCAAATGATGGCCTCGGTTGCAATACAACTGGAAACAGCATTATTTATTTATTTATGAACATTATCTCTCCTTTAAATTCAACCACACTTTTATGGATATTATTATTTCTCTTTAAATAAATAACTTTTTGCACATATAATTTGTTGTGTGACTTCATTTTTCATCTAATAAATTTTAATTAAACCAAATTAAATATCTTATGAATTTCTTTTTCTAGTGGCTGGTTTTTTGGTTACTTGATTATTTACTTGTTATGTTCGATAATACATTTACCAAAATTTGAACATTTGTATTCAGATTTTTTAATTATTATTTTTTTAATAAACTGGACCATGAACTTTATGGTTTTAATTTGCAGTGTACTTTGAATTTTTAAATTATTTAGTCTCTATGTAAAAACATAATATTCATGCATATATAGATAGGTATACTGTTTAGAAACCCATTTATTTATAAATTTCAAATACTAAGTCTTTACCTAATAAAAATTAACATTTATTTTTGTTTTTTTTTTTCACAATAGAATTAAATTGTTGTAAATTTTATAGTACGGAAACTAAATTGTTAAACATTAAATTGGAGGACTACAATGTTACGAAAATCGAAAGTAAATAGATTAAATTATTATAAGATAATGCTAAATTGTTTTGTTTATCCAAGTTTAACAATAAAAATTATCCTTTTTTCTTTAAAAAAACAAAAAAGTATTTTTTTTAGCCATAGTTTTATTGATAAGATTTTAGGCGATTTATTAATTCTCTAAACTTTTTGAGTATTTATCTGTTAACATTATTTTAGTTTAGTTTATAATTGAATTTACTTACATCAGAATCAAAATTTTAAAATTTAAAAGATACTATATAAAGAATCTAAAGTGATATATATATCTATATATGTTAAAAAGAAATAAAATAAAAATATTGGTATTATATACATAAGCATGACGAAAGTTCTCAGTTTGAGGAAAACTTTTAAACTGGATGGTCACAGTACAGTAGCTATCACATGACCTGAGTTATAATATATTTCTTTAATGTGATTCCGCCACGTGGAATAATTTCATTGGCTGTCACAACTTTTGATTGTACCGCACTGTGAGAATAGTGGTACACGATCCCACTTGAATGTGAAATTATATATGTTTCCAAAAATAATAATAATTATCTTGAAATAGAAAATTCGTGTATGTAATAGTAGTAAGAGATTAAACATTTTCTGGTTTTATTATTTTAAACATTTTAAAAGAGAATATGTTCGGATTTTTTTAATTTGAAAAAAGAAAAAACACAAAATGTAAAATTCACATATGATTGAAAGACCATTTTTGTATAAAAATATGGCCTACACTCCGAAGGATATTTCTAGAAAAAGAGGAAGACAAGGAAACGTTGTGATGTGAAACACAATAACTTTTCTAAACTCAAATATTTGAAATGGAATCTCTTTCACTCTCCATTTAACTATTTTAGTGTTAGGAAAAAATATTAGGTTAAACTAATGGTCAACCAGAGATGTTCATTTTTTTCTTCTTCTTCTTCTTTTAGAACTTTCATTCAAAAACTAACCAGAGCCACAATCCTTCAAGAGTAGAGGAAAACCAATTTGAGATAAATAGAGAATCCCCAACCACTTTGTCACACCCCGCTCCAGACCACCTTCTTAACTTAGAGAAAGGCGTGACTACAGCAGTTACCAACCCTTGGGCTGACACTTACTGCCTAATAACTCTTTGCAGAATAACTCTGATACCAATTGTAATTCATATGCAACGGGATGTCTTTAGACCCAAAATTTATTAACTTAGAAACTTAATATGTTAGAGTATTTACAACATTAGATTTACAAGTCCCAAAACCCACAAACCCTAGTCCTTATATGAACAATAGTAACATGTGTACAATATTAACTCTAACCACCTAGCAAACGGTTACAAGTCTTTTGGTCCTTTAGTGGCGGAGCAGATACTGAGCTGTCTTCAGAGGATTTGACCGCTATCTATGGGGGGGAAAAACAAAAAACATTTGAAAATGGGGTGAGCTTACGCCCAGTGAGTGACCGAGAAAACATAGTAAATTCTCATGCATAATTTCAAAAAATAGTTTATCTGAAATATAAACTTTTACAACATAAGTACTTTCCAAGCGTAAATTATATAAAGCTGTTTTAAACAAAAAACAATAAAATCATTTCTCAAATCAAAGTACTGTATAACTGGTAAAATAATCCTAACATCAACTACTAGTCCAGAGAGAACCCTTTTGCTCAATCTCTGACTTTATTCACCTGTGGCCCCACTAAGTACCTTCACACATTAGGTACTACTGCTCAGATACCTTCTCCTTATACTTCAGTATCGAGCTACAAGGATACCTTCTCCAACGTACTTCAGTATCCCGTTGGCTTGGTACCTTCTCAAACGTACTTCAGTACCAATAGATACCTTCTCCTTGTACTTCAGTATCTAGTTGGGTGGATGCCTTCTCCTTGTACTTCGGCATCGCATTTTACCAAAACTATTTATAAACAACTTTTCTCTTTAAAGCATGTACAGTATAATACATATACAACATGGCTTTAAAGATGGTAACGCATGCTAGATAAAATCAATACATATATATATATATGTAAATAGTTTTTCAACAATATGCATGCATTCAAATCACAATTCAAAGTTGCTTGGAAACCACTTTAGAAAACTAGTAGGCATGATAATTATTTTCGCAAACATGCTTTTTGTAAATGTTGTAATAAAAAAAGTTTAAAAACATTTAGTTCGAAAACATTTTAGCCACTCACCTCGAACTCTTAGGAACTTTTCACTCTAGTAGCTCCTCGGGTCCCTTTTTCACCCCTAGAATCCAGATTCAACTTACAACTTAGATTACTCATAGTTTCGAACCTTATTTGAAAATATTTCCTTCTACAAACTTATGTCTTAGGAATCTTATCCTAAACTTTCAGCTCAGAATTCCTCGTGGTTTGGCCGGAATCTCAAAATCTTCAAGACTGGCCTAGACTGACCCGACAGTCTGACCCTTCTACTTTCTTCTCAACTTCCAGCCCAGTTTCTTTGAGCCTTTTCCTCCGGCAGACCTACTCTGAAAACTAGACTTTCAGAGCTTTCAGATGGCTTTGGAATCACTCCAAACGCATGAGTAGATTGAAAGATCTCCTCGTCCAAATTTGACACATTCTTCTGAACCCTCACTGCCCTCTACTTTCTCTACGAAATTTATGAAGATAGAGAGTCCCACATACGAGAAAAGGTCACAAATAGAGTTAAACCAAGTAACATTGCAAAGGCATAATGATTTGTGTGATTTGAAAATGAAATCCTAACTCCCTATTTATAGGCGTTCAAATTGCTCGTGGGATTGACAGCACTTACTTGGCTGCATGGCCAAATGTTTAATCCTCCCTTTATCAACGTAAGTTGACTTCACCTTGGTTCAATGTGTTCTTCCCAAACGCATCCAACACAATTTCTTAGGGTTTAAGAATTTCACTTAATCGGACACCTAGATTTTAATTGACGTTTTCCCTTACGTCTTCAAGCTTTGTTTGTATTCAAATTAGGGTTTTTAAATGCATAATCCACCCTAATGCGTCCAAATACATCGCCCAGAAGCTAGCTCGATCGTTCAATACATAGGCGAGGTGTGGGCATGACGTTCGAATCGGACAAAGCAAGGCTAATGCATAGGCGCTCTCGCTCTTTCCGCTCTCGGCACTGTCGCTCTCTCCACTCTTGGCAGTGTCGTTCTCTCCCACTTTCTCTCTGGTCTCGCTCTTTTCACTCTTGCTCTCTCCAGCAATCTCGGTAGTCTTGCTATCTCCAATCTCGCTCTCTCCTATTTCCTCTCCAATCTCGCTGGTCTCGATCTCAATGATCTCGCTGATCTCACTTTCAATGATCTCGCTCTTAGCTACTGCGAATTGTTTGTCTCCATGCAACTTCTACACGTTTTTTTTCTAGATTTTCCCCAAAATAATTTCCCATATTTTTCTCAGTTCTTCAATCCTTTCTTCATCCATAATGCATTTCATATAACTTCTCTATACTTAGCCGAAATTTCCCAAACTCAATTTCCATATTTTTCTTTTTCAAATCCCCATCCCTTCTTCACCATTTCATACTAACTTTCTCATCAACCTACTCAACTTATATACAAATTTAAATAGGGACACATAATTAAGTGGAAAATTAAGACAATTTAAATAAGAAAACACATAAGTGTAAAATTGGGATTCGGGGTTCACACACTTATTCTGAGCCAAAAGAAGAAATAGTTACAAAAGAACCCACCCAATCACCATACAACACCATAGCACGAGCCAAATGGTGGGGCAACCCATTTGCAAAACGTGTGCATCGACCAAAGGACTTGACATGAGCCAACACAACCAAGCGCTCAATCTCCTTAACAAAATCCGATAACTTCGATAAATCCTAACTCTTATTTTCAAGATTAGAGCAACAAAAGAAATTGAAGATGGAGATGTTAGCATAAAATCTTAATATCTATACTGAAGAGTTAAACCCTAGGATCATTCATGCCAAATTATCAAGAATAATATACCGGATTCCATTGCAAAATTGATGATAGCTTCATAGATGACTATGTCTTCCTCAACCAAAACTCTGAATGCCCTTAGTGGGATCTCTCTCTAGATGGGATTCAAGAAAAAGTGAGTGCTTATTATTTTGGTATATTAGGGACCATTGCCCTAAGGTCTCTTTATATACTAGTTCAATTAGGGTTCTCATTAAACCCACTAGGAATGAGCTTCTACCCATTAAGTCCATACTCAATTAGGAATCTAGAGCCTTAATTAATTAGATCACATAATAGGGCCCAATCTAATAAAATAACCCAATGTGATAAATTATTAATCCACGTACATATCCCATACTTTAATTAAACATATTATTATTTAGATATGTCTAACAATCTCCTCCTTGGACTATGTCTATGTACCTAATATAATTAAATCACATAAACCTTAAGCGCACATAAACATGCCGTTATTTCAATAATAGAATTTCTCTTTAGTTCAATTTGGTCCATCTCCTGTATTAGCACGGAATCAAGTTGAAAGATCTCTTACTAAAGAGTTCCATGAGCACGTTCGGATCGCTCCGATCTCACAGTGACCGAAATACAACAATATACATTCAAACACACAGTTATGCAAACAAATCTTAATTAACGACATGCTATAAACAAGATATACCAAAGGAGAGAGTGCCATACCAGTTGAAGACAATCTTCAATCTTTAGAACTCAATGCAACGGAACCTTCCACCCGATTAACCAACGCCCAACAGCAACGTCGACTATAGCAACACGAACAACCGCACGAACACGAATGCTGCAGGGACGACACCACCAGAAAAGAGCCCCGGGTATTCTCGGAGTGAGAATCCAAAGTGTGATCTTTGGTGAATTTGGTGGAGGACGGAGGAAGCACGGATCGTGTAGGTGATAAGCAAATGGGAGGGAAAAGGCGCTATCGCATAGCACGATGCTTATCGTTTAGGAGACACTACACGATTGTGTAGGTTTTACTGAATGATCGTTTAGGAAATGGTATACGATCATTTAGCAAACTCGGCACACACTACAATTGTTTAGAGAAGCTATGCGATCGTGTAGGAACTAGTGTGCGATCGTTTAGGCGCGAGATGGACAATCGTTTAAGCGGAGAGTGACTATCGTATAGGCTCTCGAAATTCTTAAGCGATCAATTAGCTTTCACCAACGCGATCTCTGTAATTTCTACTCGAACGACGATTCAAAATGAAAACTATTTTCATTTTAATTCATCGGTTACAATAACCGATGTTGGCCCAATAACCCACATCCGAACGTGAAAAATTGGCTTAATTATCATATAATTAATCAATTAATTAATAATAAATATAATCATATTATATTTTTATCCTATAGTTTGATATCACATATCTACTATAGTATTTTCTCCTCTACTTGATATAAATCATATTTATATCTAATTTTCTCCAAAATAATGTATCTCATATATTTAGCCAATTATATCATATAAATTAACCAGTCCAATTATATCATATGTAATCGAACTTCCTCTTGTCAATTTGAACATTTCAAATTAACCCAAACACTGGTTCTCGACTTTGTCCAAGCTACCCAGGGGACCTAATGAACCTGTGGCTCGAAGCTCCAATGATCTGTGAATAGCTGACTAAACTCTTTAGCCACAAGATCCACCATCCGTTAACTGCCAGGAATTCCACTAAAGACCAAAGGCTAAACTCTTCTTACCACAGATATATTTCTGTGTCCATCGGATATAACCAATCATGAGTACAATGACCCTTCACAGATGCTCGTAAGTACAGCTGGATCAAATTACCATTTTGCCCCTGTAGTTACATCTCACTCCTTAAGTACCACTGATTCCTCTAATGAACAATACAACATAGTCCAACTATGTGTGAACACCTCTCGAGCCAAGAAAGGTGTATGACACCACATCGTTCAATCCCCCAGAATCAGCCCTTAAGGGAGCTATCTATCTACTTACCCCTGCCTCGAGGAAGGAAGGAATTCCATCTTGTGTAACTGAGTTTCCAGCTCTAAAATCAGACGAATCCCCAAAATGGTAGGTTTGAATCGACGACCTGGCCAGTCGCACCCATACAAATCAAAGGATCGCCCTCAATGGCAGGAGTTCTCAACTCTCTTAGGATTGAGGTCATGTTACCTATGGTCATCCCAGTGAAGTGAAGTCTCTGTCATGAACGGTGTTATATAATGAGACGTTAACACTTTATGGTCAGGTCTTATACAAATTCTTTATATAGAACGCCCCCGCTCGCATGTCCCCAACACGAACGATCAGGATCAAACCATCTGTGACAAGTCACAATACTTGTGATTATTCCACAAAGCGAGCCGCATCCGTAGCATTACCAGGATAAGGTTTCCCTCCTATATCCATATACTACAAACCATTTTGGCTATCACTCAAGACATGATCCACTTGTATGTCACCACATACATGCTTGAGTCACATACAGATAACTAGGGATTTTATGTTTATTGGTTTGTGGTAAAGCAAATAAAACAAACAACTGACAAAAATACAAGATGTGAAGTAAATATCATATATTTTACAACACAAACGTTCATACAAATTGTTTACAAACTACAGGACACGAGATTTTAGGGTATCAACCCCAAAACAAGGTGGCTTTCGTCACTACCTTGTAATTAAACCTTCCTTGATCACCAATTCCAATACATTCAATTACATAGATCAAGCATGGATGGATAGCATGGAAACCACATGCAAAATGATCTAGATCATGCATGTTTCCAATTGGTCCAAATTCCTTAATGAGATCCTTCTTAAAACTTTATGCTAAACCGCTTTTGTAAAACCGCATGCATGATAAACAAGTTCAGATATAAAACTTAACCATGAACTTTATTCTATATAGAAAATAAATAAATAAAGGTCAAAGAACATCCTTAATAACAAACTTCTACTAAACCATGGAATCAAAATAGTGACTGACACCTATGTGAGCAACATGCTCATGAAAAACTTTAGATGGTAAACCTTTTTGTCAATGGATCTACCACCATAGAGTTTGTTCCTATATGTTTTATCGAAATTTGACCATTCTGAACTCTTGCTTTAACAACCATAAACTTTATGTCTACATGCTTTGATTTTGTATTGCTTCTGTTGTTGTTGGAATACATTACTGCCTCCTTATTGTCACAAAATAATTTTAGTGGTCTTTCTATGCCAACCACCATTCGTAGCCTAGTGACAAAATTTTGCAACCATATTCCATGATTGGATGCCTCATAACATGCTATAAGCTCCGCAACCTTGGTATGAGAAGCCATAAGTGTTTGTTTAACACTGTTCTAGGATATAACTCCTCTAGCCAACATGAAGATATAGCCTGAAGTGGATCGCAAAATGTCTTGGCATTATGCATAATTAGAATCAGAATACCCAATGATCTCCAAAACTTCTAATCTTCGATAAGTGAGCATATAATATTTTGTTCTCTGTAAATTTCTCATAACCCGTTTGGCTGCTTTCCAATGATCCATCCATGGGTTGCTCAAATATCTGCCTAACACTCCAACTATGAACACAATATTTGGATGCGTACATACTTGAGCATACATTAGACTTCCAATGGTCAATGCATAGGGAACCTTTGATAACTGGTAGAAATACAAGTATTACAGCTCAAATAAGTAAAACAATGAGAGAATGCGATGGTAAAATAAACAATATCATGTCCGAAAGCGCTAATTTGAAAGGAATTGCGATCGCAAGCTGAGAAACAGAGCTTATCTCTAAGATTTGGGTTTTAGATTACTCTCTCAAGTATGCCTAAATGATGAATGATGCGCTCTTAGGACAAGGTAACCAAATGAACTTGGTTGACGTAAGGTTGTTACTATCCCTAGTGAACAACGCAAATATTGCTTAATGCGACTAACCACTTACCCTCCCGGATAGTTGGTTGTTGCTGACTTTACTCATAGACAAGCATTGCGTTAGCCTATAAACAGGCGTTGTTGTAGCTTCACACTAAGAAAATAAGGTTACTCACATACTCATGCAATGCACACCTCTCGATAGGTTGCTACATGCTTCATATCCCTAATCCACATGACTAAGTATGCAATACCCAAGCAATCCCACTAAGTGTTGCAATGAAAGTAAAGATGCTAAGCAAGAAGATGGAGATGGAGTTGAAGGAATAGAGAAATGTATTGAAAACACATTGTATTAATTTCTTAATTCAAAATGTCATACAATACAATATAGGAAAAGAAAGGAAAAAGAAATGACCAGCTGGAAGCAAAGCTTTGCTTCCAGCGAATGTGCGACAAGGCTGCTAATGGTGCCATGGATGGGCGGAGGAGCTGACTCTCTCGAGATCTAGCTCCGATCGTCACTCAGAATGGATGAAAGAGGTGAAGAACTCTCAGCCATCTTCTCATGCAGTTTGTCTAGATCGCGGGGAAAGTCCCCGGTTCACAAGGATCCTCCCTTGGATGACTTGGAATTTTGCTCATCAGCTTCTATTTATAGAGTTTGAACCGCCGACAACATTAATTGAACTGCTCTGAGTCTGACATTCGGTGTGTCAGTCTTTTCTGAACCTCTGCCACCAATGGCACGGTAAGTGAAATGTCAGCATCAGCTTTAGATTTTCTCGAGGTAGATGCGTTGATGCGTTCATTCCACCTACCTTGTGTTGATCCCATTAGAATGCGTTGTTACGTAGCCGCAATCATTCAATGGCCGCATTCGCTTAACACCGTAACTCTATATGATGACCGCAATCACTTGACGAGTGCAACTCCCATGTGATGGAATGCATACGGGTGATTATCGCAACATCCATGCATTGATCGATGTGTTTGCCTTTGCGATGGAGTGTTTCTCCACATGCGGTTGTCTATGCGGTGATCCGATTTTCGCATTTGCGTTCATTTCCTACATTGGCTACAAAAATAGAACATCGAACGCATAATTAACATATAGTAATGGGTTAGCTGAGATTTGCCATGCTGATCGACGCAAACTCATATTCTCGTGAATTCCTATCATGATCGACGCAATTTCTGCATAACAACCTTCATAATTCTAAGTAAAAGGACTAAGATGGCATGCATTTTTGCATGTCATCACAAGCGTTCATCGCATAAAAGCAGTTAATTTACCTATTTTGTGCAAGAACAATGTGATGGCACATAAGAAATTGTGATCCAAAGGAACAGATCGTCAATGCGCTTGAAGATTGCGATCACAAGACATGCAATCGTCAGAAGCTTCTTAAAAAGGTGGCTGTATAAAGACTGCGCATCAAGGTGACAACATAATAAATCATAATGGGACGGAAAGCTGATAACAATCGAATCCGAATTTAGTTGACAAGCCGTTAAAAGCCACACTGTAGCAAATACACTCAATTTTCGTTGACCATTAATCGATGCATCAGAGCAGAGGAATTAATGCCGCCCATCATTACAATCATTAGCAGGAAAGGCTGCTTCACCTTGAGCTCTATAAATATCGAAGGTCACCAGTGTAAAAGAGGTTACAGTTATGGAGTCTTTCAACTTTTTAGAAGGCTAATTAATTAGTCCATTCTCACACACTTATACTTAGAGGATGGAGATGAGCAAGGAGACGAGAAAGCCGAGAGATCATTCCCAGAAAGATCGAGAGACTGCCAGAAAGCGTTACAAAGTAGAAAGGGTCAACACTTGGAGGAGTAAGAATACACATCTAGAATAGAGTTGGAGTGAAAAAGAACAGTGTAAAAGGCCACGGGAAGCAAGACATTGCTTACTGGGCTTCTTATCTCTCAAATCCATTTGTTATTTTGTATTCAGTACTTTATTTACAGAAAATGAAATTCTCATTTCAATCCATGTTCAATCTTTCCATTCCATGAATGAGTAGCTAAATTTCTGAATGGGTTGAAGTACTTAGCTAGCATGACTTAAGATTTATATTTTATGCGCTCATCTTATCTTATGTATGCATCATTTACCCTTTGGACATACTTGAGAGAGTAGTCTAAAGATAGAATCTAGACTTGAGAGAGTCATATTAGAATCTAGGCTTGAGAGAGTCAGATTAGAATCGCATAAGCAAGAAATAGAAACTTAGACATAAGTTCTATTGCTATTTATACATCGTATGCGTCCTAGAAATAGGAATGATTGCATGCGGTCACCTTGTTTTATGTGTGCATCATTCATCATCGCATAGAAAAGAGTAGAGGCTTAGACATAAGTCTTATCGGCTGTTTCGTATACACATCGCATGTGTCCTAGAAATAGGAACTATGGCATTCTACATTGAGAAATGACGTACTATTATTTGTGTGTAGCATGATCGCATAACTTGTGCACATTCTTAGGAAATATTAGCTAAACCCCTTCTCAACCCCTTCATCGCATACTCATTGTAACTTTACGCTTTCATCAACTCTGCGTTTAACTCCGTCGTATAGGAAAAATTCTTACTCAAGCACTACCCACTTCATTTATTTACCACCGCAATAGAATCGAAGAGTCTGTCGCATATTTACTTAGTAGACCCCTAGATACCAGGAAACCTAAGAAGGCTTATACTTGGGTCTTGTTAGGAAAACTTGCATGATCACCGCATAACACACATCACTGCAAACTCACACCATAACACATCACAATGTCATGCATCAAGTTTTTGGCACCGTTGTTGGGAACTACGGTATATATTGCGCTCACAACAAACCTCTTTGATTTTCTTTGCAGCTTTCGACCTCTGTGCAGTGCCATTCCTTCAGTAAGGGAAGAAGCAGGCGTCACATGAGCGAAGGACACACTCTTGAGCCAAACTATACCCAGAGATCGAAAGAACATTTCGAAGAAAACATAGACACAGACGTAGACAACAAGGAAGAACTCCTAGAATGGTTGAACAACTGGAAGAAAGAGCCGCGAATGCAAACAACATAATAGCAAATCCTATCCTTCTGTTGAATGATCGCAATAGACCCATCTGGGACTATGCGTCACCCAACTTGTATGATTTCTCCGTAGGAATCATGAGGCCAGCTTTGGATGGATCGAGGTTCGAAATGAAGCTGGTTATGTTACAAATGATCTAGACAGCAAGACAGTTTGGTGGATGGCGTGGCGAAGATCTGCACGCCCATCTCCGGAGCTTCATTGCAATTTGTAAGACTTTTGTGTTCCCTAATATCTAATATCTCTGCTGAAGAAGTTCGACTCACGTTATTCCCATTTTCATTATACGATAAAGCAAGAAAATGGGCATACTCTCTCGAACCAGGGGAGATAACTTCATGGGAGCAGGTTTTTGAGAAGTTTATGAAGAAGTATTTCCCTCCTACAGAGAATTCCAGAAGGAGGAAGTTAATAACAAATTTTGAACAAGAAGAAGACGAATCGCTCAGCGACGCGTAGGTGAGGTTCGAGAGATTAGTGCGAGATTGCCCGCACAACGGATTGCCAGATTGCCTCCAGATGGAAAATTGCTATCATGGATTAAATCCTGCATCACAGACAGCTGCCAATGCGGCAGCAGCAGGTGGTTTGCTAGACATGACTTATGATGAGGCTAAAAACATTCTTGATTGCATATCGAAAAATCATGAGGATTAGCAAGAAAGCGATCAACGAGTAAAACCCAGAGAAGGTAACGCAAATAACGGTGCCATCACATCTTTGCAAAATCAAATGAATGCGATGATAAATATATTACAGGGCATCACAATCAACAATTCTGGAATGCAAAGAGGGCAAGTCAACGAAATAGAATAGACGAGCACCAGTTGTGCTACATGTGGAGAAATACATTCGATTGAAGAGTGTGTACAAAATCCACAGTCAATCTACTTTGTCAAGAACAATCCTTTTTCTAATACATACAACCCCGAGTAGAGAAACCACCTTAATTTTGCTTGGAAAAATAACCAACAACAAGGTTACCAACCTATGGCGCAAAAAGAAAGACCACCGAGGTTTTTCCAACGAATTAACGATCAACAGCAACAACAAGCCAGCAGCCCTCAAGCACCACCATCATCCTCTCTGGAGAACCTGTTAAAACAGTACATTGAAAAGAATGAGACGGTCCTCCAGAACCAGGTGACTTTCATCCGCAATCTAGGAATTCAAATAGGGCAGATTGCGGGAGAGCTGAAAAATAGAATGCAAAGGACGCTACCGAGCTCAATCGAGCTCCCACACAACCCAGGGAACATAAGGAAAGAGCATTAATAATGGGCAGAAATGCACGTTATTACAGTACTAAGTTATTAAACAATGCAGGTTTGCATTGATAAAATATATAAGATTGCGTCCAAAAAGCATTAAGTTCGTGACATTGCGGTCGCAGGCGTCCATCACACGAAAACAGTTAACTTATGTATTTTTTGGCAAAATATGAGTTGAGCAAGGTGGAAAATGCGATCACAAGAAATCAACGGTCGAACGCAGTGTTATTGCAAGGCTTTGCGGTGATTTACGCTCACAATTATCTGCTCAAGAAGGATTGCCGCATAGAGCCGGCACAACTTGGTGGGCACATCTGGGTGAAAAGCATAATAAATCACGATGGGACAAAAAGCTGATGACGGTCGATTCCGAATTAAGTTGACAAACCGCTAACGAACTATT
This sequence comes from Benincasa hispida, assembly GCF_027475165.1. Classification (NCBI taxonomy): domain Eukaryota; kingdom Viridiplantae; phylum Streptophyta; class Magnoliopsida; order Cucurbitales; family Cucurbitaceae; genus Benincasa; species Benincasa hispida. Next base: position 8,833,226 of record NC_143489.1, read on the forward strand.
GTAGCAAGTATACTCAACTTTTTGGTGACAAATATTCGGCGCATCAGACAGAGAATTAATGCCATCCCATCAGTGCAATCATAAGAGAGAAGCAACCTTTCACCCTGAAGCTTTATAAATACCGAAGGCAACCTTCAGTGAAGGAGTTCGGATAGTTAGATAATTTTCCTTGAGATAGAATAACCTTATTCATAGTTTTCCTTTTCACTTAGAAGGCAGAGCGAGAGAAGGGAAGAGACACTGGAAGATCGCTTTAGTCAGCTCGAGAGAGAACACAGAGGTGTGAAAAAGCAGAGAGAGGGCCGACTCTCATGAGAGCGAGACTATCATTTGAACAGAGTAGAAAAGACAGTGTAAAAGCCTTGGGAAGCAAAAGATTGCTACCAGGCTCTTTATTCTCATTTTGCATTGTTATTTTGTATTTCAACTCTATATCTATAAAATGAAACTTGCTTATCTACATTTGTTCACTCTCTTAAAAGCACGCATGAGTAGCTAACTTTATCGAATGGGTTGAGAAGAACTAAGCTAACATGACCTAGGATCTTCATCGCATGCGATTATCTTGTCTTATGCTGCGTCCAACACCCCTTTAGAGCTACTCGAGAGAGAGTCTAAAGAAAGAACCTAAGACTTAAGAGAGCTAGGTTAGAATCTAGACTCGAGAGAGCGAGATTAGAACTGCATAAGCGAGAGATTGAACTTAGAGATAAGCTCTGTTTGCCAACATGCATTGCATGCATCCTAGAGATAGGTTATGATATTATGTGGTCGCCTTATTTGTGTGTGTGTCATTTGTCATCGCATAAATAAGAATAGAGGCTTATGTGTAGGTCCTATAGACTCATCGCATATATCGCATGCGTTCTATTACTAGAAGCCGTAGCATTTGTGTTGAGAGATGATTTGCTATCACATGTGTGTTGCATGATTGCATAATGTGAACGCATCCTAGGAAGTGTTAGCTGAACCCTTCTCAACTCGTTCCTCTGCATATTCATCGTTTCTTCCTTATTCCCAACTCTTTTCGTAACTCCACCGTATACATTTATTTTATACAACAAACAACAACCTAAAACAACTCTTTGATTTATTGGTTACCGCAAAGTCTTCTTGAAAATTATTACTGCATACCGTTTTCCTTAGTCCTTAAGTTCGACCCTGGACTTGCTAGGAAACTCAGTAGGGCTTACATTTGGATTCTGCTGAGAAAACTTATTGCTCAACGCATTTCTATCACTGCATTTCATTCCATCATTTCATCACATAAAACAATGCATCAAGTTTTTGGCGCCGTTGCCGGGGACTTAGGTAATTCAGTGTGATAACGGTAATTTTTCTGATTTCTTTGCAACTCTCAATCTCTGGCGAATTACAACCTGGAGATTGAGAGGACGTTCTGACGAAGATTGAGAGACAACCGCCAACAACAAAAACCAGATAAAGACGATATGGCGAAACAACCTGGAAACGGAGCACCAAACAAAAACAATGTCATGGCGAATCCGATCCTACTGGCAAACGATTGTAATAGGCCCATTCGGGACCATGCATTTCCAAACCTCTACAATTTCTCCATAGGAATCATGAGGCCTGCTCTACAATTTCCAAACTTCCGGAGCTTCATAGAAATCTGCAACACCTTTGTGTTCTCGAATATCTCTACCGAAGAAGTTCGACTAACTTTGTTTCCATTTTCACTGTGTGATCAGGCACGAAAATGGGCATATTCTTTTGAATTGGGGGAGATCACTTCATAGGAACAAGTCGTAGAGAAGTTCATGAAGAAATATTTCCCACCAACTAAGAATGCCAGGAGAAGGAAATTAATAACCAATTTTGAACAGGACATGGACGAATCGCTCAACAATGCCTAGGTGAGGTTTAAGAGGCTGGTAAAGGACTGTCCACACAACGGATTACCAGACTGCTTGCAAATGGAGATCATTTATCATGGATTAAATCCCCCTTCGCAGACCGCTGCCAATGAGGTAGTCGCTGGTGGTTTGCTAGACAAAACATATGATGAGGCTAAGAACATCCTCAATCGCATCTCTAAAAATCATGAGGACTGGAGAGAGAGCGATCAAAGACTGAGAATAAAGGATAATGATGCAAACAATGGTGCTATTGCATCACCTCAGAGTCATATGACTGCGATGATGAACCTAATTCAGGGAATCACAATCAACAGCCCAGCACCGCATAATGGGCAAGTGAACGCAATTAATCAGACTACCACAAGGTGTGCAATTTGCGGTGAAGGACACGCAATGGAAGAATGCCCGAAAAACCCACAGTCTATCTATTTTGTGAAAAATAATCCATTCTCTAACACCTATACTCCTGATGGAGAAACCACCCCAACTTTGCGTGGAAAAATCAACAGCAAAATTTCCAATTTGTGGCACAAAAAGATGGGCCACCTGGATTTTTCCCGCGAAATAACGGTCAGACGAGTAGTCAAGCCAGCAATTTGCAACCACCGCAATCTTCCTCCTTAGAAAATTTGTTGAAGCAATATATCAAGAAGAACGAAATTGTGCTTCAAAACCAAGCGACATCTATCTGCAACCTGGAACTACAGATGAGCCAGATTGCGAGTGAACTCAAGAACATACCGCAAGGGGCCCTGCCGAGTTTAATAGAACTTCCACACAATGCAGGGGGAACAGGTAAAAAGAATGTCAAGTCTGACCCTGTGGAGTGGAAAGACTATGGTAGGGGAGAAGAAGGAGCCTAGTCGGACTGCTTCTATTGCGTTGGAACCTGAGATTGCGGTGACTCGAGAAGAAGAAGGAGAAAAAGAAGCAAGAGCCAGAGATTGCATCCACCTCAGAGCCAGAAGAACAGGGGACCGTGAGAGTACAGTTGCCACCTTTCCCACAATGACACAGAAAGAAGAAGAATGACGAGGTACAGTACTAACGCCTCATGACTATGTTAAAACAATTGCATATTAATATTCCGTTCACTGAAGCGATTGAGGAGATACCCGCATATGCGAAGTTTCTGAAGGATATGGTGACCAAGAAGAGAGGCATTGGTAAGTTTGCCACGGTGGCGTTAAGCAGAGCTCGAAATCTATAATCCCACCAAAGATGCGCGATTCTGGGAGCTTTATTATACCCTGCTCCATTGGAGGATTGTATATCGGGCAAGCATTATGTGACCTTGGAGCCAACATCAACTTGATACCTCTGTCGATCTTTAAGCAGCTGAATGTGGGGCAACTTGCGCCCACGACTGTGACTCTCCAACTAACAGATAGATCTCTGGTGCATCCAGAGGGGAAGGTGAAGGACGTGCTGGTTACAATCGACAAATTTATATTACCAGCCGACTTCATCATCTTAGATTACGAAGCCGACAAGGATGTGCCCATCATCCTAGGGCGACCATTTTTATCAACAGATCGTGCCCAGAATGATGTGCACAAAGAAGAGTCACCTTGAGCATAAATGGACAGAAAAGCTCAAGTTCGACATCATCTATGCCATGAAGTTTCCTGACGAAGAAGACTTGAATGATTCTGATGATGATCAGAGTTTGAATGAAGAAGAAAAACCTGACGATGAAAATGAAGATGGGGATGCGATCGCATCCATTGTTACATGCAATGCAATCATAGAAAAAACAAACAAGGAAGATGAGATGATCGCAACCCAAGAAGAAGAGCCAGTAGTAAATGAAGAAAGAAAAACAAAGCAACCGTCCTTAAAAGAACCACCAATAATAGAGCTGAAGACCCTGTCCAACCACTTAAAGTATGCATTTCTGGAGCAGAATGAAAAGTTACCGGTAATTATTTCCTCTGAACTTAATGAAAATCAAGAGAATGCGCTGCTGAGTATTCTGAGAAAATATGTTGCGAGCAATTGGCTGGATGCTTGCAGATATTTGAGGAATTAGCCCCGCATACTGTATGCATAAAATTCGTCTCAAAGAAAACCATAAAGGATCGATTGAACATCAATGCAAACTCAACCCTATGATGAAAGAGGTCATTAAGAAGAAGATAATCAAGTGGTTAGATGCGAACATCATTTATCCGATAGCAGACAACACGTGGGTCAGCCCCGTATAGTGCGTGCCGAAAAAAGGTGGGATGACGGTAGTCCTCAACATAAATAATGAGCTGATAGTGCAAAGGACCATCACCGGATGGCGTATTTGCATGGACTACCGCAAGTTGAATGTGGCAACGAAGAAAGCTCATTTCCTTTTACCTTTCATTGACCAAATTCTGGATCGGCTATCTGGAAATGACTTCTACTGCTTTTTGGATGGGTATGCCGGTTATAATCAGATTATGACTGCTCTCGAAGATCAGGAAAAAACCACATTTAACTGTCCGTACGAAACCTTTGCTTTTCGCCGCATGCCGTTCGGCCTCTGCAATGTGCTGAGCACTTTCCAAAGGTGCATAATGGCCATCTTTTCAGAATATCATAAAAAGACTCTGTTGAAATATTCATGGATGACTTCTCTGTATATGGGCATACATATGAAGTATGTCTTGCCAACTTGGAGAAGATATTGAAAAGATGTGAGGAGAAGAACCTCGTACTCAACTGGGAAAAATGCCATTTTATGGTGAAAGAGGGTATTGTGCTGGGGCATAAGATATCCAGGGATGGGTTGGAGGTGGACAAGGTAAAAATTGAAGCAATTGAAAAACTCCCACCTCCAACAAGTGTAAAGGCGGTAAGAAGTTTCTTGGGGCATACCGGATTTTACAGACGTTTTGTCAAAGACTTTTCAAAAAATAGCACGACTGCTGAGTGCGTTGATGGAGGCTGATAGAAAATTTGACTTTGACGACATTGCCTTAATGCATTCAGGATTTTAAAGAATGCATTGACGACTGTGCCCGTGTTGATCGCACCAGATTGGACACTTCCCTTTGAATTAATGTGCGATGCGAGCGGGTATGCGATGGAACAGTACTGGCACAGAAGAGAAAAACAACATTACATCCATCGCATATGCGAATAAGACTTTGAATCCTGCTCAAACTAACTACACCACCACAGAAAAAGAGCTACTTGCGGTAGTTTTTGCGTTGGAGAAATTTAGAGCATATTTACTGGGAACAAAAGTACTCATCCACACTGATCACTCAGTAATAAAATATTTGATGACAAAAAAAGACGCGAAGCTGAGGTTGATCAGATGGGTTCTCCTCCTCTAGGAATTTGACATAGAAATAATTGATCGCAAGGGGACGGAGAACCAAGTTGCGGATCACTTATCCAGATTGGAAAATCTAGATGTTGACCGCAATCAGTCAGAGGTGAGTGCAGTGTTCCCAGACGAGTAGCTGTTTCATATTGAAGAATTTCCATGGTATGCAGACGTGGTAAATTATCTGGTTTGTGAGCAATTTTTCGAAGATTACACCAACCACCAAAAGAGGAGGCTCAAGCACGAATGCAGATCATATTTTTGGGAAGAGCCAAATCTGTATAAGAAGGGGGCAGACCAGATTCTGCGATTATGTGTACCGAATGCTGCTCAACAACACATATTATTGCAATGTCATGATTCACCATATGGTGGGCACTTTGGAGGACAGCGCACCGCAGCTAAAGTATTACAAAGTGGATTCTATCAAAGTTAATGGGCAACGAGTGAAAGTGTATCACGGAGAAGGCTGGCATCGCCAAGTCGACTCCATGGACTTGAGAAACTCTGAATGAGAAAGAAGTGGGTGGTCCCTGTGCTATCAGACGATCTAAATTCATCAGGGACGTAAGTTTTGTGAAGTACTCGTTGGAATCCTGAAATCTTTAACTTATTTCTACTCCTTAGTATTTTCATTTCACTGTTGCTTAAAAAAAATGCGATCGTGTTGAACGATTGAAGTAAAAGATTTTGTTAACTCTGTTTTTTTATATTATTTGACCCTCTCAATGTTTTTCTTGTAGCGATCGAGGTGAACGATTGCGGAGGTGTTACACGAAGATGCAATTACTTAATATCGTCACCGCAATCCAAAGAAAGTAGATCACCGCAAAGTAGGATCCGTCAACAAATAATGCGGGCGGTAGCGCAAATTTGGGGGTTGTATCTTTCCTTGACTTTATTCCAAATTTTGCACTATCTCATTGCATTTTAATTTTGAAAGTTTTATCACCGCATCCTCTTTGGCTACCGCAATCATTTAAACATTGATCAATTTAGTAAGTCATCGCATGCTTTATCTTTGCCAATTATGATTTCAATGATGAAACACATGTTTCTATTTTTTCATGTACACTAGAGTCAACTTAATTTTTGGACAGTCACCTCATGAAATGTTTCTCAAAGTTAGTGGTCTTCTAGTTTTCTTTCAAACTGACCCTTTACCAAATTTCCTAAGAATATCGCACGACTTCTTTCAATCTTTTGGCAATGAAGACATTGCCGCATTTTAAATTTGGGGGTGAGGTATTTCTTTTTGACCTTGCTATTTTTAGCTCTATGGAAAAAAAAATCATAACGTTGCGATCGGATCCTACTCGTAGTTGGATGTCCGCATGACACACGTAGAGGCAAGCCAAAATGAAGGTAGGAATCGTGATCAACGCATAAAAAAAAATGACCGCAACTCCGCTGCCGAATTTAGTCTTAGAAAGAGCGCCCTGCTCATTGGTAGATGTCCACATGACACACGTGAGGACAAGCCAAAACGAAGGCGAGGCACTTGGATCAGTGTAAGATCAGAGAAAAATAATAGTGTAAAAAATATGCAAGGATAAAAATCATTTAACACCCCAGTGAAAAAGTTTTTTTGAAATAAATCATGCGATGTCCTGGAATCTAGTAAAGTCTTTCTGAAAGTTAAACTTGCGGTCCCTAGATTTTAGAAATATTTTAAGATGAGACTTGAATAAGAGTTAAGGAAATTTTTGTGTATAGGATTTGAATGAAATATCCTTGAGAAATCTAGGAAAAGAGGTTGCGGTCGACTTTCTAAAGAAAATCTTTAGCTTATGCTTGAGGACAAGAATTGTTTAAATTTGGGGGTGTGATAATGGGCAGAAATGCACGTTATTATAGTACTAAGTTATTAAACGATGTAGGTTAGTGTTGATAAAATATATAAGATTGCGTCCAAAAAGCATTAAGTTCATGACATTGCGGTCGCAGGCGTCCATCACATGAAAATAATTAACTTATGTATTTTTGTGCAGAATATGCATTGACGCAAGGTGGAAAATGCAATCACAAGAAATCAACGGTCGAACGCAGCATTACCGTAATGCTTTGTGGTGATTTGCGCTCATAATTATCTGCTCAAGAAGGATTGGTGGGCGCATCTGGGTGAAAAGCATAATAAATCACGATGGGACAGAAAGCTGATGACGGTCAATTCCGAATTAAGTTGACAAGCAGCTAACGAATTACTATAGCAAGTACACTCAGTTTTTCGGTGACAAATATTTGGCGCATCAGACAGAGAATTAATGCCATCCTATCAGTGCAATCATAAGAGAGAAGCAGCCTTTCACCCCGAAGCTCTATAAATATCGAAGGCAACCTTCACTGAAGGAGTTCCAATAGTTAGATAATTTTCCCAGAGACAGAATAGCCTTGTTCATAGTTTTCCTTTTCACTTAGAAGATAGAGCGAGAGAAGGGAAGAGACGTCAAAGATCATTCTGGTCAGATCGAGAGAGAACCCAAAGTCGTCGAAAAGAAGAGAGAGGGCCGACTCTAGCGAGAGGGAGACTATCTTTTGAACAGAGTAGAAAAGATAGTGTAAAAGCCTTGGGAAGCAAGAGATTGCTACCAGGCTCTTTATTCTCATTTTGCATTGTTATTTTGTATTCAACTCTATATCTATAAAATGAAACTTGTTTATCTACATCTGTTCACTCTCTTAAAAGCACGCATGAGTAGCTAACTTTATCGAATGGGTTGGGAAGAACTAAGTTAATATGACCTAGGATCTTCATCGCTTGCAATTATCTTGTCTTATGTTGTGCCAACACCCCTTTAGAGCTACTCGAGAGAGAGTCTAAAGAAAGAACCTAAGACTTGAGAGATCTAGGTTAGAATCTAGATCGAGAGAGCGAGATTAGATCTGCATAAGCGAGAGATAAGGATTTAGAGATAAGCTCTGTTTGCCAACATGCATCGCATGCATCCTAGAGATAGGTTATGATATTATGCGATCACCTTATTTATGTGTGTATCATTTGTCATCGCATAAATAAGAATAGAGATTTCTGTGTAGGTCCTATAGACTCATTGCATATATCACATGCATTCAAGTACTAGAAGCCGTAGCATTTGCGTTGAGAGATGATTTGCTATCGTATGTGTGTTGCATGAACGCCTAACATGAACGCATCCTAAGAAGTGTTAGCTGAACCCTTCTCAACTTGTTCCCCTGCTTATTCATCGCTTCTTCCGTATTCTCAACTCTTTTCGTAACTCTGCTGCTTACATTTATTTTATACCACAAACAACAACCCAAAACAACTCTTTGATTTATTGGTTACCGCAAAATTTTCTTGAAAATTATCACCGCATACCGTTTTTCTTTGTCCATGAGTTCGACCCTGGACTTGCCAGGAAACTCAGTAGGGTTTACACTTACTTGTTGCTCAACGCATTTCCATCACCGCATTTTATTCCATCATTTCATCACATAAAACAACGCATCAGACACTGCCAAGCAGTCACCCTACGAAGTGGAAAGACGACGGTGGAAGAAAGAAAGGAGCCTAGCAGGACCAATTCGAATGCAATGGAATCAAAGAAACCGTTTACAAAAAAATGAATCAGAAGAGCCCGAGTTAATGTAACCTGAAGTTACGACCACCTCTAAACCGACCGTGGAATAGTGAAGGTACAACTACCACCATTCCCGCAAAGACTAAAAAAAGAAGCAAAACGATGAAGGTCAATATCATCGCTTCATGGAAATATTACAACAACTACACATCAATATTCCATTTACAGAAGCAATAGAGCAAATGTGGAAATATGCCATGTTTTTTAAAGATATGATGTCGAAGAAAAGAAGCACAGGAAAGTTCGTTATAGTGGGATTAATATAAAAATCAAACTCTATAATCGCACCGAAGATGTGCGACCTAGGAAACTTTACGATACCCTACTCAATTGGAGGGATCTACATCGGTCAAGCATTATGCAATCTTGGGGCAAACATAAATTTAATGCCCCTTTCAATCTTCAAACATTTGAATGTGGGACAGCTGACTCCCACGACGGTGACTCTCTAGCTTACAGACAGGTCCCTAGTTCACCCTGAAGGAAAGTTGAAGGATGTCTTGGTCACAATCGATAAATTCATTCTACCGGCAGACTTCATCATTCTAGATTATGAGGCAGACAAAGATGTGTCAATCATATTGGGACGACCATTCCTATCTACCATGATGCAATAGACGTGCATAAAGGAGAGATCACGATGAGCATCAATAGGAAGAAGCTTAGATTTAACATAATCAAGGCGATGAAGTATCCAGAAGATGAAAGCCTATCAATTCTGACAATGAACACCGTTGCAAGGAAGAATTGGAGTCTGAAGAATAAGATGAAGGAGAGGATGCGACAACATCCGTAGAAACCTGCCATGTAATCACGGAGACAGTAAACAATGAAGAAAAATTGAATTTGAATGAAGAGAGAAAAACACAGAAACTTCCTCAGAGCAACCACCTACCTTGGAGCTGAAAACTCTGCCAAGTCATTTGAAATACGTTTTCCTTGGGCAAAATGAAACCTTTCCGATAATAATATCCTCTGCGCTACCAGAAGAACAAGAAAATACGTTGCTCAGCATTTTGAAGAAGTATATAAAAGCAATCAGGTGGACGCTAGCAGATATAAGAGGAATTAGTCCAACATACTGCATGCACAGAATTCAGCTCGAAGAAGATCAGAAAGGCTCTATCGAACCTCAACGCAGACTGAACCCTGCGATGAAGGAGGTTGTAAAAAAGGAGATCATTAAATGGTTGGATGCCGACATCATATACCCTATCGTCGATAGCATGTGGGTTAGTCCCGTGCAATGCGTTCCCAAGAAGGGTGGAATGACAGTAGTCCCGAATGCAAACAACAAGTTAATACCCATGAGGACCGTCACTGATTGGCAGATTTGTATGGACTACCAGAAGCTTAATGGGGCGACGAAGAAGGTTAATTTCCATTTACCTCTTATTGATCAAATACTAGATCGACTAGCAAGGAATGACTACTTTTGTTTTCTTGATGGGTATGCGGGCTACAAGCAGATAATGATCGCACCAAAAGACCAAGAAAAAACCACCTGCTTATACGAATGTTCACTTTTCGCCACATGCTGTTTGGATTATGCAATGCGCTGAGCACATTTCAGAGGTGCATGATGGCAATCTTCTCCGAGTATCTCGAGGATTCAGTGGAAATCTTGAAAATCTTTATGAAGTTTGTCTAAAAAACTTGGAGAAGATACTAAAAAGATGCAAAGAGACCAATCTGGTGTTGAATTGGGAGAAATGCCATGTCATGGTTAATGTGGGAATTGTGCTCGGGCACAAGGTTTTGAAGGAAGGGTTAGAGGTGGATAAAGCAAAAATTGAGGCCATTGAAAAACTTCCACCTCCAGCAAATGTGAAGGCTTTAAGGAGTTTCTTGGGACATGCAGGGTTCTACCGATGATTTTTGAAGGACTTCTTTAAAATAGCTCGACCGTTGAGTGCATTGCTAGAGGCTAACAGAACTTTTGACTTTGATTCACAATGCCTCAATGCATTTAAAACACTGAAGGACGCATTGATTACAGCGCCTATTTTAATCGCACCGACTGGACATAGCCATTCGAGCTGATGTGCGATGCTAGTGGTTATGCGATGGAGGCAGTTCTAGCACAGAAGGAAAAGACAATGTTACACCCCATCACATATGCAAGTAGAACATTGAACTCTGCCCAGGAAAACTACATTACCACAGAGAAGGAGCTTCATGCGGTAATCTTTTCGATTGAAAAATTTAGACCTTACTTATTGGGATCCAAAGTTATAGTTCACATCGACCACTCGCAGATATTTAATTACAAAAAAAGATGCAAAGTTGAGGCTAATTCGATGGGTTCTCCTCCTCCAAGAATTTAACATGGAGATAACTAATCATAAGGGAATGGAGAACCAGATCGCTGACCACTTGTCCAGATTAGAAAACCCGAAAGTAGATCGCATTCAGTCGGAGGTGAACGCATCCTTTCCAGACGAGAAATTGTTCAAACTTGAAGAATTACTGTGGTACGCAGATGTTGTCAATTTCTTGGTCTGCAAGCAATTTCCAGAAACCACCAAAAGAAGCAGCTCATTCATGAACGTAAATTCTACTATTGGGATGAGCCAAATCTTTACAGAAAGGGACCAGACCAGATCTTGCGACTCTGTGTGCCAGAAACTGCTTTTCAACGCATACTTTTTCAATGCCATGACTCACCCTATGGTGGACATTTCGGGGGACAACGCACACTAGCAAAAGTTTTACAAAGCTGGTATTACTGGCCAACTCTATTTAAGGATGTGCGAGACTATTCTATGAAATGCGACAAGTGCCAACGCACTGGAAACATTTCAGAGAAGAATGTGATGCCGATGAACATTACATTGGAATTGAAACTTTTCGACGTTTGGGATATAGACTTTATGGGACCATTTCCACCATCAAATGGTCATAAATATATTCTGTTGGCCGTCGATTATGTCTCCAAATGGATTGAAGCAGTATCTTGCATCGCAAACGATGCGACAACAGTCTCCAAATTCTTACAGAGACATATCTTCACTTGTTTTGGCACCTTATGTGCCATAATAAGTGATGAAGGATCCCACTTTGTCAATCGCATCATTAACAAACTGCTGCTCAAATACAATGTCCACCACAAGATCGCCACCGCATATCACCCGCAAACAAATGGACAAGCTGAGGTTTCCAATAGAGAAATCAAGTTGATTTTAGAAAAGGTGGTGAATCCCTCACGAAAGGACTGGTCTATGAAGCTTGACGATGCCTTGTGGGCATATAGAACTGCCTATAAAACACCCATAGGCATGTCCCCGTATGCATTGGTGTTTGGGAAGGCATGCCATCTACTGCTGGAATTAGAGCATAAGGCGCTGTGGATAGTAAGAAAGCTTAACTTTGATCTAAAGGTCATAGGGGAGGAAAGAAAACTTTAGTTACTCAAGCTGAACAAATGGAGACTTCAAGCGTATGAAAATGCCAAGATCTGCAAAGAACATACAAAGCGTTGGCATGACAAGAGACTGTGTGAAAAGAATCTCCAGGTTGGTCAGAAGGTCTTGCTATTCAATTCTAGGCTACGACTCTTTCCAGGAAAATTGAAATCACGTTGGTCCGGACCATTCATAATTAAAGAAGTATTCCCGCACGGTGTGGTCAAATTAACAACTGAAGAAGGGACCAATGCATTTAAGGTCAATGGACAAAGAGTCAAGATATATCATGGAGGAGACTTTCATCACGAGAAAACCTTCGTGGACCTGAGGAATCCAAAATGAAGAAGAAACGAGTAGTCCCTGTGTTGATATGCGACACACACTCATTAGGGACAAATATTTTTTTTAGTATCCTTTTGATATTTTTCTTTCATGAATTCATCTTACTTTTTCTTAACCACTATTCTTTAGAATTACCAACTCTTTCTTTCATACTTTTTATTCTCTTGATATTTTGCACTGATCATAGTGAACGATTGAAGCAAAACGATAACCTCAAACATGTGACCGGTTCGATCAACCCATCATAATCAAGAAATCAGCCTACCGCAAGAAAGGATGCGATCAAAGATGATGCGGGCAATAGAGCAAATTTGGGGGTTGTTTCTTTCCTTGACCCATTTTATTTCAATTTTGAACTTCTCGCATTTTAAGTAATATTGCTAAATTCTACTATCGCATCCTCTTTAGTTTGACTCAATCTTGAATTTTTTTATTACTTTATTTAGTCACCGCATTCGCCTCGTACCAAACTTCAATGATGAAATTTATGCCTTTAACTCTTACCGCATGTTCTAAAGTCAAATTAGTTTTAGGACAATCAATTCATAAAATATTTCTAAACTTTAGCCGTCCACCAGCTTTCCTTCAAAACAATTTTTACAAAATTTCCTAAGTTCATCGCATGAGTTATATTGTCTCTCAGCAATGGGGACATTGCTGTGTGTAAATTTAGGGGTGTTAGTATTGTTATTTTCAACCTTGTTACTTTTAGAAATTCAATAAAAAAAAAAATAATGTTGAGATCGGATCCTGCTTGTAGTTGGATGTCCGCATGACACCCGTGAGGGCAAGCCAAAACGAAGGTGAGAATCGTGATCAACGCATAAACTAAGTCCGCTGCCAAATAAAGAAATGGGCATGAGTTTTGACTGAGAAAGAGTACCTTGCTCATAGTTGGATGCTTGCATGACACCCGTGAGAGCAAACCAAAACAAAGGCTAGGCACTTGGATTAGCACAAGATCACAAAAAGAATATCTAAATCACGCAAGGGTAAAAATCACTTGGAAACGCCCTAGCTGGAGAAAGTTTTGAAATAAATCATGCGATGTCCTGGAAACGAGTAAATTTTTTGTTAAGATTAATCTTGAAGTTCCTAAAGATTAGAAATATTTTAGAAAGAGATCAGGATAGAAATTAAGAAGGCATTGGTTCATGAAATTTGAATAAGGCACCTTGAGAAGTCTAGGTAGGGTAAAGGCGGTTGACTTTTTAAAGAAAATCTTTAGTTGATGCTTGAGGACAAGCATTGTTTTAAATTTGGGGGTATGATAACTGGTAGAAATATAAGTTATTACAGCTCAAATAAGTAAAACAATGAGAGAATGCGATGGTAAAATAAGCATTCATTGCATATGAAATTAATGTGATGGCGCATAAAATAAGCGTTCATTGCATATGAAAGGAATTGCGATCACAAGTGTTCATCGCATAAAAGCAGTTAATTTACCTATTTTGTGCAAGAACAATGCGATGGCACATATGAAATGGCAATCCAAAGGAACAAGGCGTCAGCGCACTTGAAGATTGTGATCACAATACATGTGATCGTGAAAAGCTTCTTAAAAAGGTGGCCGCATAAAGACTGCGCATCAAGGTGACAATATAATAAATCATGATGGGGCGAAAAGCTGATAACAATCAAATCCGAATTTAGTTGACAAGCCGTTAAAAGCCACACTGTAGCAAGTACACTCAACTTTCGATGATCATTGATGACAGGAAATTGGAAGCCAATTTTTTTACTCGACAACCAACTTCCCTTAGACGTGGTATGCGATGCATGTTCCTAAGATATGTGTTGTTAGCCAAACGTATATGGTCATGCATTGGAATGAAAATGCGCCAATAATGTATGCGATGACCATATGTCCTGCCACAAGTTTTCTTGCGTTCACGCTAAGTATAACATGAATGCAAATTTCTCAGGTAATCTGAGGTCGAACATAGGGGCTTGTAACTATATGTTTGTGGTGATGTGCATGTGGCGGTTTGAATAAAAGAATGGAGGGGATGTTGTAAAGTTAATCCTACTCCTACTCCTGTCTATCAGACAACACAACGAGAATATGCATGAAAGGTAGAGATGCGACAAACCTTGACATGAAATAAATGTATGGGAAATAGATAAAATATGGAGATGTTTTCTTTGCAACCCTTAAGAGTGACCGCAAGGGCAACCCTAGTCAACGCAAACTAATGCGGTCATGCAACACTCATACAATAGTAAACCACCTCCCGGTACGAAAGCTACGGCTTCTAATGCTAGAACGCATGCGATGTATGTGCAGAGGTGTCTATAGGGCCTACAAAAAAGCCTCTAATTCTTGTCTATACGATGATACACAAACAAGGCGACCACATATCATCATTCCTATTCCTAGGGTGCATGTGATGCAGTGCTGACAAACAGAGCTTATCTCTAAGTCCTATCTTTTGCTTATGCTGATCTAATCTCACTCTCTCGAGTCTAGATTCTAACCTAGCTCCCTCGAGTCATTAATCAATCCCTTCACAGATCGCTCGTAAGTACAACTCGACCAATAACCGTTATGCCCCCGTAGTTACATCTAACTCCTTAAGTACCACTGATCCCTCTAATGAATATAAGTCATAGTCCTACAATGACTGAGTCCTCTCTTCCAAAGAGCATTTGTGGCCACTATGTTCAAGCCTTAGAATCAGCCCTTAAATAAGCAATCTATCTACTTACCCCTGCTTCGAGGAACGAGTGAATTTCATCTTGTATAATTGAGTTTCCAACTCCCAAATCAGACAAGTCCCCAAAAAGGTAAACATGTTGAGTTGGCAATCTGGCCACTCTCACTCATACTAATCAAAGGACCGCCCTCAAAGGTAGAAGTTCCCAAAACACTCAGAATTGAGGTCGTGTCACCTATGGTCATTTAGGTGAGATATAAGTCTCCAATATTAACGTCGTTATATACAGAGTCTAGTCATCTCGTGGTCTGGTCTTATACAAACTCTTTGTATAGGACACCCTCGCTCGCATGTCTCCACATGAATGGTTAGGATCTACCATCTGTAGTAGTTCACAACACTTGCAAACCTTTACAAAGCGGGTCGTATCGGTAGTGTCACCAGGATCAGGTATCCCACCTTAATCCTTATACTATAGACCTATTTAAGGTTATCACTTAAGGCATGATCCACTTATATATCACATATGCATGCTTAAGTTTACATAAGATAACCATTGAGCTTTGCTTATTAGATATGAGTAAATGACAGAATGAAATAATAGTTAGTTTATTCATAAATAATGTGAATAATTACAAACAACGAGACTCCGGGAGAATTAGGACACCAATCCCAATAGCTCCAATGGTATGTGAATAACTGACTAAACTTTTTAGTCACGGGATCCACCATCCGTTAACTATCGGCACTCCACTAAAGACCGACAACTGCACTTTCTGCACTACAGATATATTTCTATGTCCATACCAACCAATCAATAGTGTGATAACCCTTCACAGATCGCTCGTAAGTATAGCTAGGCCAATTTTCCGTTTTGCCCCTGTAGTTACATCTAACTCCTTAAGTACCACTAATTTCTCTAATGAACAATAAGTCATAGTCCTACTATGACTGAGTCCTCTCTTCCAAAGAGAGGATGTGACCACTATGTTCAAGACCCGAAATCAGCCCTTAAGGGAGCAATCTGTCTACTTACCCCTACTTCGGGGAAGGAGTGAATTCCGTCTTGTGTAACTAAGTTCTTAGCTCCCTAATCAAACAAATCCCCAAAAAGGTAGGCTTGTTGAGTTGGCAATCTAGCCACTCTCATCCATACTAATCAAAGGACCACCCTTAAAGGCAGGAGTTCCCAAAATACTCAGGATTAAGATCATGTCACCTATGATCGTTTAAGTGAGAATGTAAGTCTCAAGTATCAATGACGTTATATAAAGAGACGAATCATCTCGTGGTCCGGTCTTATACAAACTCTTTGTATAGGACACTCCTACTCGCATGTCTCTACATGAATGGTCAGGATCAGACCATTTGTAGTAGTTCATAACACTTGTAAACATCTACAAAACAAGTTGTATCCGCAGTATCACCAGGATAAGGTATCCTTCTTTTATCCTTATATTACTTAAGGCATGATCCACTTGTATATCTCATATACAAGCTTAAGTTTACGTACAATAACCATAGATCTTTGTTTATTGGATATAAGTAAATGTAAATAAAAATAACTCTTATTTTATTCATAACAATGTGTACAATGTTTACAAAATATGAGACTCCGAGAGAATTAGGACACCAGTCCCAACACCCCTACATTAGAACATTCCTTGTTGTTTTGTCCTTCACAACACAAAAATTAAAGTGAAATTCTATTAAACAATTGTTGTCAGCAGTAAGTTTAGCAACACTAAAAAGATTTTTTGTAATGTGAGGCACATGAAGAATATTTTTAAGAAGAATAGGTGAGTTTGTAGAAGAAACATTGAAAGACTTAGAATCAATATGATGAACTTTGAGTTTTTATCCATTGCCAACAATTAAAATATCTTTACCATGATATTTAGATTTAATGTTAAGATTCCCAAGATCTATTATAATATGGCTAGTGATTCCACTATTTGTAAGCCAATTAGGACTTGCCACAACTTCAAGAGTTGTTATGTAAGCTGAGTTTCGACTTGAACTTCCATGGTAATTTGAACTAGTTTGTCCTTGTCTTCTAGAATATTCTTTTTCATACATGTCATAGCAAATATTCGCAGAATGCCCATACTTGCCATAAATTTGGCAAGTAGGCTTAGATGAGTTTCGACTATAGGCTTAGAAGACTATATAAAGAATCATCAACCTTGCAGTAAGCTAGTAATAGAAGAAATGTCTAGAGAAACGACAAATGTATCAACAAGAGTTGTTGATAGAGCAGGTCATTCAACAAGAGTTGTTGATAGAGTAGGTCATTCAACAAGAGTTGTTGATAGAGCAGGTCCATCACCAAGAGTTGTTAATGAAACTGGGACTTCACATCCTTCTCAAGAGATGAGAATGCCTCATCGTAGTGGGAGGGTTGTGCAATAACCAGACTGGTACATGGGTTTAACTGAAACTCAAGTCATCATACCAGATGATGGTTTAGAGGATTCATTGTCTTTTAACCAAGCAATGAATGATGTGGATAAATATCAATGGATTAAAGCCATGGCCCTTGAAATGGAATCTATGTATTTCAATTATGTCTGGGATCTTGTAGATCAACCTGAAGGAGTAAAATCGATCGGTTATAAATGGATCTACAAGAGAAAATGAGACCAAGCTGGTAAGATACAGACCTACAAAGCTAGACTTGTTGCAAAAGAGTTTACCCAAAGAGAGAGGGTAGATTATGAAGAAACCTTCTCTCTAATTGCCATGATAAAGTCTATTAGAATAATCTTGTCCATAGCCACATTTTATGATAATATGGAAAATGGATGTCAAGACAGCTTTTCTGAATGGCTATCTTGAAGAGAGTATCTTTATGTCTCAATTATAAGGGTTTATACAGCAGGATTAATAGCAAAAAGTTTACGAACTTAATCAATCCATTTAGGGATTGAAACAAGCTTCTCGATCCTGGAATATGAGATTTGACACTGCGATCAAATCTTATCGCTTTGAAAAAAATGTTGACGAACCTTGTGTATACAAGAAAATCGTTAACAAAACTGTCGCTTTTCTGGTGTTGTATATTGATGATATTCTACTAATTGGGAATGAGGTAGAATATCTAGCTGACGTTAAGAGATAGCTGACTTCGAAATTTCAAATGAAAGATTTGAGTGAAGCACAGTATGTTTTTGGAATCCAAGTAATTCGGAATCGCAAGAACAGAACATTAGCATTATCTCAAACATCTTATATAGACAAGATGTTGTCTAGGTATAAAATGCAAAATTCCAAGAAAGGTTTTTTACCTTTTAGACATGGAATTCACCTGTCTAAGGAACAGAGTCCTAAGACACCTCAAGAGATTGAATAGATGAATCAAATTCCATATGCATCAGTAGTAGGGAGTTTAATGTATGCAATGTTGTGTACCCGTCTCGATATATGCTATGTTGTAGGAATAGTCAGCAGATTTCAGTCCAATCCTAGATATGATCGTTGGACTACTATTAAAAACATTCTTAAGTATCTTCGGAGAACGAGAGATTATATGCTCGTGTATGGTGCTAAAGATCTAATCATTACTGGATACACTGATTCTGACTTTCAGATCGATATTGATTCGAGGAAATCAACTTTGGGGTCAGTATTCACTCTAAACGCAGGAACAGTTGTGTGAAGAAGTATCAAGTAGAGTTGTATTACTGACTCCACAATGAAAGCTGAGTATGTAGCTACAAATGATGCAACAAAAGAAGTAGTATGACTCAGAAAGTTTCTGACAGATCTAGAAGTAGTTCCTAATATACACCTACCTGTCACTCTCTATTGTGACAACAGTGGAGCAGTTGCAAATTCAAAGGAACCACGAAGCCATAAAAGAGGAAAGCATATTGAGTGAAAGTGTTATCTCATCAGGGAGATTGTACATAGAGGAGACGTAATCGCCACCCACATTGCTTCACAAGACAACTTAGTTGATCCATTTACAAAGGCCCTTTCAGCTAAAGTGTTCGAAGGTCACCTAGTAGGACTAGATCTGCGAGTTTTGTATCACTAGGGCAAGTGGGAGAATTTATGGGTATTGTAATGCTCTAGTTTATTATATTTATACATTTTATTCTCTCCATGTAAACTCATCATTGTATATATTTGTATATATTGATCCACTAGAGTTTTAGTCCAAGTGGGAGTATTGTTGGGTTTTATGTCCTAAAATTCGCAGTTTGTAAAATGATAAATATTTTTTATAATCAATATACTTATTATTGATTTTATAAATTGTATAAAAGTCTAAATCCAATAAACTAAGACCCATGACTATTACATGAGTACTTGAACTTTATGTGGAGACATAAGAGTGGATCAGGTTCGAGTAAATAGTCAGAATGATCTATAGTACATGAATAAGATTGGATACCTTATTCTGGTAACACTATAGGATGCAACCTATTTTGTAGTTGTTACAAAGGGTTGTAAAGTGCTACATATGATGTGATCCTAATTAGTATATGTTATGACATGAGGAGTGGGGGCATCTTATGTAATAAGTTTACATAAGATCGAACCAAAAAATAAGTCACTCTTACTTTATAACGCTATTTACTGTATAAGACTGACTATTTCACTCAGATGGCCTAGGTAACTCGATCTTAATCCTGAGCTAACTATGAACTCTTGTTTATTTGAGATTATTCTTAGATTTGCATAGGTGAGGGTTGGCTCAACAGCGCCGGCTCAATAAGCCTCCTATTTCAGGGATAAGACCTAATAGATAGTTGGGGACATAGGGTGCAAGACGGAGTTCACGCCTACCCAATTTAGGGCTAGGAGAAAGGTTGTTCTCTCTAATACTGAATCCAGGTCTTGAACAAGGGGCCCCACCCTCTCACTGGACTGAGAGAGTTTGGTTTAGTGATTGGATCACAAACCAGTTGTTTATTAGAGGATCAGTGGAAACTTGAGGAACAAAACGTAATCTCGGGGGTAAAATAAATATTTGACCCAGCCGTTATTATGAACAACCGATGAAGGGTCGACTTGCTGATTATGGTTAAATCATGTGGACATAATATCTCTACAGTGAGGGGAGTGCAACTGTAGGCTTTACTGGAGTAACTCATTAGTTAACGAGTCAGAGTTAATTTAGTCTAATGAGTTTAGCCAATTAATCTCGGATCGTTGGGGCCCATGATCTGTAGGTCCGCGTGGTCCCCCTACTAGCTCGTAATTGGACTAGCTCTAGAGTAGCATGATAAGTTAATTTGAAACGTTCAAATTAGAATTAAGGGAATTAGTAATTATATGAGATATAATTATTTGTTTAACTTGAGAATTAAACGGAATAGGATAATTTATATTTAAATATGATTTAAATATATAAGATGGATATGTGTAAAAATTAACTTAATATTTGATATTAAACTAATTAAGTTTTATTTAAAAATTATGAAATTAAAATTTTCAGTTTTAAAATCAAAATGGATTTTAAAAATATCAAGTTTTGATTTTGAGATAAAATTGAAAAATTGGAAAAAACAATACAATAATGGAAAAACATTATCCATCTTCTTCATGCTCACACATTTTCCATTTCTTCTTATTCATTAACTCCAAGCATAAGTTGCAACTCATGTAACTCTCTTCCTTGCATGATGATTTGCGATATATTGAAGATATTAGAGTAAATTTGGGGCATGCAATCAAGAGAGAATTTTAGAAAAAATTCGTGCTGAAGAAAGTGTTCTTCAACAAGATTCCTGCTATGAACAATTCTCCATAATCCCTTGATTCAAGCTTGTTTTGAGTCTCACAACTCAATCTAGAGCACCAAGAGAATAGTGGGGAAAATCTTGAGGTGATCTGCAACAAGATTCAGAGAAGATTGCAGCTAGAGATCGAACTTTGAAGAAGTTCTACAAAGGTATATCATGAAACTCACTTGTTTCTGCAAGAGCATGGTTTATATTTTACCAAAATTAATGAATTAGAGTGATTAAATAATTTTTGTTGCTTCTGCTGTTGTTGATACATTCCAACAATATAAATATACAAATATTTGTAATACATATATATATATATAATTTAATTGGGACGGGGATGGGGATACCCTCCCATCCACGCCTCGGATCCCCGGTTTGACCCCCATCTCCGGTCAAATCGGGGATTTTCCACCCCGATCGGAGCGGTGACTTGATCCACAGGGATCTTTGCCAACCCTACCGGCAAGTTTTAAACTTTAAGAAGTTTGTTTCATATATGCTAAATAGTTAGTTATCTTCATCTTTCCCTTTTTGGTATTCTGCATTGCACTTCTAAGTTGATTGACACGAGCCTTACTGAATGCTCCATATAGTTTCTCCAAGGCTGTCCATACATCTCTTGAATTTTTGTAATCCATGACGTCACATGCTATTGAAGGTGTCATTGAGCCAAGTAGGCAATCAAGTAAAACTTGATCAACTGTGTTCCATTCCTCAAATTCTGGATTGCTAAGTAATTCTATAGTTTCTCCTCCTTCTGTAGATTTGAGAAATTCAGCAGGTTTTGGTTTGGTTCCAAGAACAAAACCATCAACTTTTTGGCCTTTCAAAATGGCTAGAGCCATGCTATGCCATAGAAAATGGTTTCTCTCGTCAAGTTTCTTTGTGAGAACAGTGCTAAGGGGATGTCCAAAGGAAGAGTTGGTAGTTTGATCGACATTAGTAACTTTGGAGGTACATGCACTGCTCTGTGATTCAAGCTATTTTTTAGAAAACCAAGCCCTGATACCAACTTAAGTTTTAGGAAAAATTTGTTCATATTATTAATCTCAAAAGGGGTTTATATGCCCTTAACTACAGTAGTTAGAAGTGGTTCAATGGTTTACATAAAACTAACACCACTTCCCATCTTCGGTAACAAAACTTCCTAAAACCAACTTGCAGTTCAAAAATTATGATAAATACAAAATAAATAAAAAGATAAAAATGATCAACCCCATATTTGTTGCGTGGGGAAGGAAATTTAATCAACCGTCTTCACTGAAAATTCACGGGTTGAAATTACACAAATTACAAAGTATAGAGACAAAAATAATATTTTAACCAAATATTTTGTTTTTCCTATATTTTCAAACTTAACTTGATTTTTAAAATCCTACTAAAAATGCAGATAACATAACTAGGAAATCAATAAGCGGAAGTTGGGTTAATAAGCTTCATTACTTATTTTAATTTTTTAAATTTTTTTAAAAAAGAACGTCTTAAAAAATAAGTTAAAATTTGAAAATTAAAAATAAAAGAATTTTAAGAAAATTGTATTTTTAAGGATGCGAAAGAGCTTACCAAAAAATTTGTGGAACACGTGGGATTTTTAAAAATAAAGTGGTTATCCAAGTAGAAATCTATTCAACTTGATTTATTATGGATTATATCAAAAGGTTTGACAATTTTGCATTCATTTAATGATAAAATAGAATGTGACAAAATCTAATTGACCTGCACGTTCAAGAAATATTTGACTTATCACTTATCGGCTGTTTATTAACAAAATGGAATATATATATATATATATATATAGCACAATCACGATCCATTTACACTTTTATATTTAATAATGACTTATCTCAATATCAAAATAAAATAGATCTTTACCTTTAGACACCTATATGATCATTTATCTTCTTTTTAATTCATAATATTAAGAAATACAATACTTGTTACCTTAAACTTTGAATTTAAAAAGTGATATGAAGAGTGATTTGATAATATTTTTGTATTTTTTTTAAAAAAAAATTAAGATAATTATTCTTGTTTTTTATTTTAAGATTTTGAAAACGTTTCTTAAAATTGGGTCAAATTCGAGAAACTGCAAACTTGTTTCGTTTCTAGTTTATTTATTATTGTTTGGATATAATCTAAAAACGTCTTTGGCTTGTTGGTATTGGTGCGGCTGTTTTAGCTCTTCCCTTTCAGAGGTTGTGGCTTTGGGTTTAGGTTTGACTTAATATCTTTTTTATTTTTAGTATTTCTTTTATTTTTATTTTAAAAAATATTTCATTTATTTCTTTATTTCTTAGTTTTGTAATATTTATATATTCGTTTAACTTTAAATTTTTAAATTTTTAAAATTTTAAATTTATATATTATTTTAATTCAATAAGTATATTTAAATATTTTTTGAATTTTGAATTTCGAGTTTGCAATATGCATTTTTATATATTATTTTAATATTAAATTTTTTTTAGTACATTTGAAACCGTTTAAAATTTTATAGTATAATTTTGATCACTAAAACATTTATTTAGCTCAACTTTAATATTTTAGAATCACGACATAATAATATAATTGAGTTAAATTTTAGTCGATATCATAGACGATAAATGATTTTAGTGAGAAGTAATATTACAAATCAAATTTGAGCAACATATGAATGATAAAAACAGTTGTATTATTTTTTTTAAAAAAATTTTGCATCGGGACTTATTTGTATTTGACAATGTGAATGTTGTATAATTATTTTTTTAATATTTTAATGCATGATATATATATTTTATTTTACATAATTAAATTATATTTTAACTATAAAGTAATGAAAATACAAGAAACGATAAACAATAAATAGTTATCAAACAAGTTTCTATTTTCATTTTTTAAAGAAAAACAAGAATCATAATAATTATATTCTTATTTTTAGTTCTTAAAAATCATAAAACTGAAAACAAGAAACAAGAAGTAAGAAACAAGAAAAGAAATAGAAAAAAAAAAGACTTAGAAAAAAACATGTTTTCTGAAATTCATTTTTATTTAAACACTTTTGATAAAAACTACTTAAAATAAAAACATGTGTGTTTGAAAACTCTTTCTCAAAATTATTTTTATATACAAGTTTGTTTTGTTTCTTATATACTAAAAATGTTTTTATTAATGTCAAATTGCTACAAAAGATGATTATAAAATACTATAAATTAATAATGTAAAATAATGGTTGTTAGAGTTGGTCGCATGGGGTGGTTGTCGGAGTTAGCTGCCGGTTGTGGTGGTCAGAGTTGGCCGGCGACAGTCGGCAAAGGTTGTGGCCGAAGTTGACTAGAGGTGCCACTGGAGGATTAACTATTAAACACTCGTACATCATTTTTCTAAAAATTAGCTTTAAACTATGAAGCACATATACTTCATGTTAGGCAAAGAATCTGTATCAGACACGTATCGGATACTGATATTTTCAAATACTTCTCAGATATGTATTTGTATTCGTTTTTACGTTTACCTTTTCTTAAAGAAAAAAAATAAGCAACTTATGTAAGTTTTCCTAATCTAAAACTAGGTAGCCTATTTAAAAAACTCACTACTCGAGTCCAAAACTAAAATAAATAAAATAAAAGACCAAACCCTAGAATCATCTAATCTTCATCTTCACATTTGAGTCACCACAAAGTCCGTCAAAATATAACTCACTTGAATATCTTCAATAATCCAATGAAGTAGTTCTTTGTTTATCTTCATACTTCTCCCTCTAATCTTCTTTTTCTCTAATCAATATGAGTTACTTTTTATTGCATTTTATTGACTATTTTACTTCAACATCTTAGATGTTGCCTTTTATATTTATTTCAATATTTATATTGTATTTTGTACCATTGTCATGAACTAGTATGTTAAATTTATCTATATCCTAGATTTTTTTATGAGAAAGAAAATGTATCTTCAATGTATCCTAGTTTTTTCGAAATTGACATATTGTCTTATCATATCGTATTCGTATTCGTATCTCATATCTATATTTATATCTGTACTTCATAGGTTTCAAGTGTTTATCTTAAATTAACTTACTTTATAAACTCATTTTTTCAAAATTTATTTAGAGTGATTGTCAAACACTTGAATATTTTTAAAATGATTTATTTTTTAAATTAAACACTTGAAAAATATACCTTAAAAATCAAAGTTTATAAACAATTAGAATTGTAAGGTTCAAGTCTACATATACATTATGTATATTTATGTATTGTATTTTAAAATCTCATGAGCTCCCTACAAAACTTGAACTTTTAGAACTCAATTTGTTTTTAAAAGAATTTGTTTGAAAACTATTTGGTTTTAAATTTTTTATTCTAAAAAATTAAGCTAATAAGGTTTACTTTCAATGATCAGTTTCTTAGTTTTGTTATCCGAATATCTATTCATATTTTCAACAATCAAATCAAATTTTAGAAATTAATATATAATAGTTTTTGAAATAAACTTATTTTTCATTTTTTAAATTTAATTAAGAATTCAAAGGAAACAAGAAAAACAAAAACAAAATTTTGTTATCAATCAAGGTGATCTAAGTTACAAATTTTACTTTTATAAATGACAAAAACTTACTAACTAATTACAGAGTAATAAGTTCATATTTCTGTATAAATTTAATATTTATACACAATATAATTCAGTATAAATAACAAAAATTCAAGCTTTACAAACTTATTAAAATCATGAGTAATTGACATGGGTCCAGAATAATTTGGAAATGTATGAGGACTAAAATGGGAAAAGTGAGAAGTTTTGAGGACTTGGTAAGGTCAAGGACTTTACTTTAAAGAAAAAAAGTCAAAGGGCTTTAAAGAAAAGGTGGGAGTTTTGACCAATTTTGAGGATTGTGTCTGAGAGAGAGACAATGAATAAAACAACAAAGAAAGTGACGGGTTTGGTTTCTATGTCTGATTTTGTTCCCTTTTGTCAATGGGGCATACATTTACCATTTCTTTCAACTTCCAATTCAAACCCTTTTTATTTCAATTTTTGTTCAAATATGTAGGCCATACCACAAATTACAAGTTTAGTTTCTAATTTTAAAATTTGTGTCAATTTGGTCCCTAACTTTTAAAGCCTATCTTATCAAATATATATATATATATATAACATAATAATTCTACCTCCCAAACACAGACATCAAAACTTTAGACATTCTATATTATCTCATCGTTCAAAACAGTCCTTTAGTGTGTTGTTAAATTTTCCTTATCATTAAAACAATATAGTTATTTTGAGACATATAAAGAAGTTATGTTTTTCTTTTTTTTTTTCTTTTTTTTTTTTTTTAAAAAAAAGTGGTAGGTAGTAACACCAAATGTCTTTCCAAAATACCTTCTTTTTTTTTTTAATTAAAATCATAACGCAATATAATTTGACGGGTGACTTTTATCAAATGTGTTTATATAATCTTTTAATTGAAATTATATATACGTAGTCTACAAAAATGAAATAAAATGAAATAATTAGTATATTCATTACAAAGAAATTAATATTAAACATGGGAGCAATATTGATTAACGTATGAAAGAATATATTTAAAAAAATTGTTACGAATGAAAAATTGTGATTGAACTTCAAGATAGTTACTTTATGTGTTGATTGAATTATGTTCATTTTAGTCCATATATATATTTTTTTTTCTTTCAATCATTCTTGTGCAAATATATCTTTATTATTTTATTGGCAGTAGGGGTGTACATAGTTCGAATTGAGCCGGGTTGGAAAATTTTTGTAGACCAATCCAAAAATTCGGATGGGCTAATAATGAACCCTATTAGTTCTTTTTTGGAGAGTCAACCCAACCCAATCCAACTCAAAATTTTCGGGTCGGGCCGGGTTGGGTTATCGATTCTGTTTTTCTTTTTTACTTTTATTTATATATATATATTTGGGTCGGGTTGACCCGACCTTGAAATGGAGTAAACCGAGACCCAACCCGAATTTAATATTTTTTAACATTTTTAATCCAACTCAACCTAAAATAAAATTTAACCCAACCCAACCCTTGCGGTTTAGGTTGGGTAGTCCGGATTCATGGAGTTATCGAGTTTTTTGAACACCCCTAATTGGGAGCATATTATTTTGCTTTTGAATATAACAAATTTGAGGTTATGGAGATCCCAAGACATTATTTATTGTTTTTTTAGTACTTTGAACCCATGACATTACTTCTTGTTGGTAGTAAATATATGTTAATAAATGTAAAATCATCAATAATTTTATTTTACTTTCATTTTTGATTTTTTTTTCTTTTTCGTTTGTTTCAATTTATGATCTAACATTTTTCGATTTTTTCTCCCCTATTCAATAGTCCCTTACTTCCCTTTGTCCCTTCCCCATTTCTAAAAGCTATCTTTTCAACCAAAATATATACATCCGTTATAGTAAAGCAAAAGAAGAATAATAAAACCACCAAGAAACCTAAAGAACTTAAATGTTTTAATAAGATTGTATAATATCAGTTAAATGTGAGTCAATACGTTTGAATTTAATAAACAAAAGAGAAATACTTTAGAAATTTGGGACATAAATTTGATGAAGCAGACAGAAAAGATGGGGATAACAAAATTTGTAGCTACAAAGGGAGTGTGTAATTTTGGTCTAGTAAATTTGTAAAAGCTATCAAATAGGTGTTCTGACTTTCAATCTTTTCTAATAGACTCATGGGATTTTAAAAATAAGTTTATGGAATATCAGTATAATTTAATCTATTTATAAATATTAAATACCAATTGTTGTTAATATTATTGTTTAGGTAATATGATATGATTGGAATATTTCAAACCCATGCCAAATGCTAAATTTTGAAAATATGACAAGAATAGAACAAATACAAATTGTGCCATGATATTGGCCCACACTATCCCTAAAATTTAGTCAATTTGCAACTCATCTTTGCTAGTTGTTTTCTCTCTTCCTAATTTCTCCTCTATTTAGTAAAGAATTTTGAGTAATTAGGTAGGTGGATTACCTATCTAACCTTGTTTATTGAAAAACTTACAAATATCCTTATTTACTTAACTTTTCGCGGGTGTTTTGACTCACCAACATTAGTTGAGTTGAGTTGATAAATCCAATCAACTTTAAATATTTGTAGAGTTGATTTGATATATTTTACAAACTCACCCCAACTCACTTCAACTCACCTCAACTTTCCCTTCTTCCAATGTTTTTAATGGCTCCACCCATCGATTACTGTCGGCGATTACTGCTAACACATTTAGGGAACCAACTCGGGGCACGAGCAACTACTTCCAATGACAACTCCAACTGCCATCTTCACATAACCAACTCCGATGACCAATTTTGAGCATCAGTAACCACTTTCGACTACAAACTTCATTGACTAACTCTGACAAACACCTTTGTGCGACCAACTCTAGGCTTCATAACCACCTTCGACTACAAATTCCAGCAAAAATCACCTTCAATGATCAACTTCGATGACCACATTCGAGCGATCAACACCGACGACCAACTCTGGGCTCTAGCAACCATCTCCAATGGAAACTCCCACGGCCACCTTTGTTCGACTCCAACGACTAATTCAAAACTCTGAAAACCACTTCCTACAACAACTTCAATGACCAACTTTGACAACCACCTTTGTTTGACCAACTATAAGCTCTAACAACCGCCTCCGACTACAAACTCTGGTGAAAACCAACTTCGATGATCAACTTTGATGACCACCTTCATGTGACTACCTCTGATAACTACTCTGACAACAAACTCCAACGACCAACTTCAATACCACCTTCATGCAACCAACTCAGGCTCCGACAGCCACATTTGACTACAAACTCCGATGAAAATCATTTTCAATAATCAACTTCGATAATTACCTCCGACTATTATAAGGCTAATGATTGTTAAAGTATGTTATAGGATTTTTTATTATACAAATAATATTTTTTTCAACGTTAATTGTAATATTACGTAGAAAATTGTAAAACATATTTTTATTTAATTGAATTCACATATCAAATGAGTGTTAAGAATATTTGAAAAAGTGTGTATGTGCTTGAAAAATACGAAACAAATAATATATATACGATCATTTTATGGAAAATGAGTTTTTTCATGCAATATTTTATAGCAAAATTAGTGAAGAATGAAGATTTGTTCTCTGATAATCCTTCAAATTTGGAGAAACTGAGAGTGAAAATGTTGAAAAAAAAAATGCAGTGACATTTCATTGGTTGCTAAGATGATGAGACAAATTCAATTCAAAAATTCATGATAGAAGAAAATAACAAAGCAACAACGGGAAGAAAAAGAAAAAGAAAAAGAAGATGATGATGAAATTCATTGAGAAAAATTAGGAATCAAACATTTTTGTTTCTCTTTAATTTTCTATCTTATTTAACCATATTTGTACCAGAAATGTGGTGATGTTGTTCATTACCAAAAAAAAAAAGAAAAAAAAAAAGAAAGAAAGAAAGAAAGAGAAACTTGAATAAAACAAAAGAAAAAAAATTGTCATTCATATTTTGTTCAAACAAAAATGTGTAGAATTATTTAATAAAAAAATTTCGAACAAAAATAGTAATTGTAAAAGCATATTATTTAAAGTTTAGACATCATATATCAACTCGGTGTTCCAAGCAACAACCTCTCATGTAAGTCCTAATCATTAAAATTAATTAGCCTATTTAGCCTATTTTTGGCATTTTTAGTTACTATTGGGTTAACTTTTTCCAATAATTTAAATTTAAGAGTGACATTTGGTTGACTCAGTGTGGGTCTTCATGTCACATTTTTCTTTTGTAATTTATTAATTTCTCACTTCCCACTTTTTTCTTTTGTAATTTATTAATTTCTCACTTTTCTTATCTTCTCAGCTTTATTGATCTCTCTTTTGACTTTCAAATCAACAAAACTTATTAAAGCTATGTGCATAAAACCCTATCAGAAATTATTTAGTTTTTCATACTATATATGTCTTCAAAAAGCATTTTTGTCTATTAAGACTAAAATGTTAAGTTTTCGAAATTTAAAAGGAAAAAATATATATATATGAAAAAATATATTTAAATTGAGATATCTGATATCGAAAAATAACGTGAAATTCTTTTAGCCTAATATGGACATAATTTGATGGACATGAAATTTAGTGGGGCAAGTGTATTCAATTGAAAACAACACTTAGCAATATAAATGTTAGAATTTCTCACTCACAATTGTTGGATCTTTCAACTAACTTCATCAAAGGTCAAAGTTTGACTCTCAAAGTCTAAAGTCAAAAAGTTTGACTTTTTTACTTTTAAAGTCAAAAGTTAACATTTTGACTTTCATTGCATTTTTGACCTAATCAACAATTTTGATTTTTATTGCAATTTCAAAATTAATTCTAATAATTAATTTTAAAATTTAATTAATATTAAATAAGTAATTAATTAATTTAATTTAATATTAAATCCAATACTAATCCCAATCAATATGAATCCCTATTCATAATCTTGATATTAAACCTTATTTAAATATCTCTTATTTTCTCTTTTTTTTTATGTTTAATTCACAATTAAACATAGGTTAAATATATCGTATATATTTAACGCTTTGGTCCAAAAATCAAATTCGAACATTTCAAATTCATTCGCCATGTTATTCTAAGGTTTAGTCCGATATGAGCTAGTAGGGGGACCTTATGGACCTACAGATCATGGGCTCCAATGATCCGAGATTAATTAGTTAAACACTTTAACTTAATTAACCACCATTTTTTAACTACCGGGTCACTCTACTAAAGCCCAATATTGCACTCCCCTCACTATAGATATATTGCGTCCACTCGATATAACCATAATTAATAAGTTAACCCTTCAGCGGTTGCTCGTAATAACGACGGGTCAAAAGTTGTTTTACCCCCAGATTACATCTTGCTCCTTAAGTCCCACTGATCCTCTAATAAACAATTGGTTTGTGATCCAATCATCAAATCAAGTCCCTCTCGAGCCAATGAGAGGGTAGAGCCCCTTGTTCAAGACCCGGAGTCAGCACTTAAGGGAACAAACTCTCTACTATCTTTAAAAGCGGGTAGGAGAGAATTCCATCTTGCACCCTATGTCTCCAGCTATCTACCCGGTCTTACCCCTAAAATGGGAAACTTATTGAGCCGGCGTTGTTAAGCCAACCCTTACCCATGAAAATCTAAGGATAATCCCGAATAAACAGGAGTTCATAGTAAGCTCAAGATTAAGGTTAAGTTACCTAGATCATCGCTTTAAAATAGTCAGCCTTAAACAGTAAACAACGTTATAAAGTAAGAGCGACTTATTTCTTGGTCCGATCTTATGTAAACTCATTGCATAGGACGCCCCTGCTCCTCACGTAAATACATGAACGAATCAGGATCACTTTGTTTGTAGCACTTTACAACAAATTTTAACAACTACAAAGTGGGTTGCATCCGATAGTGTTACCAGAATAAGATACCCAGTCTTATTCCTATATTATAGACCATTTTGGCTATTTACTGAACTTGATCCACTCTTATGTCTCCACATAAAATTCAAGTATTCATATAATAGCCATGGACCTTTAGTTTATTGGATTTAGTCTTTACAAGTGCAATTTACATATTCAACAATAGTTTTATTGTCAATAATATCTTTATTGTAATAGAATATGTTTAACAATACAAACTGTGAGTTTTAAGACATACAACCCAATAAACTTCCACTTGGACTAAAACTCCAGTGGATTCTACATATATATATTATATATACAATGTTAAGTAATGAGAGAATAAATACAATAAAGTAGGACATCAGATACCTAGTACTTCTCCCACTTTCCCTAGTTCTATCTCTTTTGCAATCCTAGTCCCACTAGGTGACTCTCAAATGCTTTAGCCGAGAGGACCTTTGAAAATGGATCAGGCAAGTTATCTTCAGAGGTAATCTCGTGACAATCAGTCTCTTTGGTATAGGATCGCCATGATGAGATGGTATTTACACTCGATGTGTTTTCCGTGCTTATGGCTTCTAGGTTCCTTTGAGTTAGCAACTGTTCTACTATTATCAAAATACAAAGTGATAGGTAGATGCATATGGAACGACTTCCTGTTGGGGATGATGCCCTAAATTCTCGTTGGGTCCTGTAGTTTGTAAACACTGTATTAAACAAACGCTTGTGATATAATAATATATGATATTTTCTTCACTATTGTCTATGAAACATGGGATATTTTATTTGCTTTACCACAAACTAATAAACTAAGATCCCTGGTTGTCGTATAACTTAAGCATGTATGTGGAGACATATGATAACTTGTAGAAATACAAGTTATTTATGCCACCTTATCTAGATATTGCGGCCAAAAGTTAGTAAATATGTGCCGATTGTATGAAAATTAGCTTAGAATTACAATAATTATAAATTATCGCAATTACACTCATTAACGCTATAAAGATGGAAGACAAGTCGAGTTTTACTCTGTTTTGTAGGAAACCAAGTCACCGCTTACGCTCAAGGCTCAAGAAGAACTGATCAACGTATCTTTGTCACATTATGCCCATCAATCAACAATGAAAAGACGATTAACGCAATGATGGCGCAATGTGATAGTCGATCCAGAGCTGACTTTCAACCGCATGCGGTAATAAAAACAAACACCGCATGCGAATACTCGATCGAAAGATGCAGCTGAGCAATGCAAAAGCGGAGGATTGAGACATGTGTACAACTAACAGTTGTACAGAATTGACGGCTCGATTGCATAACAGAAGGAATAATATCCGTCCATCTCCGGAATTACCATAACCATCAGTGGGGACCACAAGGCCGGAGTCAAAGACCTGCACCTATAAATACCTCATAGATTTCAGAGAAAACTTATGCTACTTGATACGGGGCTAAGTGCTGCTAAACTGTTGAGAGAAAAGGCTGAGCTGAGTGCTTAAGTGAAGAAATCCGGGAAGAAGATGAGATAAGGCCGAGAGGCGAATCTCAGATCTAATCTGCTGAATACCCGCTCGGAAGCTCTATGCATAGATCTCTGCTACCGGTAGAGCAAGCCTGAGAGGGAAGCTCTCCCTACCATCGATTCCATCCTATCCGGCAAGCAAATCTCCATCAAATCCGTGCCAAGGCATTGGCACTTGTTTGTATCTGTTCTATCTTTTTCATCGTTGTATTTCACTTTCTCTTTATCTTTTCATTCACACACCATGTATCAAACACTTAATAGATATATTAAATGTTTCGATAGCTTTCATATACCATTCTCTGTCTATTTCCGTTCCTCCATTAATCATTTTCTCCATGATGTCATCTCAATCCCTTGATAGTTAATATGAATCAAACAAGTACTTAATTTGTGTTAAAGGTATAAAATGCGTTTAGCTAAGGCATGCTAGACGACATCTTCACCTGTGAGAGCAGAAGTGAAGATGTCATTCTGATCTATCGAGAGAGGGTTAGAAGAATGCGGTAACTAAAGCGAGTAGTACTTCCAGACATGGAAGCAACTTTGTGTTCATTATATTATTCTCTGTTTCACCACAGACATGTAGGAGCGTGGTCGATCACTGAAAGGTGTACACCAAGAGAAGAGAAGAACAGTATTTCTAGGTTCAACGCAATTGAGAACTTGCGTTGTTTATATTATTCATCTTTCTCTTTCTATTATGTTCATAAGACTTGCCGCCGCATTCCATGTCTTTGCATAACTTTCACAACCAGCCTTGACCCCAGCATCTTGTAACATGAAGCCTGTATCTTGTATCATCTAGCTTAGGTTTATTATATTTTATTTTATTATCACATCTTTATTGCTTTACTTTATTTTATCTCAAATACAAACACATTTTTAAAGATTGAAAACTTGGTTGCATATATTGTGAACATATCACAGTAACTTAAAGCAGTCCCTGAGTTCGACCTCAGATCACACCGAGAAACTTGCGGTGGAATTACACTTGGTTCCATCATAAGGAAACTTGTGATAACGCATGACATACTACGGGAACATCCATAATTAAAGCATATCTAGCAGTAGTATCGCATCATTTTGAGCATAGAACATCATCAAGCATACCTATCAGCGATTCGTCAACAAGTTTATGGCGTCGTAGCTAGGGATCGAACCCGGGTCACCCGCGTGACAGGTGGATCATGCCTTAAGTGATAACCAAAATGGCTTGTAGTATATGGATATAGGAGGGAAACCTTATCCTAGTTACACTACAGATGTGGCCCGCTTTGTAGAATAGTTACAAGTGTTGTGACTTGCTACAGATGGTCTGATCCTGATCATTCATGTGGAGACATACGAAGTGTTATAATCTCGTTATATAACGTCGTTTATGATAGAGATATATCTATGGTGAGAAGAGTGTAGCTATTGGTCTTTAGTGGAATGCCTAGCAGTTAACAAATGGTGGATCTCGTGACTAAAGAGTTTAGTCAGCTATTCACGTACCGTTGGAACTTCAAGTCACAGGTCCATAAGGTCCCCTTGGTAGCTCAATGGATTCAAGTTGAGAATCAGTTTTTGGGTTAATTTGAAGTGTTCAAATTGACAATAAGGAGTTTGATTATATATGATATGATTAAACTGGTCAATTGTATATGATATAGTTGACATGATGTATGAGATACATTAATTGGAGGAAAAGGATATAAATATGATCTATATCTAGTGGAGGAGAAAAGGAATATAGTTTATATGTTGCATATGATGTGATATTAAAACTATAGATTATAAATATAATATGATTATATTTATTTTTTAATTAAAAAATTATGAGATAATTGTTGGTGGTTTTTCTCCATAACCGTACATGATAGTGTGAGGTTGCATTCAGTTTTCATAACTGGAGGATAAAATGAAAATAGTTTTCATTTTGCATAGAGATCGGATAATCGTTTCATGATAAGTACACTGCCCATCGTCCAGTTAACGAGAGCATACACGATAGTTCAAGTTTTCCTAAACGATCGTGTACACAGGCAGATTATCTAAACGGTCGTATAGCTTTTTCTAAACGATCGCACGCGAGAGCAAGATTTCCTAAACGATCGTCTAAACGATCAGCCCCATTTTAATAAATGATCATGCACCCTTTGCTAAACGATCAAGCACCCGTCTATATGATAGACACAAAATCTCTCCCACTTACTTGGTCGTTGTAAACTATCGTAGTTTCCTCTTCCCCTCTACAAAATTCAACAAAACCCACACCTCCTGGATTCTCGCTCCGAGAATACCGAGGTTACTGAGTGGTGGTGTTCTTCTTGCTGCCTGTTCATGTAGAAGACCATTCGATGGTGAGCGACAATGAGATTTGGTGGATGATTGCTTTAACGTATGCAGCGACATCAAGAGTTACTGGTATTGACAAGAGTGAGAGAACAAGTGAAGAAAAGTTCTTCAAAGGTGAGTCTCTCAGTCTTTTATATTTCTAATTAAAAGCATGTCGTAATTTTTTTATAGATGCATAACTTATTGTATGTTTGTGAATGCGGTATTTCTGTCACAATGAATTTGGAACGATCTTGCTTCCGCTGATAGATCCTTTTTTACAAGAGTTCCTTCACTTCCAAATCGGTCAAGAACTTCTTTGAGTCATACCGATTCTTTAGCTGCTTCACTCTCAGCTACATACTTAGCTTCCATGGTAGAGTCAGCTATACAACTTTGCTTGATACTCCTCCACACTGTAGCTTCTTAACGACAATCCAATAATCATATCCGGGATTGGACTGATATCTACTGACAATTCTAACTGCATAGCATATGTCCAGACGAGTACACAACATGACATACATTAAACTCTCTACTGTTGATGCATATGGAAGTCGTTCCATAACCTTAACCTCTTAAGGTGTCTTAGGACACTGTTCTTTAGACAAATGAATTCTATGCCTAAAAGGCAAGATACCTTTCCTAGAATATTGCATTTTATATCGAGACAATATCTTGTCTATATAAGATGCTTGAGATAAGGCTATCGCTCTGTTCTTGTAGTTTTGAACGATTTAGATCCCAAGAACATATTGTACTTCTCCAAAATTCTTCATTTGAAATTGCGTGGCTAGCCATTTCTTAATGCCAGCTAAAAGTTCTACTTCATTCCCAATGAGTAGAATATCATCAACATATAGAACCAGAAAAGCTACAATTTTGTTGACAATCTTCTTATAAACATAAGGTTCCTCAACATTCTATTCAAAGCCATAAGATTTGATCGCAGTATTAAATCTCATGTTCTAGGATCAAGACGCATGTTTTAGCCCATAAATGGATCTATAAAGCTTGCAAACCTTTTGCTCTTAATCATAAAGAGTGGTAATGGATAAGAGTATCCTAATAGACTTGATCATGGCAACTGAAGAGAAGGTTTCTTCAAAGTCTATCCTCTTTCTTTAGGTAAACCATTTTGCCACGGGTCTAACTTTGTAGGTTTGCACTTACTAGCTTGTCTCATTTTCTCTTGTAGATCCATTTACAGCCAATGGGTTTTACCCCTTCTGGTTGATCTACAAGATCCCTGACTAAATTAAAGTACATTGACTCCATTTCGAGGTCTATGGCTTTTATTCACTGGTCCTTATCCACATCACCCATTGCTTGTTTAAAAGTCAATGGATCCTCTAAGCCATCATTAGGTATGAAGACCTGAGTTTTGGTTAAACCCATGTATTGGTCAGGTTGTTGCACAACCTTCCCACTACGTCGAGGTATTCTCAACTCTTGAGAAGGATGTGAAGTACTAGTTTCAGCAACAACTCTTATTGAAGGACCTGCTCGATCAACAACTCTTATTGATCTATCTGTACTTTCTTTGGACATCTCACTTAATACTAGCTTACTGTGAGATTGATGTTTTTTAATATGGTCTTTCTCAAGAAATGTTGCATTTGTCGACACAAATACTTTATCTTCTCGAAGATCATAAAGAGACAAACTTTTGTCTCTTTAGGATAGCCTAGAAATAAGCATACTTTTGAACAATGTTCTAGTTTCTTTAGATTTTTTACCAATGCATATGTTAGACATCCCCAAATCTTGAAGTGACGTAAACTACCTTTACATCCTCTCCATAACTCGTAAGGTGTATATGAAATACTTTTCGAGGGAACCATGTTTAATATATACATCGCAGTCTCTACCGTGTGACTTCAAAAAGAACTTGGTAACTGAGCATAACTCATCATAAAACGAATCATGTCTAACAGGGTTCTATTTCTCCTTTCTGCAACACAATTTTGTTAAGGTGTGCCAGGTGTTGAACTGCCTAAAATAGAATTCTTGAACAGCGGTGAGTTGTGACTAAATTCTGTGTTCTATTAAATAGTTTTGGAATTTTAAGTATATGTACTCACTACCTCGATCTAATCGAAGTGTTTTAATCTTTTTACCTAATTGGTTCTCAACCTCTGCTTTATATTCCTTGAACTTTTCAAGTGTATCGAATTTATGATGCATTAGGTAAATTTAGCCATACCTTGAATAATCATCGATTCAACTAATGAAGTATTCATTCCCTCCTCTCGCTTTAACATTCATCGGACCACAAAGGTCTGGATGTACTATCGCTAAGGGTTCTTTGGCTCTAAGACCTTTTTTAGTAAAAGATCTTTTGGTCATCTTACCCCCAAGATAAGATTCACATGGCGATAAGGAGTTATCTTCTAACTGGTTTAGAAGTTCACTCTTAACCAATCTCCCAATCCTATAGAGATTAATGTGACATAGTCTTAGGTGCCAAAGATAGGTATTTGGAGAAAATTTTCTTTTCTTATTATGAGGTTCAGCTGTTTTAAATATCTCTATATTCAAAACAACTTTTACCTCAGTTAGTTTTAACACATATAAGTTATTTTCCAATTTTGCTGAACAGATTTTAATACCTTTCTAAATAATGAACACTTAATTATTTTAAAAAGAAACTTTATAATTTTGTTCTAGAAAACACGAGGCAGAAATTAAATTCCTTTTCATAGAAGGAATATAATAAATATTTCAAGTAAAATTTATCTATCTCTAACAAATAACTTTATATCTCCCATTGTTTTAGCCAAAACAACCTCCTTAGTCCCTACCTTAAAGGTTGCTTCACCTTCTATAAGTTGTCTCTAGGAACTAGTTTCCTGAAAAAAATTACAGATATGATTAGCAACACCTGAATCTAATATCTAAGTTAATTTATCATTTACCACTAAGCATGTCTCAATGAAAAGTAAATCATATTTACTTTGTTGTGCCTTCTGTTCAGCAGCAGAATTGAGAGATAGAGGACATTCCTTTGTTAAAACAAATTTTAGATCACCATCTACTAGTATATTTGATTTCCATGTTTATTTATCGTTGAACTTGTCGGAAGCGAGTAAATTTGAAGAATTCAACATGCTGAAATTATAAAAAAAACAAAAAAACAAAAAAAACAAAAAAACAAAATCTATTTAGCAAATTATTTTATACCCAATCAGATTTTTAGCAAAGTAATAATGTACCCAAATTTTATTATTTTATTTGTAATGATACTATAGTGAGTCGGAATAAGTGCTACCGAGGGGCACTCAAATACTCCTTCACTAAAGCAAGACATTCTTGACTAAAAACTATCTATAGAATAACTCATATTCCGATAGTCATTTAGCTATCGTTTTCAGTCAAGAACTTACTAACACTTAGTAATTATGTAAGTGTAACCCTCCATTTTCAAATCTTAGAGATTAGCGGCCCCAACGATGCTATTAAATTGGAGAGTCAAAATTAGGAATCAACCTAAGAAATCCTATCCGTTTCTGGAGTTTGAGTTGTTCTGAATTCTATGCTACAACCCTCCGAGGGGATAGCCGTGGTTAGCGACTAGCTAATGCCGTCCTAAAGACGACAACAAGCACAACATAGAAATCTCACGGTCCAAACTAATGGAAGAGATCACAGGATACATTGACACATGTCCTTCACCCACTTACTATGAACTACTTCCCCGATTCACCTTGCTATTGACTCATACAAACATTTTTCGTATGAAGATCACTCCTAGGGCGACATGAAGCCGAGCATAAATCTTACGGTGTGAACTCTTAGAGATGTAAGAGCTAAGAACAACATATCCCATATGTTATTAATCTCCCACTGAAGTGTTCTATTTGTTTTTGGGTAAATCTTTACTTAGAAATGTTTCGGCTAATTAAACAACATAAGTCTATGTGGTTTATCCAAGTATAACATTTATAATTGGATTTAACCTACAATGTCTAGGTGATAAACCAATTTTAACATCTCACACCGCCCACATGTGCTCATAAAATCGGTTAATAACACTAAACTATTTGGCCATAATCCTCAGGTAAGAGGTGTTCCGTAGACCGTCAACTTAAATACCCCCAACCTTAGACAGGAGTATATATTAGTTCAGTTTGTAACCCAGGTTTTATAAGATAACAACATATTTTAACTATTAAAACAAGTGGTTAATCTACTTGAGCATGCAACTTATCTTTGTTATGGATTTTAATGTCCAATCCAATTTTATAACAACTTATAAAATAATGGCATGCTTTGTATCCATAACATTCAACAAAGGCATTCGAACTTTAATATAACACTTATATTAAACTTTAGAAACCTTAAACATGCATACTATATATTATAACTCTTTATCATATATTTTCAATGCATGCAACATGCTTCCTATGGTGGGATTTTAAATCTACATGGCATACAATATGCACACAAAAGATAAATTATTTAATTCATACACTCACAATGCATAATTAAATAAAAACACTAAAAATGGACCGATTTTTGCATTCTCTGTTGGGGTTGATACCCTAAAGTCTCATGTCCTGTAGTTTGTAAACAATATAAACGAACACTTGTGATTGTTAATATATGATATTTACTTCACATCTTGATATTTTCCTTGGTTATTTGTTTTATTTGTTTTACCACAAACCAATAAACACAAAATCCCTGGTTATCTGTATGTGACTCAAACATGTATATGGTGACATACAAGTGGATCATGTCTTGAATGATAACCAAAATGGTCTATAGTATATGGATATAGGAGGGAAACCTTATCCTGGTAACGCTACGGACGTGGCTCGCTTTGTGAAATGGTCACATGTGTTGTGACTTGCCACAGATGGTCTGATCCTGATCATTCGTGTTGAAGACGTGCGAGCGGGGGCATCCTATACAAAGAGTTTATCTAAGACCTGACCATGAAGTGTTAATGTCTCGTTATATAACACCGTTCATGACAGATACTTCACTTCACTAGGATGACCATAGGTAACAAGACCTCAATCCTGACTGAGTTGGGAACTCCTGCCATTGAGGGCGGTCCTTTGATTTGTATGGGTGTGAGTGGCCAAGTCACCGATTCAAACCTATCATTTTGGGGATTCGTCTGATTTGGGAGTTGGGAACTCAGCTACACAAGATGGAATTCACTCCTTCCCCGAGGCAGGGTTAAGTAGATAGATGGCTCCCTTAAGGGCTGATTCTGGGGCTTGAACAATGTGGCACCACACTCCTTCCCCGAGTCAGGGGTAAGTAGATAGTTGGACTATGTTGTATTGTTCATTAGAGGAATCAATGGTACTTAAGAAGTGAGATGTAACTACAGGGGCAAAATGGTAAATTGGCCCAGCTGTACTTACGAGCATCTGTGAAGGGTCATCGTACTCATGATTGGTTATATCCGATGGATACAGAAGTATATCTATGGTAAGAAGAGTTCAGATGTTGGTCTTTAGTGGAATTACTGACAGTTAACGAATGGTGGATCTCGTGGCTAAAGAGTTTAGTCAGCTATTCACGTACCGTTGGAGCTTCGAGTCACAGATCAGTTAGGGCACCTGGGCAGCTTGCATAAAGTCGAGAACCAATGTTTGGGTTAATTTGAAATGTTCAAATTGACAAGAGAAAGTTCAATTATATATGATATAATTGGACTGGTTAATTATATATGATATAATTGGCTAAATGTATAAGATACATTATTTTGGAGTAAATTAGATATAAATATGATTTATATCAAATAGATGAGAAAATACTATAGTAGATATATGATATCAAACTATAGGATATAAATATAATATGATTATATTTATTAATTAAATTTATTGATTAATTATTTGATAATTAACCGATTAATCCACGTTTGGACGTGGGAAGTGGGGCTGCGAAGGTTATGGTAACTGACGGGTTAAAGCAATGAAAATAGTTTGCATTTAATAATTCAATCGTGCATTCGTATCGCCAAGCGCCCAAAAGAATCTGTGAAAAAGCAAACACAAGAGCCTATAAGATAGAAGCTCATTCGTCTAAACGATCATCTAGTTCACGCGTTCTTTAAACGATCGTATACATATTTTCTAAACGACCGTTCAGTTTTTCCTAAACGATCGTGTAGCTCTACTATACGATAAGCATTTCCACTATACAATAGCAGAGTTCATCTCCTACTTGTTTATCGTCTATACGACGTCTTCTCCTCCATCTTCTACCAAACTCACCAGAGCCTACTCTTTGGATTTTTTATGTCGAGGATACCTGGGTTTCTCTTGTGGTGGTGTCGTCCCTGCGGCATTGTTCGTGTACGCGATGATCGTACTATTGCAGCTGATAGACTCCCCAGGTGCTGGTAGATCGGTGGGAGGTTTTCTACTGCGCGAGGTTCACACATAAGAAAACAGTCTTCATTTGGTATGAACTTTTTTCCTTGTTAATGTTTGTATTCTGAGCATGTCGATAATGAGTTTAATATACAAAATTGTTTGTATGGAATGTATATCGTTTATGTTTCGGTCACTGTGAAATTGGAGCGATTAAAGCCCGCCCATGGAACTCTCGGTATGAGATTCTTCAATTGGTATCATAGCCAGATTTTTTATACTTCGATTTCATTTGTTGCAACGAAATAACGTATACATTCATGGTGGGTGCATTTCTACGCTATTTTAAGTGTTAATATAGTTGTGGATGTGCCGAATTAATGGATGTTTTCGAGATGAGATGCCTCAGTTTGTTTAATTCCTTTTACATTTGCGGTTGTTTGTAAAGGCCTCTACATTTTTCGGCATAAATAATCATAATCGAGTCTGTATTCAAAGTGTTTAGAGTCTTGAGTCGTTCATCAAAGTTCTGGGCAAAGGTTGCGGCTCTTCGAGGAAGGAGATGATCTAGGGTTGATCGCATCGTGCAGAAGACCTTCTATGCGATCGCTGTCCATCGCATCGTGAAGATGAAGGACTGTGAGATCGTGGTTGAACGCATCAATTGAACGATGGAGTATGCGATCAAGAGTTGGTCGTATCGGGTTGACAATCGGGCATGCGATCGCTGAGTATCGTTTAATGTGCACACGAGCTAGACGATCATTTAGGTCAGCAAGCTTCATTGCTTAGTAACTGACTAAACGATTGCTTAGCATCGCAAGGTAAATCATTTACTAAGTTACATGCATTGGTTAGACGATCAGACGCTCACGTATCATTTAAAGCGCGCTAGATGATCGTTTAGGTCAGCAAGCTTCATCACTTAGTAACTGACTAAACGATCGCTTAGTAATTAAAGGTAAATCGTTTACCTGTCGTCGTGCTACATGATCGTTTGGACGATTAGGCTTCGCAGCCTCGTCGTCGTCTACGCGATCGTTTGCTAAAGTTCCTATCATCTAATGTGCGCTGAACGATCGTCTACCTGTGGAAGTTTGCTACACGATGAAGACCTTCTGGCGGTTCAAGTCCCGGTTCTCCTATGAATCGATTTGCTCGATGAAAAATGTAACAGATAGGGATTTTCATTCCCCTTTTTTTTTTGTTTAATGGCTCATTCCGGTCCATTAATCTATTTGTTTAATACATGCGATGTATGTTTTATATGTCATATGGTATGCACATATAGTAAATCCCACCTTAGGTTATGTATTGATCATGCATCATCTCTTTATTGTAACTGTTATAATTTAGAGAAGCATGATTTTAATTATGTAAGAGCATGCTCATGCATCATATAATATAAGAGTTATATTTATGCATGCATAAAAAGCATTGACATGCATCATCTTTATATTATAATTATTATAGTATAAGGGTGAATGATAGCATGTTTGCTTGGTTATTACGCGTTATATAAAAGTTATATAGTAATGACCGGACATTGTATGAAGCATGACAGTTACTTTATAATTGCTATAAATGCTTCGTTATGTGCAATTTTTTTTAGTTGTTTCTTTTTAAGAGTTAAAGAGAAATTAGAACTAAAAGAAATAAGAAATACATGCATGCTAACTAAGGTTTAGTACATGTTTTAAAATGCTTAAAACTTGGATCACATAGACCTAAGATCACGGTTCTAATATGATTAACAACCCTAAAGCTTTAATCTTTTAATTAGTTTAATAGGATTAAATTGGCTAATAAAAGGTTAAAGTGTAGCAAATCTATCTATAATGGACCTTTTGTCTAAGGCGGGTTCTATCTAGGCTGGGGTATTTAAGTTAAGGACCTTTTGTATAAAGCGGGTTCTATCTAGGTTTAACACCCCTACTTGGGAACTTACCTGAAAAGGTGAATTAGATAGATTTGATGCATGCATGTAAGTTAAGGACAATCCATTCAAGTGTTTAAATGTGACTACTTGAACTTGTTTATATTTCATAAACAAACGTTGTTTATGAGCAGGCTTTAAAAAGACCACTTAGACTAAAATCAGTAGCCGAATTGTCTAGGTTAATGAATCCCTAAGTAGAACATTCAGTGGGAAGTACTTGGGGCATAAGATGCTTCACTTAAACCTTTCACTTTTCTCCTAAAGTCCATACTGTGAGATCTATCCTCGGCCTCGCGGCACCTTTGGCGTGTCCCCCCAACGGATGGTGTTTGGGTAGGTCAATATCAAGGTGGATGGAGAAAATGTTCATAGTAAGTGGGAGCGAGAATTGCGACAACATATCCCTCGGTCTCCCTCGTTAGGTTGAATAAAGTTACTGTGCATCGCCTCAAGGCACCTTGGG
Organism: Benincasa hispida; assembly: GCF_027475165.1. Lineage (NCBI taxonomy): Eukaryota > Viridiplantae > Streptophyta > Magnoliopsida > Cucurbitales > Cucurbitaceae > Benincasa > Benincasa hispida. Next base: position 8,877,168 of record NC_143489.1, read on the forward strand.
AGTGTCCCCCTAAAGGATGACAGTTTTGCGTGTTTCTTTATTTGATCTCCTATAAGAGGATAAGGTAATTTAGTCTCTTGTCCTAATCTGTCTTTTCCCTATGGTAAGCGCATTAGGGCGGGACTTTGGTACTGAAAACGAGGAGTTACACTTACACGGAATAGTTAAAGGTTAACAATTCTAGACCAAAAAATGGTGGCTGTTAGGTTCAGTTCCAAGAGTTAGTTTTGCCTAATGGTTGAGAATGTCTCATCCCAGTGAAGGGATAGCTGATCACCTCACTGATGGCGTTTGTCCTGACTCACTGGGACATCATTGCAAAATAGAAGTATATCACTTAGGGTACTTGAAACTGCTTTGCAAAACATATTGGTTTAAAAGTGATTTAGCACAATCTAATCAAGATTTGTTTGTATTTTCAGCAACTTTTTCAATTGGCTACAACCACCTTATCGTTGTTAAGCGCCGAAAAATTAACTGGCAAAAATTTTTCAACATGGAAACATATGATCACGACGATCCTAATCATCGAGGATCTCATGTTCGCTCTCACGGAGGCTTGTACTCCTATTCCAGCTCCAAATGTCGCTGAAATGTTCGGGAGCCATAGAGCGATAGACAAGGGCGAATGAGAAGGCTCGAGCCTATATCTTGGCATGTCTTTCTGACGTCTTGGCCAAGAAGCATGAGCCTATGATCTCAGCTCGTGAGATCATGGAGTCTCTGCAGGGGATGTTTGGAAAACCGTCTGAACAGCTTATGCATGAAGCTCTTAAATACATATTCAACTCCAAAATGCAAGAAGGCACCTCTGTTCGTGAACATGTGCTAAACATGATGGTCCACTTCAATGTGGCGGAGTTGAATGGGTCTACCATCGATGAGGGCAGCCAGGTTAGCATAATTCTGCATTCTTTGCCGGAGAGCTTCCTGTACTTTGTTAGCAATGTGATTCTTAACAAAGTGAAATATAACCTTACAACTCTCCTCAACGAGTTACAAACTTACCAATCTTTACTGAAAAGTAAGGAGAGACAGAAGGGTGAGGCAACTGTTGCTTCATTCTCAAGGACGTTCCATAGAGGTTCAACCTCAAGAACGAAGTTTGCACCTTTTACTTTTAATTCTGCAAAGGGGAAGAAGAAGAAGGGTGGTAAGAGAAAGGGAAGGCACCTGTTAACCCACCGCCTGTCGCCCCGAGGAGGCGTCCACCAGTTGCTTAGGGAAAGTGTTTCCATTGCAACCAAGATGGACATTGGAAGAGGAACTGTCCTCAGTATCTGAAGGAGAAGAAAGCAGCCAAGGCTAAGGCCAAGGCGGATAAAGGTAAATGTGATTTACTTGTGTTCGAAACTTGTTTAGTGGAGAATGATGATGCAGCCTGAATAATTGATTCAGGCGCCACTAACCATATTTGTTCTTCTTTCTAGAGGATTAGATCTTGGTGACAGCTGAAGGTTGGTGAAATGACGATACGAGTAGGTACTGGGCACATCGTCTCAGCTGTGGCAGTGGGAGGACTCCAGCTGACTTTACATAATAGGTTTCTAATTTTAAATGATGTATATATTGTTCCTGAACTAAAAATGATCCTTATTTCTGTAAAGTGGTTATTGCATTGTAAATACATTGTTTCTTTTAATTTGAGTAAAGTGTTTATTCATAAAGATGGTATTTTTATTTGCACAACAAATCTGGAATCGAATTTATATGTGCTAAGGCCGTTAGCCATTAATTCCCTCCATAATACTGAAATATTCAGAACTATCATAACTCAATCAAAACGTCGACGAATTTCTCCAAAAGAAAATTTTCAAACTTTAGCATCTACGTTTAGCGCACATCAATCTCAATAGGATTGAGAGATTGGTGAAGAATAAACTTCTAAGTGAGTTAGAAGAAAATTCTTTACCTGTGTGCGAATCTTGCCTTGAGGGTAAGATGACTAAACGACCTTTTACTAGAAAAGGTTTTAGAGCCAGGAGCCTCTTGAGTTAGTACATTCTGACCTTTGTGGTCCTATAAATATGCAAGCCCGAGGTGGCTATGAGTATTTTATCAGTTTTACTGATGATTACTCCATGTATGGGTATGTTTATCTTTTGCAACGGAAGTCTGAATCCTTTGAAAAGTTCAAAGAGTTCAAGGCTGAAATTGAAAACGCATTGGATAAACGGATTAAAACACTTCGATCAAATCGAGGTGGAGAGTTTTTGGACTCCGTATTCCAGGACTATTTGATAGATCATGGAATCATTTCCCAACTCTCAGCACCCGATACACCTTAGCAGAATAGTGTAGCGAAGAGGAGAAATAGGATCTTATTAGACATGGTTCGCTCGATGATGAGTTACGCTTCCTTACCGAACTTGTTTTAGGGTTTCACAGTGGAGACTGCGGTATACATACTCAACTATGTTCCCTCCAAGAGTGTTGCAAAAACACCTCTGGAGTTGTGGAATGGGCGTAAATGTAGTTTACGTCATTTCTGCATTTGAGGTTGCCCTGCACATGTGCTTAAGGTTAATCCCAAGAAGTTGGAACCACGATCGAGGTTATGCCTCTTTGTAGGCTACCCCAAAGGTACACGAGGGGGTTGTTTTTATGATCCAAAGAAAAATAGGGTGTTTGTTTCAACAAACGCTACTTTCCTATAGGAGAATCATATAAGGGAGCACAGTCCATGGAGCAAAGTCATGTTGCGTGAGCTTTCCAATGAAACTATTGAAACTTCAACAAGAGTTGTTGAAGACCCTACTATATCAACAAGAGTTGTTGATGGGAGTTCATCCAGTTGGTCGGTTCCACCTCAATAGTTAAGGGAACCTCGACGTAGTGAGAGGGTTACAAACTCACCCGTTCGCTATCTGGGTTTCACAGAAATCTTTGCTATGGTAGCAGATGGCGACGTAAAGGATTCGTTGCCTTATAAGAAGATAATGGAGGATGTTGACCGGGATGAATGGGTCAAGGCCATGGATCTCGAGATGGATTCGATGTACTTCAACTCAGTATGGGATCTTGTAGATCAGCTTGATGGGGTTCACCCTATAGGTTGTAAATGGATCTACAAGCGTAAATGGGGTACTGATGGGAAGGTACAGACCATCAAGACTCGACTTGTGGCAAGGGGTTTTACCCAGGTAGAGGGAGTCGATTATGAAGAGACTTTCTCGTCTGTTGCCATGTTAAAATCGATCCGTATCCTCCTGTCCATTGCAGCTTATTATAATTATGAGATCTGGTTAATGGACGTCAAGACGGCCTTTTTGAATGGCAATCTTGAGGAGACCATTTATATGGTGCAGCCCGAGGGATTCATAGCCCAAGGTCAAGAGCAAAAGGTTTGCAAACTGAATCGGTCCATTTATGGACTAATACAGGCGTCTTGATCTTGGAATATACGATTTAATGCTACGATAAGTCGTATGGCTTTGACCAAAATATTGATGAACCTTGTGTCTACAAGAAGATCATCAACACTTCAGTAGTCTTCTTAGTGTTGTATGTAGACGATATTCTACTCTTTGGGAATGATGTAGGTCTACTGACTGCAGTTAAGAACTGGCTAGCGACCCAATTCCAAATGAAAAATTTAAGAGAGGCTCAGTTTGTTCTAGGTATCTAGATCTTTCGGGATCGTAAGAACAAAGTACTGCACTATCTCAGGCATCATACATTGACAAGATGTTGCTCAACTTCTCGATGCAGGACTCCAAGGGGGGCCTACTGTTTTTCAGGCATGGAGTCACTTTGTCTAAGAAAATGTGTCCTAAGACGCCTCAAGAGGTTGAGGAGATGAGACAGGTTCTATATGCATCTGCCATTGGCAGTTTAATGTACGCGATGCTCTGTACTCGTCCAGACATCTACTACATTGTGGGCATAGTCAGTAGGTATCAGTCTAACCCAAGCCAGGGTCACTGGACCGCAGTGAAGAACATCCTCAAGTATCTTCGGAGAACGAGAGACTACATGCTCGTGTATGATTCGAGGGATTTGATCCTTATAGGATACACGGATTCTAACTTTTAGACTGATAAGAACTCTTGCAAGTCCACATCAGGGTCAGTCTTTACTTTTAACGGAGGAGCTGTAGTGTGGCGAAGCACTAAGCAAGGGTGCATCGCTGACTCCACTATAGAGATGGAGTACGTAGTGGCTTGCAAAGCTGTTAAGGAGGTCGTCTGGCTCAGGAAGTTCATGACAGACCTGGAAGTTGTTTTAGATATGTCTAGGCGATTACCCTCTATTGTGATAATAGTGGGGTAGTGGCGAATTCCAAGGAGCCAAGGAGTCACCGGCGCGGAAAACACATAGAGCATTAGTATCGTCTGATCTGCGAGATAGTGCATCGAGGGGACGTGATTGTCACATAGATCACTTCAGACATAATGTTGCTGACCCGTTTACGAAGGCTCTCACGGCTACAGTGTTTGAGGGTTACCTATGGAGCATGGGTCTACAGGATCGCCCGCAGCTGAACAAGGGCAAGTGGGATATTTTTTTGTACTGGCCTTTTATGCCCTAGTTTATTGTTTTGTACTAAGTTTTTTATACACCCCACTTCGCTTTAGGAAAAGTGGGAGATTGTTAGGGTTGATGCCCTAAAATCTCGTGTCCTGTAGTTTGTAAACAATATATACGAACACCTGTGATTGTTATGATACTTACTTCACATCTTGTTGTTTTGCTCGGTTATTTATTTTATTTGCTTTACCACAAACCAATAAACATAAAATCCTTGGTTATCTGTATGTGACTCAAACATGTATGTGGTGATATACAAGTGGATCATGTCTTGAGTGATAACCAAAATGGTTTATAGTATATGGATATAGGAGGGAAACCTTATTTTGGTAACGCTACGGATGTGGCCCACTTTGTGGAATGGTCACAAGTGTTATGACTTGCCACAGATGGTCTGATCCTGATCATTCATGTTGGGGACATGCGAGCGGGGGCGTCATATACAAAGAGTTTGTATAAGACCTGACCACGAAGTGTTAATGTCTCGTTATATAACATCGTTCATGACAAAGACTTCACTTTACTAGGATGACCGTTCATGACAGAGACTTCACTTCACTTCACTAGAATCCCGAGTGAGTTTGGAACTCCTGCCATTCAGAGCGATCCTTTGATTTGTATGGGTGCGAGTGGCCAATTCGTCGATTCAAACCTAACATTTTGGGGATTCATCTGATTTGGGAGCTGGGAACTCAGCTACATAAGATGGAATTCACTCATTCCCCGAGGCCGGGGTAAGTAGATAGATGGCTCCCTAAAGGGCTGATTCTGGGGCTTGAACGATGTGGCGCCACACACCTTCTCTTGGCCCGAGAGGTGTTCACACATAGTTGGACTATGTTGTATTGTTCATTAGAGGAATCAGTGGTACTTCAGGAGTGAAATGTAACTACAGGGGCAAAACGGTAAATTGGCCCAGTTGTACTTACGAGCATCTGTGAAGGGTCATCGTATTCATGATTGGTTATATCCGATGGACACAGAAATATATCTGTGGTAAGAAGAGTTCAGCCATTGGTCTTTAGTGCAATCACTAACAGTTAACGGATGGTGGATCTCGTAGCTAAAAAGTTTAGTCAGCTATTCACTTACCATTGGAGCTTCGAGCCACAGGTCCATTAGGTCACCTGGGTAGCTTGGATAAAGTCGAGAACCAATGTTTGAGTTAATTTGAAATGTTCAAATTGACAAGAGGAAGATCAATTATATATGATATAATTGGACTGGTTAATTATATATGATATAATTGGCTAAATGTATGAGATACATTATTTTGGAGGAAATTAGATATAAATATGATTTATATCAAGTAGATAAGAAAATACTATAGTAGATATATGATATCAAACTATAGGATATGAATATAATATGATTATATTTATTAATTAAATTAATTGATTAATTGTTTGATAATTAACCGATTAATCCACGTTCGAACATGGAAAGTGGGGCTGCGAAGGTTATGGTATCCGGCAAGTTAAAGCAATGAAAATGGTTTTCAATTAATAATTCAATCGTGCATTCGTATCACCAAGCGCTCAAAAGAATCAGTGAACGAGCGATCACAAGAGCCTATACGATAGAAGTTCGTTCGTCTAAACGATCGTATACATCTTTTCTAAATGATCGTTTAGATTTTCCTAAACGATCGTGTAGCTCTACTATATGATAAGCATTTTCGCTATACGATACCAGAGTTCATCTCCCACTTGTTTATCGTCTACACGACGTCTTCTCCTCCGTCCTCTACCAAACTCACAAGAGCCCAGTCTTTAGGTTTTTTACACCGAGAATACCTAGGTTTCTCTTGTGGTGGTGTCATCCTCACATCATTGTTCATGTACGCTCTGATCATGTTGTTACAGTCGACAGACTCGCCGGGCGCTGGTAGATTGGTGGGAGGTTTTCTGCTTCACTGGGTTCACACATATGAAGACAGTCTTCATTTGGTATGAACTTTTTCTCTTGTTAATGTTTGTATTCTAAGCATGCCGATAATGAGTTTAATATGCATAACTATTTGTATGGAATGTATAACGTTTTTCTTTCGATCACTGTGAAATCGGAGCTATTTAAGCCTGCTCTGGAACTCTCAGTATGAGATCCTTCATTCTCGGCTAGCTACAAGTTAAAATTATTATAATAAAAAATAGATGCCAGCCTTGAACACTTCGAATTAGCTCGAATCGCTTGAAAACGCTTGAACTAGCTACAAAAACCCAAATACGAACAAAAACTGCACAAAACCGGTCAAAACTGCTCAAATTAGTCCAGACCAATTCAGACCATCTGGACCGGCTAAGCCACCAACCAGGTGCACATGAGTCGGACAGAGCAGCCGTAGTTCACCAACGGGTCGACTGGAGCGGCTGAAGGCATGGGTCGATTCAAACTTGGTTGGCGTGGACCCTGGCGTGACTGAAGCTACTGAAGACGTAAATGCAGGTCGGGTTGTCGGGTTTAGGATAGCTACATGTGTCAGGCATCAACTCCATGGGTCAACCACCACTCAGGGTCGGGTCGTCGAGTCAAAACCGAGTCTGTGAGCTATTTCCAAGTCTGTGAGCTTTTCTTCACCAAATTTGAAGTTGTCCTCTTTGCCGGAAACGTACAAATACACCCTAAAAACAACTCTAATGACTCTAGCAAATTTACAGACCCTTTAGACAGATTAAAGCCCATAAAACAATAACAATAATTATTACAACCCAAGAGAGAATTTGGATGCCAAAACTAAAATGATCTATTTCAGCACACAAACATTCATGACATGAATCAATACCCACCATATGCAAAAATTAACTAGAATTGAGTACTTTAAGCATGCTCTGATACTAATTGATGAAAGGAACACATGTGCATTGGAAGAAAAAATGGATCTAAAATACTTTAGTTAGGTTAATTTCAAAGAATAACATGCAATTAAAACAAGTATAAAGGGAAAGAAGATATACAATCTTTGTAGACTCAAATCTTCTCTAAATTAGCTCTAATCTCCATATGACCAGTTCATAGACCACCACGTGAGTCTTTCTCGACTATTCTCTGGCCTTAGAATGGGATGGTGGGATCTGGTGAGTGACTAATTTGGAGAGGAATAGGTTACGTATTTGAGAGAAAATAAATGTTGAGATTATCAAATAATCTCATAAAATTCAACTTAGCCAAGAAGTTCTAAAAATATAAATATCTTCCTTTTAAAGGAAAATTCATGCAAAACATGAAATTTGAGTTTGATGAGAAATTGACACTAAAAATTTCACCAACTCAAAATAGGATTAGTGGGATAAGTGTCTTCGATTGAAGACAACACATAGGAATACAAATGTTAGAATTTTCCACTCACAATTGTTGGATCTTTCCATTAACTTGGTCAAAGGTCAAAGTTTGACTCTCAAAGTCCGAAAAAAAATTGACTTTTTTACTTTAGAAGTCAAAAGTCAGCATTTTGACTTTCATTGCATTTTTTACCTAGTCAACAATTTTGACTTTTATTGCAATTTTAACCAATTCCTTTTAATTTCAAAATTAATTCTAATAATTAATTTTAAATTTTAATTAATATTAAATAGTTAATTAAATAATTTAATTAATTTAATTTAATATTAAATCCAATACTAATCATAATCAATATGAATCCCTATTCATAATCTTGATATTTAAATTTTATTTAAATATCTCCTATTTTCCATCTCTTTATGCTTAATTCACAATTAAACATTAGATTAAATATATCATATATATTTAATGTTTTGTTCCAAAAATCAAATTCAAACACTTCAAATTTGCCCGTCACATTATTCTAAGGTTTAGTCCTATATGAGTTAGTAGGGGGATCACATGGACCTACATATCATGAGCTCCAAAGATCCGTGATTAACGGGCTAAACTCTTTAACCTAATTAACCATCATTCTGTAACTACTGAGTCGCTCCACTAAAGCCCGGTAGTTGCACTCCTCTCACTATAGATATATTGTGTCCACTCGATATAACCATGACTAGTAAGTTAGCCCTTGATAGATTGTTCGTAATAACGACTGGGTCAAAAGTTGTTTTACCCCTAAGATTATATCTTGCTCCTTAAGTCTCATTGATCCTCTAACGAATAATTGGTTTGTGATCTAATCATCAAACCAAGTCCCTCTCGGGCCAATGAGAGGGTGAAGTCCCTTATTCAAGACCCGAAGTCAGCACTTAAGGGAACAACCTCTCTATTACCCCTAAGAGCGGGTATAAGTGAATTCCATCTTATACACTATGTCCCCAACTATCTACCTAATCTTACCCCTGAAATGGGATGCTTATTGAGCTGGCGCTGTTGAGCCAACCCTCACCATGAAAATCTTAGGATAATCTCAAATAAACAGGAGTTCATAGTTAGCTCAGGATTATGGTTAAGTTGCCTAGGTCATCGCTTTGAAATAGTTAGTCTTAAATAGTAAACAGCGTTATAAAGTAAGAGTGACTTATTCGTTTGTAGCACTTTAAAACAAATTGTAACAACTACAGAGTGGGCCACATCCGATAGTATTACCAAAATAAGGTACCCAACCTTATTTGTATATTATATATCGTTTTCGTTATTTACTGAACTTGATCCACTCTTATGTCTCCACATAAAGTTCAAGTATTCATATAATAGCCATGGATCTTTAGTTTATTGGATTTAGTCTTGAAGGAACTCTTATACAAGAGTACATCTGAGCAGAAGCGGATCTTTCCAATTCATTGTGATAGAATTTCCGCATATACATTCACACAAACAGATATGCATTCAACAACTAAACTACTGGCATGCTCAGAGATAAATAAACAAGAGATCGAGGACTTATTAGTTGAAGACTTTCTTCAGAACAAATCTCGCTCTCACACAAACGGACTCCTTGCTCTCTCGCTAGAATAGCAAGCTATCACTCAGCAACAGCCCGGTCATCTACCACAAACGACTTCACACGAATAGTAGAAAATGGGGATGACACCACCATTTGGAGCCCTCAGTATTCTCGGAGTGAGAATACAAAGTGTGGTCTTTGTTCGGATTTGGTAGAGGTGAGGAGGAAAAGAAATCGTGTACAACAATCAAGCAAGTGGGAGAAGGCAACGACTATTGTATAGTCAAGATTCTTAATCGTTTAGGCGAGGTACACGATCGTGTAGGAAAAGTTAGGTGATTGTCTATACGATCATTTAGTAAAGCTCGGACGCTAAGTGATCATTTAGTAAAATGTAAGCGATCATTTGAGATGCACGCGCACGGGTGAACTTTCCAGACATTCCACCATCCGTTAATTGCCAGACATTCGTTAACTGCCAGACATTCCAATAAAGACCGACAGCTGAACTTTCCTTACCACAGATATATTTCTGTGTCCATCGGATATAACCAATCATGAGTACGATAACCCTTCACAGATGCTCATAAGTACAACTGGGCCAATTTACCGTTTTACCCTAGTAGTTACATCTTACTCCATAAGTACCGTTGATCCCTCTAATGAACAATATAACATAGTCTTACTATGCGTGAACACCTCTCGGGCCATGAGAAGGTGTGTGGTGTCACATCGTTCAAGCCCCAGGATCAGCCCCTTTAAGAGAGCAAACTATCTACTTACCCCTTCTTTGGAGAAGGAGTGAATTCCATTTTGTGTAGCTAAGTTCCCCCCTCCCAAATTAGACGAATCCCCAAAGTGGTAGGTTTGAGTCAGCGAACTGGTCACTCACACCCATGCAAATCAAAGAACCACACTCAATGGCAGGAGTTCCCAACTCAATCAGGATTAAGGTCATGTTACCTGTGGTCATCCTAGTGAAGTGAAGTCTCTATCATGAATGGCGTTATAGAACAAGACATTGCCCCCGCTCGCACGTCTTTACATGAATGATTAGGATCATACTATATGTAGTAAGTTACAACACTTGTAACCATTCCACAAAGCGAGCTGCATCCGTAGCGTTACCAGGATAAGGTTTCCCTCTTATATCCATATACTATAGACCATTTTGGTTATCTCTTAAGACATGATCCACTTGTAAGTCACCACATACATATTTAAGTTACATAATGACAACTAGGGATTTTAGTTTATTGGTTTGTGGTAAAGTAAATAAAAACATCCAATGTGCAAATTCAAGAAGTGAAGTAAATATCAAATATTATATATCACAAGTGTTTGTATAAAATGTGTTTACAAACTACAAGACAAGAGACTTTAGGGCATCATCCCCAATAAGTCTTTACAAGTGCAATTTACATATTCAACAACAATTTTATTGAATAAACGTCAATAACATCTATATTGATAATAAAATATGTTTAACAATACAAACTGCGAGTTTTAAGACATACAACCCAATATTAACCCCATCAGGTTGATCTACAAGATCCCAAACTGAATTGAAGTACACAGACCCCATTTTGAGATCCATAGCTTTGATCCATTCATCTTTGCCAACATCCTCTATTTCCTTCTTATAAGATAATGGATCCTCAATATCTCCGTCTGCCACGATAGCTAGGGTTTTTATTAAACCCATGTAATGAATAGGTGGGTTTACAACCCTCCAACTACGTTGAGGCTCCCTCAATGTTTGAGGTGGATTTGACCTACTAGATGAACTAACTTCAACAACTCTTGTTGAGGTGTTGGGCTCTTCAACAACTCTTGTTGAAGGTTCAGTAGTTTCGTTGGAAAGTTCATTTAACACTATCGTATTATAGGATTTATGCTCCCTTATGTGGCCCTCTTCTAAAAAAGTAGCATTTTTCGACACAAACATATTATTATCTTTAGGATCGTAGAAGTAACCACCTCTCGTTCCTTTAGGGTAACCTACAAATAGGTACAATTTTGAATGAGATTCCAATTTCTTAGGATTTGCCTCAAGCACATGTGTTGGGCAACCTCAAATTTTGGAATGGCGTAAACTACCTTTATGACCATTCCATAATTTTAAAGTTGTTCCAATAACACTTTTGAATGGAACGTAGTTCAAAATTTAAGTTGTAGTCTATACTACATAACCTCATAACGAGTCAAGTAAGGAACCATGTCCAACAGGGTTCGATTTCTCCTTTTTGATACATTATTCTGCTGAGGTGTACTAAGTGCCGACAGTTGGGATACAATTTCATGTTCCATCAAATAATCTTGGAATTTTAGATCCATATACTCTTCATCTCGATTAGATCGAAATGTTTTAATTGTTTTATTTAATGCATTTTCAATTTCAGCATTTTACTCCTTGAACTTTTCAGGGGCTTTAGACTTATGTTCCATTAAATAAACATCCATATCTGGAATAATCATCAGTAAAAGTGATGAAATATTCACACCCTCCTCTTACCTTAACATTCATCGGACCACAGAGGTCTGAGTGTACAAGTTCTAAAGGTTCTTTGGCCTTGTGACCTTTTCAAGTAAAAGATCTTTTAGTCATTTTTCCTTTAAGGCATGAATCATATATAGGTAAAAAAAATCTTCTAACTTACTTCGAAATCCATTCTTGACCAGTCTCTCAATCCTACTGAGATTTATGTATCCTAATCTTAAGTGCCAAAGATGGGCATTTTCTTTAAGAGAAATTTTCTTTCTTTTATTCTGAGCTACTACAGTTTTAAACAGTTCATTATTAAGAAACGCTTTCGTTGCTAACGACCTTAGCACATAAAGATTATTCTCCAGCTTAGTAGAATATTTTACCATTTTTGTAAATGAACACTTTATTTACATTAAAAGATAAAGTATAATTTTGTACAAGTAAATACTTGACAGAAATTAAGTTCCTCTTTAAACCAGGAACTACAAATACATTTTCTAATAAAATATAATTTATCTATAAAGTAAGTCGGAGACCTCCCATTGTCCACGTAGAGACAACGTGTCCAATTCCTATATGCATCCTCATCTCACTAGGTGCCAACTGCTGCTAAGAATCAATTCCCTGAAATAAATAACAAATGTGGTTAGTGGCACCTGAATCTATTATCAAGGCCAAATCATCATTCTCCACTAAATAAGTTTCAAATACAAGTAAATCATATTTACTTTGCTTGGCCTTTTTCTTTTTTGCCAAGTATTTGAGACAATTCCTCTTCCATTTTCCTTCATGGTTGCAATGGAAACAAATTCCCTTTACAGGCTTGGCTTTCTTGCCCTTTTGGGCAGCAACTGGTGGATTAGCTTTAACTTTTCCACCTTTCTTCTTCTTCCATTTTTTCGTTCTGGAAAAGGAAGGCACAAACTTAGTTCCAGAGATCAAACATTTGAAGAAATTTTTAGAGGACGAGGCAACATTTGTCTCACCCTTCTATTCCTTGACTTTCATCAAGGATTGGAAAGTCTACTGCTCATTGAGCAAGGTGGTCAAGTTGTAGTCAATCCTGTTTATAATAGCATTCCTACGGAACTGTAGGAAACTTTCAGATAAAGTTTTCAGGATGAAGCTAACCTGACTAGTCTCATCAATGAAAGACCCATTCATCTTAGCCACATTAAATTGGACCATCATGTTGAGGACATGTTCTCGAACAGAGACTCACTCTTGGATATGAGCATTGAAGATGAATTTAAGAGCGTCATGCCTGAGTTGCGGACAGTTGTTCGAACATTCTCCACAGGGATTTCATGATTTTTGGGGTTGCATGGGCTCATGCTTCTTGGCCAATACTTCAGAAAGGTTGCCAAGATATACACTCGGGCCTTTTCATTTGCCCGTACCCAACACATATGCCTCTGAAACATTTCGAGTGGAATTTTAAGCTGAAACTAGAGGACATTCATCCACCAAGACAAATCTTAAGTCATCAATGATCAGAACTATATTGATTATGTTCTTCCAGGTGATGTAATTATCGCCAGTTAATTTGTCGGCAGTGAGCATATTTAAAGTTGCGTAAGTCATATTGAAAATTGTTCAAACATACAATTTATTTATATTAGTAATTCATGTATTACCCACTTTCAAAAAACCAATCAAGTTTAGAAAAATAATTTAATGCACCCTATGTAGCATCTATTATGCAATGATGTTTCAGTGAAATAGGGTAAAAGCCACCATAGGATGATCAGGTACCCCTTCAAAGAAATGAGACCAACTCAACCAATATACAAAACAATTCTTTGTTCCTGTAGACATTAATCACCATTGTTCGGTCCAAAAATTGTTAACTAGCTTAACATTTTCTTGTAAATGTAACTCCTCATTTTAGATTCCAGAGTTCCGTCCCAATGAGCCAACCATAGGGAAAAACCAATTGGGACAAAAGCTAAAGCAACCCTATCCATTTTTGGAATTTGAGCAAAGAGTCGTGCAAATACCATCCGTAAAGGGACACAAGCAAAGGTGTCTCGAGACTGAACATGAAAATTTACTACAAACTAATGAGAGAGACTGTGTGATGTGACACACGTCCCACTCCCACTTACTATAAACATTCTCTCCATTCACCTTGATATTGATCTATACAAACATCACCCGTAGGAGGACACAAGCAAAGGTGCCTCGAGGTCGAGTATAGGTCTCACGATGTGAATTATGAGGGAGAAATGTAAAAAGAAAAAATGAAGTATCATATACCCATTTTCCTCCTATAGAGTGTTTTACCTAGGGTTAATTTCACTTAGAAAAATACGATTAATTGTTTTTAATAAGTGATTGTTTAAGTTTTCCCAAAAGTAGCATTGGATTTGTGAAGGATCCCAAATTGAAGGGAACTGTGAGCAGAAGAAAGAACGTCCCAAATTCCAAATTTCGTTGAATGTAAATTTTACAGTAAATCATGAACAAGATATGAATTTACATAAATTACCGTATTCTATATAATTAAGTTTTAGAAACCTTACCCTTGAAGAATTTTCTTCAAGAATCCCTCAAACAGTACACGAACGCCTTGAAGACTTTCTTCAAGAAAACCTCGATGAAGAACGAGAACACAACCACAATGGTTTCCTTAGTATTCTCAGGTAGAGAACCCAAGAGTGGTGAGCTCTGACTATTTTGGAAAGAGAAAAATTTTAGTAGAGAAGAGGAAGTATTGAAATTGTTCACAAACAAATCCAATAACTCACATAACAGTTTTGTATTTCTCATCATGTCAAATTCGATGATCAAAAGCAAGAAGAAGAAAGTTTTCTTTTTAGAATGTGAAATATCATAATATATATATATATATATATATATATATTAAATTATATGTTATATCAAATATATCATATAACCTATAGTTTTAATATTGTATCACATACAATATAACCTATACTTTCTTTTCTCTCTTATATGGCATTTAATATAAATCACATTACAATTATGAATCCAATTCATATTAATAATATTTGAATCTTATTCAAATATTTATTCCCTCTCAATTAAGCTATAATGTATCAAATATATTATAATAATAATTATATCACATATAATTAAAATATCTTAATTATATCATATATAATTAAATCCCTCTATTAATTTCAACAATTCAAATTAATCCAAAAACTGATTCTCATTTAATCATATTGAGCTACTAGTGGGACCTCATGGACCTATAGCTTAAAGCTCCAACGATACATGAATAATTAATCAAACTCTTTAATTAAATTATTCACCATCCGTTAACTGTCGAACATTCCATTAAAGACTGACAGTTGCACTCTTCGTACTACAACTATATTTCTGTGGCCATTGGATATACCCAATCAGTAGTATGATAACCCTTCATAAATTACTCGTATACAGTTGGGCCAAAATATCCGCTTTACCCTGAGTACCATTAATCCCTCTAATGAACAATAGATCATAGTCCAACTATAACTAAACCCCTCTTAGGCCAGGAGAGGGTGTGGTGTCACATTGTTCAAGCCCCGGAATCAGCCCTTAAGTGAGTAATTTATATACTTACCCCGACCTCAGGGAAGGAGTAAATTCCTTCTTGTGTAGCTATGTTCCCAGCTCCCCAATCAGACGAATCCCCAAAATGGTAGGCTTGTTAAGTCGGCAATCTGGCCACTCTCACCCATACAAATCAAAGGATCGTCCTCATAGGCAAGAGTTCACTACTCACTCGGGATTCTGATGAGACTAAACATTTTGTGGTCTGGTCTTATACAAATTCCTTTATATAGAATATCCCCACGCACATGTCTATACAAAAATGATCAGGATCAAATCATTTGTAACACTTTATAAAAATTGTAACACCTACAAAGCAGGTCATACTCGTAGTGTCACCAAGATAAGATACCCAACCTTATCCATCTACCACAGACCATTTAGGTTATATGTCTCTACATATACGTTTAAGTTACAAGATAAGGTTTGTGGTTAATGCAACTATAAAATGGAATAAAATATCATATATTTTATTAAATAGACAATGAGTTTGTTTAATACATTTACAAAGTTTGTTTAATACATTTACAAACTATAGGATCCTTTGGATAGTTAAACAATTTTAATTAATATTCATTAAACATTTTAACAAATTTTAATCAACAATTGCATGCTTGTAGCAAATTTATCTAATTCACCTTCCAAGTCAGTTTTCAGGTAGAGGTGTTCCGTTTCTGTCAACTTAAATACCTCAGCCTAGACATAACCAGCCTTAGACAAAAGTCCCTTATAGATATATTTGCTATAATTTTAATATTTTATTGAAATTAATTTAATCCTATTAAACTGATTAAAAAGATTAAACTAATTTCTAATCATATTAAAAATATTTTAATCTTAGGTATATGTGAATCAGATTTTAAACTAATTTAAAAAATGATTTTAACATAAGTTTGAATGCGACTCTGAATTATTGATTTTAATTTCTAATTTCATTTAATTATAACAATTATAAAATAAATAAAACAAATTAAAAACATTCATTGCATTTGATATCATACTTAGGAAAAATTATAACAATTATAAAGTTACCTAAAGTAATGACATGCTTCATGCAATTCCCATTTCATTTCTTAACATACATAATATTTATATACTAAAGTAATGAAATTCATAATGGCATTCATCCATACATTCTAACTATATATTATAACAATTATAATATAATGATGCATGATAATGTCATTAATGCATGCAAACATATATTATAACATTTATATTATATGATGCATGAGCATGCTATAAAATTAAATCATGCAACTATATTATAACATTTATAATATTCATGATGCATGATTAAATGCATAACCTATGGTGGGATTTTCTATATGACATACATTATGACTTATATTATATAAAAATAAACCAAATATCAAATGCATAATTTAAAGAACAAGATATAGACTAGGATTGGACTCCTAAACAATTAATTAAATTAATATAACGTTTATATTGATTTCATTAATTAAAAACTAACTATTACATCAAATAATAGCTTCAAAACTGCTTAACCTGGACCAAATACTCGAACCAAGTGAACCGACTGAACCAAGAACCGAACTGCTCGTGAACCGCATCATTTTTTTCGTCTCGGAGCGTTGCAATGCTACAGAAAAAAAAATCTCCGCCCATCTCTTCGCTACGTTGCAACTGTACAAACGCGAATTGCTCTGATTTTGCTCTAATTTGGGCCTCTCTTCTCCAAAAAGTCGCTAAAAAACTCACAAACGACGCTTACAAAGAATTACATAATCGATGCTTAATTAATGTCGAAAAACAAATGGTTCTTACAAACCAATTTGTAAAAGTAATAAAATCTACACAGTCCAATCCTGAAACATCCATAATTATAAATCATTCATTCATCAACATAACACATTAATGCAAATCCCACCATAAACTGAGTTTTAATTCTGGAAAATTAAAAATTGGGAACAAAAAACCACCGCTCTGATACAAATTGAAGGACTATGATGTCCGATGCGGAAGTGGAATCATTCCCAATTTCAATTTCACAGAGAAACATAATTATGCATTCTACATAATTTTACAACATGCATTTAAAGGAAGAATTAAAGCTAGAAATAACACTTACCCTTGAAGAATCAATTCTTCACGAATTTCTCCTCAATCCGGTCACGAACACTTCAAATATCGTCGAACAAAAAATATAGCAATCCCAAAGTGAACACCACTACATGAGCCTCCTGTATTCTTTTTAGGAGTTGGGAATTGACAAAAGTTGTGGGCTCTTTTAATTTTTGGGAGAGGGAGAAATTTTAGAGGAAGAGAATTTTGTATTGGGAGAATACTTCAAGGGAAATCACAAACACCTTTATGTGATATCTTTTATAAGGAAGATAAAAGAATGTAAAACCAAAATCTTCCACTACCACGATTTTTGTGAGAGAATTAAGGGGAGGGAAGTTGTAACTTCCTGCCATTAGTTTAAAATTAATTTAATAATTTGAGATTGGTTTAATTAATAAATATAAAATATATATATAATAACTAACTTATTTTTTATATATATATATATATATTTGTTATGTCAAATATAACACATAGCCTATAGTTTACCATTATACCGAATATAATATAATCTATAGTTTTAAAACTCTTAATAATCCATGACATTTAATATAAATCAATTTTATATTAAATTTAATTATATGAATCTCACGCATACAATTAGTATTTGAATAGTATTCAAATATTTAATTCCTCTCAAAATAAACTTTATATTACAATGTATCAAATATATTAAAGTAATTATATTACATATAATTAATTTAAATTAATTATATCATATATAATTAATCCCTCAAATAATTTGAAAAATTCAAATTAATCCAAAATTAATTTTCTATAATCTCTGTTAAGCTACCGATGGGACCTTATGAACCTGTAGATTGAAGCTTCAATGGTACTTGAATAATTAATTAAACTCCTGTAATTAAATTACTCAACATCTATTAACTGTTGGTCACTCCACTAAAGACCACACTACAAATATATTTATGTGTCCATTGTATATAACCAGTCAATAGTGTGATGATCCCGTAGTTACATATATTTCACAAATTGCTTGTAAGTACAGTTAGACCAAATTTACCGTTTTGTCCCTGTAGTTATATCTAACTCCTTAAGTACCACTGATCCCTCTAATGAACAATAAATCATAGTCCAACTATGACCAAACTCTTCTCGGGTCAAGAGAGGGTGTGGCGCCACATTTTTCAAGCTCTGGAATCAGCCTTTAAGGGAGCAATTTATCTACTTACCCCGATATTAGGGAAGGAGTGAATTTCGTCTTGTATAGTCGTGTTCACAACTCCCCAATCAAACAAATCTCCACAATGGTAGGCATATTGAGTCGGCGATCTAGCCACTCTCACCCATGCAAATCAAAGGACCGCCTTCATAGGCAGGAGTTCACAACTTACTCAGGATTCAGGTCATGTCACCTATGGTCATCCTGGTGAGATGTAAGTCTCAATTATTAACGGCATTATATAATGAGACTATTCATTTCTTGGCCCGGTCTTATACAAACCCTTTTGTATAGAACACCCCCGCTCACATACATGAATGATCAGAATCAAATCATTTGTAGAACTTTACAATAATTGTAACATCTACAAAGCGAACTGTATTCATAGTGTCACAAAGATAAGGTACCTAACCTTATCCATCTACAACAGACCATTTGGCATTTAGGTTATCACTTAAACATGACTCATATGTATGTCTCTACATACATATTTAAGCTACAGTAACCTTAGATATTAGTTTATTGGTTTGGTTTTGTAGGTTAATACTATTAAATGTCAAATAAAATACCTCATATTTTATTAAATAAATAAATTGTTTGTACTTTACAATTATAAACTATAGGACACACGAGATTTAGGACATCAGCCCCAACAATAATTGTTTTCTTTTTATAACCATAAAGTTTAAGGTATCTAAATATAATCATAAAGTTTAGTAATAGAGAATTTGGATGGATTGAAAATAGAAGAGAGATGTAGAGTTAAGTGGAGAAAGGAGTAGGAGAGTATGGAAAAAATTTCCAAGTTGGATGGATTTCTTAATTGAAAATTAACACCGAAATTTCTCTAATGAAAGAGTGAATACTTTTAATTTGTATTTGTCTAAAACATAAAGGGAGCAAAATGGAAACAGAAATTTGACTCCATCATAGCCGATTTTATATATTGTTTAGATATAAGTATGGATAAATCATTGTATACTTTATTTTTCAACAAATATTAAAAAAAAAAAATACATTGATCATAAAAGAAGAAGAAAAAGAGACAAAGGAAAAAAAATGTTCTTCGTAACAACGAGTAGAAAAATACACTCTTATTTAACTTCCCCAAAATTGAGTTGTAACATCACAATTTTTAGGTTCGAGATATGGCAACGACATATGCATCATTTGCAACTTGAATGTATCAATATCTTGAGATCTTTGAATATTGAAGAAACTCGGATAACAACATAATTAGATAACAAAAACGAAAATAAAGCTTAAGGTGTCGAATGAGTGAAACATGGTAATCAAGATCTTCATTTTTATAGTAGTAGAAATTGAGAGTAACAAAACTCTTTGAATTCTAAAATAATTAAATTAAAGGAAATTAAAAATCTTTAAAATAAGACCAGATTTTTACATTCCAATGTTTGAAATTTCCATTACTAATAATTAATTACTTAATTACACTATTATAATTAATTATTAACGTTGTATTTTGTAAATTAATAAAATAAATAAGAGACGAAAGTGTCCAAAAAAAAATTTCTAACATCCTCACTTTTTAATATATAATAGATTATAGATTTTGTAATTATTTTCAATTTTTTTAAATTGATGCTCTCGCAACAACATTTACACAAACATTTACAATAGATATCTAAATGTTATCTTACTTTCTAGAAATTGTGATTAAAAAAAACAGTCAATTATAGTCTAATTAAGCCACAATTAAAGTTTCATTAACTAATTATAACAACTTTCATTAATTTCTATATTCCTTTTTATATTTTCATCGATATTTTCATTAAATCTTGGACCTCAATATTTCCAACGACATCGATATTTAGAATTTTGGTAAAGACTATTAATTGTCATGAAAAGCGAGAAAAAAGAAAAGAAATAAACTTAGGTTTTTATTCCTTTTCTAACCATGTTAGAACTATTAGAGCCATATACTTTAGGAACGACTATGACAACGAAAAAAAAAGATAAAATCACTATTAAAAATTATATCTCAAAATATAATATGTTACTATAGTAAATGAACGTGCTTTCTTTCAAAAAAAAAATGTACGTGCTTTCTAGACTATTAAATAAATTAAAAAGAAAATCAAAATCAAAATTCAAAAGGAGCATTAAATTTAGAATTATAAAGTGCATTTTTTTAAAAAAGAAATTATAATGTGCATTTAAAACTAAAGATTGAAGTTAATTTTATAATAACTAAGGCCCTCTTTACTTCATGATCCGAAAATTATTTTAAAAGAACAAATAATTCAATAGAAAACAACACATTTTTCATTTTTACCAAATTAAAAAACATATTTGGTTTCAAACTTCTAAAATTTGAATTTAAAACTTAAAATTTGTGTTTGGTTAGGAATTTATAAATACAATAATGTGTCCCATGTTCATAATTTCTAAAAATAAAATTTAAAAAATAACAACAATTTATTGTTTTTTTAAATGAACTATTTCAAGAGTTGTTTCTGAAAATTGTTTTTAAAAATAAGTATACCAGACATCTTTTTATTGTTTTTCTTGTATTTTTTGTTTTTAAAAATACAAAAATAAAAATGAATCACGAACCAAATGGGACCTAATGTATTATATCAAAGAAAAAACTGATAATTTATAAACATAATGTGCTAAAAATTCAAGTTGTACTAGAAAACAAAGTAATGTGTTGCAATAAAAATAAAATCAAAAGTTAAAAGGGTATTAATGAAAAATTTGAAAGTCCAATGTATTTTATAAACAAAGTATTGACGATTTTTATTAAAAATATCTAATGACAACTTGGTAAGGGTAGTTTTTAATATTTTTAAATTAAAGGTATTAATGAAACTTTTGAAACTTTAGATATATTTTTAAAATAAAGTACAAAGATAGGAGTATTAGGTATAGTTTAGTATAGGATTAAATATATAAATATATGATGATCATATTTCGTTAGAGGTGTTCAAATAACCCGAAAACCTGAACAACCCGAACTATCCAACTCAAAATGTAATGGTTAGGTTGGGTTAGTTTTGTTCTTGGATTGGTTTTTGTTGAATTTTTCTATTTTTATTGGGTTGAGTTGGGTTGTGGGTTGGCTAAAAAAAATTTCGGTTGACCCAACCCAACCCGAATTTTATATATATTAATTATATATATAAATATATATTCCTCTTTATTTAAAGTCTGATTATTTTGTATCAATTAATTTGTGAATTTTTAATATTTTTCTTTTAGAATTGGTACGATATATATCCTTGTTTAAAGTTTACAATAAATACCATAGATATTTGGTATTTAGCATTTTAATTTTACGAGATCCTAGTAATTAGTCATGTGTTGTAAATTTACATAGTTTTCATTAAAAATAGGGAAAAAATTATAACCCGATAACCTAACCTAATTCGGATTGGGTTGGATTGGATTGGGTTGGAAATTTTATTTGGGTCATTTGCGTTGCCCAATCAAACTAATCCGAATTATCGGATTGGTCCAAAAAAACACCCTCGACCTAATCCATTCATGGGTTGGGTTTTTAAACCCAATCCAGTTGTTCGGTTTATAAATTTTTTCAACTCAAATAACCCTTATTAAAAAATGAACCCAACCCAACCCAACCATGAAATATTTAGGTTAGATTTGTTCGGGTTAATCGGGTCATTTATTTAAAATTTTATTTTAAAAAGAAGCAAAACATAAATATGTAAAAATCTAATTTAATTATTTTCATATATTGAATTAAGATTAACAACTTAATTTCAATTTATATAGCAAAAATTTCTTTTAAGAGTTGTTGAATAATAAATTATTAAAAAATATTAGAATTAATAAAAATAAAATCAATATATGTATAAATAATTGTGTTATAAGTAATAAGAAAAATATATTTTAAAGTTAATAATAAACTTGGGTTGGTTCAGGTTGGTTTGAGTTATATTACGTGAACGCATGAACCAACCCAATCCATAAAATTTTCATTTATTTGAACTCAACCAAACCCAAATAATTTGATAATCCAATCCAAACTGTATAGGTTGGATTGGGTTGGGTTGATCAATTTTTTGAGTCATCGAATTTTTTGAACACCCACGCTTATAAACAAGAGAGTAAAAAAGGCTCAATAGTAAATTCTAAAGACGGCCCAATATACTAAAAGCTAAGAAGTTGGGTTGGGCCCTAAATGTCCAAAATCTCTTAGGCCCAGAAAGCTGGAGGGTTTCAAGCCCCAATAGC
This sequence comes from Benincasa hispida, assembly GCF_027475165.1. Taxonomy (NCBI): domain Eukaryota; kingdom Viridiplantae; phylum Streptophyta; class Magnoliopsida; order Cucurbitales; family Cucurbitaceae; genus Benincasa; species Benincasa hispida. The sequence continues at coordinate 8,900,079 of NC_143489.1, forward strand.
TAAACCGCTTTGGGCGTCCCGCGTAACAAACAGAAACATTGAAAATTTTGATCCGTACCAAAATTTGGGGTTTGGAACTGAAGGCTAGCAAAAACTGAAAAAAATTAAGAATTATTGCAAACATCCCCAACTCATGATTAAATTTATTAATAATTAAAAAAATTATAATTATAATTTAATTTATCCTTGTCAACTTTTCGAATATATGTTTAAATAATTAATGGAGAGGTTAGATTAAAAATTTAATCCATAAACTTTAAGTTTATGTATATTGTGATTCCAAACCTAGACAAAACTAAACATTGAGTAAATTATACTTTTGGTTTTTGAAGTTTGGGTTTATTCAAATTATTTCATAGATTTTAAAATCAAATGAATAAGTCCCCAACATTTAAGAGATGCTCAATATCAGTCATGCAATTGATATAAACAATGGACTATTAATGGTGTGTTCGTGTAGAATTTATAAAATAAAATAATATTAATTATTATTATTATGATTATTATTTAAAAAAATGCACTCCAACCTGCTCATTAATTATATAAATATATACCAAAAAGTTAATTTTTAAAAAAAAAAAATAATAACCAAATACTTATAAACGAGGCTTATAAGACTAAATAAAGTCGAACACTAATATTCAAGAAAAAAAAATCTGCAAGTACGTTATGTAAAAAGGTAAAATAACAAATAAGAGAAGGAAAAAAAAAAGTTCTGGAAAATGTCAGTTTTGACATTTTTATGCATCTCTGTCTCTTTTTATTTTTCAAAAAAAAAAAAAAAAAAAGAATAATTATTCTCTTCGATGGGTAAAAAGTTCAGTGAAACTAAAATGTTTAAATAATAAGTTTCAAAACAATTCTATATGTCAAATAAGGTTTTTTAAAAAATATTAATTAAAATACCAAATTCTATTTGATTTTTTATATTTATTTTATTTTAGTATTTATATATGAAAATATTTATTAATCCATCTATTTTATTAAAAAAAAATGTGTGGAGTAAATGTTATGTTTTGTATTTAACGAAAATCTTATACAGCAATACACTTGAGTGACAAGACATTTCATCTGGTTGGGGTTTACTAAAGAGAATGAGAATAAAAAATGTGGGGTTCCCACCTTATTCTATTAACGACATTTACCAAATTTATGAATGAGGATAAAATATGGGACCATCTCAAATTTAGGAATTACATTCCGATTCTTGATCCTGTTTAAAATAATGATCAATCTCATTCATATTTCTCATTTCGTATTTCATGAGACCAACGGCATTTTTTTTAAGTATAATTTACAATATTTCTCTTGTATCTCTCTTTTCACCTTTTTCAATCTTTTTCTTTTTATCAAATGAACAAGAACAATAACAATAACAGTAGTGATGATAAACGAACTTTTAACCTTTTAATTAAAAGTATAAGTTTTGAACTAGTGATGAGAAATAAATCTCAAAATTTGTTATCTTATTGTTTTTTTTTTTTTTCTTTTTTGAGTTCATTTTGACATATTTTTACTACCCTTTTAGTTATATTTTAAAAATCTGTTTAACAAATCTATCTTTTTTTTATTGGAATTTTAACCTTTTAACTTTTAAGAATTGATTTAGAGTAATAAAGTTTAAACGGTAGAATTTTTTTAAAAGAAAAGTGACTTTATCGACAATAAAAGATTTGTATATTCTTTTTTATATGTTAAAAGTTTGAATGTCCCCTTTCTTATTTGAACATTGACATCATTTTTTCTAAGAAAAAACAAGTGTAAAAAACAGTAATTAAACAAAAAATTTGTTTTCTTAAAAACAATTTTGAGACTTAGATTCACCTAAATTTATTCAATTATATGAGAATAAAATGTGGGTGCATCCTAAATTTGAGAACACACCTCGAATTCTTAATTTTACTAAAAATGACTATTAATTTTATTATTATTTCCTTATTTCGTGGGATTATATCAAACAAACAACTTCAAAATAATAAGTGATATGAAAAGAACTTCTAGCATTTTGTCGAAAATATATGCTTTAATTAACAATGAAAAACGAATCTCATATATTATAATCTAATGTTCCTTTTGAGTTTATTTTGATGCCTTTTTACTGCTTTTTAGATATATTTAAAAAATTTATTTAACAAGTTTATCTTTCCAATTAGTTTTAAGAATTAGTTTGGAGTAATAAAGATTAACTTTATGTGCTCTTCTCATTTGAACCATAACAATTTTCTTTTAATTAAAAAAAAACAATAATGAGAGAAAAAGAAATTGTTTTGTTAAAAACAGCTTCAAAACATGGGAATGATCAAATTCGACCTAATTGTATTTCATGGGTATGAAAATGGGATGTTACAAAATTGTTGTGCTTATGAATATTAAAGTTGAGATGTTGAATTATTGGTATTTGTTATAATAATTAAACAAAGGGGAAAAAATGTTTTCATTAATCAATCTATTAAAATTGGTGGGGGATTTAAGGGGGGCAGGTACAAATCTTTGGCATCCACATGTAGAAATTGGCCCACACATTCTTACAATTATTATTTTTGTCCTGCCTTATTTACACCAATCCCTTCTATTATCCTCCTTTTCCTTTTCATATTCACCTTTTATTTATTAATTTATTTATAATTTTGTGTGCTTCATGTATTGTGTCTTAATTAATATTCACCTATTTTGTCTATCAAAAAATAGTAAGAATGAATAAATCCATGTGGCCAAGAAAATGTGGTCTAAACTTAAACCACAAAAGAAAAAGTTCTAAGGGGTCAAAAATAATATCTCAAAGTAGGTATTGAAATGTTAGAAATGTTATTTTGTCCAATGCTTTGAATTTTATCACATTTTAGTAGGTGTATTTTTCATAAATCTTAAATTTAGTCTTTTTTTTTTTTTATATTGAAATTAGTTAAATAATGATGATGAATTTTCATGCAAGAGAAGATACTATGTAGATATATTTCCAAATTTTGTGAAGGGAATGTTAAACGAAACTAATTTTATTTTGAAAAAATTGATATTTAACTTTAGGGAATATTTTTAAGATTTATTGAAAGTATAATACAAGAAATAGAATTGAGCATTTGAAAGTATAAGAACTAAAATAAAATGAAAACGAAAGTACAAAAACCAAAATTATTGTACCTAAGTATAATACTTGATAAAAGTGATTCTTAAACTTCGGGGGAGCCTAAGTTCATCAAGTGGAGTGATATTCATTTGAAGGTGAAAAGATAAAAGTCTTGGTGAGAGAGAATCTCACACACTTAGGGGGAGGCTACATATGTTAAAGGTGAGAGAATTTCACACTTAGGGGGAGACTAAGTTTCATTGAGATGGAGATTCACATTTAGAGGGAATCTAAATGATCATTCTCTAATTAGGTTATTCAAGTGTCACTTTAATTGTCGCTTATTTACAAATAAGTAAATCGTTGTAACTGCTTGACTTTATATTAATGAATATCTTTTCATGGGTACGCTGCCCCTAGACGTATGTGGTATTACACTAAATTGGATTAACAAACTCTGTATTCTTTTCTAGTTTTTCAATTTTCTACACTTATCGTTGTTGTTCTTGAAAATACTATAACATCATGTGTAACAAATATCAGTAGTGGTAGTTAAATTTTATTTTAAAGCTCTTTACAATTTTGCTTAATTTAGAGCTTATATAAAAGATGAAAAAGACCTAAAATGAGCTCATGGGGAGGAGGGTGTGCGTCAATTGTCTCTCTCTTTTCTCTTCTTCTTTCTTTCCCTTCATTTTTCTTTTCTTTTTTCCATCAAATTTCTTTTTTACTCAATATCTTGATTTATGGTGGAGATTTTTTTCCCTCTCTTTTATTATTTTGACTTTTTGTTTATTGATTTACTTATGTTAAAAAGAAGGTTTGATTGTCATACTACTTTCTAGTTCACTTTTTAAAAGGATATTTTCGAAAATAATTGTTTTCATATCTTTCCTTTAAAACAAAAACTTTAAACAATAAATTATTTTAGTTGCACATCAACATATTCAAAAGTAATTATAATATCATTTTAAGCAAAGTTATTAATGATAGCTTTTTACCTGTCCAAGAGAAAAAGAAGTATGGTGTTTGTCCTCGAACATCCGTCAGATTTTTGCCGCTTTTAATGATAGTTTCATAGATAGATGGTATGCTCTTGATGTTGTTTGTTCGTTGGATGTTACAGAAAGAACCGAAGACAATGAAGTTGCAATCAGGTTATCGTTGTCGCCTCTTTCTGTTATGTTTGTTGTAACCACCAGAGTTTCTTCGTTGAAAATGAGCGCTGTATAAAAAGAAAACGAATGAGAAAATAATGAAAAAAGAGAGAGCAAGACATTCATTATGTAGAGAGCAAGACATTCATTATGTAAAGAAGTTTAAAGAGAAAGTAATAAAAGAGATCCTCCCGATTTGTACAGCGGACATAGGCTTTTGGCTGAACCACTTAAATACTTGTGTTCTTTCTTTCTTTCTCTACAATCGTCTAGTTTTTACTTAAGTATCGTGTACACGATCGTTTAGTTTCTCTTACATTGTTTACATGATCATTTAGCCTCGTATTGCATCGCGTATACGATTGTCTAGTTCCTCAGCCGTCGTTTATACGATCGTTTAGTTCCTCACTACTATCGTCTACACGATCATCTAGTGCTTCTTAATATCGTTTACATAATTAAACTATTGTCTAGTTCCTCAGAGCTTCGTCTACACGATTGAGCTGCATTAAGGTAAACGATTGAAGAGTTTTGAAGCTTAAAAGATACAGTCTTCCCTGAGTCTTGAAGTGAAGTTGATCGTTAATGTTAAGTAGTTTGGGCCTGCTAACAAGAGCATCACAGTTATCTGGGGCAATAAGTGGTATTAGAGCTCAGAGAACAACTCAAGACAGGTCCAAGATTTGAATTCTTGCATACAAAGATTCAGACAAGTCAATCTTGAAGTTCAAGAATGGCTATAACCATGTATGAAATTAAGAAGTTTGATGGAAAGACAGACTTTGAATCATGGAAAACAAAGAATAAGGAAGTTTTGGGATAATAGAAGGCACTTCTGGCCATCACAGACCCAACAAAATACCCTGAAATACTCACAGATGCAGAGAAAGAGACAATAAAGGTAAATGCCTATGGAACTATTGTCTTGAATGTTACAGATAGTGTTTTAAGGTAGATAGTTGACCAGCCTACTGCTTATGATCTCTGGAACAAATTAAACGAGATTTATCTCAACAAAGATTTGCCTAATAAAGCTTTCTTGAAGGAAAGATTTTCCACATACAAGATGGATGCTGCAAAGTCCCACAATGATAATTTAAACAAATTCAAGAGACTGTCATCAGAATTCAGATCAATAGGAGACAACATTGGGGAAGAAAATAAGGCTTTTATCTTACTTGATTCCTTACCAGAATCGTTTAAAGATGTTAAAACAGCCATGAAGTATGGTAAAGAACGAATCACTATATAAGCAATCATTTCAGCAATCAAAGTCAAAGAACTAGAGTTACAGATGAGTAAGAAAGATCAGCAAGGAGGAGAGGGTTTGTTTTCAAAAGGGAAAACAAAGAACAATGGGAAGGGTAAGCAGAATGGTGGTCACAAGTCTAAAATCAAGTGTCATTTTTGCCACAAACTTGGATACATGAAGAAAGACTGTTATGCCTTGAAGAGGAAACTGAACCAATAGAACAAAGGAGGAAAATGGACAGAGGCTGCTGTGTTGGAAAATTCCCTTGTGTATTCAAAATGCCTTAGCAGCAATTGAAGAGTGTGGTGAATAGAATTCTATGGAGACTCAAGATTGGGTGATAAATTTTGGTTGTTCCATATGACATCATCTAAAGGGTGGTTTTGTTCCTACAAGAAGTGGGATGGAGGGCTGATCTACATGGGAAATAACAATACCTGCAGGGGGCATCGGGTCTGTTTCCTTGAAGTTGCAAGAAGTTTCAGTGAAGTTGATCAGGAATGTGAGGCACGCTCCTATATTGAAGAGAAATATCTATCATTAGGGATGCTTGACTCCATTGATTGTGAATACAGAGGAGTTGGAGGCACTTTTGAGATGATTAAAGACTCAAAAGTGGTGTTGGTGACTACTAAAGTTAATTGCTTGTATGTCAGTAAAGATGTGCAAATGGCACATTCAGCCTTAATGGCTACAGATGAAGAACCCATAAAATATGAACAATGGAACAAGAGGCTATCTCATATTAGTGTGAAAGGGTTGCAAGTTCTTTCAAAACAGAGGATTCTTCCTAAAGGGATTGGAGAAAGCTTGAAACATTGAATCCTTGACAAGGCAACTAGGCAAGGCTTCCCTAAAGGACAACATACCTCCAAGAAGACACTTAAATATGTGCATTCTGACTTATAGGGGCCAACACACTCTTCTTCACTAAGTGGAGCAAGTTTTGAGGAAGCAACTAACAGCCTTAATGCTAGACAGTGGATTGAGGCAATGAATGATGACATGAGGTCTCTCAACCTAAATGATACATGGAATAGTACATTTGCCTAAAGGGTACAAACTTATTTCATGTAAGTGGATATACAAGTTCAAAGAAAAATTTCAAGGGTTCAAAAGTCTAGATTCAAGGTAAGATTTATTGCTAAGGGGTTCACACAAAAGGAAGGGATTAATTATACAAAGGTATTTTCTCTTGTGGTGAAACACACATCCATTAGGCTACTCCTCTCTCTAGTTGTTCAAAAGGACTTGGAGTTAGACCAATTGAATGTGAAGATTTGTTTTAAGGGGTTCACACAAAAGGAAGGGATTGATTATACAAAGGTCTTTTCTCATGTGGTGAAACACACATCCATTAGGCTACTCCTCTCCCTAGTTGTTCAAAAGGACATGGAGTTAGACCAATTGGATGTGAAGATAGCTTTCTTACATGGATTGTTGAATGAAACTATCTATATGAAGCAACCTCAAGGGTATATGAAGAAAGAAGAAGAAGACTTGGTGTGTCTACTAAATAAGTCAATCTATGGGCTCAAGCAGTTACCAAGGTGTTGGTATGACATATTTGATGAAGTGGTCTCTAAAATGGGATTCAAGAGAAGTTCCTATGATTGGTATGTGTATACTAACTCAAAAAGCATCAAAGAACTAGTGTATTTACTCATTTATGAAGATGATATGTTGTTAGCTGAAAGATCCAAAGAAGAGTTGGGGCAAGCTAAGGCTCTTCTAAAGAAAGAGTTTGATATGAAAGACCTAGGGGAATCTAGAAGGATTCTAGGCATTGAAATTGACAGAGAAAGAAAGTAAGACAGATTGTATGTTAGTCAAGCTGAATTCTGTGGAAAAATACTGCAGAGATTCGACAAGGATGGTGCTAAGCCTGTTGGCAGTTCACTTGCTCCTCATTTTAAACTCTCAGCTGCAAACAGTCAAAAGAGTATAGATGAAGACCACATAAACCATATGAAGGTTGTTCCCTATTCCCAAGTAGTGGGATCTTTGATGTATCTAATGACTTCAACCAGACCAGATCTGTCCTATACTACAAGTTTAGTCGGTAGATACATGGCCAATCCTGGTAAATGACATTGGGAAGCAATTAAATGAATACTGAGGTATCTTTGTTCATCAAAGGAAGCTTGAATCTTATATAGACAGAATGACCCCTTCAATGATGAAATGTATGGTTATGTTGATGCTGATTATGCAGGGAATCTAGATAGGAGGCGTTCACTATTTGGTCATGTTTTTCTATAGGGAAACAATATGATAAGTTGGAAAGCAAGTCTGCCATATGTTGTGGCCCTTTCCACAACAGAAGCTGAGTTTATAACTCTATCTGAGGCTATGAAAGAATGTTTATGGATGAAGGGATTACTAAATGATTGTAGCATTACACAAACAAAGGTGAGAATATATTGTGACAATCAGAGCACAATCTATTTGTCTAAAAACCAACAGTTTCACAGCAAAACCAAGCACATTGACATCAAGTACCACTTTATCAGACAGGAGATTGAGAAAGGGGAAGGTGAGATAGTAAAAATACATACCTCAGACAATGCGGCTGATATGCTAACCAAGACAGATCCTTAAAGCAAGATTGGTCATTGCTTGGACCTCCTTGTGTTTGAGTTACCTGAAGAAGGTTAGCTCAAAGTCAGCTCAACAAGCAAAAAGGGAATGGTACTCTGGATGTTTACAAAGGTGGAGATTGTTATAGAAAGTACCAAAGACAATGAAGTTGCAATCAGTTTATCTTTGTCGCCTCTTTCTGTTATGTTTTTTGTAACCACCAGAGCTTCTTCGTTGAAAATGAGTGCCTGTATAAAAAGAAAACAAATGAGAAAATAACGAAAAAAGAGAGAGAGCAAGGCATTCATTCTGTAAAGAAGTTTAAAGAAGAAGTATAAAAGAGACCCTCCCGATTTGCACAGTGGACGTAGGCCTTTGGCTGAGTAACTTAAATACTTGTGTTCTTTCTTTCTTTCTCTACGATCATCTAGCTTTTACTTAAGTATCTTGTACACGATCGTTTAGTTCCTCTTACATCATTTACACAATCATTTAGCTTCGCATTGCATCGCATATACGATCGTCTAGTTCCTCAGTTGTCGTCTATACGATCATTTAGTTCCTCACAACTATCGTCTACACGATCATCTAGTGCTTCTTAATATTGTTTACATAGTTGAACTACCGTCTAGTTCCTCAGAGCTTCGTCTACACGATTGAGCTGCATTCATGTAAACGATTGAAGAGTTTTGAAGCTTAAAGGATACAGTCTTCCCTGAGTCTTGAAGTGAAGTTAATCGTTAATGCTGAGTAGTTTGGGCCTGCTAACAAGAGAATCATAGTTATCTAGGACAACATTGGAAAATCTTGAGCTGATTACCATTGCCTACTGGTCCCTGTGGAATGATAAAAATTCCTTTATCAATGGAAGAACGATTGCTCCCCCTAATATCAAAAGCAAATGGGTATTTGATTACTACAAGGAAATTATAAGTACCTCTGAAAACAAAGGAACTTGTTGTAAAGCTGTACGGGAAAAACCCAATTTGAACAGATTATGCTGGTCACCTCCCCCTCAGGGTGATTGCTTTGAATATAGATGTTGCTTGGACCTCGACTTCTCCAACAATAGGTTTTGCCTCTGTTTTTCGAGATTCGGATGGGAAGATAGTTGCTTTTACAACATTAACCTTAACTTTCATCTTGAGCCCCTTCTATTGGAAACTCTTGTTGTGCTTGAAGGGATGAAAACCACTATATTGAGCTGAATTTTTCTCGTTTTATTGTACAATCTGACTGCCAACAAACCATATCCTTGATTAATGGGCACACCAAAGCCTTGAATGAAATTGGATGCTGGATTGAAGAAATTAAGTCTTTTGTAAAAAGTTTTGAATTTATTTCCTTTATTCATGTTTCCTAGGGCTTGCAATCTTCTTGTAGATTCCATTGCTAAGTCGCTAGAGAAAAATCTCTTGTTGGTGTCTTGGTAGACCACTTCCCCCCCATTTAATTGATATAGCAGAAAGGGATGTATCTCTTTACTATAACCCTTTGAGGCTTTAATAAAAGTTTATTTCTTTTGTAAACAAAAAAGTTATTAATATTAAATACAATAATATATCTTCATTTCTTATGCATCATTACGACAAAAACAAATTTCTTGATGTTTGCAATTTTAAATACTTGATATTTTTATGAAAAAAGATCAAGTAATAGGTGATTTTAAAGAAAAACTTCGAGAAATTTTTAAAAAATGTAGAAGTGGTGCATTCTTCCAAAAAAAAAAAAAAAATCGCTCTGACACATTGCTTGATATCTTAAAAATGTCAAGTTTAATCTATGTTTTCTTATATGTTTTAAATGTCAAGGATATTAAAAGTAAATAGAAATTATTTCCTCATTATCTCAATTCTCTAAAATTTTGACTAGCCCTATACATGAGCCCTCATGGGTCCAAAATAACTCCCTTTAGTTTACACATTTAAAAAATAGCACGCTTTCTGAAATCTTGTAGAATTGGCTTTTCTTGGGCCTTCTCAGGCAAGAACGGGCCCAGGATTGTGTTTGAAACGTAATGAATTCAAATTATCTAACCGTATAAAAGGACAAAAATACCCCTACTTTTAAAAAAAAGACCTTTATACACAGAAACCCTTCAGATGATCCAGCTTCTCAACTCACCTGAGATATTCCTGCTTTATTTACGAAAATTTCCTTCCCCATGGTTATTTGCATCATTAAGCTTACTTATTTTAGAGGTACTTCCTTCTTTAAGTAGTTTCATTTTTAATCAGAGGTTTGTTAGGGTTTTTTAATGTATCTAAAGTATATAAATCAAAACTCCTAAGCCTTTTATATACAATGAAATATGGCTTGATGATTGTGTATGTTGCAATATTTGTTCCTTTTTTTTGTGTATGTAGTATGTTATTGATGATTTTCTAAAATTTTTCCATGCTATTTTGATTGAATTTGTTTAAATCTCAGTCGAGATTCGATGAAGTGGGCCTGAGATCGTTTGGATGTGTACCGAAATTAGGTTTAATACCTTTGAGTTTTGGAAATTTTGTATACCATCTCGAGATAAATGTAGCCCGAGCTCATCCTCGAGATTTTATATAGAATGGGAGCAAAATCCTAATTTTGTGGCACTCCGGTGTAAATAGCCCGAGTTCTTTATTATTAGGGCACAATTTCTGGCGAATTTTCCTCCGAGTTCTTCACCAAGATTTAAGCTAGATTCTAGATTTATGTGTATTATTTTGTTGTTGTTTTGCCTACTTGATTATTGAGTTGAATGTATGGCTTATGGTTTATGTGACAGATAGCATTGGTGACTAAGATCTGTACTTCTTATAATTTTTCGGCAAATCTAACTTGTTTTCTCATTTGGGGAAAATAGCCTCGAATACTAAGAAGAAGTTAACACCTAGGCAGTTGTATATGTTTAGGTAGACTGTTTTTTACCCCTTTTTTATGTGAAGTTAGTTTTTAATGGGCCTCTGTGCCATTATATTCTTTTGCGGGAGGTACAAAAGGATAGGGAAGACGTTATTAGTTTTAAATTGCTAATGAAGAAGGTTTCTTTTGGTCGGGACGAGTTTGATAATGTGATAGATTTGAGATATAGCCCTAGGTGTGAAGTTGATTTTGTTCAGAATAATGCTCTTAGGCTCAGGAAGGTGTATTTGGGAGATAGGTCCAACATGAATGAGACTGAGTTGGACAATGATTTCCTGGATTATCAGTTTGAAAGCAATGAGGATACGGTAAAGATGACTATTTTTTATTTTATTGAGTTAGCTATGATAGGATGGGAATGAAGGCAACATGTGGACTAGACCATGTTGGGATTGATTAATGTTGAAGAGGTTGAATCCTAAGCGGAAGCGTGTGATCGCCTTGAAATTTTGTTTTTCGATTTTACATAAACAAAATACGGTATAACAATAATAACATAATGGATAAACAATCAAGATTAGCATGCATTTAAGAGAAGAAAAGAGGAAAGAGCTAAACCTTACTTTTGTAGATTCCCAAATTCTTTAAAATTCCCTCTGCATTTTCTCTAGAACTTCTCTTCAATGATCAAGGGACACTATTGTAAGTGAAACCTTGTTATTCTCTAGGATCCAAAGAATTGGATGTGTGGTCTCAAAGACTTGGAAGAGGAAGAAGTAATAGAGAAAAGAAGAGAGATTTTGAGAGAAGTAGTAGGAGACTAAGATTCATAATTCATAATTCAACTGTCACAAACATGGTCCATGAAGACTTATTTATAAAGAGGATGGTGACCCCCTTCTTCTAGCATTTTCTATTCCTACTCTAGTTCTAATTTAATTAAATAACCATATATATCAAATCCAATTTAATATATACAATTAATAAATAAATAAATAAACATCACATGTTTATTTATCTCTACTTCTAAAAAAATAATTAATTAATTAATTAACCATTAATTAATCGATTAAACTACTATATTAAATCATATTTCATATAGAATTAATCAAAATATAATTATCACATATTTATATGTATACATCTCTTTAATATTTGAATCTGATTCAAATATTTTTCTCTCTTAATTATAGACACTACTACATATTTTAATATTGACTATGGTCACATGACCATGGTTTATTGGATTAGACCACACTTTTGTGACCGTGGACTACTCCAGCGTAGTCTATAGTATAGAGTATGGTTAACGTTAATCTACGCATAACGTCAACCATGGTTTATATGACCATAGATCACGATCGACGTTAGACATGGTCTATAATATAGACCACAGTTAATGTTAACCGTAGTCTATATTACATACCACGCTGACTATAAACCATAGCCTATTTGGACATAGACAACGACTGACGTTATGTCACACCCCGCACCAGATTACCCTTTTAATCTGGACGGAATAGTGACTGCAGCAGTTACCAACCCTTTTGCTGGCACTTACTGCCTATTTTACTTATTAACTAATACTCAAACCCTGAATACATACATATTAACTCATAACTTAATACATTTACACTACAGGGTTCCGTAACATTGATTATACATGGATATTACCATCTAGTGAGCCCCATCAGGAATACTAGTCACTAGACAGACACATGTGTACTAGCTAATACAGGTCTTCAATTACGCTTCTCTCAACCTGTTTCTTCGAGTGGCAAAGCAGCAACAGAAAAGTCTTCTAGGAACTGACCGCTACCTAGAAAAGAAAACATTTAAAAACGTGAGCTAGAAGTCCAGTGAGTGACTTAATAAAACGTAAATCTCATACTTAAACTGAAAGCTTGAAAACATAATGCTGGAACTTAAAGTATACCAAGCAGACGTGTACTTAAAACCTTTTAAACCAATATATCTTAAACCTGAATCTTAGTTGAGAATGAACATTCACTGCTCTAATTCCCAACGTCAAGCCATGGCCAGATGAGACCTCTACTTCAACCTGTTCATATTAAACTATGGCTAGAAGAGATCCCTATGTCAATCTCTTTAAATATACCGATGGCATCTCAAGCAATATTCCTAAGACATAAACGTTGATAATAACTTTTATACATCAATAATCATCATTACATCCTGGTTGAGAATGAGCATACACTACTCTAGCTCCCACCGTCTATTACCGGCCAAAAGACCTATACCTCGGCCTCTCATTCAGACCTGCCTACATACACATGGAGTTTGTTACGTACCATCAACACCTTAGGTACATCTATTCAGATACCTTTCCTACCAGTATCCCTACTCATTATGTTTAGAAATACCAACGCATGTACTTTGGCAACTTTAGGTATTTAAAACATAGTACGTCAAGCTTCATTCAACCTTAGCTAACCCTAACATATGCTTCATATTTTTTGAAATAAGTTGGATTAAAATATATTAAACTAGCTTGTAAAACCACTAGCATGCGTTAGACATGAAAAACATACTTGGAAAACTCATACATTAGTAACATCAAGCGTTGATAAACATTCACAAGCATTAGAAATTTCAAACTATCCTTCTAGCCTAAAAGAATATATGACTGCCTTATTCTTAGTTGAGAGTGAACTAATAGTTCTAACCCTCAACGTCAACCTTAGTCGGGGAGAAATCTTATGCTCAATCTCTCGACGTCGTATTACCTACGTGCACGTGGTTATAACTGAGTATCGTCATACCTTATGTACCTGACTAGGATACCTTCTCATTATCCTTCAGTATCCTCAGGTACTTCTGCTCAGATATCTTCTCAAACATCTTTCAGTATCGAGCTGCTAAGATACCTACTCATATGTCCTTCGGTATCAATTTGGCTGGATACCTTCTCAAAAGTCCTTCGGTATCAAATTGGCCAGGTACCTTCTCAAGTGTCCTTCGGTACCAAATTGGTTAGATACCTTCTCATATGTCCTTCGGTATCAATTTGGTCGGATACCTTCTCAAAAATCCTTCGGTATCAAATTGGCCAAGTACCTTCTCAAGTGTCCTTCGATACCTTGTTTTAAGTAAAACTAGTCATAAACATTTAATTGAAAGGATACCTTCTCATTGTCCCTCAGTATCCGTCACATAACTAGTCACAACATTCAGTTGAACACTAAAGATTAGTGCTCAAATCATCATACTAATTCATCCATCATACTAGTTTATCATAAAAATAAAGTTACTTAAACATGTTAAAAGCATTTGGAAAAGATAACATATTTAAATCATATCAATTCCATGGAAAACATGCTTTACATAGCATGATAGACAGTTCCGCAGTTATGTTACTTGGCACTTCATCTATACACTTAGCATGCGAATAACTTTAAAGAAATCATAATTTCTAATCATTAAAAACATTAATTCATCACATAGTCACTCACAGCTTGTTGGCCTCTTAACGGGTTACATGCTTCTCCTAGCTCTTCTTGGCCTGAAAGGACATATTTCCCAGTTAAACCACTGAGAATTCCTAGTAAAATACCTTAATTAATTCATTTATTAAAGGAATTTTACACAGACGACTCTACTGGTGAGATCCCCATGAGCCGCACCAGCGAGATCCCTTAGAGCAACACCAGCAAGATCACCTTGAGCGACACCAGCGAGATCACCTTAAGCGAGATCTCATTACTAGCGACACCAGTGATACTCAGCCCCCCAGCGATACTAGCGATACTCAATCACCAACGACACCAGTGATACCCACTCACCAGCGATACCTGCCCAATTTTTAGCAAGATTCCCCTCTAGAGCGAGATCCTCTTCACAAATTCTCGCTATACTCTCCACTGTGAGCTGTTTGCTTGTTCTTCCCAAGCAGCTGTTTACTTATGCACAGGTTCTCTGTTACAACTTTAAAAATTCATAACTCAAAATCCAGACCTCATTTGAAGAAACTTCCTTCTACAAACATATTTAAAATTGAGTTACTTTCTTACCTTAAAATTTCAGTCACAAATTCCTTATAGTTTGTCCTAGAGATCCCAATTTCATCTCAGGCCCTGATTAACCCAAGATTTTGTCCCTCTTGTAATTTCATCACTTTCCATTCTTCTTCTCCTGCCATCTTTCTCCGGCAAGAAAACTTTGAAAATTAGATTCTCTCAACTTTCAAATGGCACCGATTTCACTAAATTTGTTCATGTAGATTTCCAAAACCAAACTTTCGAAGTTCCTTTTCCCTTTTAATCTTCCTACGCCTCCCAAATTCAAGGATAATTCGCCACGTCAACTTATATCTAATGACTCAGCCCAAGCCAATAAGTGAGTTTCTTTATTTAATATGTTTTTCTTTTCCTTTCTCCTCAATCTCTATAATTTGCATGGATTTTCACTTATATGATATTTAATATATCATTCCTTTGGCGAAACATACTTGTTTAGGAACTTAGATTTTGGGGCTTACACTTAGCTTACACGAGCTTATTTCTTCATGCTTCCACCCTCTATCCTTCCTAAGTCATGGCTTCATTCAACTCATTAAGAGACGTCTCATTACTTTCTCTTACTTAAAATAATTAGGGTTCGAGCTTTACACGTTAGCCGTAATCTATAGTACATACCACGACTGGCATTAGGCATGGTCTATATTATAGATCACAGTTAACGTTAGCCATGGTCTATATTGTCATAGACCACGAAAAATGTTAAACGTGGTTTATATTATAGACTATAGTTAACCTTAGCCGTGGTTTATAGTCGTATACACCACGGTTCACATTAGTTCTCTAACCATGATTTTTATTGATAAACCACACTTATATCAACCTAGTCATGTACTATTCACTATGGTTAATGTAGATCGACAACATATGACATTTTATGTGGCTTTTTAACAATAGGCTTCACTTGAGTGTACTGTAGTTTATACAATAATGGACGACAGTCACATTGTAATTTTTTTTTTCAAATTACAATTAATTAATCTAAAGCTTCCACTCATTCAAATACATATTTTATAAACTACAACCTATCCAAATTTCAATACATAAAAGATACATAAAAACATTAACGTTCAAATGTAATACAAATTAATTTAGTCACAAATTAAAATTACTAGACATCATTTTTGTACAACTATATATTGTTGTAGATGTTGTCGCCATTCATTGCGAACTTCATCAATCTCTTCTTAGGAATATGTCTTCTTTCTAATCAACTATAAAAAAAGAGGAGAAATTATTCGTATGTTCGTGTGTGTATGCATGATATATATAAAACAAATGAGTGTTAAATAACTCATATCATACCAGCTCCTTAAGAGAATTGATTTGTTGATCCATCACAATATCCCTCATATATTTCATTACATAATATCCACATTCTACAGATCCAGGTTGACGAAGGCTCTATATAAATAATAAACATTAAAATATGAAAACATATAAATTTATGAGATAACTGTATCAATATAATAAAAAAAAAATTACTACTTACTTTAATAGAAGAATTCCAAATAATTTATTTCCTTCCTTTTAATTTCACTTCAGATCTAAATATCTTTATGACCCTATATTAAAAATCAAACAGATGCACATAATATGGACCTATGTATATATAATAACAAAAAGTTAAACTATTTACATGTTTACAAGACTTTTTAGCTTCATCACGAGTAGCCTTTGGAATTGAATCTAATAAATATGCAGCATCCCCATACAAATCTATCACAACAAGTATCTAATGAACAATTGATTTATTTATTTAAGAAGATATAGATATTACATTTAGTAGCATTAACCCACAAAACTAATAATCTAACATCCAAAGTTATCTTCTATAGCTTAAACATGTATGTAGAGACATACATGTTGATCATGTTTAAGTGATAACCTAAATGGTCTATAGTAAATAGATAAGGCTGGATATCTTATCCTGGTGACACTACAAATAGGGCCGCTTTATAGATGTTACAATTGTTGTAAAGTACTACAAATGATCTAACCTTAATCATTCATGTGGAGACATGTAAGCAGGGGTTAACTATACAAAAGGATTTGTATAGGACCAGACCACGAAATAAATAGTCTTATTATATGACACCATTAATAATAGAGACTTACATTTCACCAAGATGACCATAGGTGACATGACCTGAATCCTAAGTGAGTTGTGAACTCCTGCCTATGAAGGCGGTCCTTTGATGTGTATGAGTGAGAGTGGCCAGATCGCCGATTCAATAAGTCTACCATTTTGGAGATTCGTTTGATTAGGAAGTTAGGAACACAGCTACACAAGAAAAAATTCACTCATTCCTTGATGTCGAGGTAAGTACATAAATTGTTCCCTTAATAGTTGATTTCGAGGCTTGAACAATGTGGCGCCACACCCTCTCTTGGTCCAAAATGGATTTGGTCATAGTTGGACTATGACTTATTGTTCATTAAAAGGATTAATGGTACTTAAGAAGTTAGATGTAACTACAGGAGCAAAATGGTAATTTTGGCCTAGTTGTACTTAGAGAAATTTGTGAAGGGTCATCGCACTGTGAATTGGTTATATTCAATGGACACAGAAATATAAAGAGTGCAGCTGTCGGTCTTTAGTGAAGGGACTGACAGTTAATGGATGTTGAGTAATTTAATTAAAGAAGTTTAATTAATTATTCAAGTTTCATTGAAGCTTCAATCTACAGGTCCATAAAGTCCCTTCTATAGTGCAACTGAGATTTTTTAGAATTAATTTTGGATTAATTTGAATTGTTCAAATTAATTAAGAGAATTAATTATATATGATATAACTAATATAATATATTTGATATATTATATTATTAAGTTTTTTTTAGAAGGATTAAATATTTGAATATGATTCAAATATTAATAATGTGAATTGTATTCATATAATTAAATTTAATATAGATTTGATATATATTAAATACCACGATTTATTGAGAAAAAATACAAACTATAGATTATATTGTATTTTATATAATATAAACTATAGATTATTTGTTATATTTTGATATAACATATAGTTATATAATAAATTAGTTATTATATTATTATTTAAATTAAAATTTAGTTTTAATTTAAAATTAAAAGGAGTGAGTAATTAAATAACTTCCTTCCCCTATTTTTCTCTCTAAAAAAGAACGTGTTAGTGGGAGTGGTTTTTTGGACATAATTTTTCATCTTCTTCACAGAAGATTACAAATAAAGTCTATGAGTGATTTAAAACGAATTCTCCTAGATTTTTTTTTTCTTTTTCTCTAAAAAAATCATCTCCCTCTCCCAAAAAGATTCAAAGCCCACAACTTCTGATATTCTCATCCTACCCTAAGGAGAATACCGAGGACGATTTTTTAGTGGTGGTCATCTTGGATTGTTACGATCTTGGGAGTTTTTCAAATTGTTCGTGCCTGATCGAGAAGGAGATTCATGAAGAAGTTGTTCTTCAAGGATAAGTTTGTTTCTAACCCTTCTCCCTTTCCCACCTTAACATGCTGTAAATTTTGTATATGCATAATTTTGTTGTTCTGAAAATTATGTGAAAATTGGAAATTGGAAACTATTCTCCTTTCATAATGGACCTCACAGTTCCTTCATTTAAAACTAACTTTACGAGGGAAGCTTTTAAGATGCCAATTAGCATTTAAGAGTAAAGGAAATACAATAAACATAAAAGAAAAAACGTAATAAATTCAATCAATTTGGGTTTGACTCTAGGAGAATTAAAGTCCAACATTTTGTGAATATGGAGTGTAATGATTTGCTTAAGGTAGAGCCAAATGCAACACTTTCACTAGCCCCCATCTTTATCTTATTTTCAAACTCCTTCCAATCTAATTGTTTGTGGTATTGCAATGTGGCAACAGGTGGTGGTGTGGATGTTGTAGCATGTGGCTGGAGCTAGAGTGTGCATATGTAGTATGAGCATAACTCCACCTCCTTGTGCTTGTCTAATATCATGCCTCAAATTTACATTAGGGGTAAATCAACATCTATTTTGCTTCTTGGATCTTTTTGCATGGACTTGGGAAGAGGTTTAGACATTTTTCTCCTTTGTTAATATGAGATGATGAGTAGTTTTGATAGAAGTTTCATAAATGTAATTTTTTAAATTGTTTGTATAGGGTTGATTGTTGGAATTATGGTCTTTCTTTTCTTTTTGGAATGTTCGTATAGTCTTGTCCATATTCTTCTAATTAACTTAGAACATCCTTCCGAATGTTATAAAATTTTATAATGACAATGTTGAAGAATGTGATCTTTTCTCAAAGGTATTGGAAGAAATTTTGGTTCATAAGATTCAAAATGTGTTTAATTATTTATTTGGTTGAATGAATATTTGTCAATATATCATATGTGATTGTTGGAACATAATACAAGAACAATTTATCGGTAAACATCCATATTAAAGTTAAAAAAAAATCACAAACATACTAACACGTTATACGTGTCAAGATATAGATATAGTTGACAAGTGGAAATTGTCAAGAAGTTTTGCACTTGACACTTTATTCTTGTCAAGAACACCTATATTCTTGACATTTTTGTAGTATCAAGTAAAGTATATCCTGACATTTTTTTCACATATCAAGTAAAATTATTCGTGACGTTTTTTATTTGTCAAGAACGTTAATATTCTTGACATTTCAAACATGTCAAGTGTCACTGTTCTTGACATTTTTTTTTCCTAATCGAAAACATCCACATTCTTAATAGGATTTCTTGACATTTTTAAAGACGTAAAAAACAATGACAGTTGACATTAAAAAAAGTAAAAAAAAAAAAAAAAACATTATTTTTGTAGTAGTGTATATTTTTTAACATTATGAGTTAATACTTAAAAATTATTTTTGATAATGTATTTCTCATAGTTTCTTCAGAAATGACTTTTAAATTAATCTTTTAAAAAAAATTGTTTATTAAGATTAACATAAAATGCTTTTGATTATCTAAAATTACCTAAGTCATCACAAATTTTGAAATTTAAAATTTAAACTTCAAATGCTAGTGGAGTTGAGTTGATTATTTTTACCAACTCACTCTAACTCAACCTAACTCTTCTTCTATCTAATGTTTTCACTAACTCCACCCTTCAACCATTATCGGTGTTTATTGCTACCACACTCATACTCTGACTACCACCTTCACGCAGTCAACTCCGACGACCAACTTCGGACTCTGACAGCTACCTCCAATGACAAAATCCAGCAACAAATACCTCCGGTGATCAACTCTGGTGACAACAACTCTCTAACGATCAACACCGACATTCACCTTAGATAATCAACTCCAACGAAAACTACCCTTAATGATCAATTTCGGTGATCACCACCTCTGGTGCCTAACTCCATCGATCACCTAAGGCGACCAACTCCAACCACCAACTTTGTCGTTCATCTCCAATTACCAACTCTAAAGACCAACTTGAGCGATCATATAATTAAAAGAACTAATTAGTTTATAGTCATAGTAGACATTCTTTATAGTAATTTTATATTGAGAGATTATATGATGATGATTGAGTCATTCTTATAAAGTTACATGTCACATAGCCCAAAAAAACTACGTTCCACGAACATTCATGTATGTTTAATGGTTGTTGATTTTATAAATAGTAATATTTTGTCTACATTAGTTGTATAGTACTTTTTACTATAATTGCAATACTTACATATAGAAAATTTAATGTAAAATATATTTTTATTTATTAAGTTCACATCTTGAATAAGAATAAAGAATTTGGATAAATATGTGTATTAGGTAAGAAAAAAATAACAAAAACAAAAAAAAATTCATGATTTTTTAAGTTACAAAAACATGCACAAGATATTCATAACTTAACTCAATTCAATTCAATTTTGTACCTCAAATGCAGATGAGACTACTAATTCAGCTCAATTTTACCTTTTAAATATAAATAATTATTATCCGCTCAACTAAGTTCAACTCTACCGTGAAACCCACTTAAACCTTAAACAAAATAGTCACTTAATACATTTTTGAACCTTTTGATTTGGATTACTATGATCTCCTCTTTTGAGTTTTGAGCGTAGGGTGGGGTCTCGCATTATTCTTATCCTCACATGCAACGAATTAACCTCCTTTTTAGTTTGTCGGATAGAAAAACTTAGGGAAAAAACTAATAATTCTTTTAGCAAAATAGTTAAGGGGCTTTTCTAATAAACAAAACAGGTATTTAAGAAATAATTAGAAAGAAGATCTGAGCAAAAGGTGGATTAGTAAAGTAATACACGTTCTTTTATTCTTCTTGTCTTTTAGTTATTTATATTGGAAAAAGATACAAAAAAAAAAAAAAAAAAAAATGTCGTTCTGAGGTTTAATTTCCATTTTATTTCGTATTTAATTTTAATTTAGGTCATATTTACCTTCTTGTAAATGTAATTCATTATGTTTGTGGTTGTTTATCGCTCTTTTGTAATCAAAATAATTATGTGGGACTTATACTCTATTTTTTACTAACTTTTCATCATTTGCCCTTTTCATTACATTTTCATATGAAAGTATATAACAACAATAATTTTTTTAGATTCTCTTTGCATATTACAATGTAAACCCATTATGATTGTGGCCGTTTTAGTTATGTATTAGTAAACATAGTCTTAGTTCATAGGTTTTAGGATGTTACAATTTGAGTTTTGTTTCAATCTGGTTCGTAAATTTTAAATTTTATATTTTTAACCTTGATTTTTTTACTAGATATTCACTTTCAATATTTAATGCTAATGTATATTAATTAAATAAAATTAAAAGAATTACAATTAATTAAATTTCATTTTTTTATCACTATTAATCTTAATTTTAAAATTTCACTTAATAACTAATTTAAAAGGTTGTTTTCAAATATAGAAAGGTGAACAAACTTATTTATAAATATACCAAAATGTCACTGTCTATCTATAGACATTGATAGACATTTATCTGTGTCTATCACATAATAGATATTAATAGATATCTATCATTGTCTATCACTAATAGACGGTGACATTTTGCTACGTTTAAAAATATTTCTAACAGTTTTGTTTTGTCATTTAAAATAATTACTTTGTTTTAAATTAATTAATAGATATTAATGTCAATAGTAAAAATAAAATAAAAATAAAATAAGGACTAAAATAAAATAAAAAGTAAAAGTAAAATTATAACATGTGAGATTAACTTGAAATTAAAATCAAATTTTAAAGATAAAAAGTATAGACATTTTATAATTTAGAGCTAAATATTGAAATCAAAAAGCATTTTTTCAATTTTTTGTTTTTTTTACTTTTTTATGTACACAAACCGTGAAGATGAAAATTGAACTTTCAAATTTTAGAAATGAAGATGATGTTAATTATGGTCAAGTGTCAATTTCAATGGAAATAGCGATGCCTCAATTTTACAAAAATTTTGATGAAAATATCGATATAATGTCAATTTTAATTGATATGAAAACAAAAGATTCATAAACAAGTTAATTAATGTATCTATTATTTATATTATTTTTACATTAGACATTTTATTACTTATTTATTTATATTTCATGGACTTTTTTACGCTGCAATAAAAAGAATCCATGAAAATGAACAAATTGGATGAAATTTAATAATATGATTATGGTTAAGTTCATTTTTGCCGGGTTTTTTTTCCTTTTAATTTTCTAATCGGCAATAGATTGTGGTTGATTTCTTTTATTTTCTTTTCGGAATTTTAATACTAAATAAAGAAAAGGTATGGCGGCATTGTCGGAACTTGGAATAAAGATACAAATTCTTTTTTTTGACCTCAATTAGTAAATTCAATTACTAATTTGAAATAATCTTCTCATTCAAATTTCACACTTAACTTTTGCTATATACGTCCCACTACTAATTCAAGGAAAGAGGATATTAATACAAACAAGGATTTCAAATCTAATAATTTTTCATTTTCGATAGCTATATTTAATTGATATTTCTATTTCTAAAAAAATTATAAAAATAAAAAAAAAAAATTAAATTTAAATTAGTAAATAAACATTTAAAGATTCATAAACAAGTTAATTAATGTATCTATTATTTATATTATTTTTACATTAGGGACATTTTATTACTTATTTATTTATATTTCATGGACTTTTTTACGCTGCAATAAAAAGAATCCATGAAAATGAACAAATATGGATGAAATTTAATAATATGATTATGGTTAAGTTCATTTTTGCCGGGTTTTTTTTCCTTTTAATTTTCTAATCGGCAATAGATTGTGGTTGATTTCTTTTATTTTCTTTTCGGAATTTTAATACTAAATAAAGAAAAGGTATGGCGGCAGTGCCGCGTGTCGGAACTTGGAATAAAGAGGCACCGTTTTGCGACAGGTGTTATATGTGGGTCCCATGATGGCAGCTGACAGCTTTTCGGGTGGCTACAACTGGTCAACTTTGAACGGCCACCTATCTTCCACGTATGATTTTACGAACTCGCATTTATTTGTCGCCTCTTTAAATCCTTAGATGCACTTTCCTCCTTAAATCTTTTTTTGACAATGTCACACGTCTATACATATATATATATATATTTTTTCTAATTTCCATTTAATTTACCTTTACAATATATTGTATAGATATATTTTTAAAAAATAACCCGTTACCATGAATGTAATCTTTAAATTCTATTTAAAATATCTATTTATTTATTAAAATATTTTTACAATTTGCTTTTTATAATGCGTTAAAAATATCTATTCATATCTGTATTTTAGTGATGTTTTCATCCACAATTTTATAAAATTAATACCTCAATATTTTTAACTATGGTCTTTCTTTTGAGAAGTTTCATAGTAACCGTAAGTTTTTACTTCTTTGTTTACACCGTTATCTTTATTTTTATAAATAATTTGGTGTGCAATACTATTTTGATTTTTCTCTTCAATTTCATTTTATTTTAATCTTTGTAAGTCTAATTATTATACTTTCAATAAAATTTAAAATTAGTCTATATTAAGACTTACCTTAAGTAAGGCCAAAAGTTCCATAGTCGGGTTCAAAAGAAATCGGAGGTGACATGGAAAAATGTGTGTTCCAAAAGAGAAAAGTCAAAGACTTAGATTTTGGGCAAACCAACCAAGCTAGTAAATATATATCGATCGAAAAATAATTGAGCTACACTTGGTATGGTGTCCTACAACCTTGAGCATCATACACTACACTAACATTGCTAGAGTTGCATGTAATCACGTATGGTTGTCACAGAATGAGCATTATAAATAGCTTTATTCCCTGACCTCAAAAGGAAAATGGGTAAATAATCTCCAAATGAGAGCTTTGACATTACTTTTTTTCTTAGCTGAGCTTTCATGTACTAATTTAAGTATTAAAGTATGACAACCTAACACCATACGAGTATATAGATCTTTTACGCATGTCGACTCGAAAAACTTTACCAACCAGGAGAAGCTAGACAAAGATCAAGCTCACAATGGACCCAGGACGATCACAAATGCATATGTGCAAAATCAAAACCCCAACGGTCCATATTATTAGTCTTTTATTTTTAAATAGTCTCTATAGCTTCCGTCTTTAAAAATATTGAAAATATATTCACATTTTATATTTTTCATTGCATGCAAATTATTATTATTAAATTTGATACATAAATTAACTTCAAAATGACATATTTAAAAATATTGGAAATATATTCACATTCTATATTTTTTATTGCATGCAAATTATTATTATTTCACTGAATTTGATACATCAATTAACTTCAAAATGACATATTTAAAGATTTATTGAGAGTATGGAAAGTAGTTTTTAACTATAATGACTTGAGTTTAGAAGGGAGACATGAATAAATCGAAATCACATATGAATGAGAGTGATATTAAGGACATAAAAATATAGTTAAGAAACGTTTAAAAGAATTGAAAGTTACTACCTGTACCAATAATATTCACCTTCTTTTTCGGTGGTTCAATCATAAAAATTCCAAAGTTAGGTATGCTTATGATAGAGCAATCCTATTAGGGTTGGCAACGGAACGGGGCGGGGCCAGGGATGTACTCCCCGTCCCCTCCCCACGGGGATTTTTAATCCTCGTTCCCGCCCCATTCCCCATTTTGAGGAGTCGGGGTCGGGGTCAAGGAATCCCCGTTTGGGGATCGGGTCCTGCGGGAAAAAATTTCCCGCCCATTAGTTTTCTTTTTACTTTTTTTTTATTTAAAACCATTTTTTTTTTTTTGTATTTCTATTGAAATGATACACTTTTTAAGGAAAAAGTTAGTATTATTATTGTTTTATTTATTTAATTTAATAATAAAAAAATATTTTAACATTTTTTTATTTTAAAATTTAATAAAAAAATTAAAGTTAATTATATTATGAAAAAAATTTAAAGAATTAAAAAATAATAATAACAGTAGCTTTATATATATATATATATAACAACCTTATGAAATAAAATTATAAATATATATATATATATAATTGATATATTTTTAATTTTATTTCATAATATATTTTTTTTAGTTTTGAAAGGTTTAAAAACATTTTTAAATATTAAGAAAATCAATACAAACACACACTTTAATTTTAATGGACGAAACAGCAGTATTGTACTTCCAACAATAGTGAAAATTTAAAAGATTCTGAAATTCCTTTTAAAAATATCTTAGGATCCATTATTTTTGTAAAATATATAATTGCTTTGATCTGTTATATTTAATTAATTGTTTAATATGTTCATAACATGTCAATGATATATTATACTGATCTTGACATTATTAAAGATATATAATAACGTAAGTTGGCTAAAAGTCGTCTAGAACACGTATTGATAATTAATGGATATGAAGTAATGGATATATGACGTAATAAAATAATTAATGTTGTAAAAAAAGATTAAGGGATGTGAAGTAATAAAATAATTATTATAATTTTTTTTTTGAAAAGAATAATTACCATTAACTTAAGTAGTTATACTTTTAAACTTTTAAAATTAATAATTTCTTGACCTGATTAGGTGATTAAGATACTAATTATTATCTCAAAGATTAATAGTTCGATCTTCAACTCCAATGATGAGAAATGCATTTAAAAGTAATCAACTTTGTCAGAATATATGAAAAAGTTAATTTTTTTAATGTAACCTTCTTCCCAAATTTATGGACAAAAAGAGACAAATTAAAAGTTAAAAAACAAATGAAATATCTATACTTTCATGTGATATTTATAAGATCATATAAGTATATTTTGTTAATTGATTTTATTTATCTATATTAATGGATCAAACTATGTTACTTACAAATTCAATTATTCAAATAACAATATATAGAATGGATAATTAAATTTGAAATTGATAGTTCAAATTTGATGTGAGTTAGAATTATATTCATTATATTTTGATAGAATATAATTGTCTCAATAAAATACTTCTCAGTCTTTTTATAAGGTATTTAAATTATTAGTTGATAGTCGTTTTTTAATTTGTGTACAATAAATTTTTTTTCTCATCCACAATTTATACTAAACTCGATGATTGCACTTCTACCCTTTTGATCAATTAATAAAATAAACAATATATAGTTCTAAAAAAATATAAATGATAAGACATTTAGTACGATAAGTAAATTGTTGTGTACACACAATATGTAAATGCACATGTGATGTCGTATTTTAGTTATCAAAACTTATAGTTAACATCAACTTAATTTAACATTGAAGACTTGATTAAAGCTTATTTGATAAGAACTTTTAAATACTCGATGATTTAAATTTTTAGAAAATCATTTTAGACATATTTTACTTATTGTAAGAGATTACTGGTTCAAAATCTCATATAATAATTTGATTAAAAAAAAGAATCCATCAAATCATATAATCCATTCAACTTAATATGGTCTCAACAACTTGCATAGAATTATGCATGTAATTATTTAATACTACTCAGAATTTCATATGCGTAATATTTTAATAACATTTCTCTGGTCAACTTTATGATGAATACTAAATTAAGGCATGTAAAATGAACAAATTTTTGTGAGAACTAATGGTGTATTTAAAAAAAAAAAAAATTGTGATGGCAAAAATAATGAAATTAGAGCGCATTTAGAAAAATAGGAGAAGGAAATCATTGAAGTTGATAGCCATTTTCTTTAGTCGGTAGCAATTTAACTTATTATAAAAAAAAAAAAAAAAATTGGCAAAATCAAATCTATTTCTATATAAAATAATAATGATAATAATAATAATTATTATATATAATTGGTCAAAGTTGCTTTTTTTTTTTTTTTTTTTCAATTTCATTCACATTTGAGATCTAATATATTTAGTATACTTGTAAGCCTTACAATCATAAAATTGACTTTAGTATTCATAAATAAAGATTACATAAAGCATGTGACTTTTGATATTGAAATTGAATAAAAATAAAGATGAAGTTGTTCAATAAAAATAGAAATGGTTGGGGTGGATTGCCACTTCAATGAAGAAGGAATTGAAATAGGTGCGACAAAAAGTTAATGAATGATTAATTTGCTTCTCGTATTTAATGCAAAAAAAACATAAAGACAAGATGTTTTTCATTGACCCACTTCTTCTTCTTCTTTTTTTAATATATATAGGAACCATCGAACATATTTATTTCATAAGAATTTTATTTGAAAATATCTTAAATTTACATGTCAAGAGACGACTATTCATTAACTTATGATTAAATTAATATGATTTGAACTTATATAAAATATTTATTAAATTTAAATGAATATAATGTTTAAATGAATATAATGTTATTATTCTATTTGGTTTTTTCCAACAAAGTAATATATATTAATTGAATTTAAACTGGAATATCTTTTTAAAAAATTATATATATATATATATATATAAAAGAGAATTTTTAAAAATAAAAAAATAAAAGAAATTATTTATCCAAAATAGTAAAATGTTAATATTCTTTTATAGAGGTTAATAGAAAATATTGTAGATGTCATTAGATCAATATTTTTTTTTGTTATCCCTATAAATAGTTTGATATTTTTTTATTATCGGTGAAATTTTCCATATATATTGGACCGTATTTATTTGTGTGGGGCTAGAAAGTTCAAAATAGAATTGTTATCCAATATTATATGACATAAAAAATTATCCATTTTCTTTCAAATCCAACATTTACCTTACAAGTGGCTCTTTCTTAGCAGTTTCGAGTGGTAGGTGGGATTTTACGATTAGGATTGGATAAAATACACGAATAAAAATGGGTTTCGTTTGTGTTTAGATATTCTAATTTTTAATTTATTCAAAGTTAAAATCCAAACAATAAACTAATTATATTTTTAATTGATAAAATTCCAAGAAACGTGGTAATAATAATTAATAAAGAAAGTGAATTGACTCACTTGGTCACCAATTAATCCGTCCATAATGGTCGCTTCCAATAAATTATTTGTACTTTGTAGGGCCAATGATTTTCCAATTTTACATTTTAAAAAAATGGGGCAAAACTCAAATTGTTAGGAAAATATGATCAAATAATAAAAATATAATATTGATAGTGACTGTCAAATATGATACCATCTGATTTTTCATAATCCTTATAATAGTCTATTTAAATTTCATCACATAAATATATTAATACATATATGTACCATTTTCAACTCATTGAAATTTTTTATTCTATTTTTTAATTAGTTGTATCTTATTCGGTATGATACTATTTTTTTCAATGGTCTCAATTCCATAAGATAATCGTTGAGACATGTTAATTATTTTTTTAATTAATTGTATTTTGTTGAATTGATCATATTTAGTCAATTGAGTTGTCTTGATTATAAAGTTCTTAAGATAAAAAAAAAAAAAAAAAAGATTAAAAATTATCAAACTATAAAGTTAGTTTCAAATAAGTTTCATTTTAACTTTGAAGTTTGATTTTTTTTTCCTTTTCAAAACAACTCTTTAATGTTTTTGTGTTAGAGTCATGGACATTTTTTTTTAATTAATGTGTTGCTTATGTAAATCAAAACACATATCAAAAATAAATTTGGAATGTTAAAGGTTATAAAGAAAAAAAAAACGAGAAAACAAAAAAATGCGGTCATAGGATTGAAAATGAAGAAAACTCAAATAAGTTAATTCATAAATGCATCATAATGTACCTTTTTTATTTATCTATTTTTATATATATGTTTAGATTTGTTCACGTAAGTATATACAGTTTTTTTTTATCTATGAATTTAATAATAAAATTTCAAAACTTCAAACTTCAATAGTCGTGGTATAACTGAAACAAATCCTATAGTTTAGGTGTATTTTTTAAAAATAATTTAATCCACTATTTTGTATATTTATTGTTGGATTTTGTAGTTTTTTTTCTTTGGGTAACTTGACAAAAAGGAAAAAAAAAAACTATCTTTCTTATAAGGATGATTTTCTTTTTTAAAATAAAAGGTAAAAAAAATATTTTCTGATTGTGAAATTATAATGCATTGGAAAGTTAAAAGGATTATAAAAGGAATGGATGAAAATGATTACAGCGATGGGAAGCTTGTTATAGTTAGAAATTTGGAGGTCCCAATTTCCTCAATATTATATAATAAGATAAAGAGAGTGATAGAGACTTCTTGCAACTTGTGGAATTGGATTTTATTATTTCTTTTTTTCCCAGCCAAGTTACCTAATGGATCCTTCATTTCAAAAGTCGTTATACTTTTTCATTATTTAAATTTTTTTATAACCTATAAAAAAATCAATTTATATTCCTAAACTTTGATTATATCAATTTAAATACTAAATTAATAATTATATCAATTTAAGTACTGAATTTTATAGATATATCAATTTATACCTTTTTTTTTTACATTCTATTTAGATAAATCTAATCTAAAAGTGAAGGCTCGACTATCATTATTAATGTTTTATTAAGAAGATTACTTTATATTATCAATTTCGAGTCTAGTTGAAGATAATTTGGCACTAATATTATTTCTAAGGTCGACGATTCGATTTTCACTCTTGAAGTGAATTTAGGAAAATAATATTATATTATATTATATTTATGATTTATAAATATAATTTGTGTGAATCCTAAAACCTATAATTCGTTAGAATAAATAGAGATATTTCAACCACTAATTTATATTTAGTTTGACATTATGTCCAATGTTTATATAAACAATAATTAATAATATGGTAGTACGTTTTTCAAATCATTAACTATGAAATGACACATATAGAGTGAATTCATGTATCAAAGTCAAAGAAGTGTTGCTTGTAGCAGGGCAATCTCATTTATCTTAGGACAATAGAAATCTTCATATTTGTACTAATAAAGAAAATATTTATGAGTTTTGTCATTCGTATCTTTTCGAAAGTCGTGATATTACTTCAAAATTTTTATAAACATTGTAAAACTACACTGGAAGTGTAAGTTTTTATAGAATTTCAAATGTAAATTAAGACCTGAATGGTGTGGTAGGTGATTCAGAACAAAAATTCAATTCATCACACTATTTTAAATTATTGTTCACACCATTGCAAGTCTTAATTTATATTTGAATTTGATGCAGCGAAATAATGTATTAGGCCAAATATACTAATTATCCTAATTTCCTTCCTAAAAAATCTAAAGAATTTATACTTAAAAATATAATTTTGAAACGTTTATAAAAATGAATGGAAAAATATTTTTTAAACAAGATACAAAGTGATTTTCTATACTTTTAGTCTAAAAAGTTATTATCTTTTTCTATTGTAGACATAAAATGGCACTTCCTTCCAAGCTCTGTTAAAAAGAGTCATAATCATTGAAAAATTACTCACATGATTCTGCCAACTTGATGTACTGCTGGAAATGCAACCATCTCCTACTACCAATAATTCATAATGTGAATGTGATGATATGTTTAAACATGTTTTTAATGAGACTTTTCCTATACAAATACTTTTTGACCTAAATTTTTATGAAAGCAAAAATTTAATTTATAGTCTATTAACTTTCAATCTTGTAAGATTTAATTTTTATATTTTTAAATTCGTATCAATCTATAAATTTATTTTATCAAAATTAAGTGTCAATTTTCATTATCTAATGACTTACTAATTCATAAACACATTTGGTCTCTAATTAGTTTAACGAACGGTTAGATATTTCCTTATATCTTAACAATATTTTAAATATTAAATAGTTAAAAGAAAAATTATTTTAAATGGTAAATACTGTTGAAAATATTTACAAGATATAACAATTTTTTTGAATTATCAATGATAGACTTCTATCGTTTCTATTTGTGTCTATAGTGTTAGTTCTAAAATTTTGTTATATTTTGTAAATTTAAAAATAGCCCAGATCAAATTTGTAAAGTTGTTTTTAATTTTTGTTTTTGATCTCTTTGATTTTTTTTTTAACAATTTATTGACAAAAATTTTCATATTTCTTAACGTAACATTCAGATTCATAACCAAATTTCAGGAAAAAGAAATTAAACTACTATTTTTTAATTTCTAAAACTTTGACTTGGATTATAAAATCATCAGTAAAAATAGAAATTCACAAGTGAGAAAATAGTTTTATAACCTTAATTTTCAAAAACAAAAAAACCCAAAAATAAAAACAATCAAACAGAATAGAAAGTATAAATCATTACAAACGAAAATTCGTGAACAATAATGTCATTTAGATGCCACAATAATGGAAATAAATAACAAGTTTTAATGATCAAAATGAAAAGAAATATATCTATATATGTTACCAAGTATAGAAAGAACTACATAATGGAATTAATTTCAATTCTATACCTATTTCGTTCCACAATTACATAATGAACAAAATTAAATCGATATAATTAATATCTTATCCACTAAATTATGTGTAAGATAAGACAATTTCAATTTATTGTAATGATATTAAAGGATGAATGCATCCAAAATTAATATGTAAGGATTAAGGGAGTCATAATTTAGGAGCAATACTCGTGCACGTTGAATGATTAATAAAAATTAATCAATCTCATGATTTACAGATGGATAAGTAAATTATATCTCTGACGTCTGATTAATTTATTTATTACTGAAAGCCATAAATCCAAGCCCTGGTGACAGCATACCATAACATACATCTCCATCCCCATCCCCATCCCCATCCCGGTGGCTTCCTTTATTTTCCCAATATTTTCTCCTCTTGATTCGCTATTTTTTCAAAATTTCTAAATCGCCGGAAGGAAAGCGTATCAAAACAAAATCAAATTATTCGAGAAGGATTCTGTGTGCGATTTTCGGGCTGTCTTGATCCATCCTTCAGGTATGCGTTTTCCTTCTTCGCTGCCATTTCCTCGTTTTGCATGCTTCTGAAGATTGTTTTCGTCTTGCTTCCTTTCACCTTTTACTTGATTATTATGTTTTGTTTCCATTTCTAGGAGTTCGTTCACGGTCATCTAAGCTTTCGTTTGCAGCTGTTTCTGAATTCCAGTTTCGAGATTTTTCTCATTTCTTTAAGCTTTATTCGGTAAGCTGCTTCTTTCCTTTTATCTCTCTTCTTCAATTTTTATTTATCTCGTTGGAGTTCGTTGAATGTTTGATTGCTGGTAATTCGTAAGGCGAAAGGAGATAACGAATTTTGCTGTAGGTGTGGATTTTACTTTCTTTTTCCTCCTTCATTTTCGTCTGTTTCAGTACTCTGTTATTGTTGTCTATGAATAAGCCTGTTTCTCTTAGTGTTTATGCAACGAAACAGAGAATATGTTTGGAGAGATTAGGTAAACTTCAAATTCATTCAGCTTTGGCGTTGGATATTTAAGCATTGTTTCAACTATAGCTTCTTATATTATCTTGACTTCACACAAGTTTTGGTTCATTGGTGCCTGGCGTATTTATCAATATGTCGATCTAATCTTGAAATTATGAGATACTGCGATCTAAGGGAATAACAATTTCTTAAACCTTTATTTTTATTTTGGCAAAGGTTTCTCTCGCAAAATTGTATTTAATTATAAAAATGGATTGCTTACTATATCAATTGAAATGAACTGGAACTTCCGTTCGAAGCTCTTTGTATGCATATGAACTAGGGTAGTAAGTCTAAGCATTTACTGTCTCTGTCATGTACTTCAACTTCTTCCCGTGATACTTGACAATTGATTTTTGTATTTCTATATTATTAGATGGAGAGTATGTGATGTATCTTTAGGACTGATTAGTTCTGCTTACATGGCTATATATATATATATATATATATATATATTTATTTATTTATTTATTTATTTTTAAAATTATACGGGGGAGTATTGGGTGCATTTTTGGAATTGACTAGTTAGGCTTATATATCTATAAAAGATGTCCATTGTTTTTCAAATTATATATTAATTTCTGTGAGTGAATTAAACTATATTAATTTGTATGCCCTATATATTCAATATTTTTACGCAAGGATGCAGATAATTTGTCAGTTTGTAATAGGGAACCGATCTTACAAGGTGCTAGCCTCATCTATTTTTGGGACAATGAAATCTCACCTAACTATTTGGGTCACTTTATGTTATGAAGTGCTGTGAAGAGTTCAAGAAACCGATCTTAGTAAAATAGGCATGTCACTGTGTGATGCTATCAATAACTTCTTGTTATTCTTGCAGGCTGTATCTCTGTGTATTCTTGGCCTGGTTTTGAGTACTAAAATTCTGAAAGCAAGATATGGTTGCCTTTGGAAAGAAGTTAAAGGAAAGACAGATTGAAGAATGGCAAGGGTGAGTGTGATACACCAATATTTGTTTTGCATTCTTTCAGTTATCTTGTTTGGTTGAGTGTGCTAGTAGCCAGTCTTTTGATCAAAGAGAAATAAGTTGAGTTAAGAATACAGCTAAAGTAGATTGATTAAAATGGAATATGTTTTTATTTTTTATTTTTTATTGTCCTTGCATTTTAGATGGGAAGGAAAAAGACCTAAATATTAATTTCCAAATATGATTTGGAATTATTAATTATGCTTTTACTGCTGTTATTCTGTTTCACAAATTTGCTTTTGTGCAGATATTACATCAACTATAAGCTTATGAAGAAGAAGGTAAAACAATATGCTCAACAAATGGAAGTTGGAACACAAGATCGTCGGCACGTTCTCAAGGATTTTTCAAGAATGCTGGACAACCAGGTGTATACTGCATATCCCTTTTATGCAGAAGAGTTCATTAAGGCTTTGATAAATAATGATGCAAGTGATCGATTAATCTCTTTGTCATGCTTTGTCACCTGAAAATTTGTTAGTATTTATTGTATTGCTTAGTAGATGATAGTTCATTGTTATAGATCCTGATCTCTAATTTAACTGATTAGCATTAGGAATTTTCTAATTTTGTTAGATTATTGTCCTTTATGCTGTAAGCCCATAAGAACTGAATGTGCCATCATGCCATCAATTTCAGCAGTCACACACACATGCAGATAAACTTTATGTATTGACAGGAAGCAAAGCGCAACAAATTGTGTGGCAATTGCGTTGGAGGCTCAGGAAATGCTCCCCATCTCTCTTTGGAATTGTGTGTTTTTATAGCATGCTGTATGTACTCAACCATGTACAATCCCTTTCCTTCTAATTGAAGTGGTGGAATACTTTTGTGACTACAAATCATGAATTTAGGTTTTGGCATTATTTTCTGAGCTGAAAATCACTTTTACTATTTCTTTGCTGCTTTGGAACTGCATATTTTCTATATTATGCAATTGTGGAATCGAAGTTATGATTGCATCCATTAACAACTTTAATATGCATTTTCTGACAAATCAGATTGAGAAGATTGTACTTTTTCTACTGGAGCAACAAGGCCTTCTTGCCAGCCGTATAGCCAAACTTGATGAACGGCTTGACATTCTTCAAGAAGAACCCGAAATATCCCAGATAACTGAATTGAGAGAAGCTTACAGAGAAGCTGGTCAAGATCTTTTAAAGCTTCTATATTTTGTTGAGATAAATGCAATTGGCCTGCGTAAAATTTTGAAAAAGTTTGACAAGCGGTTTGGCTATAGATTTACCGATTACTATGTCAAAACACGTGCAAACCATCCTTACTCACAGCTGCAGCAAGTTTTCAAACATGTGGTAATATGTCGTCCGATTTTTATTTCTGTATTCTTCTTGTCTCATAATACTTCAAGGGAGTTCAAATATGAAGTCTTGGAACACTCAATATTGTTCTACATCCTTAGTTGCATGTCTGATTTTTTGCACGAGTGTAGTGGTTGCATGTAGAACAACTTGTAGATTTAACTTTCATGAATTTTCACCAGCTGAAAATGAACTTGTAGGGAATAGGAGCTGTTGTTGGAGCCATATCACGGAACTTGCATGAACTCCAGGACCGTCAAGGAAGAAGCTATCTATCAATATATGATCAGCCTGTTCTTCCTCTCCAGGTGGGTAGGAGTTCACTCATTTTGTTGCTACTTGGTCTAGTTGTTAACACTTCCCATGGACTTCCTAACAAATCTAGTACTCAAAAAGTTATTTCAGCTATGTTATTTATTCCAATTCCCATATGCAGGACCCTGTAATCGATTCAATTAAAGCTGCTGTGGACAGGTTAAGTAACTCAACAAACTTCCTAAACTTTTTGGCACAACATGCCCTCATTATGCGAGAAGAATTGCCTGCTCCCATGGAGGAACAAGTTGATGATAGCAATTATCACTCCATGTCTCTTTTCTTGAACTTAGCAAATACCTTCCTATACATGGTCAATACATATATTGTCGTCCCAACAGCCGATGACTATTCCATGAGCCTTGGAGCTGCAGCGACTGTATGTGGTATTGTAATTGGAGCAATGGCAGTTGCACAAGTGTTCTCATCAGTTTACTTTAGTGCATGGTCAAATAGATCTTACTTCAGACCTCTAATATTTAGCAGTGTAGCTCTCTTTCTCGGGAACATGTTATATGCTGTTGCTTATGATCTTCAATCACTCTGGGTTCTTTTGATTGGACGCCTTTGCTGTGGGTAGGGAATCTCTTTTATCTTTTTAATTTATTATTTTTTTCTTTACTGAATAGTTAATTAGATTACAGTCTTACGATGTTCATATTTTTATCTTTCGTCACGTTCAACGTGTTCTAGAATTCCATATAAACTGTCTTTTTGGGGTGTCCTTTTCTTTTGCATTCAGGAACCGCATATGACCTTGGACTCTATGCATCTGCATGTCCATAAATTTCTTCCAGGCACGTTGCTAACCGCCAACTGGAGCCACTAAGAAAATGATTGCACAGAATTGCCCTAAATTGTTTGTTATTTCATATATGGTTTGTTTCATTTAGATATACATCCACAGTGCTCTGTGGCATCTGAGTGCCCATAATCTAAGGATGCTTATGTCTCTAAGCTGATGTGCTGTTTCTAATGATGTTAGTTTTTTGTGTAGGGAATAAATTTTATTAGTTTTTTGTGTAGGGAATAAATTTTAATACCTTGGCTTATTTTTTGTTATGTTAATCATTTTAGTCAGGTTTAATTTGATAATGAGTGCTTCAAAATTCTTTAGTTTCATTTTCTTGCAAGGTCTAAATAGCCATGCCTTGGATTGTGTTTAGGAGCTTTTACACTTGATAAATTAGAAGAATTAGAGTTATCTCTCTTTTTGGAGGTTTCTCCATGTTTAACCGTGGATTTGGCCTAATCATGAAAACTTACTTGGTCACTCTTATCTACCTTCGTCAGTCTTACATAAAATGAGAGTCTTTTTGGGAACACTATTTTCTTATATTGTGTGGAACAAATATTCAGAGGAGACTCTAAAATCTTGAATGGTTTTGAACTCTCCCTTGTCTTTTAGTGGGGACACTAGTTGAGAAATGTTAATATGCACTTATGATGTTTGACAGAACTGTAATTTTCTAATACAGATTGGGTTCTGCTCGAGCTGTCAATAGGCGCTATATCAGTGATTGCGTGCCACTAAAAATTCGCATGCAAGCTTCAGCAGGATTTGTTAGCGCCAGTGCTCTAGGAATGGCTTGTGGCCCAGCTCTGGCAGGATTACTTCAAACGAAGTTTAAGATTTACAAGCTCACTTTTAATCAAAACACTTTGCCTGGTTGGGTTATGGCTGTGGCGTGGCTAATATATCTAATATGGTTGTGTATCTCATTTCGTGAACCTTCACGGGAAAATGAAGAGAATACACCACAAGAATCACATCAAGGTAATTTTATTTGGTATTTCTTCAATCTTGTACTTGTTCACATGAATGCCATTACATTTTAATTTATCAATCTATTATTCTGGTGGGAACATCCATACGGTTTGGTCAAGTGCGTGTTTGGTGTCCACAAATTACCTTGATGTGTTTTTAGAAAATAAAGAATTAACTTTATCTGGTCCAATTGCAACTTTTCTTTTTAGATAAAGAGATAAATGAAATAGGGGAGTAAAACTCCAAACACCTTATCGATGAGTTACCACAAAACTAGTCCAGTTGCAAGTTTTCACTGCTCTGAATACTTTTGGTATCAGGTTAGAGACGTCTCTAGGACATCTAATTGCATATTTCTTCCAGAGAGTAGCAATTTTGTTTTAGGTAACATTATAAGCTTAGTCCCTAAACTTTCAAGTTTGTGTTTTATGGTACTTTGAACTTCAAAAAGTACCTTGTACGTCCCTCAAACTTAATTTTGTTCTATTAGGTCTCTGAACTTTGAAAGTTCCTCAATCTTTGAACTTTTAAAATATGTTTTGTTCAATTTTGTGTCTAATAGGTCTCTGACATATTGGTCATTTTTTAAAAATGAATGGATCTATTGACATGAAATTTAATATTGTGTCTAATAAAATCTTAAACTTTCAATTTTGTTTAATCGGTTAATGAGTTTTAAAATATGTTAAATCAAGAACAGGTTAGACTCAAAATTGAAAGTATATGGACCGTTCAGAGTCATTGAGTCAGTTGTTCACAAATTATCAAAAACATTCTAAATTTAAATATCATGTCAATTTCAATGTATAGTTCAAAACGACACACTTGAGAAAGGTCTTCACCAACCGTTGCTTATTACTACACTAGAGAAGCCATCAGATGAAGATGACCCAGAAATTGATGATAGTGAAGAAGCTCCTGAGGAATCTCGCCTACCAGTGACCTCTATTGGCTCAGCTTATAGACTACTCACTCCTTCTGTTAAGGTACCTGCTATAGACTAGAAAGTACTTGGGAGTTTCACATCATTCATTGTCATTAGATTGACTGATTGATATATCTGGTGTCTTCATGGTTAAATTTTAGCCTTGGGGATTCAAATCACGTATTGAAAATTGGATGACTAGAGTGCCTGTCTTTCCCATACCAACAATGGTTTTCCATGAGTTTTGTTTGTGGTTTAATTTTCTTATGGACACCAAGATTTCTTTATGGTAATGAAGTTTAAGAGTTACAATTTGTTTGGGAGCATTTTGAAGTAGCAAATTTGAAACGCTCTCAAACAAATTGCCATTTCCATTCATTATAGGTACTGTTTAACACTAAAACTGAAACTGTTAATAAATCCCGTGGGATTGTACTACTGAACAATGTAGTTCTCATCGTAAAGTACATATAACAATCTAATTACTATTGTTTTCAATGACACCATTTTTTTCTTTTTTCTTTTCTTTTAAATATTTTTTTAAGATAACCTTTCTATCTAGTAGCCATGTTGTTTTAAAATGAGTTTTTCGTTTTCCTTTACACAACTTTTTCTTTTTTGTTTTCCTGTCATCATATTTTAACTGAGCATTTGATGTCAACAGGTTCAGTTATTGATCTATTTCATGCTCAAATATGCTATGGAAATCCTGCTTTCGGAGTCTAGTGTTGTTACAACATACTACTTCGGTTGGTCCACGAGCTCTGTGGCAATTTTTCTGGCATGCCTTGGCCTAACAGTTCTCCCAGTGAATATCTTTGTTGGTAGTTACATTAGCAACATGTTTGAAGATAGGTAATTACTTCAAAGGGATTATGGGGAACATGTTTTCTTGATTTTAAATTTTCTTCCCTTGAACTACTGTGTCCTCTCTCTCTCTTGGAATTTCTCTCACGTATTTTGTTTTAATGTCTCCCTTGCAGGCAAATACTGTTGGTATCTGAAGTTCTCGTCTTGATAGGCATCCTCTTAAGCTTCAATATATTAATTCCATACTCCGTGGTTCAATATGTGGGCTCTGGACTTATCATGTTTGTGTCAGCAGAAGTGCTGGAAGGTGAGGAATTTACTAAAAATTGTTCAAGTTTTTATAGAACCGATTAATTCTAAACATTTTAAAACTTGCTACTGATGTTTGACTGTGCCATAAAAGTTGC
Organism: Benincasa hispida; assembly: GCF_027475165.1. Classification (NCBI taxonomy): domain Eukaryota; kingdom Viridiplantae; phylum Streptophyta; class Magnoliopsida; order Cucurbitales; family Cucurbitaceae; genus Benincasa; species Benincasa hispida. Next base: position 8,939,298 of record NC_143489.1, read on the forward strand.
TACTAGGTGACGTATTAAGGGTGTATTGGTTTAATTTTTCAAGTGTGTAATTTTGAAAATAAGTCATTTAGGGGAAAAAAAATTAAGTGTTTGACAACTACTTAAAATAGTTTTTGAAACACTTTCACAGTGTATTTTAATCTGTTTTAATCAACAAAGTTCAAATAAAAATGACTTTTGAAAAACATTTTTCTCTAGTCAATCCAAACAGGTCCTAAAACATTTTAGAAAGAAATATACATGGTGCATTTTGGACTAAACCTATTGTTTTTGCAGCCTACCACAGTTTGCTAGGTGACAAACTCTTCTTTTTCTTATAAAATATTTTTGAACTTTTTCTGCTGTGTGGTTAAAGTGGGTTATAAAAAGATAGGTATAGCTCAAGATGCACCAAGTATTTCTCTTTTATTAGAAAACACTCCAAAAAAAAACTAGTGAGGAGAATCTTTATACAAGGAACTTGGAGAAGTTCTCAAACTCATCCTTGCAATCTAAATTTGGAAAAGAAGAAATCTGGGAATTTTGTTCACTTGCTGAAAAAATATTTACTGGAGTCTTTTTACTAACCACTGCAAAAAGATAGAACATACAAGGGATTGGCGTCCAATACGAGAAAACAATGAACATGGCACATGTCAAAAAAAAGTCTCTTATTAACTGAATTCTGTCTGGAAACTCATGTATCTTATTTGGATTATGGTATTCTTTTGGTTTAGGATTTTGCTATTTTCATAGAAGTCAATCACACAAAAGTTGTATCATCAAGGATGACCTTTTTTTTTTCTTCCTTCCTTTCATCTGAGAATGACACAAATTTTCATTTGATCATGTCTAACACAGGTGTGAACCTCGCACTTCTCTCACGAGTCATGTCATCTCGACTCTCTCGTGGTACGTATAATGGTGGATTATTATCGACAGAAGCCGGGACTATTGCACGAGTGATCGCAGATGGAACTATAACCCTTGCTGGTTACTTGGGCCGTAGTAGGCTCTTGAATGTTACACTCATTCCCTCCCTCCTTATTTGTGTAGTCTCCATTGTTTCCACCTGCTACACCTACAACTCTCTATACTGATAGTCACAACTCATCATTTGGTTTCTTCTATCTGTCAAAATCCTCGATTCTTTTCCGCGTCAATTCCTCCATTTTTTTTTTTTTGCACTTGCTAGTGCTATGTCTTGCAGGAAATCTCACTCGTTTAGATCGTCTATTTGATTCTAAATTTATTGTCCCCCTGGTATGTGATATGTCTTACATGTGGGATAGGGAGGTTCTCGTCCTAGTAGAAGTAATTATTTATTTGCGCGTCTATGTTGGTAGATTTGCGAGATTTTGTTTAAAGTTTATTGTTCTTCCTCCATATGCCTTAATGTCCTGCTTATTGAAAAATCGCCCTGAGAGATTATGGACCACTCATTTACGTTTTAGAATTAGCAAGTAGAAAATGCATATGAATAGGTCCAAATTTGGCTGGAGGCTGCCATTGTTGTAGGGATTCCAAACTGTAATCTCATGCTAATGAAATTTATTTTGCGTCTTATGAGGAAGGAACCGTCTTTCTTTGTACTGCTAGTCCGGTCACTACATTGATAGAGTGTAATTGGGTATTAGAAAAATGAAAAGTTTTACTTATTAGTTATTACAATTCGAGAATTAATGCAATAATGCACAATTGAGTGTTTAGATGAATAAAGAATGGGATGATTGTGATCAATTTTGATGATCGCTTGAATATTTACCTCCAATAATTAAGTGACAATTCATGGAAAATGGTGATTATCCTTGAGGTAATATTTCAACTCACTGAAATCAAATTAGTTTTTTTTCCCCCTGTTAATGTATATTAATAAGGTACACGCTTGGAAACAATAAATTCGCTGTACTTCAGCAGATTCTTACTACCATTTATTGTTTCTTAGAATTAGAAATTAATGAGAAGGGGATGGAAGGCTAGTCCAGTCTCCAGTCCTGACCAGCTACAAGGGGGAAAAAAGAAGTGGAAATGACGAGACATTAAAATGAAGTTGAGCTACTTTCTAGTGGGTCGTTGATTTCAATTAAAACCTCCTTTTAAGGTACTCTTCACAATTGTTTATTTTCTTGATCATTGCTTTGTTGGGCCTCTTAGAAGAAGATTTTACATTTTGATTATATAATTAAAATATATATGACATTAATTGTATGGTAGAGATTGAATTATCAACTTTTAAGATGATAGTCTTCATAATTGTTTTTATACAACAATTATATGCATTGTATATAAATTTAAATTATTAAATTAAATCATGTTTGTAGTTAAAAGAAATCATGTTTGTAGTTAAAAAAAATCAAACAACCTATAATTATTTCCTTCCTCTTTTATTTTATCAATGAGCAATAACTTTGACATAAACTTGTTCTATTGATCTCGGGTTCGTTTCTCTCCTTCCACATTTTGAAAAAAAAAAAACATTAAATTAACATTAAACAATTTAAAATTAACAGAACAATTTAAAATCAACATTAAACAATTTAAAATCAACATATAAATCTTGCTTGTTGTACCCACTGTCCCACTTCTTGACTCTCTTCCAATACAATAATATAAATTAAATTCTCGTATACACTTTTCTTATGAAAAAACAAATTTAATAATTAGATTAAAATATTTTAACTAATTGAAGCATTTATACTAAAAAATCAATTAATTGTATAATTAATAAATTAAAATTAATTTACACATTAATTAAAAAGTAATTGATGAGTTATTTCTCTTCCCTTTCTCTTATTCAACTCGCAAGGAAAAATGTCCAATCTATTTAATAGGGATTGAAATGAGCCGACAATCCGAATAACTTGAACTATCCAATCCAAAATGTAAAGGTTGAATTGGGTTAAATTTTTTCTATTTTGGTTGAAATGGGTTGGGTCACGAATTGGCTAAAAGAAATGATGGTTGATCCAACCCAACCCGAATACATATATATTAATAGAAAATATAAAAATTCCTCTTTGTTTGAAGTTTAATTACTTGGGAATTTTTAATATTTCTCTTCTTAAAATTGTTATGATGTTTATCTTTGTTTAAAATTTGTAATAAATAACATAGATATTTAGTATTTAACATTTGAATTTTATGAGATTAGATTTACATATTTTAATTAAAAAAAAAAATAAGTTATAACTCAAAAACCTGAATTAGGTTGGTGACTTTATTCGGGTTTTTGGATTGTCAATCCAAACAACTTAAATTTTTGAATTGATAAAAAACACCCTCAAATCAATCCAATCTAACCCATGTACATGTCTAATTGACATGCACTCTCTTCTTTGAGGTCGGAGGGTTCGATCTCTAATTCACTTATTGACATACCCAATTTTACTTGGTCTCCTCAACGTTGGTGCCAATTATAGTTGATTTAAGCTTATTTGGCCTTATAAAACATACTTACTACTCCAACCTTCATAATGAGCAAAGCGTTAGGTGGGATAAATTTATTACACTTTATACTAATTTTATTAAGTTTTTTTTTCAGAAAAGAAAGAATCTAGAATAAAATAGATGAAAGTTAATTTTGTTCAAAAAAAAAAAAAAAGAAGAAGAAAAAGAAAGAGATGGTAAAATCATATTCATCCAATTCATTGCGTTGACATATTATATGAGTCCAAGTGACTGAGCCCAATAATAAGAAAACATTTGCCATCTCACAATTATAACTCGCAATTATTACAATCATTTCCCTCTCTCTCTTTCTCCAAGTCTTACAATTTCAAAGAGAATTATTCTCACAGCGAAGCCATCGGAGTGTTTGGGAATTTCACATTGTGTGCATTTTCTTGAAATCTCTCTGTTTTTTCTCTCTTTGATTTCTCCGATGCTAAGGAAATCTTTGTATTCTCTGCAATTTCTCGCCATTGCAATCGGGCTTTAGAGGTAAGCTAATTATATAAAACAACAAATTTGGGCTTCACTTCTCCTCATTTCATTTTATTGTTTTCTTTCCCAGAAAAACAGACAAGAAATGGGTTTTGTTTGCGCCAGATTTTTCACTTCTGCTCTTACTGCATTTCTTCTCTTCCATCGTCTTTGTTCTTCTCAAAAAGGTACCAATGTACACCCCTAGCCTTTAGTGATCAAAGTTCAAGGATTATATTTTTCTGGGTTTTTTTTTTCATAATTTAACTCAAAACTTTAAGTTCATGGGTTAATTAAAGTTATTAAACCTGTTGCTTTCTTGTATAAGAATCCATTTAATAGTTCCTCTGCTTTTACAGTTCCAAAATTCGGTTTCTTGCGAAATGCAACCGGCGCTCCGGCGCTATCATACTACGATTACATAATCGTCGGAGGTGGAACGGCGGGATGCCCCTTGGCGGCCACGCTGTCGGAGAAGTATAAGGTATTGGTGATAGAACGCGGTGGTTCGCCCTACGGAAACCCCAATATCACCAACTTATCGGCGTTCGGGGCTGCCCTTTCCGACTTGTCGGCTTCTTCGCCGTCGCAACGTTTCGTGTCGGAGGACGGCGTTATCAACTCACGCGCTCGTGTCCTCGGCGGCGGCAGCTGCCTCAATGCCGGATTTTACACACGCGCCTCTCCTGATTATGTCAGGTTCTCATCTTACTACAAAACCACAAAATAATTCAAATAATTATGCAAATACCTTCAACTTTAGGATAAATTTCAATCATGTCCATCAATTTTCAAATTTTTCATTTAACTTTACTTGAACTTTAAAATAGTTTAAAAACTAATCCAGAATTAATACAATCAAAGAGTAAAAATTAAAAGTGATAACACAAACCATTAAAAGTATTGATATAATTAAATTTATTATAAACCATCCTCTTAAGTTTTTGATCAAATAGTTGATTTAACACTAATATTCACATAATTTACTCATGACAACTAATATTTAGAAAGAGATGGTAAATGTTATAAAATTTAAGTTTAAATACTTATTTGGTCTATTTTGTTGTTTTTTAAGTACTCATCTTTTATTGGGTTGGCTTTTACTATCTATGTTTTCAAAATATTTATTTTGATCATTAAATAATGATTTGGTTTTCTTTACATTTTTTTGGTTATAAAATCTAAATATTTTAGAATTTTTTTATAGAATTTCTCTAGTTAAATAGTAAAATGCTTAAAGAAAAAGGTTATATTTTTATTATTAATATAAACGTAATTTAATTGACATAGGGGGAATTAAATAAAAAAAAAAAAAACCTTTTAAATTGAATTGTGATTTGTTATATAGGAAAGCGGGGTGGGAAGGAAAGTTGGTGAACGAGTCATACGAGTGGGTGGAGCGAGTGGTGGCGTTCGAACCGCCGATGGGGGAGTGGCAGTCGGCGGTGAGGGGCGGTCTGATTGAAGCCGGTGTGAAGCCTGATAATGGGTTCACCTACGATCACTTATACGGTACTAAAGTGGGCGGTACAATCTTCGATCATCAGGGCCATAGACACACTGCTGCAAACCTCTTGACCTATGCCAACCCTTCTAATTTAACCGTCTTACTCTACGCATATGCCCACTCCATCATTTTCCAAACTCAAGGTAACCTACTTTTATCTATTTTCCTGTTACATTATTATTCTCTTCTCTTCAAAATACTCTCCTTTTTACTCGTATCAATTTCATATTATTTCTCGTTTACCCTTTTATGAATAGGTAAACAAAGGCCCAAAGCCCACGGAGTGGTCTTCGAAGACTTGAACGGAATAAAACACAGAGCCTACCTAAAGAATGGGCCCAATAGTGAAATAATCATATCAGCGGGATGTCTTGGAAGCCCACAACTTCTGATGCTAAGTGGGCTCGGCCCAGCCCAACATCTTAAGGCCCATAACATAACGGTCATTTTGGACCACCCCATGATAGGCCAGAGGGTGTCCGATAACCCAATGAACGCCGTTTTCGTTCCCTCCCCCGTTCCGGTGGAGGTGTCGCTGATCGAGGTCGTCGGAATTACTCAAAACGGAACCTACATTGAAGCCGCCAGTGGCGAGAACTTCGTCGGCGGCCCTTCTACTAGAGACTTTGGCATGTTCTCTCCTAAGGTACACACACGTTCCAGGTTATGTTTTTAAATTTGCAATGGAATCTATTGTGAAAACTTTTCTAAACATAAATTACACTTCACTTCACTTCACTTAAATAAATTTATCCAATTAAACCCAAATAATGTAATCCATTTAATTCAAACTGAGAGAGCTGTGATGTGGTGTTGAGGGTATAATTGTAACTTATACCATAATAATAATAATGACCAACCCAAACAAAATTTGCATTGTTTTTCATCTGTATTGATGATGGTGAATTAGTTAAAAAAAAAAAGAAAAAAAAAGTAATTACTACTTGGTGGTTGGTAAAAACTTTGGGGCAGATCGGGCAGCTATCGACAGTGCCACCGAAGCAAAGAACGGCGGAAGCCATAGCCAAAGCCATAGAAGCAATGAAGACGCTAGACCAAGCCGCATTCAGAGGCGGCTTCATCCTGGAAAAGATAATGGGCCCAATTTCCTCTGGTCATTTGGAGCTTCGAACCCGAAACCCAAACGACAACCCTTCCGTCACATTCAACTACTTCAAAGAACCCACCGACCTCCACCGCTGCGTCGCCGGCATAAACCTGATCCGCCGCATAATCGAGTCAAAATCCTTCGCTAGGTTTCGATACGACAACGTTTCGGTGCCGACGCTGCTGAACATGACGGCGAGTGCGCCGATCAACCTTCTGCCGAAACACGGGAACTTGTCGAGGTCGCCGGAGCAGTACTGCAGGGACACGGTGATGACGATCTGGCATTACCACGGCGGATGTCAGACGGGAGCGGTGGTGGATTCCGATTACAGGGTTTTGGGAGTGGATTCGTTACGAGTAGTGGATGGCTCAACTTTTCACGATTCGCCGGGAACTAACCCTCAGGCTACCGTCATGATGCTGGGCAGGTACTTTCTTCTTCCAAACTTTAATTGCCTTTTTCTTCCTATCGGTTACTTTTAGGCTAAATATATAATCATAATTTAGGTTCATTTGATAATCGTGTTGTTGTTTTCTTTTTAATTTTTTTTTTCAAAATAGTTATAGGTATGTTCAGTTTATTTTCTATCGATGTTATAGAAAATAAGTCCAGTTTTGAAAATTAAAGTTGATTTTTTAAAATTATGTTAGTTTTTTTTATATCGATTTTTTATTATGGTTTACCTATTTTTTAAGCAAAAAAATTGAATTCTTAATCTAAGATAAAAATAAGTTTTTAAATCATTAATGTATTTTTTTAGTTTTTAAAATATTTGTAAAAAATAGATAATAAAGTAAGAGATTAGAGGTAAATAATGTTTATAAGTTTAATTTTCATAAATACAAAATTAAAAACAAAATTATCCCTAAATTGGGCTTAAAGTTAGATTTTGAAAATTGGTCTTTGTTTTTGTTTTTTGCTTTTTTTTATTTTTATTTTTTGTTTTTTGTTATTCAATAAGAATTCAATTGTTTCTTTGATAAGGAAAATAAGAGAAACAAATCATAAATTTTGTAACCAGAAAACTAAAAATAAAATGGTTTTCAAATAGAGTCTTAATTTATACTTATTAAAGTTTATGCACTAGATTGATATTTATTTGAGTTATGGACTAAATTGTTACAAATTTGGAAATCTATGGACTAAATCATTACAAATTAAACTTCAAGGATTAAGGGGATGTTTGAGACAAGAAAATGGTTATTATAGTCTTATGTTATTATAGTTGAGTGTATATTATTTGAGTTTGGGTTATAGTAATATGTATTTGACGTGTAAACTATTTTAGTTTGAGAAGAAAATAGTAAACACTGTATCAAAGAATAAAAAAATGATGAATGTAAGATATAAAAACTGTAACAAATAATAAATACGGTAACAAATGAGGTTTGAAATAGTATTGACTATAGCTAATTGGGGAATACAAAATAATATTCACTTTAGCAAGAGATGGTTATTATAGTCTTAGGATGATCCTTACCCCAAACGCTCCCCAAATTGTTATTTCTATGAAAAATGTAGTTTTTTTTTAAAAAAAAAAAAAAAGAAAAGAAAAAAGTAGGCACCAAAAGTATTTTTAACATTCATAAAGTCTAGGCAATGACATCAAATATAGGTATATTGTAACATACTTATACGTTGTGTAAAGTATCTAATATGTTTATTTATTTATTTTGAAAATGTGTGAATTATGGGTCAAAAGTACAAACACTATGTCAATTGAACTATGTTCATTTTGGCAAGTGTTTAAATGGTTTAATTATAAGTTTTATATATAAATTTTTAGAATTGAGCTTATTTGATATTTGAAGTTTAATAAGTGTTGATAAATTTTTAAACTTATAATTTTGTGTCCTATAAATCTATGAAAATTCAATTTTAGTGTGGGTTGAATAAATCTTAAACTTATTCCACAGTTTTCAAAATTTACAAACTTTGCTAGACATTAAATTAAAAGTTTAGAATTTCGTTAGAGATAAATGTCAATCTACATTTAATATATTATTTAATTTAATTTTTTAAAAATATAGCTTGAAATTCATAAACTAATTTTGCAATTTAACTTTGTTTTTCCTTTTGTTTTTTAAACTTCTGCAAACTCAAGCCAAATTCAAAGGCGTGACAATAAAATAGTGTTTTCTATTTGACATTTGATTAGTAATTCAATTAGGATTTGGAGATGAGTAAAAAATAATTAAAAAAGAAATAAAAATGACGGAGTTTCATAAAAAATGTGAAGTTTAACCCAATCATACTATTGAATTAAAACTATCATTTAAAATATTTAGAGGTCAAATATACTGAATTAAAACTAAAATTTAACATATTAGAGGTCAAATTAAAAATAAGGTCAAACCATAGATACTGTAATATTAATAATAAATATAGGATATATCTTTTAAAAAAAGAAAAATAATTATAAAATATATAACTGAAATGAACATTATCCCACTAACATAAACGTCGAAGTTGAAAGTTGAATTCTGCTATCTAAAAATATAATAAAATAATAATAATAATAATCGTCTTCGTCAAATGGCAATTAAAGGGTCAAAAATGATGATTTAGACCTGATTAATTTGTTAATGTTGTTAATGTTGCAGGTACGTGGGTGTTAGAATATTGAGGGAAAGGCTTGAAAGCAGCCACCAAAAATAAAATGAGAGAAAATATTATATTTCTCAACGCTTATATATATATATTTATATTACATTGTTCTTTTTGCTTTTCATTTGATGTAACTTTCTTGCACATTTGAAACATTACACAAGTCTATGAAATTATTGAGATCAAGTTCAGAAGATAGTTCTATTTATTCTTTTTCTAACAGGAATAACCATTTAGATGTCTATGTATCTAATTAATGTTTAAACCTTAGGCTAACATATGAAAATAAGTAAGTTTTTAGTGAAAAATCGAAATCAGAAGAGTAAGCTTTGACCAAATAGACAAAAAGATGTCCAATGATATTTGTATTAGACAAAAAAATTTAGCATCTTCAAATATGTCGGAGATTTAATAAGTGAAAAATTGATATGCTAAGAATCTATTAGATACGAAAATTGAGAATTCATAGCACTATTAAAGAACTTACTTTTAAGGCTTAGGAACCATATATCGATAAAAATCTAGAAATTTTTGTTTTATACTTCTAATTTAATATAAACTTCTATCGTCATGACATAAAATTATGGATATGTCATTGGATACAATATTATAAACTATATTTAGGTGAATTCATACTAGTCTAGGTAATATCCATATGATATCCTCCCAACAAACCATAATCAAAGTAAGAGAAATTCCAACTTAATTACTGACATGGAGATCAAAATTTTTTTTATAAAAAAAAAGGCATGTTCTTTAGGTGTGTCTATTTGTGGTCTAAAATAAAACTGAACAAATACTCTCAAATATTAGTTTAGTAATTATAAAATGGATTAAATGATCGACTTTTAGAATAATAATACATATTTTAATTATATGTTAAATTCTTAGAAAATAACAAATTACTTGAATGATAGTCAAAGCATTACTTGAATCCAAAAACAGTTTACAAGATTTCAATAATCATTTCGAGTGGTAGCTTAAAAAAAAAAAAAGATAATTTTGATTGGAATGTAGAAAGGTGAAAAAGGAGAGGGAAGGAAAAAGAATATGAGATAGGATATTCGAGGTTAATAGAGATATAGAAGAGCATCTATTTTCTCTTTATTTATTTTTTTTTTTTCATGCAGTTGCTCATTTTAGCCCCCTTCATTTTCACGAGAAGGAGAGATGAGAATTAGGGATGTTCATAGATTGGATTGGGTCTAAAAAGTTTTTCAACCCAACCCAACTATGGAATATTTGGGTTGGGTTAGTTCAGGTTAATCAGATAATTTATTTAAAATTTTGTTCTAAAAAGAGGCAAAACATAAATATTAAAAATCTAATTTAATTATTTTAATATATTGAATTAAGATTGACAACTCAATTTCAATTTATATAGTGAATTTTTTTCTTTCTAAAGTGCAAAGAAACTATTTTTAAGACTTGTTGAAGAATAAATTATTAAAAAAATATTGGAATTAAATAAAATTAAAATCAATATATGTATATATAATTGTGTTATAAGTAATAAAAAATATATTTTAAAGTTAATAATAAATTCAGATTGGTTCAGGTTGTTTTGGGTTATATTAGGTGAACCTATGAACCAACCCAACTCATAAAGTTTTCATTTATTTGAACCCAACATAACCCAAATGAGTTAATAACCCAATCCAAACTGCACGAATTGGGTTGGATTGATCGATTTTTTTTGAGTTATCGGATTTTTTGAACACCCTAATGAGAATGATGATAGGTCAAAATCAGTATGATAAGAAGAATGTATAAGAGAAATGAGGTGTTATTAGAAGGAAAGGGAATAATAATGTAAGGAAAGAAGAAGGATATCCAATGGCATATGCTTGTGATCCAATATTCTATTTTCCCCCACAAAGTTTGAGTTCCCTATAAAGCTCTCTCAACCGTGGCGCTGCATAAATGTATAAGCTTCGATATTTCTTCATCTTCATATATATTATATGTACACATTCAAGACTATGTTTTATTTGATTAAGCCAACTAGCAGAAGGGCTTCTCTCTATTGGCAGGCAAAATGGCTTAGCCTTTCATGTCCTGCCAAAGGAGAGTTGCCCTTCATCTACTTTTGCTTTACCAACAAACTTTCCTAATTTTGAGACTCTATCATCCTGGACTTGAACTGCTACAACCAAGCAGGTACAATGAAATTACACGAGAAGAATTTCGGGTTTTAATATCGGTTTTAAATCGACATTAAAGGGCTTTAACGTCAGTTGATAGTGTTATTAAAATCCTTTAATGTCGGTTGTCTTTAAGATAGAAGAATTTCCTTTATGATTTCTGATTTTTATAATGGATTTAATAATCATTTGTGGGCTTATATATATATATATATCTTTCTTAATTGATCTATTAATTTTCTGGCCTTTGCAGAGATTTTCTTACGACAATTGTCAATTTGTCTATGGATAAACTACTAGATAGAGGAGAAGAAGTTGATCATACAACTAATTGAGCGAGATTTTTTGGGGTTGCCGTTCCTTTACTTGATTAAGGATGATGGCAATGTGTAAGTTATAAATAATTCTACAATGGTAATTATTGGTATCTAGATCTCGTCCACGTTGGACTTTGTTGTAGGAGTTTGGTGTCTTTGATTTCCAGCCCACTTCTTCGTGGTCTGGTCTTGATATTCTTCAAGTTGACTTGCATAAGATATACTTGCGTTAGTGTGGTGTTGAGCCTATTGTATATTGATACTTAAATTTGTATGAAGAGTGACTAATTCAGCTAAGTACAAAAAAAGTAAGATTGTGTCTTTTAGAGATTAAAATTAGTTTGTTTTAGATTTTGCATTCTAAGGTAGGGTTTGGTTTTTAAAAACATTAGTAAAAAGTAGATGACGAAGCAAGATATTTAGAAGTAGAAATAATGTTTATAAGCTTAATTTTCATAAATAAAAAAACTAAAATCTTGTTTGTTAACCATTTTATTTTGGTTTTTGGTTTTTGGAAGTTACGTCTATTTTATCACATTTTCTTATAGTGGTTTGCATCCATCTTTCGTGCAAGAGTGAATTCTTAATTAAATTCCAAAAACAAAAACAAGTTTTTAAAAACTACTTTTATAAATTTCCAAATTTTTGCTTTTTAAAAAATATGGGTACAAAGTAGATAAATAAAGACAAAAAATTTAGAGGTGACAGGTGTTTGCAGGTTTAATTTTCATAAATTAAAAATAAAAAATCAAATAGTTACCAAACGGAACCTAAAATCAAATGGTTACCAGAAGGGACTAAAAAACAGTTTTTGGAAATTGGTGTTTGAAATATGGTTTGTTTTTTTCTTTTTCAAAGAAAGTGAAAACTAAAATAAGTAAATTGGGAGAAAATAACCATAAATTTTAAAATCAGAAAATTATAAACAAAATGGTTTCCAAATAGAGTCTTAATCCTTCAACTTTAGCATTTAACAATTTAGACCGTATAATTTTAAATTTATTATAATTTAGTCTTTATTATGAAAGATCTCGTCATACTTAATTGTCAATTTTGGTTATGTAACAACTAAACTGTAACGTCCCAGACCCAGAATTCGGAATCACCCAGAATTCGAAATCCGGATTTGGCCCCTAATGGTCGCGGCATTCCTCTACATCTCCTGTGCGACCTGGCTATGTCATCCTCCCTTCTTCCCTTGCCTTGAATGCTTTAGAAGTGAAAGTTGTAAACCAACACGGGTCCTTTCAACATGCTTTGTCCTCACTCACATGCATCCTAGGCTAAGCACGCTTAACTTTGGAGTTCATATAATTGAGCCACCGAAAAGGAAGGTGCACCTTGTTAGTATAGGTAGTAACTTTGAATTCTTTTAAGCCTTTCTTAACTATACTTTCATGTCCTCATGATCTCTTTCGTTCGGATGTGATACCGGTTCATTCATGTATCCCTCTTGAACTCGGGTCGTTACATAAACCTTTATAATAATTTATAAAGAAACTTGACCCTTAATCAATTTATTAATTACATTTTAAAGAAATTTTATTAAATATCAATAATACTTTTCAGACTAAATAGTTACATATGGTAAATAATAATGATTAAATTGATATTTATTGAAGTTAATGGACTACGAAGTTACAAATTTGAAAGCATAAGGACTAAATCATTACAAATTAAATTTCAAGAACTATAAATTGTTACTATTATAAAAGTTTAAGGGCAAAAAATTTTTAAGTAAAGACAATGACATATATAAAAATCAAAATCAAATTTAGGTATATTGTAAAACATACTTATTGTATGTTGTGTATTTGAAAAGAAATGAGAAGTGTCTAATAGGTTTAATTACAAATTGTCTATGAAGTTTTAGATTTGAGTTTATTTGGTCTTTCAACTTTAATAAAGTTTTAAGTGAATTTTAAAGAATATAATTTTGTATTCCATAAATCTTTAAAATTTCAACTATAATTTGTGTTAAATAAATGTTTAACTTATTCGACTTTTTTTTCTTAAATTTACAAATTTATTAAACATTGAATTGAAAATTTTGAATACTAATACATAAACTTCGATCTTTATCTAATATATTATTTAATTTTTAAAAAAGATCAAGTATGTTTTCTAAAAAAAACTAAATATATTGGAGATTATATATTAGATGTAAAATTGAAAGTTTAAGAAATTAAAAAGACATTTTAAATTTCATATAAACTTTAAGCTTGAAAGTTTACGAACTAAATATGCAATTCTTCTTTTTTTTTCTCTTTTGTATTTTTAACTTTGCAAACTCAAGCCAAATTAGGCGCGACAATCAAATTGTTTTCTATTTGACACTTTTTAAGTAACTCTATCAGAATTTGGAGCTGATTAAATAATGGAGTTTCATATAACTATTTTTTTTTCTAAGGTAGCTTATGGTGGTTTTTGTTGTTGTCACAAATGAAGTTTTAACGTCTGTTTCAGACAATACTATTTCCTACCGAATATTTTTCTTTCCTAATCTGAAAATTATATGGAAAATATCTTTTTTTCTTTCCTATATTTTGACCGAAGGGGAAATCATTTCTGGAAATTATTTCCTTAATTGGCCACTATTTTAAAAAGAAGAATAATGGCTTTCATTTAGGGCTACCACATTCTTTCGCAGTGAGAGTGTGTCTTTGTTCTTGGTGGCCAAGTTGTGCAACATAGTGTTTTGACCTTTGTTCATTATATTTCACTGTGCAAATTCATCGTTTGAATCATTCAAGAACTTGAAGATAACTTCTATCTTAGGGGGAGCCTAAGGCATCGTTGAAGAGAAGGAATTCTCAGTTTTAGGGAAGCTTAAGACTTCATTCTCGAGAAGGATTTCTCCATCTTAAGGAGGACCTAAGATTCGTCAGTGAAGGAAGTTCATTGAATTACAAGAAATATAATCAAGCGAAGAGGAGTCTCACACACTGTCGGAAGTCGAAGTGTTGAACACTAATATTATCACACTTAGTGGGAGTCTAAGTACAATCGAGAGGGAGTCTCATGTCTAGGGAGAGCCTAGGTGACTTGTGACTTAGGCTCTATGTGAGTCACTTCGTTGTAATTGCTTGACTCTTTAATATTAGTAGATTATCTTTCCTGGACATATTACCACCCCAAATGTAGGCCGTTTATCGTCGAACTGGGTTACCAACTCTTGTGTGTCTTTATTTAACTTCTTGCAGTTTGTTGTTATAGTGCTTGTCTGTGTTTTCTATTTAACATCTGTGTTTCGAATGACAAGTCATCTTATAGCTTTTTCAATTGGTATTAAGGTGAGACCTTTATCTTAGATGCTTCGATCATGAACGAAATCAAAGAAGGTAGCTCTACCACTCATCCCCCTATTCTAAGTGGAACAAACTATTCATTCTAGAAAGCTCGAATGTCTGCCTTGCTAAAGTTGATTGATGGCAAATATATGGACGACTGTAGTTACTGGTTGGTCTCACCAACGACCAAAATTGATGATGGAAAGGAAGTTTTGAAACCTGAACTACAATGGTTTGAAGTTGAAGACGAAGCATCTTTAGGAAATTCTCGTGTCTTGAATTCCATATTTAATGGTGTTGATCACAACATATTCAAATTGATTAATACATGTGTCTCTACTAAGGAGGCATGAGATATGTTATCTGTTGCTCATGAAGGAACTTCAAAAGTCAAAATGACAAGGCTGTAATTGTTAAATTTGAAGTTTGAGAATCTTAAAATGCACGATGATGAATCAATTATTGAATTTAATGTACGATTACTGAATATTATAAATGATTTATTTGCTCTAGGAGAGAGAATTTCAGAAGAAAGACTTGTTCAGAAGGTGCTTAGACCTTTACCTAAGAAATTTGACATGAAAGTTACTGCCATTGAGGAAGCTCAAGACATAACAAAGTTGAAAACAAATGAGTTATTTGGCTCTTTGCTCACAATTGAGATGTCTTTGAATGGTAAGCCCAAGAAGAAGAATAAAGGAATTGCAGTGAAGTCCTCAGTTGAAGAGCATGATGATTCAGATAGAGAGTCTTAGGATTCAGTTGAAGAGCATGATGATTAGGACAGAGGGTCTGAGGAATCCCTTACTTAATCTATTTCATTGCTTTCAAAATTCAATCATGTTTTTAAATTATTTGGAAAGAAGTCTAAAAATTTTAATTCTAAAAATAATAAGTCTGGTGATTATCTTCCTCTCAAGCAAGTCAAAAATCAAAGTAGTAGGAAGGAAGCTGACAAGTCAGGGGTTTTAAATTTTCAAAAAGAAAAGTCATTCAAATGCAGAGAGTGTGTAGGCTATGGACACTTTCAAGAAAAATGTCCTAATTTCTTGAAGAAACAAGGTAAAAGTTATGTTTTTAACTTTATCTGATGATGCATTTGAAAACAGTAGTGACTTACAAGAGGATGTCAAAACACTTATCATTAACATCTCATCTTACACCTCATCATGTTAGATCTCTGAATATGATGTGTATTTAGAAAATGTTAACAACATTGCCGAACATGTATCTGCTGATCATGCTTATCAAGCTTTCTTTAACAAATGGCAAAATGATTTGAAGGTACTTGATGTGCAAAAAGAGAGAATTGGACTTTGATGGTTGACAATAACAGACTTATGTCTACTATTGTAGATCTGAGGCGAGAACTTAATCAGGTTAGAGCTGAGAAAGACTTTGTATGCAAAAATGTCAAAATGTTGAATACTAGTACCTAGTCTCTGGAGAAAATATTGAGAACAACAACTAATGATAATTTTGGGCTAAGTTTTTCCAAAGGTGAAAGTCAGCATAACAAACAGTCACAGTTCAAAGGAAAGAAAAAGATTGAGTTCGTTAGAGCTCAAAATCCAGAGTCTTATGGCTTTACGGGTACATCCTCCAAAGTCAACTCGGGAATCTAATAGAATTTACAGACCAAGATGAATTTTTCACTATTGCAAAAGAGTGGGCCATAAACGACCATTTTGCTATCAATTGTTGAAAACTCTTCACAGATTCACTGTCACACCTCCCCTCCCAGTTTACCCTCTTAAACCGTATCGGGATGTGAAGGCAGCAGTTACCGACCTACTTGCTAGCACTTACTGTCCAACTTACCAATAAAACCTGCTTAAAACCTTGTTATTATGCAAATACGACTTAGTGGCACAATAAACTATGACTTTAACTAGTAAAAGCGATCTTAGTTACATTTCAGAAATGACAACAAAACATATGTCCATCAAAACAACATAAGAACAAATATTATATGAATACATAAGAACAAATATTATATGAATATATAATTATATGAATAAGGAGTTATTATGGGATAATATTTGATTGAGAGTGTCTCACTTCAGTGATAGAAATAATTATACACCATGAGGTGACATTTATTCCAAATCACTGAATGTATCATTGCAAAATTCAATGATGTTAGGGTTCATTTATTCCAAATCACTAAATGTATCATTGAAAAATTCAATGATGTTATGGTTCATTAATTTTTGCTAAACTGATTGGATTAAATTGAAAAATGAATTTTTGCACAAGTGTCTAATATAAGTAATTTATTTTTGTATCAACATGTCTAGCTCAATCGTTACTTTGCTTGGTGTCAAAGAATTAACTGGAGAAAATTATACAACTTGGGAATACGATTTTGGTAATGAATGACCTCAAATTCGTTTTCACGTAGGAACGCCCTCTAGCCCCTGGGTACAACACATCATGAAGTGTTCATGATGCTTATAAGAAGTGGAACAAGGCCAATGATAAGGCAAAGGTCTATATTTTGGCAGGTTTATCTGAGGTTCTGGCCAAAAAGCATTAGACCATGATCACAGGTCGGAAATCATGGAATCATTGCATGATATGTTTGGAAAACCTTCCTCACAAGCCATGCATGATTCTCTTAGTTTATCTTCAGTGCGCGGATGGTTGAAGGATCGTCTATTAGGGAACATATCGTTAACACGAGGAACCATTTCAATACAGTAAGATGAATGGAAGTCTCATAAACGAGCCCAGTCAAGTGAGCTTTATCATGCAATCGCGATCGGACAACTTTCTGCAATTTCGTAGCAACTGTGTTGTGAACAAAATTGACTACAACCTCACCACCCTCCTTAACGAGCTACAGTTTTTGAGTCTTTAATAAAAGCCAAAAAAAATAATGGGGAGGTAAATGTTTCCTTCTCCAGCAAAAAAAAGTTCATTAAAGGTTCGACCTCTAGAACTAAATTTGTGCCTCCCTCTTCATCTGGTGTGAAGAAGTGAAAAAAGAAGAAAAATGGAAAGGAGAATAAAGCCACCACTACTGTTGCTGCCTGAACGAGCAAGAAGATCAAAGTTGTAAAAGGAACCTGTTAGAATTGCAACCAAGATGGGCATTGGCAAAGAAATTGCTAAAAATATTTGATCGAGAAAAAGAAGGAAAAAGAAGGTACATATGATTTACTAGTTATGGAAACGTATTCGGTGGAAAATTATAACCATACCTGGATACTTGATTCAGGAGCCACTAACCACGTTTTCACTTCTTTGTAGGAAACTAGTTCTTGGAAACAGCTAGCAGCGAGAGAGATGACTATACGGGTTGAAACAAGAGAGATTGTCTCGGCGGTTGTAGTTGGAAGTTTGAAGTTATATTTTTAATCAAAGTTTATGTTGTTAGACAATGTTTACTATGTTCCTAATTTTAAAAGGAACTTGATTTGTTAGAACACTCTTTTAATGTATCTTTTATTCGGGATAAAGTGTTTGTCTCAAAAAATAGTATTGATATTTCTTCTGCAACAAAAGAAAGTAACTTATATGTACGAAGGTCGTTAGTATCTAAAATGTTTCACAATATTGAAACGTTCAACACTGCAACCACTAAAACTAAGAAAATAAAATTTTTGCTTAAAGATAGTGTTCATCTTTGGCATCTAAGGCTAGGTCACATTAATCTCAAAGATTGAAAGGTTGGTTAAGAATGGACTTCCAAACGAGTTAGAAGAAAATTCTTTACTTGTTTGTGAATCTTGTCTAGGAGGAAAAATGACAAAACAACATTTTTACTGGAAAAGGTTATAGAGTCAAAGAACCTTTGGAGCTTATACGCTCAGACTTTTGTGATCCGATGAGTGTAAAAGCAAGAAAAAGGTTTGACTATTCTGTCACTTTTACAGACGATTATTCAAGATATGGATATGTTTATCTAATGCAACATAAGTCTGATACAACTGAAAAGTTCAAGGAGTATAAGGCTGAAGTTGAAAATTTGTTAGGTAAAAAGATTAAAAAACTTTGATCAGATCAAGGTGGAGAGTACATGGATATTGAATTTCAGAACTATATGATAGAACATGTTATCACATCTCAACTATCAGTACTTGGTATACCTTAACAAAATGGTATATCAGAAAGGATAAATAGAACTCTATTGGACATGATTCGCTCTATGATGAGCTATGCTTCTCTATCTATCTCATCCTGAGGTTATGCAGTAAAGACTGTAACTTACCTTTTAAACTAGGTTCCATAAAAGAGTGTTACATGAACACCTTTTGCATTATGGAGAGATCATAAAAGTAGTTTACGACATCTCAGAACTTTAGGATGTCTAGCACATATGCTTATGGAAAATTCAAAGAAATTGGAACCACATTCAAAATTATGCCTATTTGTAGCTTATTCTAAATAAACGAGAGGTGGTCTATTCTTCAATCCAAAAGAAAACAAAGTATTTGTATCGATAAATGCTACTTTCTTAGAAGAAAACCACATAGAGAACATAAGCCAAGGAGCCAAATTGTGTTAAATGAAAATTTCAAAGAAACTACTGAAACTTCAACAAGAGTTGTTGAAGAGGCGAACACTTCAACAAGACTTGTTGATGTTGCTTCATCTAGTCAAACACATCATTTTTAAGTGTTGAGAGAGCCTTGACGTAGTGGGAGAATTGTAACCCAACCTACTCGCTATTTGGGTTTGACAAAAACTCAAGCTATCTTATTAGATGATAAGGTTGAGGATCCATCATCTTAGCAATGGTTGATGTTGACAAAGATAAATGGATCAAAGCCATGGATCAAGAAATAAAGTCTATGCACTCCAATTCTGTCTGGGAACTTTTAGATCAACCAGATGGAGCTAAACCCATAGGTTGCAAATGGATCTATAAGAGGAAACTGGGTGTAGATGGAAAGGCAAACATTTAAGGTTAGACTAGTAGCAAAGGGTTATAACCAGGTTGAAGTAGACTATAAAGAAACTTTCTCATCTATTGCTATGATTAAGTCTATCCAGATTCTCTTATCTATTGCCACATATTATGACTATGAGATATGACAAATGGATGTCAAGAATGCCTTTTCGAATGGTAATCTTGATGAAACCATCTGACTCAACCAGAGGGATTCATTAAACAAGGAAAAGAGTAAAAGGTTTGCAAGCTTAATCGATCCATTTATGGATTGAAACAAGCATCTCGATCTTGGAATATAAGGTTTGATGTTGTAGTCAAATCTTATGCCTTTGATCAAAATATTGATGTGCCTTATATTTACAAGAAGATCATCAACAGTGTGGTAACTTTTCTTGTGTTGTTGTGGTTGATATCCTACTCATTTGGAATGATATAGGTTACCTAACTACCATTAAAGAATGGCTAGCTACTCAATTCCAAATGAAATATTTGGGTGAAGCACAATTTGTTCTAGGGATCCAAATTATAAGGGATCAAAAGAACAAATCACTAGCCTTGTCTCAAGTATCCTACTTTGAAAAGTGCTTATCAGATATTCGATGCAAAATTCCAAGAAGTGTTTGTTACCTTTCAGGTATGGAATTATCTTGTCTAAGGAACAGTGTCTTAAGATACCACAAGAGTTTGAGGAGATGAGACAGATTCCTTATACATCTGCAGTGGGTAGCCTTATGTATGCCATATTGTGTACTAGACCATGAAGAAACTCTAAATCAAGAGAATCAGTGAGTGGAAACAGATCGTTCCAAATCCCATTGTGAAAAAACATAAACATTTACAATCAAACAGAATAGTTATGCATCAAAGATAAAATTATAGCATGTTTCAAGGTTAAATACAAAGGATTGAGTAAACATACCTTTGAAGAACCCTTTCTTTTAGTATTTCCTCAGTCAAACTCGAACGTGTTGATTAGCACGAACCCAATGAGCAAACTCAGCAAACAACACGCACTGGAAAATCCTCGATCACAATCGAGTAAAACTCGATCCTCGACCCTCGAACGGAAACTTGACACCACCACTCGGTTACCTTAGTATTCTTGGTGTGAAAATCCAGGAGGTGTGGGCTCTATATGGTTTTGGGTAGAGGTATGGAGGAACTGGACGATCGAGTAAGTGGGAGTAGGAATAAGCCTATCGTATCGACTTGAGTACGCGGTCATTTAACAAGCAAGTAACTATCGTATAGATTACTCGACACTCTTATCGTTTTCTCTCTCAACAAGTAATCTGATTACTTAATCCTCTTTCGCGTAGAATTAAAAGCCATAAACTAATTAAAACCTCCCACTAAGGTGGTTATTTGGAGGAAAAAACTAAAACCAATTAAATAAATATAATAACTAATTTATCATATTATATTTATAACTTATAGTTTTAATATTACATCATATGTAACATATAAACCATAGTTCTTTTTCTCTTTTATGACATTTAATATAAATCATCATCCAATCAAATAATGTATCAAATATATTATATCAATTATATCACATATAATTGAATTAATTGAAATATATCATATATAATCAAATTCCTTCTTGTTCATTTGAACACTTCAAACTAACCCAAAAACTGATTCTCAACATGAATCCATTGAGCTACCAAGGGGACCTTACGGACCTGTAGCTTGAAGCTCCAACGGTACGTGAATAACTGACTAAACTCTTTAATCATGATATTCATCATTCGTTAACTATCGGGCACTCCACTAAAGATTGACAGCTGCACTCTTCGCACTACAAATATATTTTTGTATCCATTGAATATAACCAATCAACAGTACGATAACTTTTCACAAATCGCTCGTAAGTACAGCTAGGCTGATAACTTGTAGAAATACAAGTTATTTATTTCATCTTACTTAGAATATGCGGCAATAGGAAGAAAAAGTTGTGTCAAACATATTAAAATTGACTTAGAAACGCAAAGATTGTAAAAGTATCGGAAACACACCCGTTGACCGCATTGTGATGGCAAAAAGGATGTCCAAATCTTTGTTTTGCAGGTAATAGGTATCACCGCATGCGATGATTTCTCGTGGACAAAAAGAGCAACGCATTCTCGGGGATTTTGTATCACCGCATGCGACGATTGTTCGTGGACAAAAAGAGCAACACATTTTCAGGGATTTCTGAAATTGTACAACTTTTCTGATGTACGACCTGACAAATTGAACGTGGAGTAGAGTGGACATTCCCACCAAGCCTCGACAGGAAAAAGTAACTTTTCAGAGTGGGACCATTGATGTAGGAGGTGCTAAGGTCTATAAATAGAAACATTAACACTCAGAAGGGGGGAAGAAAATAGGGGAGAAAATAGAGAAAGAAACACACGGAAAAAGAGACACTCTTCCCTCGAGAACTCTCCTAAGAAGGAAGTTCTCCACCTCATTCCTCCATCACGCCGCCAAGCAAAATAGCTCCGATTGGGATCCGTGCCAAGACATTGACACGCTACTCTTATTTATTCTTACTTTCCGTTCATCGATTGTTGTTCATTTCTTGTCTTTTATTCATATCTCTGTAACAAACGCTTTATCTTTACCAGTTAATATCATTATCATGTTCATGTTCATCTCTTTGTTCACCTTAACGCATTCATCTTCCATTTCTCTCACCATGAGTAATTAAACCTCAAGTTTGCGGGGGAAGGATTGAATGAGTGAGTCAATCCATGTTGAAGAAGTCAGCTAATTTTAATTAACGCATGCTCAATGGCATCTTCACCTGTGAGAGCAGAAGTGAAGACGCTAATCCACCTTTTCAAAGAACGTTGATAGAATGCGTTAACTAAAGCAAGAAGTATTTCTAGAGATGGAAACAACCTTACGTTCACAAACATTCATCCCTGATCATCATAGAGATATGGTGATGCAGGCGATCACCGAGAGGTGTAAGCTGAGGGAAGACGGAACCTTAGTTGCGTCCTCAACAGGATTGACAAACTTGCGATGTTCTTTCCCCAACCCATTCTCACTCTGATTCTATCCACAAGACTTGTCATCGCATTGCTTCACACACACTTTGCACAACTTCAGATTTATTTACCTGCTTATTTATTTACCATTGCATTTTACTCTTTACCTGTTTATTCATTTATCAGCGCATTTTACTTTTCAACACCTCACAATATTAATTTGATTACAGTCGCATATATCACATCATTGTCACATTAACATCGCAATCCCCATGTTCGACCTTGGATCACTCTGAGAAACTTGCGGTGGAATTATACTTGGTTTCAACGCAAGAAAACTTGTGACACGCATAAACTACATGAACGCATTCTACAGTGAATTTTGTAGTATCGCATATATTATCTGGAAGCGTGATTAAGATATTGCATTGAATAACGCATATAACATATCATCAATCTTTGTGATGCCATTGCATCCGTCGCAAAGCAACAAGTTTTTGACAAACAACATAGGCCAATTTACCGTTTTGCCCCTACAGTTACATCTAACTCTTTAAGTACCACTGATTCCTCTAATGAACAATACATCATAGTCCCACTAACTAAACCCTTCTTGGGTTAAGAGAAGGTGTGGCGCTACATTGTTCAAGTCTTGGAATCAGCCCTTAAGGGAACAATTTATCTACTTACCCCTACTTCAAGGAAGGAGTGAATTCCGTCTTGTGTAGCTGAGTTCCCAGCTCCCCAATCAGACGAATCCCCAAAGTAGTAGCTTTGGGTCGGCGATTTAGCCACTCACACCCATGCAAATCAAAGGACCGTCCTCATAGGCAGGAGTTCACAACTCACTCAGGATTAAGGTCATGTTACCTATGGTCATCTTAGTGAAATGAAAGTCCCTGTCATGAACGGTGTTATATAAAGAGACTAAACATTTTGTGGTCCAGTCTTATACAAACTTCTTTGTATAGAGTATCGCCGCTCACATGTCTAATACACGAATGATCAGGATCATACCATTTATAGCACTTTACAACACTTGTAACACCTACAAAGTGAGCCACTAGTGTCACTAGGATAAGGTTTCCCTTTTTTATTCATATACTACAGACCATTTAGATTATCACTTAAAGTACGATCCACTTGTATGTCTCCACATACATACTTGAGTTACAACGATAACCAGAGATCTTAGTTTATTGGTTTGTGGTTAATGCAACAAAAATATCTCATATTTGATAGACTAAAGTGAATAAAATATCTCATATTATATATCACAAAACTGTTTGTTCATACAGATGTTTACAAACTACGAGACCCTACGAGATTTAGGGCATCAACCCCAACAGACTTGACATCTATCATGTAGCAAAGTAGTCAGTAGATATCAATCCAATCTAGGATTTGATCACTGGACAACAGTTAAAGCTATTCTCAAGTATCTTAGGAGAACGAGAAACTATATGCTTGTGTATGGTGCTAAGGATTTGATCCTTACAGGATAGACCGACTCTGATTTTCAGACTGATAAGGATTTAAGGAAATCCACATCAGGATCAGGATCGAGTACATCGTGCATCGAGTATTTCACAAAATACCATCGAGTTGCTCATCAAGTATGGCATCGTGCATCGAGTTTTTCACAAAAAACCATCGAGTATGGGACATCGAGCATCGAGTATTGGGTAGTGGCTGAAAATCTAGTATCGAGTATTGTATTAAAGAAGCAAGCAGCGAAAGAAAATATGATCATTAAGCATTCTAATTCATTAATTTTTGCTTCAAATTCAGCATGCTCAAACTAGAAAGAGAGTTTCAACACTAACCTTTGAAGTACCTCTTGAATCACGAACTTCAGCTGCAATCCTCCTTTCCTTTGAATGTGAACCATCACAAGGTCTTCCCTACTACTCTCTTGATACCTTAGATTGAGCTATGGGACTCAAAATAAGGTTGAATTGGGAAAATGGAGGAGAAAGGTTTTCAGATTTTCAATAGAATGAAGACTTTCTTCAACCAGATTTTTCAACAAAAATCTCTTCAATGCATCACCCATTTCCACTACAAAACTGAAGTTTATATTGCATGACATTCAAGCAACAAACCTTTTACATGAATTCCAGCTCAAGCTTGAGAATTTGAGCTGTAAAAATAGTAGAACCGTGAATGATCTACTAGGTGAAGAAGTGGGAAATTCCCACTTTTCCACTTTTCCAATTTTTATTTCAATTATGAAACTTTTCCAAAATTAAAATTAAAATTAACTTTTCAATTTTAATTCTTTAATTAAAATTATTTTTTTTTATTTTACAAAAATTAATTCAATAATTAATTTTTCTAATAAAATTAATAATTAATAATTAATTAAATAATTTACTTAATTCTAATTAATTTAATATCAAATATCAAATTAATTAATCACCAATTCTACTACCATGAATCCCTATTCATTAATTTAATATTTAAATCACATTTAAATATTAACCAATTCTCCAATTTTGTTTAATTCCAAAATTAAACGTGTAATTATATCACATATAATTATTAATTTTCTTAATTCTAATTCGAACGTTTCAAATCAACTTACCACGTTATTCTACGGCTAATCCATTTATGAGCTAGTAGGGGGACCTAATGGACCTACAGATCATGAGCTCCAACGATACGAGATTAATCGGCTAAACTCTTTACATCGAATTAACCCCCATTCGTTAACTACTGGGTCACTCCACTAAAGCCCAAAGTTGCACTCCCCTCATATATTGTGTCCACTCGATGTAACCATGATTAGTAAGTTAACCTTTCACAGGTTGTTCGTAATAACGGTTGGGTCAAATGGTTGTTTTACCCCCCGAGATTACCTCTTATTCCTTAAGTCCCATTGATCCTCTAATGAACAATTAGTTTGTGATCCGATCATCAAATTGAGTCCCTCTCGGGTCAATGAGAGGGTGGGGCCCCTTATTCCAGACCCGGAGTCAGCACTTAAGGGAACAACCTCTCTACTATTCCTGAAAGCGGGTAGGAGTGAATTCCATCTTGCACCCTATGTCCTCAGCTATCTACCCAGTCTTACCTCTGAAGTGTGGGAGGCTTATTGGGCCGGCGATGTTGAGCCAACCCTCACCTATGAAAATCTAAGGATAATCCCGAATAAACAGTGGTTCATAGTTAGCTCAGGATTAAAGTCAAGTTACCTAGGTCATCATTTTTGAAATAGTCAATCTTGAATAGTAAACAATGTTATAAAGTAAGAGTGACTTATTTCTTGGTCCGATCTTGTGCAAACTCATTACACATGACACCCCCACTCTTCATATCACTACATGTACGAATCAGGATCGCTTCGTCTGTAGCACTTTACAACTTCTTGTAACAACTACAGAGTGGGCCGCATCGGATAGTGTTACCAGAATAAGGCACCCAACCTTCTTCATATACTATAGATCATTTAGACTATTTACTCGAACCTGATCCACTCTTATGTCTCCATATAAAGTTCAAGTACTCAAGTCATGGATCTTTTAGTTTATTGGATTTATTTCTAAAACGAAATAAGTAATTCATATATTCAATACAACTTTGTTGAATCAAACTTCAATAACAACTTTATTGATTTACAGAATGAGTTTATTGTTTACAAACCACAAGTTTTAGGACATAAAACCCGACAAACTCTCACTTGGACGAAAATTCTAGTGGTAACCTACATATGAATATATAATGCTGGGTTTTTTAGTTTTACGGAGAAATGCAGTAAACTAAGGCATCAGATACCCATGGTTTTTCTTTTATGTATCACATACCCATCCTTAGGTATCACATATCCATGAGTTTTTCTGCATTCAATAACAAATTTATTGATTTACAGATTGAATTTATTGTTTACAAACCACAAGTTCTAGGACATAAAATCCAACACCTTTTTCATTTTTCACAATGGTTCTTCCTTGATCTTAATGCTAGTG
This sequence comes from Benincasa hispida, assembly GCF_027475165.1. NCBI lineage: Eukaryota > Viridiplantae > Streptophyta > Magnoliopsida > Cucurbitales > Cucurbitaceae > Benincasa > Benincasa hispida. Next base: position 8,966,023 of record NC_143489.1, read on the forward strand.
TATGTAGACGATATGATTGTCATAGGGAATGATAAGTCCTTGGAATCTGATTTAGTTAAGGTGCTTGATCGTCAATTTGCTCTCAAAGATCTGGGTATCTTGAACTATTTTTTGGGTGTTCAAATACATTACTTCAATGGTGGTGTTATCATCAACCAAGAGAAATATGTTGATGATTTACTTCATAGGCTTGGATTTCATGATCTGAAGGCAGCACCTACACCAAGTATAGTAGGCAGACAACTGTCTCTCAATTATGGTACACCTCTTAGGGATCTGTTTACCTATCGTAGCATAATTGGTGCATTACAATACTTGACAAACACCAGGCCCGATATCACCTATGTTGTGAATCAACTTAGTTAGCATCTAAAGCAATCTACTGATGTACACTGGCAAGCCGTCAAGAGAGTTCTACGGTATATTATCGGAACTTAACACTATGGATTAAACATACAAGCCAACCTCGATATATCCATCTCAGTGTTCTCTAATGCAGATTGGGTAGCCAACATTGATGACAAAAAGTCAATAGCTGCATACTGTGTGTTTATTGGAGGAAACCTTGTCTTGTGGTTGTCCAAAAGCAGTCGGTTGTGGCGCGCTCAAGTACAGAATCTGAACATAGAGCCTTAGGTCACACATCAAGTGAGATAATCTGCTTGCAGCAACTACTCAGTGAGATCGGGGTTCCAAGAAAACGTGTTCCAACACTTTGGTGTGACAATTTAAGTGCTGGTGCATTGGTTGTTAACCCATATTTCATGCTAGAACGAAACACATAGAGATTGACGTTCATTTTGTAAGAGATCGGATTCTTAAAGGACAGCTTGATGTGCAATATGTTCCTTCATTCAATCAGATTGCGGATTGTTAACAAAGACCTTGACTCACTCTCAATTCTTTCTATTACGGTCTAAACTTGGAGTCATAGCTCTTCTCTCCAGTTTGAGAGGGATGTCAAGGATAAGAAGACAACACACCATGTCAGCAAAACCAACACACTCAGCACGTCCATGTCATACAAGTCAAGTCCATCGAGCAAACTCCACATCAGCCCAAGAGGAGAATATCCAATAACAAAACCTGTTGCATATCAATCATTTTGTACCATTTGTATTATGATTTATATTCTGTATTATTTTTTGCTCTCCCATTTCAAGGGATTTCATTCTGTATAAATACTGGTATTCCTCTTAATAATATCATCAAGTTCTTCTAAGCAAATTCATCCTATTCCTCGACTTTCCTTCCTTGTTTGCAATAAATAGGTGAGCTAATATACATATGACCTCCTCCCAACAAACCATGATCAAAGTAAGAAATATACAGAGAAATTGCAACTTACTAACATGAAGGTAAAACAGAGCATGTTCTTTGTGTATCTAGGACTAGTGATTCAATAATTGCAAGGTGGGATTAAACCACATCGATTTTTGAAATTACAATTACAATATGTTAAACTCGTAGTTAATAACAAATCACTTGGATGAGAACCAAAACATTCGAGCCAAAAACAATATTTTACAAGATGTTAAGAACCATGGAGCATTAGCATTAAAAAAACAAGATAATTTTGAGTGGAATATGAAAGGTGAAAAGAGGGAGGAAAGGAAAAAGAATATGAGATAGGATATTCAAGGTTAATAGAGGTAAAGAAAAGCATCTATCTTCTTTCCATAACTTTCTTTTTGGCAGCTGCCCACTTTAGCCGCTAAATTTTCAGGTGGAAGAGAGATGAGAATGATGATAGGTCAAAATCAGTATGAGAAGAAGAATCTATAAGAGAAATTAGAGCTTTTTAGAAGGAAAGAGAATATAATGCAAGGAAAGAAAAGGATATCCAATGGCATATGCTTATGATCCAATATTCTTTCTTCCCACAAAACTTGAGTTTCCTTTAAAGCTCTCTCAATCGTGACGCTGCATAAAAGTGTATATATATAATCAAAGTCAAAACTATGCATAATTTCATATATTATTGATTAAGCCAACTAGCTGAAGGGCTTCTCTCCATTGGCAGGCAAAATGGCTTAGCCTTTCATGTCCTGCCAAAGGAGAGTTGCCCTTCATCTACTTTTGCTTTGCCTTCAAATCTTTTCTTATTAATAAATGCAACGTAGGTTCGCTCCAGGTCCAGGATTCGGATCACGATCGGAGACGGTGTGTTTCGAGACCGAGCAATACACTCAAAAGCCTAATTAGCATTCAAATCTTTGTTGGATTGAGAAGTACTCGCAGGTACAATGAGACTACTTTTCCTCTTTGTTTTCTGGTTTTTATGTTTGATTCAACAATTTTTTTCTGGTCGTTGCAGAGAATTTTTTTATTGCCAAGCTTTTCTGTACATGACTATATTCAACTTAATTGTATTTCCAACTATATTCAACTTAATATTTCAATAATGTGTACATCTTATCTTATTATAACCCAAAGGTTTCTTTCTCTATAATGGTTTTTTTAATTTAGTTTTCAAACGTTTAGATTAAAATTTATAAGATTTTGGTATGTCATATATGTTTAGAATGTGAAATAATTTCTAATAAGTGTATAAATATATATTTTTTTGGGTAGGCTTGTTTATTTCCTAGATTTTCCCCTAGAATTTGGGACAAACATTTAATATCCTTGTTTGTTTCACATAATTTCAATTTTTAAAACTCAAGATATTGTTGATCAGAAAACTTCAAAACTCATCTAACATTCAAGGTCTCACGATGAGCCTTCCGCATTAAGCTCACTCACAATCAATCTACGGATAAAAAATAGCTTACTTACGGTTAGCTCTACCGGAGATAGGTATGGAAGCCAGTATTCGTATATATCTAGGTATGCTTCTAGATAAGGAACTGAACCTCACGCCATAAACTGAACCTCACACTTAATACATACAAAAGTGTTGGATTTGTATGTTTGGGAGATGACCAATAAAAATATAGTTTAATTAATTAATAAATTAATATCAATTACTCATCATTATTAATTTTTATTAATTATTAAATATAAATACATTAATTAGACTTAATAAATTTCGACTAATACCTTTATGATTAAGATTTTATGTTATCTTAACTATTTAATATAAATTATTATTATGCATTACCAATATTCTAATTAATTTAGAATAATTTAATTAATTATGTTAATGAAGGTTTATAAAAGTTTTCCTTTTGCTTTTATTTTTATTGATTAAATAATACTAAATTTATTTGATGACTATAATAATTGTTCTCTTTGTTATTTAATTTTAGTTCCTAAATACAAAATGGTAAATTTAACACACATATTTAACTTACGGACATTAATTATCCTATATATCTAAATATAGATATTAATCATTCCAAACATTTAAAATCTATACCCATTAAACAATGTCTGAGATCCAAACGGACTTTAAAAGAATATTTTTCTTCAAATAAAAATTTTAAAGCAACGAAGCTTCAAAGATGAAATGACTCGAAAATTTAAGTCAATTCTAAAAATGGTATGTTCTTCCTTGAGGAGATAAAAAGAAATATGATGTTTTTTCTAATCCCATCTCTATAAAATCATCAATCAAGAAAGACTTGGTGACTATTTATTGAAAAGTCTATTTTCAATGTTTTGCCTATGCAATTTGGTGCTAATTAAAGAATTAATTATGATAGTTGAATTCAAGTATCATGAAATCCCAATTTTCTAGTAGTCACCAAAGATTTATTGGACAATTATAGTTTATAATTTTGTACTATAGTTAAATAAGATGGAAATATTTTCACATCGTTATAATGTATATAATATATTATAAGCTTAGGGTTGTTTCAACTTTACAATTTATGAGTTCTAAAAATTGAACAAGCACAATAATGCAGTAAATATACGTTTTAACATTAAGATTACTATCATATATAATATGTGGATCAGAGAGAAATAATTATATTTTCAAGACCAACTATAAAAGTGGAGTTCAAATTTGGGATGATAACATTCTTCTACTTGCTTTTTGGTTTACTAAAACGAACTCTCTTTGTATACTTACTATATGTATGTTTGGGAGTGATTTTAACAAAATTGATTTGTTAATAAATGATTTTCATAAAACCTTCCATTGTTTGGTTCTACACTTTTTTTAAAAAAAAAAAATTTAAGCAATCAAATTTACAAACTTGTACATGTGACGTTTTTAGTTAAATTGGATAAAATTATATCATTGGAACAAAACAAATTTGGATTCATATTATAAGTAGAATGTCCTCAAATTTTAATTATACTATAATGACCCTAATATATATTAATGACCATGTTATATAGTTGGCACAACAAATGTGCAACAAATTGCAAGTCCACTTATACAAAAATAAATAAATAATCATCCAAATCTTCTATCTATATATATATTCAACAACTTCTCTCAATCTCCCATACTCCAATTCATGCCTGTCTTTTTGCCATGAACTTGGAAAAAAATGTTTTCCAAAAAAACATTTTAATTTAAACAATTTTGACTAAAAAAAACTGTTTAAAATAAGAATTCATGTGTTCGGTAACTCTTTCTCAAAAATATTTTTATATACAAATTTGTTTGGTTTGTTATATGTTATTTTTATTAATATTAAATCTCTATAAAAGACTATTATAAAATCTTATAAACTAAGTTAAAATAATGGTCATCAAAATTGGTAGAATTGACTGCCGACGATTATGGTCGAATGTGGCTAGAGGTGGCAGTTAGTAGAAGCCGTCAGAGGTGGCTACTCAAGTTAGTCACTGGAGGTGGTGCCTAGAGTTGGTCGCCAAAGGTGGTTGGCAAAACGATAACAAAGACATCCATGATGATGAGCTGAGTGCACTAGTGAACATGGGTATAAAATATCAGTAGTATACAAAATTAGACCTCAGGTCTAAACACTGAGTTCAACTCAAAACAACATAAACTAATGCATAGTTTTCTTTAAAAAAAATGCATAGTTTATAATTTCTTTCAATAAATATTTTATTATTCTGAAAAAAGAAAATTTGAAAGTAGGTTGAAATTTGTAGAAAGGCAATTATTGCAGAAAAATATCTAGTAAGGGTTGTCATGGGTCAAAAAGCTTCAGGATTTATCATCATATTTTCCAAGTCAAGAAACTGTATTTGTCTCATCATGCTTTGTTATTCTTCTTATGCTTGTGAAAAGGTAACGCAAATAATCAAACAACTTAACGAATACGACACGTCCTTTTGTGAACGCATTAACAAAAGAAGATGTTGAAATTGACCATTCTTGTTCTCTGATATTTTCCATGAAAGAGCCATCCACCCCCAATCCTTTCCAATTTGCCATTTTCTATTTGTTATCTTGCTTTTGAAGAAGATCCCGTCGGCTTCTACACCGATGTCGAAAGGCGTTGCAACGACAACCGCAGCCACAACTCAAATGATCTTTTTGTTTGTATTGTTTGAAATTCACCTTCCATATTAATGAGAGATGTAATTTGGTCTCCATCAGAAGGTGGTTGTGACAATTAAACTATTGACCAAAAAGGTTGTTTCTTCTTATCAATGTTCCATACAGATCAAACTTCAGAATTATGCCGTCCCCTTGTATTAGAGAGGCTTCACAGGCCTGCCTTCAGGGCTGCTGTCGAACCCTGTTTCTCGGTCTTACCGATTCTTCACATACTGCATTTTACAGGTCTTCTGCAGCTTCAACTCCTGCATACAATTTTCATGGAGCAACAGAGACGTCTCTTCATCCGAATGCTCGATTCTCTGACCATGAATCCATCCCTTCTCTAAAAGATGGGTTTACTTACTTCGTTAGAGCATATCCTCTGTACCTTGACACACAACAGATCGATCGAATCCGAGCTGATGAATATAATCATCTTGCTCTCTCCAAACATGTATGTCTCGATTACAATGGTCAGTGTCTCTTTTCCTATGCTCAACAGCAGAGTTTTCCAACGGTTCCAACTGCTTCTTCCTCCTCTCCATCAGGATCCCCTCCCCTAATTATGCATTCCCCGGGATCACCATTTTTCAACATTTCTCATAAAGCAGTGAAACCAAATTCCCAGGTGGGGAATGGTGGTCAAGAATCAGAATTTGAGTCCAGAATCAGAAGTAGAATTATGAAGTTTATGAACTTATCAGAAGATGATTATGCTATGGTGTTCACAGCCAATCAATCATCAGCCTTCAAACTTTTAGCCGACACTTACCCTTTTCAGCACAACAGAAATTTGGTCACAGTTTATGATCACAAGAGTGAGGCAGTTGATTTGATGGTTGAAATCTCCAAGAGGAAAGGAGCAAGAATCAGCTCTGCTGAGTTCTTATGGCCAAACTTAAACATCTCCACCGGAAAATTAAGAAGACTAATCGTCAGTAAACGAAAGAAGAAGAAGAAGATGAAAATGAAGAAAAAGGGGCTATTTGTTTTCCCACTTCAGTCTAGATTAACAGGAACTCCATATTCATATCAATGGCTGAACATAGCTCGAGAAAACGAATGGGATGTCTGCCTAGATACATGTGCATTGGGGCCAAAAGACATGGAAACTTTAGGCCTCTCTCTCTTCAAGCCTGAATTTCTAATTTCTTCTTTCTATAAAGTTTTTGGCGAAAACCCATCAGGATTTGGCTGTTTGTTCATCAAGAAATCCAATGTTTCATTCATGGAGAGTTTAATAACCTCACCTGCAAACATTGGCGTTATAAGCCTTATCTCAACATCACCATTATTTCCATTTCCAGAAGAACCAGAAACACAACAGATTTCAAAACCCAGCCTAGAAATTCGAAATTTAGCTATATCAGAGTCGCGAAATTCACCTGAAATCATGAAAGCCACAGAAATTGAAGAGGAAGAATTCTCATTCACAGGAATCGTCGAATTGACAACGCCCTTCGAATCCACTCGATCAACAAACAAAGAAATGAACTCAAACCTGGAATGCAGAGGCTTGGATCACGCAGATTCAGTAGGCCTAAGACTGATAAGCATTAGAGGAAGATATCTGATCAATTGGCTCACAAATGCATTGATGAATCTTCAACACCCAAATCCAGAAGGAGGAATTGCTAAAGCCCTAGTGAGAGTCTACGGCCCCAAAATCGAAATTAATCGAGGACCCGCGGTGGCATTCAACGTATTCGACTGGAAAGGGGAAAAAGTAGAGCCAGCAATGGTTCAGAAGCTCGCCGATCGGAGCAATATTTCGTTGAGCAATGGAATTGTGAAGGAGGTAAATTTCTTGGACAAGAACGAAGAGGAAACTGAGATGAGAAAGGAGAGAGCGGTGGAGGGAGGAGAAAGGATGGATAGAAGTGAGAAAGGCCATTGTTGGATATCAGTGGTTAGTGCAGGGATTGGATTTCTGACGAATTTTGAAGATGTTTATAGGGTTTGGTCGTTTGTTTCAAGGTTTTTGGATGCAGATTTTGTAGAGAAAGAGAGATGGAGATATATGGCTCTTAATCAAAAAACCATTGAAGTTTGAAACACTCCTACCATTTTCTTCTTCTTTTTCAATTTTTTAACCAAAATTTCATAATATAATTCATGATTTTAAGTTTTTTTCTTTTTTTTTTCCTTTTAATTTTCATTTTAGATTAACTTAAATCGAATTGGATTGGAATGAGCTTTTAAGCAATTCTCATCGACTATATGTACTTTTCATTTTTGTTATATTAGTTTAGGCATATGTTGACCAAAATGGTATTTTAATTTTGTACAATAATTTTGAAATCAACAAATAAATTTAAGATTGGACAAATCTAAAAGACGTCTAAAAAAACAAACAAAACTCAATCTCGAACTACACCCAAGACAAGTCGAAGAAAGAAGGCCAATTCCTTCATCTCGACTTCGCCCAAGTCTAGCCTTGTGCCAAATGGGACAGGTCAAATATTGGTCTAAAGATAGCTTTAGGAATGAAGGATTTGGATCAAGACTCAAAATGAGTAGTTGAAGCAAACTTAATAGTAGATCAACCCTTTAATCTTGGATTCGAGAAGAAAGGGAAATCCTAGATCAACTCGAGTATAAATACATCATTATGACTCAAATAAAATAAATTAAGTTTTCACTCTCTAAACCATAAACTTGTTACGCTCTTGCGTTCTGTAACTTAAGCATTAAAGTATGTGTAGCAAACATCATACCAGTGTACAATTTTTCTTTTGCAGGTCATATCTTTTCCCTAAACTACAAATTCACTAACAAGACACGTGAAAGTTAGTTATATTTTTCCTTGTCCTGATTTTCTCATTATGATTCAGCAATTACAGAATAGAAGGTTCAACTATTGAATTTTGAAATAGTGATTTATGTTTTTATCCATTGTGTTATGCTCAATCTCCAATTCCACATGTTCTTATTAAACTTGAAAAAAAAAAGTTACATATTAGAAGCTACATCGACTTTTGAAGGAAAAACTAACATATGTTGTAAGAGAGAATCTCTCTTACCCAACATAAGTATAGTTCTATTAACATAAAATTTGTACAAAATGTTAAAATAATCCTAAAGTTGACAAAACAGAAATTTGCTACTAAACATAACTTTTCTAATAAATTTGAATTAAAAGTAACCACCATAATCACTCAACTTTTTAAAGCTCAATTTTTAAAGAGAATCCTAAATATATTTTTTTAAGAGAATGCATTCATTCAACAAAATTAATAACGCCACATGCTCATAAGTCATACGCTACACAATTCGAAAGCATCTAACGAGCCCAATGTGGAAAGGTATTCTATTTTCATTTTTTTTCTTTTGGTTAACATTAAAAAAGTTTGATTAAATTACAAATTTATAGTTTGATATTTGAGTTTATTGGAATTCTAAACTTTTAAATTATAAATTAAATATTTAGATTTTAAATTTTTTTAAAATTCACGGATCACACGAAATAAAATTTTTAAATTTTCCATTGGAGATATAATTTTAATTTATATCAAAACGTCAATTAATTTTTTGAAAATTTGAATTGGTAAGAGACTAAACTCATAGTTTAATCTAAAATTATGTCCCATTTGATAGCTTTTTGATTTATAAAATTTTTACTTTTTTTTTACCATTTTTGTCCGTATTTCTAACTAGTAATTCTTAGCTAAACATTAAAAAGAAAAATGAATAAAATAATGTGATAGTGTTATTTATGGAAAAAAAATTAAAGATTATTTTTTGCATTTCTAACAAGTAATTCTTAGCCAAACATTAAAAAGAAAAATGAATAAAATAATGTGAAAGTGTTATTTATGAAAAAAAAAATTATAGATTAGTTGGTGACTTGGTGTAATTATTACGATTTTTCGAATATTCTATTCTTGTTTATGTTGTTTGTTGGCAACAGCAAAGTCTAAAAATAAAGACAGCGACAATTTTTATGTAAGAGTAACTGCTTCCCTGCTTCCCTACCGTTACTTTATCATATTGTAAACAAAACGCTGAATTTTTAATTAAGTTACTAAATTTTGATAAAAACTAAGGTGGAGAAGATTAAAATCAATATTACCATTTTTTTTTATTTATTCCATTTTGGAAGATATCATTAAAATCATTTACCTAATAAAATTTAGAGCATAATTAAAACTTACCCCATAATTTTGAAATATTATGTATAATTTAACTAAATTTAAAAATAGTTGTAATCACAACATATTATCAAAATTATTTTCTTTCTAAAAAAACATAAAATTTGTCAAAGCAAACATACCTCACTAGCATATATAGAATGTGTTGGCGACTAGGTGATTTATTATTCAAATACCCTCATTCTTATTGTACTAAAAAAAATGTAATTGTCCTATGAAAGCCATTTCAACACTCAACGCCTCAAGGGTATCAAAAAGACTATAATAAATAAAGAAATATTTTCTTTTCATGGGAGAGTGCGTGTTTATGAGCCTTGAGATGCACTTGTAAAAGTTGGGAAACATTGATAACTACATTAAAGATCAAAACCATTTCTGATAAAGCACAGAAGTTCTCAGTAATATCTTATACCCAAAATCAGCAAAGTTACAAATACCAAAATGCTACATCTTGTTCTTCTCACCCTAACACAGCCTAAGTTGAAACTTCATAGATCATTTCAAGCTACTTTTATTCAATAATAATAGTTGGAACAAAATAAATAGATATGATATTCAAATATGGATCATAATCAAGCTTCTATGTCCTATGGAAAAAGGGAAAATATTTGATATTCCAGAACTCAGCGCCAAATATTCGAATCAACGAAAATGGCAAAGGACAAAATACAAAGAAGAGGAAATATGGAATAGAAATACCATTGGATTTTTAAGCTGCAGAAGTTTTCTGATTTGGCTTGAACACATACTTGATGAGGGAATCCTTGATGGATAAGAGTTCAGGGAATTCGTTCTTCAACTTGGTCGCATCGAGCTCATTGTTGCTCCGCGGGGCAACGATCACTTTGGCTTGCTCGTCTAGAGTGAAGTTCTTCCATGTGAAATTGGGGTCAATGAATTGCTTGTACATCTCCAAGATCTCATTGTGGCTCACCACTCCCGGGTTGGTGAAGTTCCATATTCCAGTGAGGTTTCTTTTTGCCATTTCGATCGAGATCGGGAGGAGTTCGTCCAAGATCGTCATCGAGTTCGGGATGTCGACGACCTTCTCATATCTGGTAATCTTCGTAATGAAGTTGCGAGGATTCGATAAGTCCGAGGATATAGGCATCCGAACACGCAAGGTGCACACATTCTCATAGTTCTTCAGCAGATCCTCCACCTTTAACACCCAAAATGTGAAAGTGACATAAAAATGGGATCAGCCCATCAAGTTCAAAGAACACATTTGATACATTTTCATCAAGAAAAAGCAATCAATTATCAGAATATTCAAGACAACCAAATACAATGCTGCCCTGGATTGAATCCTAGGAAGTTTCCTTTCTGATGAATGTAATAACAATCCAGATCCACATCCAAAGAACATTCACAAGTTCCAACAAGCAAAAATTCAGCTTCATTATCAATCGCAACAATGGCTGATTTCAATTTCTAAACAAAACCATTCACTCTAGCCTTATAGATCTGAACTCAAATTTACACAATGCAACTAACTCCAAGTTTTCCAGAATCAAAATCAAGCAATAATAAAAAAATGGGAAAGCAGTGAAAATCATTAGCTCACCATGGCTTTCGTCTTGGAATAGAAGGATCCAATAAAATTAGGGGTATCATCCTCCTTGAAACCAATCCCGGAATTGAGAGGATGAGCCGAATCGTACTCGAAAATGCAGCCAGTGGCGTAATTAATCAAGATCAACCCTCTCTCACGGCACACATCGGCCAAGGTCAAGGTTCCGACCACATTGGTTCTAATGGTCTCGACCTTGTGCGATTCGCACCAGTCGACGTTGGGGCGGCCGGTGACTCCAGCGGCGTTGAAGACATGGGTGGGCTTGACGGCGGCGATATCAGCCTCGAGGGAGGCGCGGTTCTCGAGACGGCCAGAGCCATAAGTGAAATCGATACCCTGTTGTTGACAGAGGTGGCCAAGCAAACCGCCGATCCAGCCGGTGCGCCCATAAATCAAGAACTTGAGAGAAGGACCTGACCCACTGTCAGCAAGAATCCCCATGGCTGATTGGCAAAAGGAAGAGGATTGATTGAAGATTGAAGAAGAAGAAAAGATTGAGAGGAAATGGGAGGAGTTATATATTTTGGATCCAAGGAATTGAACCAGTTCTTCAATCTGAATCCTGAGGATTTATATATAGTATATACACACACTGAAAATTATTTTTTTATGTGAATTAAAATTAAATACTAATATATCGCTTTCGGTTTCGGGATGAATTAATGTGGTGTATGAATTTTAGGAATTATCATTATTAATATATATTCCAAATCCAAAAATTTAACTCTTAATATCAAAATTCAACACAAGCACAAGCTATCCTCTCCCAAAAAAGGTTAAAAAAGTAACATTTTTGGCCACTTAATTTGAGGTGTAGTTTTATCTAATCTATAGATTTTAAAATACTATATTTTTAGACCATTTAAAATTTTACAATTGTATCTTGAGATTTGAGATTTGTTTTACTTTAGTTCCTAAATTTTAAGATTTACGCTTTTAATTTTGATTTTTTACTAAATACTCATTTTTAATATTTAATGTTAATATATATTTAATTTATTTAAAAAATTTATTATATAATTAAGTAAGTTTCATTATTTTTTCATTATTATTGATTTAATTTTAAAATTTCACACTATAATTATTTTAAATCAATTAATAGATAATAATATCAATAATTTAAAGTGAGTATTTAATAAAAAAAAATATTAAAAATGTAAATCTTAGAACGTAAGATTAAATTAAAACAAAACACAAATTCAAATTTTAATGATTAAAAATGTAACACTTTAAAATTTAGGAATAAGAAATGAAAATTAAGAAGAAAAAAAAAAGTAAGAAAACCAGCCAACTTCCTCGTGAATTATATAAATTGTTTCAATATTCATAAATCTTAAACATGTAAAAGCTCTCGTTTTTTTTTTTTTTCAAACTCAAAACAAGCTTTTCTTTTTATTTTTTCTTCTTTTTTCAAGAAGAAGAAATCCCAAAAGTACGTAAATGGAAGGTTTAGATTCTTACACTTCAAAAATTTCAAACAAATCAAGATTTTATTGGACAAAGTTTGAGTTGTATTTATTTTTTATTTTTTATTTTTGGGTGGGAGAGGTGAGGCACTTTCTCGAGTTAATTGGGCTACTAAACACAAACTATATTTATTTTCCATTCAACAAAATAGAGTGGAGAATTTAAAGACTTGTAGAGTACATATTTTAATTATTTTCATGATTTTTTTTTTTTGATAAATTACAAATTTAATCTTTAAATTTTTAGGGATATTTTTTTTTTTTTAAGAATATAGATTATCAAAATATTAGATGCCTGAAATTATATATATCCGGAATTACAAATGTCCAAATATCTTTAGATAACCATATTTGATTTGTAAGGTTTCTACTAAAAGATGTATTAAATTTGCATAATGTTCCAATAATACTCTTACTTATTCAATAATTTATAATAAATTTAATATAATGAACTTATACAAACTTTTTTTTTTATCAATTTGAATTTCTTTTTTAAATTAATACAATTTTATATTATTTTTAATGTTATTTTCTCAACAAAATAATATCAGTTAATTTAAGATTTTTATAAAATAAATATTAGTTTCAATTTAAATTAGAATATCTCGCTAAAGAAACTAATGCAAATATTATTTATTTTAATTATATAATGCAAATAAAGAATAGTAATATATATAAGGAAAAAAAAAAAAAGAAAGGCAAAAAAAGTGAAGTATGGATGTCATTAATACGAGAATATGAAAACCCACAACGTAGAACATCCAAAACTTAAGGGCATCTTAAGATGTCCCAAAATCTCAAATGATAACACATCTTACAATATCATAAAATAAATGAAGTAATCCAGATGTCTATCCCAAGAGAATTTAGGATGACCGCAAAAGAAACAACCCCTTAAGTATATGTTTATAGGTTTTTACACATTTAAAAGTTTTTAACATGTTAAAAAAAAATTCAATTTTTGAGTAGTAGTTTCCTAAACTTTCATTGTATTGTCTAATACGTCTTAGATTTTTGACTTTGCGTCTAATATGTCTTTGACCTCTTTAACATTATCTAAAATTTATAGATTTATTTTTATATGAAATGGAAAGTTTAGGTCATCTTATTTGAAAAAAATTAATTTTATGTCTAACAAAAACATTGATTTGTTTTTTGTTTTGTATTTTTTAAATGGTATATGTACACTTTAGGAGACGTTTGGAGCACTTAGTTGGTCACTATAGTCAGTGGTTATTATAGTTTGTATTTGAGGTGTGACGAACCAAAAGCTCGACTTAGTCAAATAATTGTTCTGTTTTTTACTCTAATTCAGTAATATTAGGACAGTAATGGGTCAAATTCAGGGAACCTTTGAATCTCTTAATTGAACTAATAGTCCAAGGGTAACTGATGGGGATTTTGAAATTGGTTTAATTGCCATAAAAAATTAAATTGCATAAAATAAATGCAATTAAATAAAAGTTTGAGAAAAATATGTAAATAAAGCCTAACTTGGGTTATTACAAAAATTTCTCTATTCAATATATTTGATCAACGAATTCTCATTACCTGAATTAAGTATTTGCTCACACCTAACCGAACTAATAGGAAAAGCCAATTAGTTCGTCCTAATCGACTAACTAGTCCAAATAATAGAATTGATGAGAAGCATGCAAATTTAGATTTATCTTAGTTGCATTAAGATCTAGGAAAATGTTAGGTGAAATATCCAACAGGAAAAGCCATGATTAAATATTCATTTGATTCAATCCTTGATTGGTTAGAACAATACAATTTGCAAGACAACCTAACCGATCGCTACTTAATGATCAACATAAGATTATATGTCACGTATCAAATGTCAATCAAAAGCATCAATCATAAAATCCACATGCGTCCGATAATATAATCATAATCTATGAGAACAAAATTGAATCAAGCAAAGCAACAATATTCGGTCCGAAGACTCACAAGTATATAAAACTAGAGAAAAATCCTAAAACCCAAGCTATTATAAGTTACCTTATCCCATAATCGATATGAGGATCAACGGGTTGAGTTTGAGTATATAAAAGATGAAAAACAGAAGAAAGCAGGGAGAAAATGCTCTGCAAATCGGTTGGATCAGTATGAGGAGAAGAAGTAACCTAAAACTGACTTTTTATATATATATATATATATATATATATATATATATATATAAATGTTGGAGCATTGCGACACTAATGTGCAACATCACGGTGTTGATGGGAATCAACACTCGTCGGGCCTTCGAAGCGCCACGATGCTATCCTGCAATGCTATGCGTTTTCAAAAAAATAAGGCTCCTGGCACTACGGCCAGTGCTACGCTTACTCTATGAGCAAAAGTGTAAATTGGCCTTCTCTTTCTCAATTGATGCAATTAAGCTTCGTTTTGGCCCATTTTAACTCCATTTCGTCACTAACTCTCCATTCTATCGTTTAGGTACTCGACACCTATAAAACAATCAAATAAACACATAAAATTTAGAAACAATCTCGAGTTAAATGGAATATGATAGTACATTTTAAGAATTATCAAGATGAATACTATTTTAGTCTAGATAGAAAAATGTAAACTCGATAACAAAGAGAAAAGATAGATAGAAAATAGTATAGACTACAATAAATAGAGATTTCAAATAGTATTACCATAGTTTTATTGTAGGTTACAAATAATTATAAACACTACTATTGTATTTGGATTCTCAAATATGGTGTGGGCTATAATAGTCTACTTCATCAACCTCAAGTTCGAGATTTCAACAACTCTCATTAACGTTAACTTAGTAAACATAAAATTAAAAGTTTAAAATATTTTATAATGTTAAAAACACCTATTAAATATTAATTTAAATTTTTAGAAGCTGACTTAAAATTTATTTATTTATTTATTTTGAATTACCAATCAGTGATATCTCCTTTTAATTCAACATTGTTTTTTTTAAAAATATTTTTAATTCAACCTATTTGGAGATGGGACTTATCCACGAGATTGATATAGGGTATATTAGTAATGTTGACTAGAGCACGTTGAACCATTCTTCTTCATATTCTATTAAAATAAGTTTAAAGTTTGATGTATTATTATGACACTCCACGTTTGGCAAATTCAGATTTAATATAAAGTGCATCAAAATTTGTTCGTGAAATAAATAATTAAAAAGTAAAATTACCTCGTATTTTGCAAAATAGCTGCATTTGAATTATCTTTTTTCTCAATTTAAACAAGAATATGACCTTTTGAATTAGAAAAATAATAATAATAAATTATCTCCTCTTTCTCTTAGCATTTTTTCTCCTCCCTCCTTACTCGACTCTATTGCAAATCGTGGAGTTTCACTTTTTTGGAACTTTAGGTCTCACTATATATACATATTAATTTTATATCTAATTTCTTCTACTCATCAAAAGAATTCACAACTCTCTAGATTTTGAAACTCCTTGAAGTTCACAACTTCAGAAGCATCTCCTAAAAACTTGTAGATTAAAAATATATATTTTAAGACTTATTTGATAGACCACTCAAATTCTGTCATCTGTTTTTAGATTCACTGAGTTCAATAAAAATTATGTTTGATAGGCCGTTTCAAAATCTGTTTTCAAATCTTATGATTCAAATAGTATAAATTTTGAAAATAATATTTTTACATTCAGTAAATTCAGATTTTGAGTTTAAAATTTTAAGATGCAAAATTTTATTAAAAAGAATAAAAACATTAACAAGTATAATATATCAAGTTATAAACTAAATTATTTTTATTAAATTAAATTATATATTATATAATATAGTATAAATTATATGATATTAGAAAATAATAGTAATACAATTTTTTTACTTAAATCATAATTTAATTAACAATAATTTTTATTCAACCTAATATTTTGTGAGTAACTAAAATTATAAATATATTATCAAATACATTTCGAATAATTATTTGAACTGAAATTTAATTTCTGAATCTACTATCAAATATATATATGAAAATATGAAATACAAATTTATTTTTATTGAATCTATTATTTTAAAATTTCAGTTCTCAAATTACATACCAAACGTGCAATTAAAAATTGAGAGAAAACATATATATTTTGAGGGCTAAAAAGGTAATTTATGAATAAATAAATATAAAATGGTGGGTGAGTGAGTGGTTTGGGCTTTGGGCTCAGCTTGAGAGAGTTGTCGGTGTTGGTGACGTTTAGATCCCACAGTGCACAACGAGGCACTGATGACGTTTCACGCTACATGACGTGTTGACTAATGATTGGATCTTTTCCAATCCATTTGAGACAGCCGGCACAAGCAAAACGCACCGTTATCAAGGATTATAATCTAATAAAAAAATAATTTACATCCCTAAACTAATCCATTTGACTTATTGTACTAAAAATGACTTATAATAACATAATAGGAGAAGACTCAAAAAAAAAAAAAAAAAACTATCCTACATTTGTTTTTTAAAAAAATCCATTACCATTAACTATAATTAATAATGCTCAAATGTAATAAAATTTTAATGGAGGATTCATTTTGAATAGTAAACATATAATTATAATTCCAACAAAATTGACATGTGATCCATTTTAAGAAGTCGGAAATTTAATCTACTAAATTTTGTAATTAAAAGAATGAATGAGCCGAAAAAAAAACAATTAAATAAACAGGTCATCACCGTTGGAGTGGACTTAAGGGCAGGTCAAAAGTTTTCATGTTCAATTCTAATCAGGCATAGTTGCAAGATTGTCAAAAAATAAAAAATAAAAAAATAAAAAAAAATAGTGAAATTAAGCCATAGTCTGCATATATGGATTTTTGCAGGAAATGACAAAATAACAAATTTAGCCAATTAAATAGTTGAGTGTCTAAAATGTCCTCACAATTAAAAATGTATGATTACATTTGATTGTAGTTTGATTGTCATCTGATTTCCAATGATCAATAATTATCTTATTGTTGTCTGATTGTTATCTAATTGTTATTTTAAACTGATTGCAAATGATACTAATTTACTATTTGATCGTTGTTAAATTAATATTTGATATTGATTGTTATTCGATTACCAATGATACTGATGGCTATCTAATTCTGGTCTTGTTACAATATGATACTAGTTGTCAATGATATCAATTGTTATTTAATTGTTGGTTGATTACTATTTTGATGCTGATTTCTATTTGACTTTTGTCTAATTACTATTTGATGATGGTTATTAATAATATCGATTGCTATATGATTAATATTTGATATTGATTCTTAATGATACTTATTGTTATTTTTATATTTATTGTAAATATCATCAACAATCCCTTATACATGTTTCTTTTCTTGTTGGTATAGAGTATAACAATGACGTAGACATATCATTGATATATTATAATAATATTGCAAATTTTCAACACTGTGTTTGAAGTATTTTCCACCATTTAAATTTGAAAAATCCTCCTTACGTTGTCTTAGCATCTTTGAAAAAAAATGATTTCTCTTTGTGAATTGGAGCCATGGCAATTGTTTGGTTTTCTTTTTTTTTAAGATTTGTTTCGTGCTTATTGTATCTTAATGTAGTTCTTTAGAACGATGAGTTCACCAGCTCCTTGAACAAAGTAAGATTTAGTCCATTCTACAGAATTATTCATTTCCAATCAAGAGCAGAAGACAAGATCCTTAAATTTCCCAACAATGTTAATAAACTTACCTCCTTTAAAATTGAAGATTGTGATTAAAAAGTTGTTGGATTGTATGTCCTAAAATTCACCGTTTGTAATATTTAAACTTATTATATTTACAATAAAATTGTTATTGAGGTTTATTTAATAAAGTTGTTATTGAACATGTAAGTTGCATTTGTAAATAGCCTAAATCCAATAAACTAACGAACCTCTAGCTATAACATGAATACTTGAACTTCATGTGGAGACATGAAAGATGATCAAATTTGAGTTATAGTCTATAAGTATAAAGATAGGGTTGAGTACCTTATCTTAGGAATACTATAGATGAGACTCATTTTGTATTTGATACAAGTGATGTGATCTCGAAATCATTCATATAGAGATATGCGAGTGGAGGCATCCTATGCAAAAGATGTTTGCATAAGATTGAACCACGAAATAGTCACTTTTTTTTTTTTTTTTAATAATATTATTTACTGTTAAAACTAACTATTTCAACTCGATGACCAAAGGTAACTCGATCTCAATCTTGAACTAACTATGAACTCTTATTTATTCGGGATTATCCTTTAATCTGCAATGGTGAGAGTGGCTCAACATCCACTCAATAAGCCTCCTATTTTAGGGGTAAGATCGGGTAGATAGATGGGGATATAGTCCTGCAAGATGGAATTCACTCCTACCGTCTCAGGGTTAGCAGATAGTTTCTTCCCTTAAGTACTGACTCCTAGTCTTGAACAAGGGGCCCCACTCTCTCTATAACTGAGAGTGACTCGGTTTAATGGTAGGACCATAAACCAATTGTTCATTAGTGGATCAGTGAAGACTTAAGGAGCAATATGCATTACAAGGGTAAAACGGTAATTTTGACCCAACTGTGAATACGAACAACCTGTGAAGGATCGACTTACTAATCATGGTTAAATCAAGTGGACAAAAATATATCTATAGTGAGGAGAGTGTAGCTGCTGGACTTTAATGGATGATTCGGTAGTTAATGAATGTTGATTGATTCAATTAAAAGAGTTTAGCCAATTAATCTCGGATAGTTGGAGTTCATGATCTGTAGGTCCATTAGGTCCTCCTACTAGCTCATAAATGGACCAAACCTTAGAATAGTGTGATGAGAAAATTTGAAATGTTCAAATTCAATTTAAGGAAATTATTAATTATATACGATATAATTAAACATTTAATTATCGAACTGAACAAAATTGAAGTATTGGAAAACATTTAAATATGATTTAAATATATTATATGAATAGGGATTCATATATGGAATATGATGTTATATTAATTTAATATTTGATATTAAATTAACTTAATTAATTAAATGGTTTAATTAATTAATTAAAATTAATTTTATTTAATATTAATTCTTAGAATGAATTTTATTTAAAATTAATGGATTTTATTTAATATTAATTATTGAATTAATATTATTTAATGAAATGAAAATATAATTTTGTGGAAAATTCATAAAAATTGGATAAGTGGGGTTTTCTCTCTTTTTTCACTTCGTTTACACCTTGACCCAATTCTTAGTGCTTACATGTGGCAACAATTGAGTTGCATGAAGGCATCATTAAAATTAGAAGAAGAAATGCTGGAAGAAGAGGACATGAAAATTGAATCATTGAGAGAGAAGAGTTTCCTCTCACGTTCTTCTCACCAAATACTCTTAGTCTTTAAAATTTCCTCAAAATTCAATCTCATTTTGGATATCACCATCCAATCTAAAAGCCAAAAAATAGTAAAGAAGATCTTGTGATGGTCTACAAGTCATTAGAGAGGAGAATCGAGCTGTAGATTGAAGCAAATAAAATTGATGTAGTTAGAGTGCTTAAGATCTTAATTGTTTCCGCATGTTGATTGTCAACACCATAAAAAATTTCATCATTGGCGGCGGATGAAACGAAGGTGATAACGACAAGAGGCTATGGCTAAATCTGGAACAAGAGTTTAGAGAGAGGGAGAGAGAAGCGAGAAACTTGTAGATGAAAAGGGGTTTAGAGAGAGAGCGAAAGAGACGACTAAGAAGGGCTGAAAAGTTGGTTTAGGGTAAAGGGGTGTGTGAATAGGAATTATATTTGAGGGTAAAAAGGAAATATGGAAAAAATCAAAATGAAAGTTTGAATTTTTTACCATTTCGATAAAATCTAAAACTTGATGACATGGATGCTAATATTTAACTTAATTTTACCATCCGATGCAATTTCCCTTCTAATTATTACACAATAATTCTTACTTTTGTTTATTTATTTATCAAATTTTTAAGTGGGCGTTTTTATTGAAAATAATGTCAATTATTAATTAATACATAAATTTGTTCTAAATAGAGACTACCCTTACCTATCAACGAAGATCATTCAACATCCTTTGCTTTTCACTCACATTCTTCTTAAAATTCCTAGAAAGTTATTCAACATAGATTAAGCTATTTCATGTCAAGCACACTTAACTACTTCATGTCAAGCACATTTTAGAGTTTTTATCATTAATTTACCAAAAAGTAAGAAACACGTTAATATATATCGTGTATCAATTCTTTTAAGCATACTTTCATAGCTTAAGGTTTTCTCACCTCCAGATATGGTGTCAATTTATTTATGTATCTCTTCTAACATGAGCATCACAATAGTTTGTACAAGAATTTAAGAAAATTTGTACAGATGACTCCTATTTAGGAATCCGCTCAAAATTTGGTCTCACTTTAAAAAACACTCAAAATTTGGTCTTCTACCTACGTAAGTCGCGTATGAAAGTACAATTTTAACCCCAAAATGCACGTGAAGTCAGACGTAACCCAGATTTCTCGCTCTTTCCTCTCATTCCTTCATCTCATTCCTCTTACTCCTTCATCTCGCTCCCCAACTCACGTTGCTCTCCTTCATTTTTTTCCTTGATTTTTTTCCTTCTCTTTCCTTCTTCCTCTTGCTTCTTCCTTCCTTTTCTTCCTCTCGTTTTTTCCTCTAACTTCTTCCTCGTCAATTTTGTAGTTTTTTCCTTTGAGTTTCTTTTCCTTAATTTGAATTCTCACTCTTGCTTCCTCATCTCATTTATGGGTCTCACTCTCACTTTTTCCTCTCGTTTTGGTTCACGCTCCAACTTACATCTTTGATTCGAGAAGATGAAGATGTTGACTTGAATAGAATAAATCACTGAAAAATAAGGGCAACTGAAGAAAAAAAAGTGTGAAAGAAATCTCATCAAAAAAAGAAAAAAATAGCGACACAAACATAAATCACTGCAAAAGAAAAAAGGCAAATTTCTAAAAAAACAAAGGGCATCATAAATAGAAGAAATCACCGGAAAAGAAGAATTGGGAAAAAAATGAAAGACAAAAAAAACAAAAAAAAGTTCTACAAAAGAGAGAAGAAAGAAGGAAGAAGGAAAAATGATTAAAGTGGTAAATTCATGGGGTGATGACATTAACAGAAGATAAAAAAAATCGAACAAATTAAAAAGTGAGGTCAATTTTGAGATGTCCCTAAATAGGGCCATCGGTACCAAAGAATCGACATATTTGGACCACTTTCTGAATATGAGGCCCATGACAATCTTGGGAGCCCATTGTTGGGCCTAGCAGCCCATAGTTACAAGAAAAAGTAGTGTCGGTTTGAGCTTTGATGTCGCTTCATTGCAACCCAAGTGTCATAAAATTGAACATTTAGAAATTAATTCAAAACATAGGTTATCGATCAGGTAAAAAATTCAAACCTTTAAATTTTATATATTGTTAAACTAAAAGAAAACATATTTTTTTAAGAATATAAAATCACGAATATGGATTCCAAAGATTTCAACCTACCATCTTTGAAAATATTGAATTCTAATTATATTTTGTTAATATAGTATCGTAGCAGAGACTTTGAAGTTAATTTTGGTAGAGTCATTGCTTTGAAGTTAATTTTGGTAGAGTCATTTTCTCTACTAATTAATATTAAATTCTATTTGATTGATCATACAATAATAAATTTGTAAGTTCACAAAAATAGAAATATTAGAGTGTAGATATAATATTATAATTATTATAATCCATCGACATAAATTTTTTATTTGATTGGTGATTTAATAAATTGCACCAACATATAAAAAATTGAACATGTAATTTATTCTTTTTAATCTTGATTTAATTCTTAATATAGTGTGTAGTTGTAACCATAAGTGACAAAAATAATCAATGACATCAATCATAAATCAAGACTATATGCTAAAAATATAGTTGTTGGTGTTGACTTTCAATAAGCGGATGCAATCAGGATTTTTAAGTATTCTAATTACACTAATTTAAGCAAACAAACATGCAAGTACATTTTCCATAAAATAGGGTTTTAGAATTTATATTTGAAGAATTCTCTAAATTAGTTTCAAATCTTCAAATCTAATTAAATTTCTTTTCCAATGGCTTGTAGAACACCACTTGACCCTTAGATTGAATTGTGGGATCCAAAATGGGATTGAATTTAGGGAATTTTAAGGAGGAAAAATAGATTTTGATGTTCAACAAGAGTGATAACCATTTTCCTTCAAAAATCTGGTTTTCATGAACCTCTTCAGCCGTAAATTCATCCTCTTTTAATTTGACACCAAAACATGCACTATGTAAGTGAAAATGGAGGTGGATGAAATTGGAAAAATCCCACTAACAAATTAGTGTGATTTTTTCAAATAAAATGTTTTTTTACTCATAAATCATTTTAAACAAATTTTGATTTCCAATAAAATCAAATTATTATTTTATATAAAATTAATTTAAATAAAACTAATTTTAAATAATTAAATAAACAATTTCATTAATTAAAAATGATTTAATATTAAATATTAAATCATTTAAACCATCATTTTCTTATATGAATCCCCATTCATATAAAATATTTAAATCATATTTAAATATTTTCTAATTCTCCAGTTTCGTTTAATTCAAAAATTAAACATTTAATTATATCAAATATAATTAATAATTCCCGTAAATCAAATTTGAACATTTCAAATTTTCTCATCACACTATTCTAAGGTTTAGTCCGTTTATGAGCTAGTAAGAGGACCTAATCGACTTACAAATCATGGTCTCTAACGATCCGAGATTAATTGGCTAAACTCTTTTAACCGAATTAACCAACATTCGTTAACTACCAGGTCACTCTACTAAAGCCCACTAGTTGCACTCTCCTCACTCTAGATATATTTCTGTCCGTCTAATTTAATCATGATTAGTAAGTTGATCCTTAACAGGTTGTTCGTATTTACTGCCGAGTCAAAATTATCGTTTTACCCCTATAATACATCTTGCTCCTTAAGTCTCCACTGATCCACTAATGAACAATTGGTTTATGGTCCTATCAATAAACCGAGTCCTTCTCAACCATAGAGAGGGTGAGGCCCCTTGTTCAAGACTAGGAGTCAGTACTTAAGAGAACAATTTATCCACTAACCCTAAAATTGGGTAGGAGTGAAGTTCATCTTGCAAGACTATGTCTTCAGCTATCTACCCAGTCTTATCTTTAAAATGGGAGGCTTAATTCCTCCAATCAAGTAATGTATCAAAATACATCAAATCAATTATATCACATATAATTGAACTAATTTAATTATATCATATATAATAGAATTCTCTGTAGTTAATTTGAACACTTCAAACTAACCCAAAAACTGATTTTCAACATGAATCCATTGAGCTACCAAGGGGACCTTATGGAGTTGTAGCATGAAGCTCCAATGGTACGTGAATAAATGACTAACTCTTTAATCACGATATCCACCATTCGTTAATTGTCAGGCACTCCACTAAAGACCGACAACTACACTCTTCGCACTACAAATATTTTCTATGTCCATCGGATATAACCAATCAACAGTACGATGGCCCTTCACAAATTACTCATAAGTACAACTAGGCCAATTTACCAATTTGTCCATGTAGTTATATCTAACTCCTTAAGTACTATTGATTCCTCTAATGAACGATACTTATAGTCCTACTATAACTAAACCCTTATCGGGCCAAGAGAAGGTGTGGCATCACATTGTTCAAGCCCTAGAACCAACTTTTAAGGGAGCAATTTATCTATTTACCCTTACTTCGGGGAAGAAGTGAATTCCGTCTTGTGTAGTTGAGTTCCCAGCTCCCCAATCAAACGAATCCCCAAAGTGGTAGGTTTGAGTCAGCGATCTGGCCATTCGCACCTATGCAAATCAAAGAATCGCCCTCATAGGTAGGAGTTCGCAACTCACTTAGGATTAAGGTCATGTTACCTATGGTCATCCTAGTGAAATGAAAGTCTTTGTCATGAATGGCGTTATATAACGAGAGTAAATATTTTGTGGTTCAGTCTTATATAAACTCCTTTGCATAGAGCATCCCTGCTTGCATGTCTAATATACAAATGATCAAGATCAGACCATTTGTAGCACTTTACAACATTTGTAACGCCTACAAAGTGGGCCACACTCGTAGTGTCACCATGATAAGGTTTCCCTCCTTTATACAGACCATTTAGGTTATCACTGAAAGCACGATCCACTTGTATATCTCCACATACATGCTTAAGTTACAATGATAACCAGGGATCTTAGTTTATTGGTTTGTGGTTAATGCAACTAAAATATCTCATATTACATAGACTATAGTGAATAAAATATCTCATATTATATATCACAATACTGTTTGTTCATACATGTGTTTACAAACTACAAGACCCTACGAGATTTAGGGTTTCAACCCCAACAATTAAGTACGTCTATAACTCCCGCATGAAAGAGCTGACCTTTGTTAGAGAACGTGTCCTAGACATGATGGTCCATTTCAACATTGTGGAAGCTCATGGTGCTGCCATAGATGAAACGAGTCAAGTTAATATGATAATGGAATCTCTTCCAAAGAGCTTTCTAACATTTTGTACTAATGCTATAATGAATAAGATTGATTACAATTTGACTACTCTTCTGAATGAACTACAGACTTATCAATCCTTAATGAAAAACAAGGCAAGTGAAACAAATGTTGTTTCAAAAAGAAATCCTTGAAGGGATCTTCCTCTGGATCGAAACCTTTAAAGAAAAAGAAGTTTATTTTTTCTTCAAAGGATAAGAGTATCCAGATGAAGAAGAAAGGAAAAGGGAAGAAGAAAACTCTTGCTAAAGTAACAAGAATAAAGCACCAAAAAGAAAATGTTTCCACTACAATGAAGATAGGAATTGGAAACACAATTGCCCGCAGTACTTACTGAAAAAAGAGTTGAAAAGCCAAAACAAGGTAAATCAAATTTACTTGTAATTAAAACATGTTTAGTGGAAAGTTCTCATTTAACCTAGATATTAGATTTAGGCGCTGCTAACTATATTTGCACTTTTCTTCAGGAAACTAGTTCTTGGACTCAACTTTCAAAGAATGAAATGACTTTCAAGGTGGGAACGGGTGAAGTCATTTCAGCAAAAGCAGTGGGAGACATCAAGTTATATTTTGGAGATTCTTACATTTTTCTTGAAAATGTATATTATGTGCCCAAAATGAAAAGAAACTTAATCTCCGTTTCTTGTTTACTAGAAAATATGTACAAGGTAACTTTTGATATACATGAAGGGTTCATTAGTTCAAGAGGTGTTCATATTTATTCTGCTAAACTCGAAAATAATTTGTATGTGTTAAAACCAAATGATGCAAAAGCAATTTTAAATGTAGAGATGTTTAAAACGACAGAAACTCAAAATAAAAAGCGAAATATTTCTCCCAATGCCTATCTTTGGCACCTAAGACTTGGTCACGTAAATCTCAATAAGATTGAAAGATTGGTAAAAAACGATCATATTGAGGGTAAAATGACCAAAAGATATTTTACAAGAAAAGGTCTTAGAGCTAAAGAACCTCTAGAACTCATCCATTTAGACCTTTGTGGTTCGATGAATGTGAAAGCTCGAGGAGAATATGAATATTTCGTCAATTTTGTTGATGATTATTTGAGATACAACTATATTTACTTAATGAGTCACAAGTCTGAAACTCTTGAAAAGTTCAAAGAATTTAAGACAGAAGTTGAAAACTTATTAGGTAAAGGAATCAAACACTTCGATCAGATCGAAGTGGTGAATATATAGATTTACAATTCCAGAACTATCTAGTAGACCATGGAATTCAATCCCAACTCACAGCACTTGGAACACCATAATAGAATGGTGTTGCAGAAAGGAGAAATTGAACTTTGTTGGACATGGTTCGTTCGATGATGAGTTATGTTAAGTTACCTCAATCCTTTTGGGAGTATGTAGTATAGACTGTTGTATATATTTTGAACATGGTTCTCTCAAAAAGTGTTTATGAAACACCGTATGAGTTATGGAGAGGACATAAAAATAGTTTACATCACTTTAGAATCTAGTGATGCCCGACTTACGTGTTGGAATGACGTTCAAAATAATGCCTATTTATAGGATATCCTAAAGAAACAAAAGGTGGACTATTTTATGATCCTCAAGAAGATAAAGTATTTGTATCGACAAATGCTACATTTTTAGAAAAAGATCATATTAGAAATCATCAACCTTGTAGTAAATTAGTATTGAGTGAAATGACCAGAGAAACTACTGATAGATCAACAAAAGTTGTTGATCAAGCTGGTTCATCAACAACAGTTGTTGCTCCTCACATCCTTCTCAAGAGTTGAGAATGCATCGACAAAGTGGAAGGGTTGTTCATCAGCCTGACTACTACATGGGTTGAACAGAAACTCAGGTCATCATGCCTGATGATGGCCTAAAGGATCCATTGACCTTTAAAAAGTCAATGAAAGATGTTGATAGGGAACAGTGGATAAAAGCCATGAACCTAGAAATAGAGTCAATGTACTTCAATTCTATCTGAGAACTTATAGATAAACCAGATAGGGTTAAACTTATTGGATGCAAATGGATCTACAAGAGAAAATGAGACCAAACTGGCAAGGTGCAAACCAAAGTGAGGGGGTAGACTATGAAAAAATCTTCTCTCCTGTTGCCATGATAAAATATATAAGAATACTTTTTCCATTGTTGCATATTATGACTATGAAATATGGCAAAGGGATGTCAAGACAGCCTTTTTGAATTGCCATCTTGATGAAAGTATTTTTATGTCTCAACCAAAAGGATTCATTGAACAGGGTCAAGAGCAAAAAGTTTGTAAGCTTAAAAAGTCCATTTATGGATTAAAACAAGCATCTAGATCCTAGAATATAAGGTTTGATACTATGATCAAATCTTATAGCTTTGAATAGAATGTTGATGAACCTTGTGTTCACAAGAGGATAGTCAACAAAATTATAGTTATCCTAGTTCTTTATATTAATGATATCTTGCACATTGGGAATGAGACAAGTTTCCTTGCTGACGTAAAGAGATGGCTAGCATCACAATTCCAAATGAAAGATTTAAGAGATTCTCAGTACGTTCTTGGGATCCAAATTGTTCGAAATCACAAGAATAGAACCTTAGCGCTATCTCAAGCATCTTATATTGACAAGATGTTATTAAGGTATAATATTCAAAATTCCAAAAGGGGTATGTTACCTTTTAGACATGGAATTCATTTGTCAAAGGAACAGTGTCCTAAGACGTCTCAAGAAGTTGAGGAAATGAAAAGAATTCCATATACATCAGCAGTTGAGAGTCTGATGTACGCTATGTTATGCACACATCTTGACAAATGCTTTGCAGTTGGAATTGTCAGCAGGTTCCATTTTAACCTTGGACACAGTCATTGAACTACTATTAAGAACATCTTCAAGTATCTCTAGAGAATGAAAGACTATATGCTCGTGTATGGGACTAAGAATTTGATCCTTGCAGGATACACTGATTCTGATTTTCAGATTGATGTAGATTCTAGGAAATTTACTTTAGGATCGATCAATTTTTACTCTTAACGGAGGAGCTATATGTGGAAAAGCATCAAATAGAGTTGTATCGCTGACTACACAATGGAAGCTGAATATGTAGCTGCATGTGAAGTAGTTAAAGAAGTAGTGTGGCTACGCAAGTTCCTGATGGATTTGGAAATAGTTCCAAATATGCATATGCCTATCACCATGTATTGCGATAACAGTGGAGCAACTGCCAATTCAAAGGAACCGAGAAGCCACAAACGAGGAAAACACATTGAAAGCAAGTACCATCTCATCAAGGAGATAGTATACCGAGGAGACGTGATAGTCACGAAGATAGCCTTAGAAGATAATCTTGCTGATCCATTTACGAAGGCCCTCTTAGCTAAAGTGTTCGAGGGCCACTTGGTCGGACTAGGATTACGAGCTTCATAATCAAAGGCAAGTGGGAGAATGTCAAGGATATATAGATGCCTTAGTATATTTGTATTTTCTCTCTATTTTCTTAACATTGTAAATATTATATATTTGTATATATTTGTAACTCACTAGAGTATTAGTCTAAGTGGGAGATTGTTGGGAATGTCCTAAAACTTGCAGTTCGTAAATGTTAGAAACATATTCTATTTATCAATAAAATTATTGAGTATTTCATTTAATAAATTGTTATTGATATTGCATTCTATTATAAAAACCCAATAAACAAATCCATGACTTTAATTTGAATACTTTAACTTTATGTGGAGACATAAAAGTGGATCAAGTTTTAGTATATGGCCAAAATGGTCTATAAGTATATGAATGAGATTGGGTACCTCGTCCTGGTAATACGGTTGGATGCGGCCCACTTTATATACTGATGCAAATGATGTGATCTTAAAATCATTCATGTGGAGACATACGAGTGGAGGCATCCTATGCAAAGAATGTTTGCATAAGACCAGACCTCGAAATAGCCACTTTTCTTTATAACGACCATTTACTGTTAAAACTGACTATTTCAAATTGGATGACCTAAGGTAACTCGATCTTAATCTTAAGCTAACTATGAACTCCTGTTTATTCAGGATTATCATTTGATCTGCATAGGTGAGAGTAGTCCAACAACACTACTCAATAAGCCTCAACTATGAACTTCTGTTTATTCAGAATTATCATTTGATCTACATAGGTGACAACAATCTGCAAGATGGAATTCACTCCTACCCAATTTAGGGTTACCATATAGGTTGTTCTCTTATGTACTGATTCTTGGTCTTGAACAACGGGGCCTTGCTTTCTCATGATCGAGATGGTCATGGTTTATTAGTTGGACTATAAACCAATTGTTCAATAGAGGTTTAGTGGGAGCTTAAGGAGAAAGATGTATATAGGGGTAAAACGGTAATTTTGACCAGGCTATAAATACGAACGACCTGTGAAGTATCGACTTACTGATTATAGTTAAAGTGGACAAAAATATATCCACAGTGAGAAAAGTGTAACTATTGAGCTATAATGGTGTGTCTCGGTAATTAATGAATATTGTGAAGGAACTCTTATGGGAAAGAACCTTGAGCGGAAGCGGATCGACCAAATTTCATTTTTATTAAATATAAAATTTTACAGTAAATAAATAACAAGCTATGCATTTAATTCTAAATAATAACATGCTTTTGAAAGAATTAAAGGGTTTCAGGAAACCTCACCTTTGAAGACCTTTTCTTCACGTTTTCCCTCGAACAAATCACGAACAACTTGAAGACCTTCTTCAAGATTAACCTCGAACTAAATCGGACACTACCCCAAAAGATACCTTGGTATTCTCAAGGTGAGAACCCAGGAGTGGTGGGCTCTGGCTATTTTGGATATGAGGAAAAATTTAATGTGTAGGAGGAAAGACTGAGAACTCTTAAAACTCGAGACAAAACACACAGAACACTTATGTATTTTTCTTTCTCAATCGTCCAACCAATTGCAAGAAGAAGAAGAAAAACAATTTTTCTTATTATTCTCCTTGCCAAAAATAATCACCACCCACTAATGTGGGTGGAGAGAAAAGATGGGGAAGGGAGTTGTAACTCCCTTCCTTATTATTAAAAAATAATAATATAAATATAAATATGATAACTAACTTATTATATATATATATATATATATATATATTAAATTATATGTTATATCAAATATAACACCTATAGTTTTAATATTGTATCACATACAATATAAACTATAGTTTCTTTTCTCTTTTATATGAAATTTAATATAAATCATATTTATATTAAATTTAACAACTATGAATCCAATTCATAGAAACTATATTTCTGTATCCATTGGATATAATCAATCAACAGTACGATGACCCTTCACAAATTGCTTGTAAGCTAGACAAAATTAGCGTTTTGCCCCTGTAGTTACATCTAACTCCTTGAGTACTACTCATCCCTCTAATGAACAATAGATCATAGTCCAACTATGACTAAACCCCTCTTGGGCGAGGAAAGGGTGTGGCGCCACATTGTTCAAGACCCAGAATCAGGCCTTAAGGGAGCAATTTATCTACTTACCCCAGCCTCAGAGAAGGAATGAATTCTATCTTTTGTAGCTATGTTCCCAGCTCCCCAATCAGAAAAAGCCCCAAATTGGTAGGCTTGTTGAGTCGACGATCTGGCCACTCTTACCCATACAAATCAAAGGATCGCCCTTATAGGCAGAAGTTCACAACTCACTCAAGATTTAGGTCATGTTACCTATGGTCATCCTGGTGAAATGTAATTCTCTATTATAAACGATGTTATATAATGAGATTAAAAATTTTGTGGTCCGGTCTTATACAAACTCCTTTGTATAGAATATTGTCGCTCGCATGTCTATACATGAATGATTAGGATCAGATCATTTGTAGCACTTTACAACAATTGTAACACCTACAAAGCGGGCCATACTCGTAGTGTCACCAGGATAAGGTACCCAACTTTATTCATCTACTACAAACCATTTAGGTTATCACTTAAACATGATCCACCCGTATGTCTCTACATACATGTTTAAGTTACAAAGATAAGCTCGGATGTTAGTTTATTGGTTTGTGGTTAATGCAACTAAAATATCAAATATTTTATAGAAAATGAATAAAATATCATATATTTTATTAAATACATAATGAGTTTGTTTAAAAATGTTTACAAACTATAAGACCCTATGAGATTTAGGACATCAACTCCAACAATCTCCTACTTGACCTAAAGTTAGTGGGGTGTACAATATAATCAAAATACAAAGTACACAAATAATAAACTACGGCATAACACACTCCCAGTGCAATTTCTTCCATTTGCCCTAGTCAAGACGTGACCTATCCTATTGACCCATACTCTGCAGGTGACCCTCAAACACCGCAGCTGTAAGGGCCTTTGTAAATAGATCAACAACATTATGCTCCAAAGTTATCTGCGTGACAATCACGTCCCCTCGATGCATAATCTCTCGGATGAGATGATACTTTCGCTCTATATGCTTGCCACACTTATGACTCCTAGGCTCTAGAAAATTTGCCACAACACCATTATTATCACAATAAAGTGTGATGAGTTGTTTGGAACAACTTTCAGATCAGTCAAGAATTTCATGAGACAAATGGATTCCTTAGTAGCTTCACAAGCCGCTATATACTCAGCCTCCATGGTGGAGTTAGCGATGCACCCTTGCTTGGTGCTTCGCCATACTACTGCCCCTCCATTAAGAGTGAACACTAATCCTGATGTGGATTTCTTAGAATCCTTATTTGTCTGAAGATCAGAGTCCATGTATCTCATTAGGATCAAATCCTTAGAACCATACACAAGCATGTAGTCCCTCGTTCTCTGTAGATACTTGAGGATGTTTTTAACGGCTGTCCAGTGATCTAATATTGGATTAGATTGATATCTACTGACTATCCCCACTGCATAGCAGATGTCAGCTCTAGTATATAACATCGCATACATCAAGCTACCCACAACAGATGCATAGGGGATCCGTCTGGTCTCCTCAACCTCTTGAGGTGTCTTAGGACATTGTTCCTTAGACAATGTAACTCCGTGCCTGAAAGGCAATAAGCCTCTCTTGGAGTTCTGCATCGAATATTTGTCAAGCATCTTGTCAATGTACGATGCCTGAGACAGTGCTAGCTTTTTGTTCTTTCGATCTCTAAAGATCTGAATACCCAGAACAAACTAAGCCTCTCCCAAATATTTCATTTGGAATTGGGTCACTAGCCAGTTCTTAACTATAGTCAGTAAACCTACATCATTCCCAATGAGTAGGATATCATCTACATATAACACTGAAAAACTACTGAACTGTTGATGATCTTCTTGTATACACAAGGCTCATCAAAATTTTGATCAAAGCCATAATATTTGGTCGCAGTATCAAACCTTATGTTCCGAGATTGAGAAGCTTGCTTCAGTCCATAAATGGACCGATTAAGCTTGCAAACCTTTTGCTTTTGTCCTTGGGTTATGAATCCTTTGGGCTGCACCATGTAAATGGTCTCGTCAAGATTGCCATTCAAAAAAGCAATCTTGACATCCTTTTTCCAAATGTCATAGAGGCAATGGATTGGAGGATCCGGATAGACTTAAGCATGGCAACATGCATGAAAGTCTCTTCATAGTCAACTCCCTCTACCTGGGTATAACCCTTTGTCACCAGTCTAGCCTTGAAGGTTTGCACCTTCCCATCAGCACCCCGTTTTCTCTTGTAGATCCATTTACAACCTATAGGTTTAACCCCATCAGATTGATCTACAAGATCCCATACGGAATTGAAGTACATAGACTCCATTTCGAGATCCATTCATCTTTGTCAATATGCTCTATTGTCTTATTGTAAGACAATGGATCCTCAACTTTTCCATCAGCTACCATAGCTAGGATTTAAGTTAAACCCATATAGCGAATAGGTGGGTTCGCAAACCTCTCACTACTGAGGTGGATTTGACCTACTAGATGAACATACTTCAACAACTCTTGTTGAGGTACAAAATTCTTCAACAACTCTTGTTGAGATACAAGGTTTTTCAACAACTCTTATTGAAGATTCAGTAGTTTCTTTGGAAATCTCATTCAACACAATCTTATTTCTGGGCATGTTCTCCCTTATGTGGTCTTCTTCAAGAAAAGTAGCAATTGTCGATACAAATATTTTGTTTTCTTTAGGATCAAAGAAGTAACCACCTCTCGTTCCTTTGGGGTAGCCTACAATTAGGCACGACCTTGAACGTGGTTTCAGTTTCTTAGGATTAGCCTTAAGCACATGTACTGGGTAACCCCATATTCTGAAATGATGTAAACTAGCTTTACGACCATTCCATAACTCCAAAGGTATTTTGACAACACTCTTGGAAGAAACGTAGTTCAGGATGTACGATGCAGTCTCCATTGCATAACCTCAAAACGAGTCAAGTAAGGAAGCGTAACTCATCATAGACCGAACCATGTTCAACGGTGTTCGATTTCTTCTTTTAGATACACCATTTTGTTGAGGTGTACCAACCGTTGAGAGTTGGGATATAATTCAATGATCTATCATATAGTTCTGGAATGTTAAATCCATAAACTCTCCACCTTGATCAGATCGAAATGTTTTAATCGTTCTATTTAATGCATTTTCAACTTCAGCCTTGAACTCTTTGAACTTTTCAAAAGATTCAGACTTATGTTGTATTAAACATACCCCTATCTTGAGTAATCATCAGTAAAGGTGATGAATTATTCATAACTTCCCCTAGCTTTTATATTCATCGAACCACAGAGGTCTGAATGTACTAGCTCTAGAGGTTCTTTGGCCTGGTGACCTTTTCTAGTAAAAGGTCTCTTAGTCATCTTGCCTTCAAGACATGACTCACACACAGATAAATAATTTTCTTCTAACTCGCTTTGAAGTCCATTTTTCACCAACCTCTCAATCCTATTGAGATTGATGTGTCCTAGTCTTAGGTGCCAAAGTTGGGCATTTTCCTTAGGAGAAAATTTAAGTCTTTTATGTTGAGTTACAACAGTTTTAAACAACTTAGTATTACGGAGGGCATTTGTTACTAATGACCTTAGCACATACAAATTATTTTCCAGTTTTGCAAAACAAATATCAACACCATTCTTAGTAATAAACACTTTATTAGCAAGAAAATTGGTATTATATAATAATTCTAACTAGCACTTTACCGAAACTAAGTTCATTTTTAATTCAGGAACTACAAAGTGATCTTTTAAAATAAGAAATCTGTTATGTAAAGTCAATCAGAGACCTCCCACTGCCACAGTTGAGACGACGTGCCCGGTTCCAACTCGCATCGTCATCTCACCAGCATCTAGTTGCTGCCAGGAACTAATTATCTGAAATGAAGAACAAACATGGTAGTGGCCCTAGAGTCAATAATTCTGGTAGAATCATCATTCTCCACTAAACAAGTTTCTAATACAAGCAAATCATATTTACCTTGTTTTGCCTTCTTCTTTTCTGTTAAATACTTGGGGCAGTTCCTCTTCCAGTGCCCATCTTGATTTCAGTGGAAACATTTTCCTTTGTTAGCCTTGATGGGTTGTCTACCTCTATTTGCGACAACTATTGGATTAGCCTTTCCCTTTTCACCCTTCTTCTTCTTCCAGTTTTTGGTGCCAGAGGAAGAAGGTACAAACTTAGTTCCAGAGGTCGAACTTTTATGGAACTTTTTAGAAGATGAAGCAACATTTGATTCACCCGTCTTCTCCTTTCTTTTCATCAAGGATTGGAAGGTTTATAGCTCGTTGAGCAGGGTAGTCAGGTTATAATCAATCTTGTTCAAAATAGCATTGCTACGAAAATGTATGAAACTTTCAGGTAAATATTCCAGTATTATACTAACCTGGTTGGCTTCATTGACGCTTGACTCGGTCATCTCCGCCACGTTGAAGTGGATCATCATGTCCAGAATGTGTTCTTGAACAGATGACCCTTCTTGCAAACAGACATTGAAGATGTATTTCAGAGCATCATGCCTGAACTGTGTAGACGGTTGTCCGAACATTCCCCTCAGGGACTCCATGATCTCACGTGCTGTGAGCATAGGCTCATGCTTCTTGACCAAGACTTCATTAAGAGTTGCCAAGATATACGCTCGAGCCTTTTCGTTTGCCCTTTTCCAACGCTCATATGCTTTCTAAACATTTCGAGGAACATTGGCAGGTGGAATGGGAGGACATTCCTCCTTCAGGACAAATCGAAGATCATCGATGATCAGAATAGTATTGATTGTGTTTTTCCAACTAGTGTAGTTTTCTCCTGTTAACTTATCGGTGACTAGTAAACTTAAAGTAGTGGTAGCCATTTTAAGAAATTGTTGGAAAAAAAAAACTATTTTAGTCTACTTGCATTAAACCACTTTAAGAAAACCAATCAGTTTTATTAGCAAAATAGTCTAGTGTACCTTAAGTGACATCTATTTTGCAATGATGTTTTAGTGAGATAGGACAAAAGTCATCGTAGGGTGATCAAGTGCCCCTTCATTGAAATGATGAGACAGGACAAAAGTCATCGTAGGGTGATCAAGTGCCCCTTCATTAAAATGAGACATTCTCAACCATTATACAGAAACAACTCCTTGTCACTGTAAATAATAGACACCATTGTTAAGTCTAGAATTTGTTAACATCCTTAACAATTTTGTATAAGTGTAACCCTTCATTTTAGGTTCTAGAGCTCTGCCCCAATGAGCCAACCGTAGGGAAAATTCGATTGGAACATGAAACAAAAGAAACCCTATCCATTTATGGAGATGAAATAAAGAGTCATGCAATATTGTCATCCTTTAGGGGGACACCCACGATGCCTCAAGGCGATGCATGAAACTTTATTCAACCTAGTGAGAGAGACCGAGGGATGTATTGTCACATGTTTTGCTCCCACTTACTATAAACATTCTCTTTATTCACCTTGATATTGACCTACCCAAATGCCACTCGTATGGGGACTCCATGGTGCCTTGAGGCTGAGAGTAGATCTCATGGTGTGATCTTTTAGGGAGTAACATGTAGAGGTTAAAATGAAGTATCATATACCCATTTTTCTCCCACCGAGTGTTCTACCTAAGGTTAATTAACTTAGGAAAATCCGACTACTGATTTTATCTAAGTGTTTATTTAATTTGCTAAAATACAACTCTTGTCTTTGATGATTTTATCTAAGTGTTTTATATAACACTTATACAAAAACCACAATGAAACAAGCAAAACATGCTTCCATTCACCCTTAGACTATAACACTTATGATAAAAGGATGATGCATGATAATACTCACTGTATGCAAAATATAACTCTTATATTTCATGATGCATGCGCATGCTTTCAAATAATTTCTTCATTCAGGATTATAACTTTTATAGTACATGATGCATGAATTATTGCACAACCTAAGGTGGGTTTTTAACTATATGACAAACACTTTGACATATAAGAACCATACATCACATGTATAAGTAACTAAAAGTTGATGAACCTGGTAAAATTGCCTTAAAACATCAAAAGGAAAGCTAACTATTACAAAGACAAGGAGTCTCCAGTTCAAACAGGCGAACCGGGTCTTGAATCACTCAGCAAAACATCGCTTCTCCAACCATCGTGTAACAAGCACCCCGCGATCATCTACACGATAAAACAAACACTTCGTTCTATCGCTTACCAACGCTCCAGAGTTAAACGATCATTTAGTATTTACCATACGATCGTCTAGAAAAATCCAAACGATCTTTTAGCTATTACAACACGATCGTGTACCTTTACTAAGCGATGAAGCCTGAAGTACACGATTGTTTAGCGCGTCCGCACAACGCTCGCCTTCTGCGATCGTCTAAGCGACTACGATGCCGCGAAGCACCATCGCCTAAGCAATCGCTTAGCTAGTGTCTCTGTATCGCATATACGCGATCGCATACGTAGTAACTAAGCGATGAAGCTTGCTAACTACGCGATCGTCTAGCGCGCGTCATCTACTAAATGACGAGCATCGCATGCTCCCACCACGATCGCCTACCTCCAGCGCCTACGCGATCGCGCAACCAACGACATACGATATGGTAAACGATTTACCCCATCGCTTAGCGTTAGCTAAACGATTGATTAGAAAATACTACACGATCGTCTACAACGAAAAATCTAAACGATCGCTTAGTAAAATCTCTACGATCGTTTACCTGAGGCTACACGACCCGATCAGCGCTTGATCTTCTTCTTCATTAAGAACAGAATCGCCATGCGCCGAAGCTTCATCACGAACGACTTGATGAACTCGAACTTTTTGAATTACAGACTCGATTGCAAAGTTAATTTCGCCCAAATACACAGGGGCCTTTACAATTAACACTTTGTAATATTGAAAGCTTTAACAAAAGGCAATTTAAACCCGAAACATTCATCAAATCCATCCACAAATGAAGAAAACAGTTAACCACAAATGCAAAAAACCACCGCGACTGTAAAAGCGTTCAATTCAGATACGTAATTTGGAATATCAAAGAACTTGGCTCTGATACCAATTGAAAGAAATTGGTAGCGATGATTTCCGTGAGCAGCGAAAGCAGACTATTCCAAATTACAATCATGAATTAACATATATTTACAGTCAAATTCAAAACAAACGATTGTACAATTATACAAAGAAATTACAGCATGAACAATACAGAAGAACAGAGATCAAACTCTATACAAACATTGGCAGATGCGTCTCCACACTCCGATGCTCAACTTTGAT
Source organism: Benincasa hispida (assembly GCF_027475165.1). Taxonomy (NCBI): domain Eukaryota; kingdom Viridiplantae; phylum Streptophyta; class Magnoliopsida; order Cucurbitales; family Cucurbitaceae; genus Benincasa; species Benincasa hispida. The sequence continues at coordinate 9,003,899 of NC_143489.1, forward strand.
CGAACAACAACAACCACGAGCGCTCGATCTACACAATCGCAACACCGCATGAACACAGTACGAACACTTCGCGCTCGTCCTTAAAGATCTCCTCGGTCACAATCTCCTCTACAACAACATGAACAACGCGCTCGTCCTCTGCGACACGAACGACCTCCAGAAAACCTCGACGGTGTCGAGTTGAGTCTGACACCACTAACAAGGTGACCTTGGTATTCTCGGTGTGAGAATTTAGAGGGTGGTCTCTATTCGAACTTGGTATAAGGTAGACGAATGGATGAAACCACGATTGCGTACACGACTGGGCAAGTGGGAGAAGTCGTAGACTTATCGCATAGGTCGATGCCCAATTGTTTAGATTGAGATAAACGATCGCATAGCGTTAACTCTGGAGTACTGGTAAGCGATAGAACGAAGTGTTTGTTTTATCGTATAGATGATCGTGGGGTGCTTGTTAAACGATGGTTGGAGAAGCGATGCTTTACTGAGCGATTCAAGACCCAGTTTGCCTGTTTGAACTGGAGACTCCTTGTCTTTGTAATAGTTAGCTTTCCTTTTTGTGTTTTAAGGCAATTTTACCTGGTTCATCAACTTTTAGTTGCTTATACATGTGATGTATGGTTCTTATATGTCATAGTGTTTGTCATATAGTTAAAAACCCACCTTAGGTTGTGCAATTATTCATGCATCATGTATTATAAATGTTATAATCTTGCATGAAGAAATTACTTGAAAGCATGCGCATGCATCATGAAATATAAGAGTTATATTTTTCATGCAGTGACATTATCATGCATCATCTTTTTATTATAAGTGTTATAGTCTAAGGGTGAATGGAAGCATGTTTTGCTTGTTTCATTGCGATTTTTGTATAAGTGTTATATAAAAGAAGTAGCAATGAATGGACAATGCATTAAGCATGACACTTAGGCTGTTTTATAATCGTTATAAATGGCCTGCATGTGTTAGCTTAGCATTGTGGTTGTTTCCGTTTATAAGTGTTATAAAGGAAATTGGACCTAAAATCGATAATTTAGAGTTGCATGCGAACTTCGGGTGAACTCAAATTTTTTTAAAAAGGTTTTAAAATTGGATTGAGATAGACCTAAGTTCAAGTGGTTCTAAAGAGTTTAGTAACCTAGATTAATCTTTTAATATTGGTTTAATGGGATTAAATTGGTTGGAATAAAAGATTATCTATAAGGGACCTTTTGTCTAAGGCGGGTTCTGGCTAGGCTGAGGTTCTTAAGTTGACGGAAACGTAACACCCCTACTTGGGAACCTATCTGGAAAGGTGAATCAGATAGATTTTCAACAAGCATGCGACGTTTTGGTCAAAGACTCCGTTGAAGAGTTTAATGGATGATGATCAAAAGTTGTTCAACTATCCAAGGTAACAGTTACTCTTGGGAAAACCTAAAAGTCACTTAGTTAAAATCCTTAGCCGTGTTTTTTCTAAGTAAGCTAAACCCTAGGTTAATAAAATACTCTGTGGGAGGAGGAGGTGTATCAGATATGTCTATGATTCCATTCACGTTTCTCCCTGTATGTTCACACTGTGAGATTCATGCTTGGCCTTGAGATGCCCCAGGATGCATCCCCCTTAAGATGGTGTTTTCATGAGTCAATATCAAGGTGGATGGAGAGAGTATTTATAGTAAGTGGGTGAAGGGTGTGTGTCAACACGTCCTATGGTCTCTGTCATTGGTTCACACCGTGAGATCATTCTGTATGCCCTCGTGTCGCCTTGGTAGCGGCCCCCTTAGGAAGGGTTTTGTGCAGTTGGTCAATATCAAGGTGAACTACAAAAATGGATAGGATCGCTTTAGGTTTTGCCCCAATCAGATTTTTTCCCTTAGGATTGGCCTTTTGGGACGGACCTCTAAGGCTTAAAATGGCGGGTCACACTTACGGGAGATTGTTAAGTAAGTTAATGATCTCTTGGCCAAATGAATGATGGCTTGTTGTTATAGGAACAAGAGTTGTTCTGGTATTAATGACTGGTTGAGAACTTCTCAATTCAAAGGAGGGATAACTGACCTTCATTAGGCGGCTTTTGTCCTAAACCTTTGAAGCGTCATTGCGAAACTAGATGTCACACGGGGTCATGTTAGTTTTGCTAAAACCTTATTGGATGTTGTTTTTTTTTTTTTACAATGGGTATTTGCTTAAAACCTAACGTAGGTCAATGTGTTTTTCCTTTCTGCAACTCGTTAGTATTTCCGTTTAAAGCTTTTAAAAATGACTGATTTATTACAGTGGAAAGAATCACGTGAAACGAATTTCGTAGCAAACGACCTCCATCCCACTACTCTCCAAAAGAGAAGACAAGACAGTAAATATGATTTATTGGTCTTGGAGACATGTCTGGTAGAGAATGATGATTCTTCCTGGATCCTTGATTCAGGTGCTACCAATCATGTTAGTTCCTCTTACCAAGGATTTAGTTCCTGGCAAACGTTGCCACAGGGAGAGATGACTCTTCGAGTCGGTACCGGTGAGGTTGTGTCGGTTGTTACTGTAGGCAGGCTGAAGTTATTTGTTGACATGAAATGTTATTTGTTACTGGATAATGTTTTTGTAGTTCTTCATATTAAGAGGAACTTAATCTCAGTTTCTTGTCTCATTGAACGAGACTATATCGTCTCCTTTTCTGAGAATAAAGTGTTTATTTTCAAGAATGGAATAGAGATTGGTTTTTGTTCAATGGAAAATAACTTATATATACTAAGGCCGTTAGTCATAAAAGCCTTATTTAACACTGAAATGTTCAGAACGGCAACAACAGCTAAAAGACCAAAGGTTTCTCCAAAGGAAAACGCCCATATTTGGCATTTAAGGTTAGGTCACATCAACCTCAATAGGATTGAGAAGTTGGTGAAAAGTGGACTTCTAAAGAGTTTAGAAGAAAACTCCTTGCCGGTATGTGAATCATGTCTCGAAGGCAAGATGACCAAACGACCTTTTAATAGAAAAGATTATAGAGCCAAGGAAGCCTTGGAGCTTGTACATTCAGACCTCTGTGGTCCGATGAATGTTAAAGCTCGAGGTGGGTATGAATATTTCATCTCTTTCATAGATGATTATTCAAGGTATGGGTATCTCTTCCTAATGCAACGTAAGTCTGAAGCCTTTGACATGTTTAAGGAGTATAAGGCTGAAGTTGAAAACTTGTTAGGTAAGAAGATAAAAACACAACGATCTGATCGTGGTGGAGAGTATATGGACCTCCGATTCCAGAATTATATGATAGAACATAGGATTGCGTCCCAACTCTCGGCCCCAGGTACAACTCAGCAGAATGGTGTATCAGAAAGGAGAAACAGGACCTTGTTAGACATGGTTCGATCTATGATGAGTTATGCGATAGGTCTCTGACTTCTCCCACTTGCCCAGTCGTGTACGCGATCGTGATTTCCTCCGTTCGTCTACCTCATACCAAGTCTGAACAGAGACCACCCTCTGGATTCTCACACGAGAATACCAAGGTCGCCTTGTTGGTGGTCTCAGACTCAACTCGACACCGTCGAGGTTTTCTGAAGGCCGTTCGTGTCGCAGAGAATGCGGTGTTCGTTCTATTACAGAGGAGATCGTGACCGAAGAGATCGTTGAGGACAAGCATGAAGTGTTCGTGCTGTGTTCATGCGATGTTGCGGTCGTGTAGATCGAGTGCTGGTGGTTGCTGTTGTTCGATCAGAGTTGTGCATCGGAGCGTGGAGACGCTTCTGCCGATGTTCGTATAGAGTTTGATCTCTGTTCTTCTGTATTGTTCATGCTGTAATCTCTCTATATAATTGTATAACTGTTTGTTTTGAAGTCAACTGTAAATATATGTTAATTCATGATTGTAATTTGGAATAGTTTGCTTTCGCTGCTCATGGAAATCATCGCTTCCGATTTCCTTCATAAATAATTTTGATTGAAGTCTCATTAAACTTTTTAATAGGCTTTCATCAAACTTGCATGCATGTAACAAATCTATCTAATTCACCTTTCCAGGTAGGTTCCCAGGTAGGGGTGCGATGTTTCCATCGACTTAAGTACCCCAACTTAGCCAGAACCCGCCTTAGACAAAAGGTTCCTTATAGATACATTTGTTACATATTCAATCTTTTATTAATAATCAATTTAATCCTATTAAACCTATTTAAACGATTAAACATAGATTTCTAACTCATTAGAAATGTGATCTTAGGTCTATCTCAGTCATATTTTAAAATAATTTTAAAAAATGATTATAGCCTAAGGTTTGCATGAAACTCTTTATTATTGATTTTAATTCTAATTTCATTTAGTTATAACAATCATAAACAAATGAAAAAATTAAAAACAATCATTGCATGCTAGACATACTTTAGTTAATTGTAACATTTATAAATTAACCTAAGGTAATGTCATGCTTCATGCAATATTCATTCATTACTAATATATAACAATTATATAACTAAGTAATAAATCATGTTATAGCATACATTCCATATATCCATGCAACCATATATTATAACACTTATAATATAAATGATGTATTGATATGCTATAATACATGCATACACATACTATAACATTTATACTATATGATACATGAGCATGCTTTATGTAATTGAAATCATGCATACTCATATATTATAACACTTATAATATAAAATGATGCATGAAACATACATCGTATGTATATTTACTCTAGCAGTTGATGGACTGGGATAGGACCTCCAAAAAGAAAAAAATAAAAGCTTAACTATTACAAAATTTGAGTCAACTAGTTTGGAACAGGTGAACTGGGTCTTGAACCGCTCGAACCGAACTGCCTTTCAAAGAACCACCATGTAGCTGATCGTGCAGCAAATGAACTATGCGATGAGCATCTAAAGACCGCGTGATCGTGTGGCAAACAACTATGCGATGGGCATCTAAAGACTGCTTGATCGTTCAACAAGCAACTATGCGATCTTGTAGCAAATGCCATACGATCGTATAGCAAACTCTACACGATCGTGTAGTAAAAGCTACCTGATCGCATAGCAAGAGCTACACAATCTGGAACCTCTGTTTTGTTTTCTCCATCGAAACAACGCTCTGCAACCCTTCTTTGAAGCCTCTCGGGAACCTCAAACTTACAAATTACAGACTCGATTGCAAGAATAATGCCAAAAAATGTAGAGCCTTTACAAACCAAATTTGTAAATAAAGAAAGCCTTAAACAGAAAATTCTATCTCGAAACATCCATCAACAAATTACATCCACAACCATTCATCACAAGAAACAAAATGTAGATTATAAAACCCACCATTACTATAAAATAATTCAATAAACTAATGGAATTTGGAATAAAAACCTAACCCCTGACACTAATACCAATTGAAGGAACTCTTATTGAAGAGAACCTTAAGCAGAAGCGGATCGACCAAATTCCATTTTCATTGAATATAAAATTTTACAGTAAACAAATAACAAGATATGCATTTAATTCTAAACTACAACATGCTTTTGAAAGAATTAAAGCGTTTCAAGAAACCTTACCTTTGAAGACTTTTTCTTCACGTTTTCCCTCGAACAAATCACGAACAACTTGAAGACCTTCTTCATGATTAAATTCAAACTAAATCGGATACTACTGCAAAAGTTACCTTGGTATTCTCAGGGTGAGAACCCAGGAGTGGTGATCTCTGGCTATTTTGGATATGAGGGAAAATGTAATGTGTAGGAGAAAAGACTGAGAACTCTCAAAACACAAGACAAACTGCTTGTAAACAGTACGATGACCCTTCACAAATTGCTCGTAAGTACAGCTAGGCAAAATTATCGTGGTTCCCCTGTAGTTACATCTAGCTCATTAAGTACCACTGATCCCTCTAATGAATAATAGATCATAGTCCAACTATGACTAAATCCCTCTCGGGCGAGGAGCGGGTGTGGTGCCACATTGTTCAAAACCCGGAATCAGCTGTTAAGAGAGCTATTTATCTACTTACCCCTGCATCGAGGAATGAGTGAATTCCATCTTGTGTAACTGTGTTCCCAACTCCTCAATCAGACGAATCCCCAAAATGGTAGGCTTGTTGAGTCGGCGATCTAGCCACTCTCACCCATACAAATCAGAGGACCGCCTTCATAGGTAGGAGTTCACAACTCACTCAGGATTCAGGTCAGATAGCCTTGAATGTTAGTTTATTGGTTTGTGGTTAATGCAACTAAAATATCAAATATTTTATGGATAATGGATAAAATATCGTATATTTTATTAAATACATAATGAGTTGGTTCAACAATGTTTACAAACTATAGGACCCTACGAGATTTAGGGCATCAACCTCAACATATTGATTAATTCGATCTAAAGAGTTTAGCTAATTAATCTCAAATCGTTAGAGCTCATGATCTGTAGGTCCATAAGGTACTAGCGCGTAAAATTACTCCTTGGATTAGTGAATTGAGCGAATTTGAAATGGTCAAAACCGAAATTAGAGTTTTGAATTTGAAGTGTTCAGATTCAATTTAGGGTTTGATTAATTATATTTGATATAATTAAACGTTTAAATTTATCAAAATTAAATGTAAATTGGAGAGATTAAAATATTAAAATATTGATTTAAATATTAATTAACATGAATAGGAATCATGTATAAATTAGGTGTTTAATTAATTTAATATTTGATATTAAATTATTATTTAATTATTTAATTACTTATTTAAATAAAACTTCTTTTTTCATTTTTTTGAAATTCAAATTTAGATTTGAATTTGAATTTGAAATTTAATTTTTTCGGTGAAAATTAAATTGGAAAATGAAATTGAAAATGGAAAAATTTGGAGTTAGTGGATTAATCCAATTTTAGTTAGATTAATCCATTACACAACACGTATCCTACTAGGATAATGCTGATTGAAGTGTCATTCAGCTTGCTCTCTTAGTGCCTACATGAATCAAATGCTTAAAAGGTGTATGAATTTCAGATTTTATGTATTCATGCAATAGAATTTAGAGAATTCTGAAATTCTGCACTCTCTTTCAAAACCCTCATCTTCCCTCACCAAATTCACCTCAATTTGAGATTCCACCTCTCAATTCAAGTTAGAGAATAATAGAGAAGATTATTGTGGTGGTCCATTGTCAATTTGAAGACTTAATTCGTGGAGAGGAGTTGGAATTGAAGAGTTTCATCAAAGGTATACCATTCTTAAACCCTCATCCTTGAAATTTGTTTTCATGCATGCTTTTAAACTCAAATTAAGTATAATTAGAGGGTTTATTGATCCTAATTTCTTCCACTGCATGTATATTTACTCTATATCAATATACAATATACAAGTCATACTAATATACAAGTACACAAACCAACAAACTAGGGCATAATATGTGCCAGTACAAACTCTCCCACTTGCCCTAGACTAAATGCGCCAGTACAAACCCATACTCTACAAGTGACCCTCAAACACCTTAGCCATGAGCACCTTTGTAAATGGATTAGCAACGTTGTGCTCCAAAGCTATCTGTGTGACGATCACATCCCCTTGATGCACAATCTCTCGGATGAGATGATACTTCTGTTTTATATGTTTCTTGCGCTTGAGGCTCCGAGGCTCTCGATAATTAGCCACAACACCACTATTATCGCAATAAAGAGTGATGGACTTAGACATGTCTGGAACGACTTCCAGATCAGTTAGAAATTTTCTGATCACACAACTTCTTTAGCAGCTTCATAAGCTACTACATACTCAGCCTCCATGGTGGAGTCAGCGATGCACTCCTACTTGGTGCTTCTCCAAACTACTGTTCCTCCATTAAGAGTGAACACTAATCCTGATGTGGATTTCTTAGAATCCTTATCAGTCTGGAAATTAGAGTCTATGTATCCTGTAAGCATAAAATCCTTAGAACCATACACGAGCATGTAGTCCCTCATTCTCCGTAGATACTTGAGGATGTTTTTAACGACAATCCAGTGATCATATCCTGGATTAGACTAATATCTACTAACTACCCCCACCATATAGTAGATGTCAGGTCTAGTACATAACATCGCATACATTAGGCTGCCAACAGCCGATGCATAGGAAATCTGTCTCATTTCTTCAACCTCTTAAGGTGTCTTAGGACACTGTTCCCCATGTTTGAAAGGTAGTAAACCTTTCTTGGAGTTCTGCATCAAAAACTTGACAAACATTTTATCAATATACGATGCCTCAGATAGAGTTAGTGTTTTGTTCTTTCAATCTATAAAGATCTGAATGCCCATAACAAACTGCACCTCTCGAAAATCTTTCATTTGGAATTGGGTCGCAAGCCAATTTTTAATTTCAGTCAGTAGACCTACATTATTCCCAATGAGTAGGATATCATCTACATATAACACTAGAAAAGCTACTGAATTATTGATGATTCTCTTGTAAACACAAGGCTCATAAACATTTTGATCAAAGCCATAAGATTTGATCGTAGTGTCAAATCTTATATTCTAAGATCGAGACACTTGCTTCAATCATAGATGGACTAATTAAGCTTGCAAACCTTTTACTCTTGACCTTAGGTTATAAATCTCTCATGCTGCTCCATATAAATGGTCTCCTCAAGATTTCCATTAAGAAAGATAGTCTTGACGTCCATTTTTCATATCTCATAGTCATAATATGAGGCAAAAAATAGAAGGATCCGAATAAACTTCAACATAGAAACGGGTGAGAAAGTCTCCTCATAGTCGACTTCTTCAACTTGGGTATAACCCTTTGCCACTAGTCTAGCCTTGAAGGTTTGCACCTTCCCCAGCACTCTGTTTTCTCTCATAGATCCATTTGCAACTATAGGTTTAACCCTCAGGTTGATCTACATGATCCCAAACATCGTTGAAGTATATAGATTCCATTTCGAGATCCATAGTTTTGATCCACTCTTCTTTGTCAACATCCTCCATTGCCTTATTGTAAGATAGTGGATCCTTAACATCTCTGTTAACTCACATAGTTAGGATTTCTGTCAAACCCATATAACGAACAGGTGGGTTCGTAACCCTCCCACTACGTCGAGGTTCCCTTAGCACTTGAGGTGGAAATGACCTACTAGTTGAACCAACTTCAAGAACTCTTGTTGAGGTGTTAGGTTCTTCAACAACTTTTGTTGAAGGTTCAGTAGTTTCCTTGGAAAGTTCATTCAACACAATCTCACTGCAGGAAAGGTTTTCCAAACATGTTCCCTAACAAACGGTCCTTCAATCATCTGTGCAGTGAAAATGAATGTAAGAGCATCATGCATGACTAGCAAGGAAGGTTTTCCAAACATGTCACGCAATGAATCCATGATCTGGCGTGCAATGATCATGGTCTAATGTTTTTTGGCCAAAACTTCAGATAAGCCTACCAAAATATAGACCTTTTCCTTGTCATTGGCCTTGGTCCATCTCTCATAAGCATCACGAACACTTCGTGATGCGTTGGGCCCAGGGGCCAGAGGACATTCTTTCGTGAGAACAAATTTGAGGTCATCGACTACCAAAACCGTATTCATCCTATTTTTCCATATTGTATAATTTTCTCCAAATAATTTTTCGACACCAAGAAAACTAACTATTGAGATAGACATGCCGATACAACACAAATTACTTATATTAGACACTTGTGTAAAAACATAATTTTTCATTTTAGTCCAATCAGTTTAGCAAAAACAACTAAATGAACCCAACGTTATTTATTTTGCAATGATACATTCAGTGATTTGGAATAAATGCCACCTCAAGGTGTGCAGTTATTTTGATAGGCCTCCAATTATGTTGCAATATCAAAATAGAAAGAATAAAGGAGAAAAGGGGAAATCGGCGGTTGAATTTATTAAGGACTATTTTCAATTCTGTTGGGAGAAGTTGAGGTTTAAAAAGAAGAAAGAAACTAAAAGAGGGGAGAGTAAAGTTTGAATATCTGGAGTGAGGAAAGAGAGCTCTCGAGAGTGGGAGTTCGGAAGACTCTATCGTGTAGAACCCGTCGTAGTGTGTCGCTCATCGTCTACCTCTTCTATTATGTGATTGAGTAGCAGAGCCCAACAATCGTGTAGCATTTGGTAGGCGATCGTATAGTATCTACTAAGCGATCATGTATTTTCTTGTAAACGATCGTGAAGTATGCTGTAAGCGATCGCGGAGTGTTAAGTAAGCGATCATATAGTATTACTCAATGATCATGTAGAAACTGTAAGCGATCATATAGAATTTGTAAACGATTGTTTAGAGTTTGATAAGCGATCATCTAGTCTCTATTTGACTCATATCGTTTGATAAAGAATTCGTTCATCGTTTAGTTGCTATTCCAGAAGATTGTACTAACTCGTTACGTTAATAAAGTCTTTCAAGAATCAGTATCCTAACAAATTGGTATTAGAGCAACCACTTGGGCAAGCATGGTTCAGAAACGTTTTGAACAGAAACTGGAGTTACTGGACCCAAGAGATCTCTGGATTAAGAGTCAAAATGCAGAAATTGCCAACCCTAGAGGAGAATTTGGCGTTGTTAGCGAAGAGCATTGAGAGATTGGGATTGTAGGTAGAGAAACATCAACAAATGCTCATGTCTTATGTTACGGAAATGGCCAAGGGAAAGGAAAAGGTGACGGAAGAGGCAGAAGGATCGAACACCCAAAATGGGTGCGGAACAAATAGTTCGGTGAAAGCAGCCGGTGAAGATGCGTTTTGCAACCGAAGTAAATTCTAGAAAGTAGAAATGCCAGTGTTTAGTGGAAATGATCCAAACGTGTGGTTATTCAGAGCAGACCACTATTTTCAAATTCATAAGTTGACTGAATCTGAGAAGATGACGGTGGCAGTTGTGAGTTTCGATGGCACTGCATTGGACTGGTACCGGTGGAAGGAAGGCAGAGAGCCGTTCAAAGATTGGGAAGACCTAAAGAAAAGGAAGTTAGTGAGATTCTTGGCTATTAAACATGAAACGACTGTGGAAGCATAGGAAAATCTGTTCGATAAGTTAGTAGCGTTGTTGCCTCATCTTGCAAATGAAGTTCTAGAGGAGACATTCATGAATGGTTTGGTGCCGTGGATAAAGGCTGAAGTTGAGGGTTGGGATCCCACCGGGTTAGCGCAAATGATGTCGTTGGCACAACGTGTTGAAGATAATCCCATACATAGATCTAGTCAAAATTTATGAATCATAGAATAATTATTCGATTCTTTTTGCTCTTTGTATCATAATTCAATCAAAAAACTTCTAGAATTACCCCAATCTGTAAGATAAATAAAATGATTTTTTTCTTCAACTTCGCTGAAATCAGAATAGTTCTCTTCATTCTGATCCTACTACATTTGGATGAAATTTAACCGGATTGAAATATTTCTTCTGTTTTATTGATTCCTGTGAACTCAAAAAGAAACAATTTGAATATCGAGTGGGATTTTTTATTTTAATGAATCCGTTTTTATTTTATGTTATTTCGTACTATGCAATTCCTTTGTTTGTGGGGAGCAAACGTCTCGAGATAATCGATGCCATAGGTTTGTGTGAAACCTTTCGCCACAAGACGTCTCGATAGAGCCATCAGCTTTGTGTTTCAGGGTATATACCCACCCGCAAGCCAACCGTACGTTTGCCTCTTGGTAACGTGATCAGTTCCCAAGTGTCGTTCTTCTTTAGAGCCTCCATTTCTTCTATCATAGCTTTCTTCCACTGAGGATGATTGAGGGCTTCTTTCAGGAGGGTATCTTATCGCTGAAACGAAAGCTTTCAAGTCAGACCATAGAAAATCAGTCCTGAACTCCAGAACGAAGGGGATAGATTGAATACTGAAATCGTGTTTCACTACTGAAAGACTGAAATTAGCCGAGATCATAGAACTATTTATGAGGATGTGACTATAGTCAAAAATAGGAGAATAAAAAAAGCACACGTTGGTAGGGTTTATAGCAAGACCTGGGAGGAGTATCTGAAACACGTAGAGACTGTTCTAGAAGCTCTGCGTGAGCACCAGCTTCAAGCCCATACGGAGTTGTGGAATTTCAACCAGATTTGGAGGATGGAGGATGCTGATTTGAATGGGGAGCCTTAAAATCAGATCTATTCGGCTTTCGCAGGTAGGCAGCTTTCCAGCCCATCTTTATATGTTCATTTTGATGAAACTCATGCTAAACTAAAAAAGAAAGAAGAGAAAGAACTTGGAGTTGGCGCCTACATAACAGGTTGCTTGCTTACCAAGCCATCCTGCTTCGCTCCTCCAGTTCGATTATGATTCTTGACTTTACTTATTATTATAAAAACGACTCACTATCAAAATGAAAGACGATCGATTATCTACCCAAGAAGTCAATTCCTAGAGAGAGAAGCAGATCGTACAACTTCCACATTCAAGCAAAAGGAATGAGATTAACATCCCTACTTCTTTGGTTCCAAGTCTCTCCTCGGAAAGTCAGGCGAAGGAAAACCTTTGGACTGAAGAAGTATGGCATCAGTTGGTGTGAATGACTCCGGCCCTTTGGTTAGCGAATCCTACTTCCATTCTTTTTGAGGGAAAGAACCGACCCCAACCAACCAAGGGGGCTAGCTGCTCTTTTATCCGCTGCTGTCTCTGATCGACTGCATTAGCACTTGTTGAATTGGTCTTCGGCAATAACTTCGGAGTCGTTCAAATAGAAGTAATAAACTGATTCAACTTATCCGGGGCAACTCAGCCCTTTAACATTCTCTTTCTCTCTTTCTGGCTTAGCCTACCAGGGAAATGTTCTTCTTGATAGCACAGGTGAGAACACCCCTAATGGGCTCGCTTCACCGATCTCTATATAGATCGCCTCGTCATCCCATTAGACTTATTTAGTAAAGAGAATAGCTTTTTTCTATCTATTGGCAAGCCTGAAAGCATGTTAACCAAACGGACTGAAAGAAAGCTTAGCGATAGCTCTACTGATAGATGTTGAGAGAGTCCCCCGTAGTGCTTTTCGATCTTAGGGTTGGTTCTGTCTGTACGCGAGAATGAGATCAGAATGGATGTTTATTTGGTTTATATAGAAATGCATTGGCCAACTTTACTGCATTGCATTAAGGCAGGACGGAATCTCTTTACCTTTTGAAAAGATGCCTTTCGGGTATCTCTTCCAGTCAACAGAGGAAGATTCAAGGCAAGCTAATACCCTCCAGTATTAGAAACCTCTTCCGTAAGAATCTCTATCTCTACGAGTTCTCTTTCTTTGACGACGGGGATATGATATCTTCTAAAAAGATCCTGCAAACAAGCCATTCTTCCCGATAAAATCGTTTTTGCAACATACCAATAAGAGATGCAAGTGGCCGTCTTTGTAGTCATAACACTTGCTTTCCTCACAAGACTTTCATTAGTGATATATTGAGAAATATTCTTTTGGAGGACATGCACAGTGTAATGAAAAAGAAATTTCGCTAGGAAGACAAGCACACTGATTTTTGAGGCCGCATCAATGAAGAAGATCAACGTGTTCCCATCTTTCAATTCGTGATCATGCACGAAACTCCCCCAACCTACCTTTAATGTAATGTACGAAATCACTCATTTACATCGCTCTCAAGTAGACTCGGAACTCTTCACTTCTGTGCCTCGTGAATTGACTTGGGTTACAGGTGTGGTTCTAGCTGTATTGACCGCATCCTTTGGTGTAACTGGTTATTCCTTACCTCGGGACCAAATTGGTTATTGGGCAGTCAAAATTGTAACAGGTGTACCGGAAGCTATTCCAGTAATAGGGTCGCCTTTGGTAGAGTTATTACGCGGAAGTGCTAGTGTGGGACAATCTACCTTGACTCGTTTTTATAGTTTACACACTTTTGTATTACCTCATCCATAGCCGATGTTGGCTAGAAGCAGTCTCCGTTTTCGCTATATGGAGCACCCCTTCGACGTTTCAGATCGATATTGAGTTCCATATCCTCTTACAGATATTCCAGATGTAGAGACAGATCCAAAGCCATTTGATCGAGATCGAGTAGCTATAGCAGATCCATTTAGAGATCGGAACCCCGTTCCGGGTACACCCATTTTAGTAGCAACTGCCCCTAAGCCGATAGGTCTCGTTCAAAAGCCACTTTAGTTGATGTGTCCCAATCAATGTGCTCGGTGATGATGTTGTCATCGCTGATACCCAAGTTGCTGAAGTTGATTTTAGAAATTAGGAGTTCAAATTGAAACTCACAAATCTCTTCTTTCTGACACTGGTGCATTTGAGTTTGCTAAGCGCTTTTGCGTCAAGGGTGGACGCATGGATTTTTATACCATGTCTGCTCGTTGTTTGCTTGCTTACCATCATCCATATGGTCTGATGGCTATATGTAAAAAATATCCATTCATTACGAAGGTTCTCTACCTTAGTAATGATAGGTGGTGGAGGTTATAGGGTCCTTGCCAAACTCAGTCATACAAGATCTCGTCACTTTGAGCGGGTTCTTGCTATGTACACCAAGCCTCGGGGTCACAATGACGAGACATTAGAATTGTGGCTTGGTAGAGTGAGCTTTCGCTTCCTTATCTTCGCGGTTTCATTATCTCCTTCAACAAGAGATGAAACCTTCGGATTTAAAGGTGGCTCCTGATTAATTATTTGATTTCCAACAGAAAGAGTCCGGGACTTCCTTGAGTGGTCTTTGCTCAGGAACTGGATGAAGGATTGGCTTCGGTACGTCCATTGGTACTGGAATGTCGCGAATTCACCGGATCTTTCTTTCCTTAAGAAAGATTTTCAGCATCAGTCTATGAGAAAGAATGGAGGATCAGACGCGAATCGAGTGAGCTCATTCGCTTTGGTCTTCTCTGGAAGATCTATGATTTGGTAGCAGAGAAGGGTGTAGCTTGGAGCCCGCCATGTCTTCAAGAACACCTCCCTGGATTTCGGGGATGGTTACTAGAAGGAGTCTCCGGCATTGATTTCTTAGTCGAGCCTGATGGTTTAACCGGTTTTGAAAGGGATCATCATAAGACTTTAGGCGCACCTGGGGGAAGGACTACCCTTTTTTGAATATATGCAATTAATAAACGATACCGAATTAACTGATAAAGAGACGAAACTAACAACTGCCATAATGAACCTAAACTAAAGACGGAAAGAGGCAAGCCAAAACCAACTCCTAAAAAGTTGCTGAGTTCGCCTTTCGGGGTTACCTACTTGAGGGCTTATGTAATATATAAAGAGGAGCCCCCGAATTTGGCCTTTTTGTTTAAGTAAGGGCAGCTCGCCTTTTTGAATAGAAGGAAGTGGGATAGCGGAGGTGATTTCGGTAAACCGATGCATGAGCTGAGGCTCCCATGTCCCGCCGACCCTTCGAAAAAGTCAGGTCGTCAAACGGCTCATAGGGAGTCAGAAGCAAGCGGAGTCAAAGGCGGGTCAAACTCACATAAGCGGAGGGGGAGACACATTCATGAAAAGCGAGAAGCCGCGGGGGACTGGCCAACTATGAATAGATATCTGACTTTCGGGTAAGAGTATGAACATCTATTAGTCCGTATCATGGGTCTACTTGTTACAAAAGGCGAACATCCCTATTCCAAAACATACACATAAGTCCTCAGGCAGGCGGGGACGAAAAGAGTCTATTTCTTTACAATATTCCGGAATGTATCATGGCCCTATCTATTCATCTTTTTATTCAAAAAAAAAGAGTTCCGCATCTCCCCGAGGCCGGGAGAACAAATAGGCGTGAGGAAGAGGGAGAGGGGGGGCTACGAGCCCTCTCCCGTTGCTGTTCCCGGATCACCCATCCCTTCCTTCCCCTTCGCCCGGCCTGGTGAGATCCGATGAGATCAGATCTCTCGAACGAAGTGAAGTGATAGGAAGAGAAGACAGCTGGCGGGAGATCTCTATTCATTACACCCCCTTGTATAGGTTGGGGAAAACGGAAGTGCGCTCCTGCGCACCAGCTGAAGGAAGGATCTTTGGCATAAAGATACCTTCTTATTAGAGAAAGGGGCAAGCCAAAACCAACTCCTAAAAAGTTGCTGGATCGAAGTATCTCGAACATTCCCCATCCGCCCGCCAGCTGCAGAGGGGGTTCGATTCCCGTTATACGCGATGTGGCGAAAAAGACGGATTCAACAAGATATGCCTTGCCTGCATTAAGATTTCAAACTTGTCGTCTACTTTTAGGAAATGTTCGGAACAGAGAACTTACAATAATACAACGCCGCATTCTCCGAAAATTGAGAAAGAAGAAGAGATCTATTAAGAGAAAGATTTATCCGAGAGAAAATCTTAACAGTTACATCCAATCACAAACTACACGAAAGTTGCCCCTTTTTCATGGGGATTTACCCATCACAGAGATGCACAGAGGAACAGAACGAACTTCTTATATCCCTTTTCCACTCAATCCAGAAACAAGATCGGACGTTATTCCGGTTCGTCTCCATTTTTGTGAAACTATTCCTCAAGCAAGGCAGCCGATAAGTCATCGAAGGGTTTGTGTGAATAAAGGAATGGTCAGCATTACTCATTTTAAAGTTTCCCACGGTGATCTAATATCTTTTCAAGAAAATGACGCGAGAATCCGCGGTGAAGAAATAAGGAGATCTTTCTATATCGAAATATCAGTTGAAAAAATCATAGGAAAATTCCTGGATCACCCGGTAAGAATGTGGAGAAGAACTAAAACAGAATGGTTCCACCTACTCAAAACTAAGAGGGGATGCCGCCTACTACTAAAATCCCGGTTTTTGCAACAGTTGCGTTCTTCTATGCAAGAAGAAGACTTAGAAAGAACAAAGAAGTTTGGATCGGAAAAAGTATGCTTAGGCAGTTCCTTCGCTGAGCACAACAGAATGAAGAGGAATTTGTATCATTTTCAATCCCTATTCTTATCGAATAGAAGGAACGAGAAAAACCGAAATCTTCCTACTCGAACAAGAAGTCCTATAGTTTACAACTCTTCTTTATATAGTAATTCGACCTATTGCTCCGCATCCCCCCATCAGTTTACTATGAAGAGCAAAATCAAAAGGATCGAACTACCTACTCATTATTCGGAGGTGAATCATAGAACACTAAAAGCTGTGGTATCTTATGGACCTAACATAGGTCACATCCCTCACGACATAAGATTGAAAGATCCAAACCTTCCTCTTCGGAGCGGAAACGGACGTGGCCAAAACATATAAAGATCGGCGTAGTCGCTCATAGGGACATATCTATCCGTCTCGAGTCTCGTCTAGATCGATTCATAGATCGATTTCTATCCATATGTATCGGTATCTCCGTGGATAGAGATAAAGATAGGGATCCATCTAGATCTTGATTCACTATTTCCATTTTTTTGATTGATTGCCTTTTTTTTGACAACAAGTTTGAAATCTTAATGCAGGCAAGGAAAGAGAGTTTTTCTATTATTACTTGCAGGATCGGAGCGTAGACGAGCGAGCAGAGCCCAGGGAACGGGGAAGCCCGTCATAGAGCAGTCGACTACTTCTAGTCGATATAATGGAGGGGGGTTACCTGCAGGTTTCCCAAGCCCCTTTCATTTTAGGCCGCCGGCGGCGCAGAACGCACTAATCCGCGACCAACAAGTTTTCCGAAACCAAACTGAAGAGAATTGTTACTTTACAAAAATGCTTGCTGAAAATCAACGAAAGAAGGAAGGTCCATTTTCCCACGTAGTTCGTCGGTCAAACCAACGAGATTCTCCTCTCAAAGTAATAGAGAGATCTTTTTCTAGTTAGACTTCTATCAATGCAATGAAAGAACCATCCCTTCCTATTTTTTTGTCCTGTCAGATAGAAAGAAAATGAGACCCCAAAGAGCCCTTCTTTACCACTTTAGCGGGTGGGGGTGAAGGGGGGGTTTACATACAACCGAGGCAAAGTGGTTTATGATTGAATCTCAGAGGCATTCTTATCATTTGGTAGATCCAAGTCCATGGCCTATTTCGGGTTCACTCGGAGCTTTGGCAACCACCGTAGGAGGTGTGATGTACATGCACTCATTTCAAGGGGGTGCAACACTTCTAAGTTTGGGCCTCATATTTATCCTATATACCATGTTCGTATGGTGGCGCGATGTTCTACGTGAATCCACGTTGGAAGGACATCATACCAAAGTCGTACAATTAGGACCTCGATATGGTTTTATTCTGTTTATCGTATCGGAGGTTATGTTCCTTTTTGCTTTTTTTCGGGCTTCTTCTCATTCTTCTTTGGCACCTACGGTAGAGATCGGAGGTATTTGGCCCCCAAAAGGGATTGGGGTTTTAGATCCTCGGGAAATCCCTTTTCTTAATACCCCTATTCTCCTTTCATCCGGAGCAGCCGTAACTTGGGCTCATCATGCTATACTCGCGGGGAAGGAAAAACGAGCAGTTTACGCTTTAGTAGCTACCGTTTCACTGGCTCTAGTATTCACAGGCTTTCAAGGAATGGAATATTATCAAGCACCCTTCACTATTTCGGATAGTATTTATGGTTCTACCTTTTTCTTAGCAACTGGCTTTCATGGTTTTCATGTGATTATAGGTACTCTTTTCTTGATCATATGTGGTATTCGCCAATATCTTGGTCATCTGACCAAGGAGCATCACGTTGGCTTTGAAGCAGCTGCATGGTACTGGCATTTTGTAGACGTGGTTCGGTTATTCCTATTTGTCTCTATCTATTGGTGGGGAGGTATATGAAAGAACGAAACAGTGGATTGAGGAATGAAAGCTCGAAGACAAAGAGAACCGGGCTTTTCCAAAGAATTACAGCAGCTTTCCCACTCCCTTTAATTATTATATACAAAAAAGTCTCTTCCACTTTCCTACCAAATCTCTCTTTATTCTGGCACATAAATGAAGGGATCGAAGAGATTATGGCAGATCATGTTCACCAAGAAATGACCCGAAATTGGATCTTGGTCTATTTGAGATTGTTCCTTTTAATCGTAATCAAAGATGTTTTCTTGTCTCTCATTTCTTTTCCGAATAAATCGAAGAACCTAATGGATCGAACTCATCCTTGGCTGCTATGAAACATATCGGCCTTGCGTTGCGGAAGGAACGTTCTGTTCTGTTTTGAGTTGAAGGCAAGAGCTCTTTCTTCAATAAAGGTTTGGAACTCGAATCTTTCCCCAAGGGGAAGAATATGGGCTTGTTGAAGCTATGAAGCATCTTAGAGTATTCCATTCCGTTTTTCAGCTGGTGGTTCGACCTGAAAAAACGTCGATTTAGTAGAGAGAGAGAGGGGCTTTTTGCGAAAGGCTATCAACGTAGACGTATATAGATATAGTGAGTGTGTGTGCAGGGTGTAGGTATACCACTTACGAGAAAGAACCCCAAGTCAGTAAAGTAGTTAACCAAACACAAGTAAGTAGTTCGTCAGTCCTTCCTCCGACGCCTCCCGTTCATTCTGCGGAATTCTTTCATGTTTTTTGTTTTGTTTCGTTCATAGGTCCCAAGCCCTTCTTAGAAAGCCCTCCTTAAGTAAAAAAAAAAAAGAATGCTGCTTGATTTGAACGAACATTGTAAGAACCTTTCTAACTGACACCCCAGTCATAATGCCACCCACGTCTTTTTTTTTTGAACAAAGACTGTTTGATTTGAGTTAATAATAAATAACTGGCAGGTTTCATTAATGAAAAGAAAAGCGGAGGCCCGCCATCTGCTAGCATTGTGGTTTGGAATCGATTCTTTATCAATGGCCCACCCTTTCTTTGAACCTTGTCAATGATCGAACTTAAAGATATGAACTGAGTGCCATTTGATGAGTAACTGAGAACAAGGGAGAGGGATATGGAAAGGATGAAGTAATGAAAGAGGAAGTCATTGCTAGTAGTAACGACTTGTCACGATCCATTGGTTCATATAGAATCCATGTCCTAGGTGTATCAAAAAACATTCTTTTCGCTAAGCGTATATAATAAAATAGAGTGAAAGGGTCCACCCCGAAACAAAGGGGGTACTAACTAACAGCTGAGTCCTCTCCGAACCGCAGGAGATAGTTGCCCATCATACGGCTCACCAACTTCACTTGCCTCTATGGGAGGCTCGCTCCGGGCAGGTTCGGATCACTTACAATACACGGCTCTACGAAGGAAGGGCTTGGTGGGTTAGGAACGTTTTCAATATGATGATTTTTCCGTATTTGTTTGATGAGAAATGCGAGACGAAAAAGGAACTCATCTTTTCGACTGGGAAATGCGAGTCTGTTTTGTCCACTTTCTCCATCCCCCTCTATCAAAATCAAAAAAAAGGCGAGCTTGCTTCTTATTCCCGTGTTCGATCTCTTCCATCTCTGCCTCGCTCGTTGTCACCTATGTTGAAGAAAGGTTTGGAACCCTGTAGATAGAGAATGAAGAGGGGCGCCAAGCATCTTCCTCTCAACAGTGCTTCTTGAGGCTCCACTCTCCCCGTAAGGCCCCGTTAGCCTGGGCGAAGATGGGGATAAGGAATAAGGATTGAAGCCCCCTTAGCTCTGCCAGGGACTGGGCAGGGGTTAGCTTTGTAAATGTGTAGAGCCAAGTGTAGTGTGGTGTAGTAGTAGGCACTTCTAGGCCCCTTCCCGGCTACAGGATCACTCCAGTGCTTTGGGTACTACGGACCCTCTGTCATCCATTGCAGCGGAGCCGTTTCATGAGCGGGGGGGCTAAGCGCAGTTCTTTGAATCAAACGTTGAATGAAATCGATTCTTTTTTAGATATCAAAATCGAAATCGTCTCGATAGATTCATCCATCTTTCTATTCATATATCTTACTAAAAAAATGGATTTCTTAAGTTGCGTGAAGCCCCAAATCCTTGATTTGGCCAGGAAAGACTGCACTGCTTTGGGCCCAGGAAGCGAAGGGAATGAGCTCGGCTGCTTCTTCTCCACACTTTTTTTTATCCGTGTCCGTTCCGCATGCGCTTCGCGCGCCATTGGCGCTTTGTTCTCCTCTTATTCTTCATTGGACGGTTCGGATGGACTTCGCCGTTCTTTCCCAACTCAAATTGAAAAGGCTGTCTCACATCGAGATGTCGATTCGTTTTCCGCCCCCAATGAGATGGGGAATTAGTAACCCCCTATTTCGACTTTTTGGCCCTTCATCTTTCTGAATCGAGGCCCGGCTCGCGTCGTTCCAACAACCGGCGGGGAGCACCTCAGTATACGATCGCGCGCAGTAACTGGGAGTCCTATTACACCTAAGGCCAACTTCAATTCACCAAACCAAGGTTCATCTCGTGTAGTGATTGTGGACTCGTACAAGGATATTGAGTAGACGGTTGATGTATCAGACTCGACCCTATCTTTCGGAGCATGCATTCCCATCCGTGTCGCAACTGATTCGGTAAGCTACGTGTCCGGTGCACGGAGAACTGCCTTCGGTCTCCCAAACGGACTTACTCGTGGCAACCTTCCGGCCGCCCAACGACCTATAACGCTAGTCACTACTCCCACTGGGGCTATGAATATGGTAGAGGAGCGAAAGTGGCCGGCGGCGGTGTAGAGCTAGTTGGAGCGAAGCTCACACACACCGGCTGATGGAGGGCGGGATCACATTCACTTGCTTGCCGCCCGGCTCCATAGTAACAAAGTGGAAAGTAGGCCCGCCCCCATAACCACACGGGAGGGTAACGAGATTCAACTGGATGGTCACGCTTCTTCGAGAACGGTTTTTCCCTCAATTTGAAAGCAGGTTCCGTGAGTCCAAAGACGCCTAAGGCAAGCCCAAAAGAAGATTTTCCTCTTCCTCACATCGATGTTCTGGTGGACAACACCGCTGGACATGGGATGCTGTCCTTTATGGATGCTTGCTTTCTCTTGATATAACCAGATCAAGATGGCCGAGGAAGACAGAGAGAAAACGGCGTTTATCACCATATCAGATAGAAGGGTACGTTCTGTTACAAGGTGATGCCGTTTGGTCTAAAGAATGCCGGGGCGACCTACCTGCGAGCCATGACTGCGCTCTTTCATGATATGATGAACAAGGAAATGGGGGTCTATGTCGATGACATGATCGACAAGTCTTGGGCGGAAGAAGACCCCGCCTTTTGAAGAAAAGATAGACACAGGGAAGGAGGATTGCCAAAGGGCGTTTGACAAAGTGAAGAAATATCTATTCAATCCTCCCATCCTGGTACCGCCAACGCCTGGTCGACCTCTCCTGATGCATCTGTAAGTAATGAAAGCATCCATGAGTTGTGTCTGTCCTTGGTCAGCACGATGAAACTGGTAGGAAAGAAAGAGCAATATACGAGATCGGCAAGAAGTTCACTGATTATGAGACAAGGTATACGGTTCTAGAAAAAAGCGGTTGTGCTCAACCATGAGCCTCGCAACGCCTACGCCACTACATGTTGAACTATACGACCATGCTGATTGCAAGGATGGACCCGCTGAAGTATCTCTTTGAAAAGCCAGCCTTCATGGGCCAGCAAGGTGGCAGATGTGACTCTCAGAGTTCTGTAAAAGCAACGGGAAGCCCTAGTAAGGAAAGGGGCAGGCAATAGCAGACCACCTACGGATCATCCCGTGCCTGACTATGAGCTTGATTTGATTAGTAAGGGGACGCATTTCCCGGACGAAGCTATTCTATTAGCGGTAGGCGAAGAAGAAGACGAAACTCCTCATGATTGGCAAATGTTCTTCGACGGTTCTAAAAAAGAAGATAAGTAAGAAGGGACTTGAAGCTTACAGTCCTTACTCAACTACAAGTACATAGAGAGCTGCTGCCACCTATTCGACGATGCATTGACGCTTCTGATGTTATCTTGCAGTTGGCATTAGGATCTCGAGAGCAAAAGGAATGAATCTAGTGTACTTAGTAAAGGCAATCACAAACAAGAAAGCGGTTAGTCCTTATGCAATGCAACTAAGAACACAGGAAGGAAATCTACATCTACAAAGAAAGAGATGGCAGCATCTAAGGGCTTCTTATTGGGTCTAGCTTCTTAGCCATAGGGAGAGACCGGACAATCTGATGATATACACTTGTGATGTCAGAGAAGAGTCCAGAAGAGGAGAGGCAGCTGATTCTTCGAACATTTTCTGTTGGATTCTAATGGGATGAAGGATGAAAATAGGAATTCGAAAGAGCGTAGAGAGATGGTCGAGCAAGAAGCGGGCAGGCATAGGTAGCCGACAGCAGCAATCGACCATCTTGAGCAGCAAGAGAAAGCAGGACCAACTACGATCAAGGAAGAGAAAGCGGGAGTAGCAAGCAGACGCAGGAGGGACAAACCTCATTTTGATTTCATCATTGGTAGAGATGGAGCACAGACAAATGAAGGAAGGAACCATGGAAAGAAGGGGCACCACAATCAAGAAATTCATTCTTGTTACGCTAACTCATGCGGATAGAAGACCTACCGCAAAGAAGGAGTTGGTGAGAGACCGGCTTAGGCAACTATTCGACAGCCGGGCCGTTCTAGTGGCAAAGGAACCACATAGTGAAGGTGGGTATCACCTGAATGCGGGGGTATTCAACAGGAATGCCTCCAAGCATACTGCCACTAAGAAGATAAGAGAGTGCTTTACCGAGGGGGAGGAGCTCTCTTCCAGATTCAATTATCGGAAGAAGATTGTCATAAGATGCTTCTACGCATCAGACTAACTAGAGTTCATGCTTTCCTGCGTGAGACAAAGGAAGCCAATTTTCTTACTCGGCGGGAAGGTAAATGTTGGACTTTTTCTCCCTCTCAAAAGAAGGTTTATTTCAGCTATATATAGAAAAATAACAATCACATTCGGCGAAGCCTCACATCCTGTTCCTGTTGTGTTGCCTTAGACCAGGGAAGATTAGTTTCTGGTGGAAAACAAAGCTATTGATCCAGTTGAGACAGCTCAACATGCTAATTCTAGCATCTTTTCATAGGTTTTTGCTGACTCTCTCCTCTGATAAAAGAGTTTACCATCTGGACCTGGAGCTTTCTAAATTCCTTTCCTAAAGCTTTTGAAGAAAAAGCGAATCAGAGCCATGCGAGGGAGGACAGTGAGCACTATTATATAAATGAGGTAATAGAAGTCAGACTTCTCTGCAGGCCTCATATTAATCTTAGAAAAGAGATGCTTCTTTCTCATGTTCATTGACGGAAGTCTTTGGCTAACCATTTCTACTTCTCAAAAAAAGAATACCAAGACAGCTATTCAAACGCTTAACACATGCAATTCGTCTTATATGAATGTTGGAGTCCAAGCGAAAGCTAGATTCGTTTTTTGACCTGAAAGCAAAGTAAGGCCACCGGAGGAGATCAGGGACTGACGAGATATCATCAATGGAGGAGTGCAGGCATTACTTTACAATGAAAGATGGGTTTTCGACTTTCAAAAGTTTGAGTGGCTAGGAAAAGGCCTGAAAGACGAAGGAAAACTCAATGAAGAACAAATTCATAGCTATCTACCGTGCACAAGGGATAGTAGATCGTAGACTCTTTACCTCATGGTTGTCTTTCGTTGTGCTAGCCCTCATCAGGGAACCATAGTGTAGACCTCGAGAGGCGGAAGGTTCATCAACTCTTTTTCCAAAAAAACTCTTCTTAGTGCATCGAAATTTCCTATTTGAGTTTAGCAGACTCGTTCACATTTAGCTACCATTCATTGCCAACCCAACCAATCGATGTGGAAGACTTCGCGGAATAACAACTCTGAGTCTTCTTACGTTCCTGTTGATGAGGACGCAAGCACATCCCTTTCTTAGCCGCAGGATCAGCAACTCCCGACCGATTCCCTGCAACAAGCAAGGTTTTCGCTGCAATCCTAGATATCACTAGGCAACACTCGGACTCTTTTCTTTATGGGGGATCTTGCTTAAGGAGCGGACAAAGGGAAAGCTAAGCTAGTCTTCTTACCGATCCGTAGCTTTGGTGAGCGAGAAGCAGCCAGGTATAGGAGAAGGAGCAAAGCAGCTCGACCGAGAGGGAAGACTTTCCTATATTATGTTCTGATGGATAGGCTGGCTGCACTCCCTTTGAGGTAAGAACAGTTCCTTTTGATTCAATTGCAAGAAAACAACCTCTTTTTAGAGTTTGATACGAACACTAAGCCAAACAGTCTATTTATACGGATTCCTCAAAAATGAAAAAATAGACTATCATAATATATGACAGAAGCATCACCATCACTCTGTCTGTAGGCTGTTGGATGCCCTTCTTCCTGGCAAGATCAGATCAAGAATAGCCAAAGGCTAGGAAAGCACAGTCAGACTAGTGCCACGCCCAAAGCACCAAGACTGCTTATTCCGCTAAAACAGTAAAGAGACAAGACCTCTTATGCCGGAAAAGTCAGAAAGTCAAGTGCTAACGTGCAGCTCCCATTCCTCCACCAAGAGAAAGCCTAAGAGAAGACCATGCTACCAGTCCTAGCTGGCACCGAAGCCAAGGGAAAGCATTTGAACAAGAGGAATGAAAGAAGAGCTTATTCGTATTCAATGCGGGACGACCCAGCCTCCCAGATCCGCATCAGCGAGTGGTGTGACGACGACCAACTTGATTGAAAATAACGATTTGAATGTAATGACTCGGGAAAAGAGAGAACAAGCAGAACAGCTTTCTCTTTTATATGATATGAGAGGACGGGAGCCACTTCCTTATTACCATTTAGACAATCTCCGATCCTTACTAGACGTCATAGGGGTCAGGAGATTCTTATTAGTGGAAAATAGCCCTAGCTAGATTCACTCCCGGTGAAATAGCTGCTACGCCCCTTGGTCCCGAGCGTTTGAACTAATCCGAGTCTCTTGAGCTCTTTATGGCAGCTATTCTAACCTCCACTGTAAAAAGGCAACTAGCTCAAATAGAGAGAACGAGGCTTTTCAAAAAAGGTACTGAGACTATCCCTGACCCTGAGAGACTGCTTGAAGGAAAAGCTTGAAGTACAGCCCGGAGCGGCGATAAAGCGCAGCAGGAAGAGGAACTGCTTTAGATATCTCTTTTTTTCTCGTGTTCTGAACATCGCACTATGCCTATCTGTCTTTTGCCTATGTATTTTAGCATAAGTCTTTCTCTGCTGTGCGCGTAAACAATCCTCTTCAACATTCTAGCTTTTATAAGAGTAGGTGCTTCCCCTTAGTTGGGTTGGGGGAAGGAAGAGGGGCGGAATCGAAGAAATTCTGAGTTCATGCCACGACGATCTATATGGAAGGGCAGTTTTGTTGATGCATTCCTGTTGAGAATGAAGAAGAAGAGAGATCCTCTTTTGAACAGGAAAATTTGGTCACGTAGATCTTCGATTTTGCCGGAATTCGTTGATAGCTCCGTACGAATTTACAATGGAAAAACTTCTGTTCGTTGTAAGATCACTGAAGGAAGGGTTGGTCATAAATTTGGAGAGTTTGCTTCGACACGGAAACGAAGACTTTCGAGAACAAATATTGGACCGGGAAAAAAAGGGGGATAAAGTCAAGTCTAAGCGCATATGGCACGAAAAGGAAATCCGATTTCGGTAAGACTTGATCTGAATCGTAGTTCAGATTCAAGTCGGTTCAGTGAGGGCGACCGCGAAAGTCACCGAATGGGTCAGTCTTTTCCTTCAGTTTGTCCTATATTGAAAATCAAAAAAGCGTGGGAGGACATTGCGGATGTCCAGGACGGACACGACTTCTTCTAACGCTAGAAGACCACTGGAAGACACCCGGGACCAGAGCATGTCGTGAAAGAAGCACACTGGGCGTGCTTCGACCGTGTCTCCGGGGCACAGTTGAATGTAGATATCATGAACGCGAGGTGCAGGATACCAGGCCGAGAAACCCGGGCAACCACCCCCCTATGTGCTGATCGCTAGCGCATCCAGGGCCCCGGCGCCCAGCTCCGCTGGAGAGGCCTAGCCTGATCTGAGAAGTGCTAATTCGGTTCGTCTCGACTTCATTCAAGAACGCCGCCGCCCCTGGAATCAATAAGAAAACAAGTGCTAAGTTTCAGATCAGTGAATAAAATAAACCGAAACGAAAGAAGAGACGTTTCTCGCTCGGTGCCTAAAGCGCACTATGCTCCCCTTCAACAAATGAGAGTTTTCGGTGGAACCGGTGAACCACGCGAGCGGGTTAGATGCGTGGGACAGAGGGCTCGTAGTACCTGCTAGCGCAGCTATGCAGTGGAAGGGAAGGAGCCTAAATCGACCCCCTTCTTTCTTTTTTTTTTCAAAGAAAAAAAAAAAACAGTACAAAGAGATTAGACTCTCGGATGAGACTAAGCAGCCACCGACCGTTCCGACGCGCCCCTGACCTATCTTGATTAAGACCGAAAACCTATCAAAAATGGAGCCTAGTTTAAGCTGTCAAACAAATGATAGAATGGAAGAAGAAATTCACTGTCGAACCCTTAAAGCAACAAGCGAGAAAGTTGCCCCGTTTTCAATAACAAAAAAGGAAAGAGGGGCGAAGCAGCTCGACCGAGAGGGAGAGGGGCCGCCCGCCCTCTTTTAGAATATTAGTAAAGGCGCCTGAGCCTATCTCTCGATACGATATAGGAAGGGGCCTTTTCTTGCTCGTTAGCGCCCCCTTACCCCTAAACAAAAAGGTTTTTCATAAAGGTAGCTTGTCTACGCCTTTTGAAAACCTTACTCTTACTACTAATAATAATGAAGGGGCTTCTTTCTGAAAATATCCTATCAATTTGGGGCTTCAAAGCTTTTTGTTTAGGGGTGCGCTGGTTTGGAACCCTATACAAGGGGCTTTTCCTTTCAAATGACAACAGCCCTCTTCCTGCTGCGAGGGCGTTGCACGAAACCAAACCGCTCCCCCGCCCGATCAAGTACCTGTTGCTTTGCTGGTAGGCCCACTTAGGTTAGGGGGCATTGTCCCTCAGTTCTTACCAACCTCCGGTGTGTAATCGACATGTTGCTAGCTTCAACTCGGTGGAATAAGAATCATTGATTCCCGGAGCTGTCTATTTCTTATTCATTCAGAGCGTTCGGCCGGTGCTCCTTTCTCAAACCAGAACAACTCTGAACGTTAGGGAAGCCCACGGAGCGGGAAGACCACCTGAGCGAACCGACCGAAGGGACTTGACTTATTCGAACCGAACGATAGCGGCTTCAAACTCAGCCTATCACGAGTAGCGTCGCTGCTTGATCGGCGGGGAGGAGCATCTCAAAGTATGGGGCAAAGGATCAAGCGCTTTGACTTTGTCTCCCGGGATCCACCACGGGTTGGGTTTGAGAGCCGTGTGATGGGTGACTATCCAGCACGGTTCGGAGAGCACTTTTAGTCTGCGTTGGTGAATAGAAGCCCCCCCTATCAAGAAAGAAGCGG